>NC_140593.1:1073162633-1073824902 GCF_964204655.1 Triturus cristatus | reverse complement strand
AGACAGACGGAGAGGGAGGGAGACAGACAGAGGGAGGGAGGGAGGGAGACAGGGAGGGAGGGAGACAGAGAGGGAGGGAGGGAGGGAGACAGAGAGGGAGGGAGGGAGGGAGACAGAGAGGGAGGGAGGGAGGGAGACAGAGAGGGAGGGAGACAGGGAGGGAGGGAGACAGAGAGGGAGGGAGACAGAGAGGGAGGGAGACAGAGAGGGAGGGAGACAGAGAGGGAGGGAGACAGAGAGGGAGGGAGACAGGGAGGGAGGGAGACAGGGAGGGAGGGAGACAGGGAGGGAGGGAGAGAGGGAGGGAGGGAGACAGGGAGGGAGGGAGACAGGGAGGGAGGGAGACAGGGAGGGAGGGAGACAGGGAGGGAGGGAGACAGGGAGGGAGGGAGACAGAGAGGGAGGGAGACAGGGAGGGAGGGAGACAGGGAGGGAGGGAGACAGAGAGGGAGGGAGACAGAGAGGGAGGGAGACAGAGAGGGAGGGAGACGGACGGAGAGGGAGGGAGGGAGACGGACGGAGAGGGAGGGAGGGAGACGGACGGAGAGGGAGGGAGACGGACAGGAGAGGGAGGGAGGGAGACGGACGGGGAGGGAGGGGAGGGAGGGAGACGGACGGGGAGGGAGGGAGGGAGGGAGACGGACGGAGAGGGAGGGAGGGAGGGAGACGGACGGACGGAGAGGGAGGGAGGGAGGGAGACGGACGGAGAGGGAGGGAGGGAGGGAGACGGACGGAGAGGGAGGGAGGGAGGGAGACAGACGGAGGAGGGAGGGAGGGAGACAGAGAGGGAGGGGAGGAGGGAGACAGAGAGGGAGGGAGGGAGGGAGACAGAGAGGGAGGGAGGGAGGGAGACAGACAGACAGACGGAGAGGGAGGGAGGGAGACAGACAGACGGAGAGGGAGGGAGGGAGGGAGGGAGACGGACGGAGAGGGAGGGAGGGAGGGAGGGAGACGGACGGACGGAGAGGGAGGGAGGGAGACGGACAGAGAGGGAGGGAGACGGACAGAGAGGGAGGGAGGGAGACGGACAGAGAGGGAGGGAGGGAGACGGACGGAGAGGGAGGGAGGGAGGGAGACGGACGGAGAGGGAGGGAGGGAGGGAGACGGACAGAGAGGGAGGGAGGGAGGGAGGGAGACGGACAGAGAGGGAGGGAGGGAGGGAGACGGACAGAGAGGGAGGGAGGGAGGGGAGACGGACAGAGAGGGAGGGAGGGAGGGAGACGGACAGAGAGGGAGGGAGGGAGGGAGACAGAGGGAGGGAGGGAGGGAGACGGACAGAGAGGGAGGGAGGGAGGGAGGGAGGGAGACGGACAGAGAGGGAGGGAGGGAGGGAGACAGGGAGGGAGGGAGGGAGACAGAGGGAGGGGAGGGAGGGAGACAGACAGACAGACAGACAGACGGAGAGGGAGGGAGGGAGACAGAGAGGGAGGGAGGGAGGGAGACAGAGAGGGAGGGAGGGAGGGAGGGAGACAGAGAGGGAGGGAGGGAGGGAGACAGAGAGGGAGGGAGGGAGGGAGACAGACGGAGAGGGAGGGAGACAGACGGAGAGGGAGGGAGACAGACGGAGAGGGAGGGAGACAGAGAGGGAGGGAGACAGGGAGGGAGGGAGACAGAGAGGGAGGGAGACAGGGAGGGAGGGAGGGAGACAGACGGAGAGGGAGGGAGGGAGACGGACGGAGAGGGAGGGAGGGAGGGAGGGAGACGGACGGAGAGGGAGGGAGGGAGACGGACAGAGAGGGAGGGAGGGAGGGAGACGGACGGAGAGGGAGGGAGGGAGGGGGACGGACGGACGGAGAGGGAGGGAGGGAGGGAGGGAGACGGATGGAGAGGGAGGGAGGGAGGGAGACAGACGGAGTGGGAGGGAGGGAGACAGACGGAGAGGGAGGGAGGGGAGACAGAGAGGGAGGGAGGGAGGGAGACAGAGAGGGAGGGAGGGAGACAGACGGGGAGGGAGGGAGACAGAGGGAGGGGAGGGAGGGAGACAGACAGACAGACGGAGAGGGAGGGAGGGAGACAGACAGAGAGGGAGGGAGGGAGGGAGACAGACAGAGAGGGAGGGAGGGAGGGAGACAGACAGAGAGGGAGGGAGGGAGGGAGACAGAGGGAGGGAGGGAGGGAGACAGGGAGGGAGGGAGGGAGGGAGACAGAGGGAGGGAGGGAGGGAGACAGAGGGAGGGAGGGAGACAGACGGAGAGGGAGGGAGGGAGACAGACGGAGAGGGAGGGAGGGAGACAGACGGAGAGGGAGGGAGGGAGACAGGGAGGGAGAGAGGGAGACGGACGGAGAGGGGAGGGAGGGAGGGAGACAGACAGAGAGGGAGGGAGGGAGAGAGACAGACGGAGAGGGAGGGAGGGAGACAGAGAGGGAGGGAGGGAGGGAGACAGACGGGGAGGGAGGGAGGGAGACAGAGAGGGAGGGAGGGAGGGAGATAGAGAGGGAGGGAGGGAGACAGACGGAGAGGGAGGGAGGGAGACAGAGGGAGGGAGGGAGACAGACAGACAGACGGAGAGGGAGGGAGGGAGACAGACAGACAGACAGACGGAGAGGGAGGGAGGGAGACAGACAGACAGACAGACGGAGAGGGAGGGAGGGAGACAGACGGAGAGGGAGGGAGGGAGGGAGACGGACGGAGAGGGAGGGAGGGAGGGAGACAGACGGAGAGGGAGGGAGGGAGACAGGGAGGGAGGGAGGGAGACAGAGAGGGAGGGAGGGAGGGAGACAGAGAGGGAGGGAGGGAGGGAGACAGACAGACAGACGGAGAGGGAGGGAGGGAGACAGACAGACGGAGAGGGAGGGAGGGAGGGAGGGAGACGGACGGAGAGGGAGGGAGGGAGGGAGGGAGACGGACGGACGGAGGGAGGGAGGGAGACGGACAGAGGGGAGGGAGACGGACAGAGAGGGAGGGAGGGAGACGGACAGAGAGGGAGGGAGGGAGACGGACGGAGAGGGAGGGAGGGAGGGAGACGGACGGAGAGGGAGGGAGGGAGGGAGACGGACAGAGAGGGAGGGAGGGAGGGAGGGAGACGGACAGAGAGGGAGGGAGGGAGGGAGACGGACAGAGAGGGAGGGAGGGAGGGAGACGGACAGAGAGGGAGGGAGGGAGGGAGACAGGGAGGGAGGGAGGGAGACAGAGGGAGGGAGGGAGGGAGACGGACAGAGAGGGAGGGAGGGAGGGAGGGAGGGAGACGGACAGAGAGGGAGGGAGGGAGGGAGACAGGGAGGGAGGGAGGGAGACAGAGGGAGGGAGGGAGGGAGACAGACAGACAGACAGACAGACGGAGAGGGAGGGAGGGAGACAGAGAGGGAGGGAGGGAGGGAGACAGAGAGGGAGGGAGGGAGGGAGGGAGACAGAGAGGGAGGGAGGGAGGGAGACAGAGAGGGAGGGAGGGAGGGAGACAGACGGAGAGGGAGGGAGACAGACGGAGAGGGAGGGAGACAGACGGAGAGGGAGGGAGACAGAGAGGGAGGGAGACAGGGAGGGAGGGAGACAGAGAGGGAGGGAGACAGGGAGGGAGGGAGGGAGACAGACGGAGAGGGAGGGAGGGAGACGGACGGAGAGGGAGGGAGGGAGGGAGGGAGACGGACGGAGAGGGAGGGAGGAGACGGACAGAGAGGGAGGGAGGGAGGGAGACGGACGGAGAGGGAGGGAGGGAGGGGGACGGACGGACGGAGAGGGAGGGAGGGAGGGA
The DNA here is from genome assembly GCF_964204655.1 of Triturus cristatus. Taxonomy (NCBI): domain Eukaryota; kingdom Metazoa; phylum Chordata; class Amphibia; order Caudata; family Salamandridae; genus Triturus; species Triturus cristatus. The sequence goes on along the minus strand of NC_140593.1, from coordinate 1,073,821,213 downwards.
GGGAGACGGATGGAGAGGGAGGGAGGGAGGGAGACAGACGGAGTGGGAGGGAGGGAGACAGACGGAGAGGGAGGGAGGGAGACAGAGAGGGAGGGAGGGAGGGAGACAGAGAGGGAGGGAGGGAGACAGACGGGGAGGGAGGGAGACAGAGGGAGGGAGGGAGGGAGACAGACAGACAGACGGAGAGGGAGGGAGGGAGACAGACAGAGAGGGAGGGAGGGAGGGAGACAGACAGAGAGGGAGGGAGGGAGGGAGACAGACAGAGAGGGAGGGAGGGAGGGAGACAGAGGGAGGGAGGGAGGGAGACAGGGAGGGAGGGAGGGAGGGAGACAGAGGGAGGGAGGGAGGGAGACAGAGGGAGGGAGGGAGACAGACGGAGAGGGAGGGAGGGAGACAGACGGAGAGGGAGGGAGGGAGACAGACGGAGAGGGAGGGAGGGAGACAGGGAGGGAGAGAGGGAGACGGACGGAGAGGGAGGGAGGGAGGGAGACAGACAGAGAGGGAGGGAGGGAGAGAGACAGACGGAGAGGGAGGGAGGGAGACAGAGAGGGAGGGAGGGAGGGAGACAGACGGGGAGGGAGGGAGGGAGACAGACGGGGAGGGAGGGAGACAGACAGAGAGGGAGGGAGGGAGACGGACGGAGAGGGAGGGAGACAGAGAGGGAGGGAGGGAGGGAGACAGAGAGGGAGGGAGGGAGGGAGACAGACGGAGAGGGAGGGAGGGAGACGGACGGAGAGGGAGGGAGACAGAGGGAGGGAGGGAGGGAGACGGAGAGGGAGGGAGACGGACGGACGGAGAGGGAGGGAGACGGACAGAGAGGGAGGGAGGGAGACGGACAGAGAGGGATGGAGGGAGACGGACAGAGGGAGGGAGAGAGGGAGGGAGGGAGACGGACAGAGGGAGGGAGAGAGGGAGGGAGGGAGACGGAGAGGGAGGGAGAGAGGGAGGGAGGGAGACGGAGAGGGAGGGAGACGGGGAGGGAGGGAGACGAACACAGTGAGGGACAGAGGGAGACAGATGGGGAGGGAGGGAGACGAACACAGTGAGGGACAGAGGGAGACAGATGGGAAGGGAGGGAGACACAGTGAGTGATACAGAGGGAGACAGACAGTGGGAGGGAGACAGAGAGGGAGACAAACCGTGAGGGAGGAGATGGAGAGGGGGAGGAAGGGAGACAGAGGGAGCGAGACAGAGAGGGAGACAAACACAGTGTGAGACAGGGAGGGAGACAGACAAGAGGGAGACAGGGAGAGGGAGGGAGGGAGACGGTGAGTGAGACAGGGAGACAAGGAGGGAGACGGAGAGAGAGGGAGACGGAGAGAGAGGGAGACGGAGAGAGAGGGAGACGGAGAGAGAGGGAGACAGAGAGAGAGGGAGACAGAGAGAGAGGGAGACAGAGAGAGAGGGAGACAGAGAGAGAGGGAGACAGAGAGAGAGGGAGACAGAGAGAGAGGGAGACAGAGAGAGAGGGAGACAGAGGGAGAGAGAGAGAGCTGGAGAGAGGGAGAGTGATAGAGGGAGAGAGAGAGAGAGGGAGGGAGGGAGACAGAGAGAGATAGAGAGAGATGTGTGAATGCCGGGTCTGGTGGCTCAGTGGACGAAGGCGTCCGCTGCTGGGGCCTGTGTTCAACCTCATGGTCATAGTTTTTTTTTTTGCTCTAGCCCCGCTGTGAGAAAGTGGCTCTGTATATACTGTTCCTTAATAGGTACAGGGTGTACAGTGTCCACAGTCCCCAAGGGTTTGACAGAGGCTAAAGTTAGATACAACCTTACTCTCCAAAGTGGTACCTTGGTCGAGCAGTAAGGCAGTATCAGAGGTCAGTGTAAAGCATTTGTTGTACACACTCCGTCAGCAAATGGTCTCACACACTCAATAACTGAACTCTAGGCCAATCGTTTATATATAAAAAATATATGCTTGTTTTATTTTAGAACCAACACTTGGCATTAAAATATACTTTCTCATAATGAGATGCTTTATATAAATACTTTTGCAATATGCAATTGACTTTAGTAAACAGTTACAAGTGATTGCAATAGGTAACACTATTTCAAACACAACAATGCATTGAGCTCAATGGAAATTTCAAGTTATTTGCAACAGATTACTTTTAGGAATACTTTTGGAATTCCAGGACTGGATCCTAGATTCAGTCCAGGGGCAGTACTTAGAATCAAGTGATGAAAGTCGACTTAATTACTGTGATGATTTTTAAACAATATTTAGCTATTTTAACAGTTGACACCTAGAAAATATTTCAAAGAAAACAGTCAATGATTCCCTATGGAAGAAAATTCAAGTTGCAGGTACAGTATGTTCTCGTTACTTTTGTAATCCAGTACTGTGTACCTAGACTCAGTACTGGGACCTTTATCCAAAACAGGTAAGTAATTACGTTTTCAGATATTATACGATTTTTAAAGAATATTTAAAGATTGCAGAAATTGACACTTAGAAGAAATTTCACAGATAAACAGTCAATGATTTCCTATGGGAGAAAATTGGGTTACTGGTAAGTACGGTTGTAAGTATTTTTCAGAGTCGGTGCTGGGCACCAAGATCCAGCACTGGGAGCTCACCTAAGAGCAGGTGAGTATTTTCGTTTTCGTTACTCGGCTGATTTTTGGTGAATATTTTAAGATTTGAAAAGTCCACACTTAGAAGAAATTTCAGGAAAAAGCCAGTCAATGTTACCCTATAAAGAAAATAGAGTTAGCGGTTTAAAGGTAAGTACTCGACTGGCAGAGTTGAAGTTCTGGGCATAGACTCGGGGGTCCCCCAGGGTCAGGTAGGTACAGTTGGTTCACCCTCAGCGACTCTAGGGCGGCCGGGTGCAGAGAGAGTTAGGCCCAATGTTATCCTATGAGAGGAATGGGGGCCTTGGTTGGTGGCTGCTGACTAGCAAGCCACGCGTCTGTGGGAGCTGGACTCCTGGTCACTTACTCGGCAAGTGGGGAAGTAGGTAGGTGTTGAGGTTGCACTGCCAGGGCAACTCGGGCGGCTGGGTGCAGGGTGCTTTTGAGCCTTCGGGCGCTCAATTGATTTCAATGGGAAATCTCCGGGTTAGAAAAAGACTGCAAGCTCGGGGACGAGGATTCTTCAGGTGCCACCGACACTTTGAGAGGTAAGTTGGGTAGTTGGAGGATAGGTAGGTACCCCGGGATTGGGCACAGAGGGCCGCAGGGCTCCGCGTGCAGGGGTGCCTTTTGGTGTCGGGAAATCTTACCCTCTGTTGATCGCGGTATGGGGGGCACCTTGTGCTGAGGCTGCAGGCTTCTCCAGGAGTGTCGAGGGAGGTCCTTGGGTGCCGGATTCGGGGTCACAGTCGCTGTGAGGTCGTCCTCGTGGTCTTTGTTCACTCCGGCACTGGCCAGGCTTGGCTGGTGCAGTGTGTGCTGGGTTCGTGGTTCCGGGCTGCTGCCAGGGATTAGAAGTAGGTTTTGAGTAGAGCCTCTACTCATGGGAGTCCCAGGGGTTTAGAGCCAAAAGGTAGCCAGGTCCTCCGGGGTTTGTGAGGTTGCTGGCCACAAGAGATGCCGGGTTGGAGCAGGAGCAGGTTCGAGGGTCGACAGGCCGGTAGGGCTGGGGCCAAAGCAGTTGGTGTCTTCCTCTTCTTAGCAGCTGCAGGGCAGGTCTTCTTTCTTCTTGCTCTTTGTATTTTCGAATCTGGAATCCGCGGAAGGAAGGTTCAGGGTGCCCCTAAATACTAGATTTAGGGGCGTTACAGGTAGGTGAAGGGCAGGGACCAATGGGTCCCTGTCCTGGGGTGGGTACACCCCCTATCTTGCCTCTCTCCTGTGGGAGGGGGGCAGTAGCCTAGTCCTGATAGGGTAGGGCTTCCCATCTTCAAGATGGCGAAAGCCCGGAGATGTGCTTCACCTCGCCTCCCCCACCTGAGGGGTGGGGTTGGCAGGCTGGCATATGCCCTGTCCTTATTTGGGGTTTCCGGCCAAGCTTCCCGCCAGAGTGGGGGGGTTGCAGTGGACTGGGGAAGCTCACAGAGGCGGTATGCCTTTGAAGCTTCCCACTGCCCATCCTGGGGGAGGAGATTTAGCACCTCGCCCAGGATGTGCATTGTTGCAGGCCCAGGAGAGCAGGGGCTCTCCCACCCAGGGGTCCAGCAACATGTCTGCTGTGTGGCAGCCTCAGAGCAGACGTGGATTGTAGGTTAGGTTTAAGGGGGGCACCTCTAAGATGCCCTCTGGGGTGCTTGGTACATTAAATCCCACACTGGCATCAGTGTCGGTTTAATGTGCTGAGAAGTTTGATACCAAACTTCTCAGTCTTCAGTGTTGCCATTATGGTGCTGTGGAGTTCGTGTCTGACGAGCTCCCAGCACCATATACTCTTAAATGGCAGCACTGCACTTACAGTGCCCAGGAATTGACCTGGGTACTGTAGGGGCACAGGGCTCCTGCTCCTGTGCCCACACCATTGGCATAAGGCACCCAGCTAGAGGGGTGGCTGATGTATGCCATGGCAGTGTAGGTGATGGGCATGGCACACAGGGATGTGTGCCATGTCGACTTTGTTTTGTCTTGCACCCAGACACCCAGCCAGCCTGCAAAGGCAGTGTGTGTGTAAGGGTACAGGGCCTCTAAGGGTGGCACAATGAGTGCTGCAGCCCTAAGAGGCCTTCCCTGGTCACAAGGCCCTGGGTACCTAGGGTACCATTTACCAGGGGCTGACATGTGGCCAGAGTTTGCCAATTTGGGTTTTGTGTGTTTTAGGGAAGGAACATAGGCCCTGGGCACCTGATTGGCAGGAGTCCAGGGCACACTCAGTCAAAGTACATTCAGCAAAAAGTGGGGTCATACCGTGCAAGAAAGATGGCAGTTTCTCACACCCGCCCCCTCCCCCACTGTCCCCGCCCCCACCGGTGCGGCCCTCAGCCACAAACCAAACTGTAAATTTGGCCCCCGAGAGAAAGGTTGTGAGTACCCATGCTCTAGGTTAGTCCTGTCCTTTTGTCTGTACCTGGTTACTCCTTCACTTGGGCTGATTAAAGCCAGCAGCAGAATGCTTTGCAGTTTGGTGATTCATCCATAGGGGGAGTATAGGGCATAGACCCACCACTTCACTCAGCAACACATTGCTTGACATATTACAGCTCTTACATGAAAACAAATGATCTTGTGGATCGTTTGCATGTAAAAGTTGTAATGACACTTTGGCAGCAGAAGAGGGCTCCTCTGGCTGTATTGTGCATGTGGAAGACGGTGCCTGTTACAGCACAGCCTCACACATTCTCAGTATAGATCTGACATGCTGCACTAGCTTCAAACAGTGCAGTATGGCAGACCATGAAACTTCAGCACTTGTCAATAGAGCACCCTTTCTGCCGTGTGAGAAATCCGAACAGTGAAGCAGAATCTATCTTCAACTCTATCCCAGCTTCTGATTAGATAAAAGCTTGCTGGAGATGGAAGTCGTGAATTACAGGCCCTTCAGATAAAGAGCATGCAAGCTTATGTTGAAGAGGACTGTTTTACTTTCAGCAGGTTCTCCTACTTTGTAGCAGTGTGTGTGGATGTCTGCTGGGGACTGCGTGAATGTTTGTATGATTGCGTATGACTGTACGCTCACCTGGGACTCCGTGTGTATGCGTGAGTGCAATTTGAATAAAAGTCCAAGAGCCATCTTTATAGTTGCCCTGTAACTAGTCTGAGCTTGAAGGCTGTAGTTAAAGAGCATAACAAAATTAATGGGACCAAGATCTTGAGTTGGTAGGGTTATTGAGTGTGGGAACAGAGTCTAAAAGAAAAACACTGATTATTTTGTTGGCTGGTCAGTTTGCCACTAGTGTTTGGATTTCCCTAGCTTGTCACTAGGTGTCTGGTTGTGTCCTTGGTTTCCCCTTCCTGGAAATGTTAGCATGGTAATCAACAAATGTTGGTTTGTCAGTGTAGTCATTTGAAAGAGCCCCCACATTGAGTAAGGGGAGCAGGAAATGGTTTTGAGTTCGGCGTAGTTAAGGGTTTTAGCATGAAGGATTTTTCTGTCAGAAGCCAGCACTGAAATTTTAAATATGTTGTAGGAGTGAAGTCTTTGCCATTTCTTTTTTTACTAGTAGTAAAAAATATAGTTTGTTTAGACCGCAATCGTAAAACCAGAATTAGATATATCGGCCTACATTAAAACAATTTAAAACAATATCATTAGTTAAGAGCCGGCTTTAAAAATCTTCCAACTGCTCGTTACATCAAATAAATCCATGTTAAACAAAAGGCAAATCACTTCTCTTCTAGATCTTGTATTTTATAAAAATGGGTTTTAAATTCTTCTGCCTGGCCGGTAAAATATGCAAACAGTAAAAGCATTAAAATGATTACAGCGTAAGCCCGCAAGTACATTAACCATCAGCATCCAATAACCCATAAAATGTATTTGGGTTTAAATACAAAAATTAAAAGCCATACGAAATTTCAGTATCAACATACGTATTTGTAGGCTGGCTAACATTGACTGATAGGAGTACCCTGATACTGCCTGCCATGATTCCAGCAAATAACTAGTAGATTTCTTTGTGGCAAATTATCGTAAATCCGTAAGCCTAGATTCTCTTTCCCATATTTTCATATAAATCTTTTACGAGAGAGGCTGAGTATATCTGTAAAGCACAAAGTAAATCGCAACTAGGGGTCTCACGGCGCTGGGGGCCGTCGTGGGGAAAAAGTGAGCCCAGAGTCACAGAGTGTTGAGCTGAGCTTCCACCAACAATCTAACTGTGAGCCCAGTGCTGCGCAGTCAGCCACTCTGGCTGCTGCGCCACACCTCTCCACATTCCACCACATTATAGTTTAACATATTCAGACTAAACACCATTCTTAATAGTTCGCCTTAGACCCTTCCAGCCCATTTTAATTCAATCTTGTAAATTTCCATTGCACATAAGGTTGAAATTGTTAAATTACCTACACCCCGGAGTTTTCCCTAAAAGCACATACTTGATTTCCATGATAGGAAAATCCAGGACTGAAGACCAGATTCTCAATCAATCAAACAAAAATTCTTTATTTCGGCCAATTTGGCCATAAAAGAGTACAAAGTAAAAGGGAAGAAGGGGGAAGGGAAGGCAATTGACATTTAAAATTCATTTATGTACACATGGCAATATTTTCATACAGGCTAAAATACCCTCTCGTTTGTAAAATATTTATATTTAAAAATGCATCAGATTCCAAACACTCATTTTTAAAACATTTGGGCTAGCAGTCAATATCGATTAATTTACGCCTCTTGCACCACATAGCTAGCAAAAATTTAGAAAGTGCAAAAACAATAGGGCTCGATGTACTGGTTTTAAAAATTCTAATAGCATTCAAGCAATGTTTAAAACCCAAATTTCTGCACAGTGGCAACAGCCAATATTTTCTTGGTTTGGTATATGCTGGGCAAAAGAAGAGAACATGAAGCTCATCTTCTAAATCGCCGCTGCAGCCCGGGCAGGACTTATTAGAGGAGGCCGTCCACTTGCTTGTGACGGCCTTGAGGGGTAAAGTGCCTAGTCGCCATTGGATAAAAAGTTTACGCGCTAAAATCGGGAAGACAACATCCATGAAGTCCTCAAAATAATAAGAATTTTTGAATTCTGAAAAAGAGTTAGTGAGGGAACCTACATTAGGGGCCGTAATTAGAAGTTCCAGCTTTTGCCCTTTGTAGGTTTTAGTAAACATCTTTCGTGATATCCGGCCACATGCCCTATCTGGATCTTCCCACATAGACTGTAGTCCTAGACTTAGAAGTTCACGCTTAATGAACGCAAGCCAGGGGATTTTGCTTACACAATTAAAACCAAGGATCTGTTTAAGTTCGTCCCTATAGTTTGAAAGATCTGGAGTGGTCCATAGTCTATGCCAGAACCTTAGAGGTTTTACTCCTAGCTCATTTGCAATAGGCGTCAGTCCCAGATCTAACCTCAGCGGTGTTAATGGAGTACCCTGAGGAAGCGATAGTAATCGCCTTACAAATTTAGACTCAACTTTGGTGATTTCAGGGGCAGCACAGTGACCCCAAAGCTCACCCCCATAGAGAGCAGCTGCCCTTGCTTGCGTCATATAGACCTCCAGGGCAGGACTCACTGGTCTAAAGCTTGATGAGTTAGAAACCCTTAAGATAGCACACGACAGCTGTCAAAGTCTCATGTGGGATTTGGCTTTTTGCGGACCCCATGACAAATTTTCATGAACTGTAACACCCAGGTACTGGAAGGTCGTAACCCTTTCCAGACATACATCGCCCAGTGATGGATTTGTGCGAGTATACACTGGCGGGTTAAAGATCATGAATTTTGTCTTGTCAGCGTTGATCTCAAGGCCTCTGCTCCGACAGAAGTCCCCAAAGCCGTTCAATATCCTCTGAATCCCCATGGGAGATTTGGAGAGTAGGAGGGTGTCGTCCGCAAACATGATCGCCGGCACCCTCCTACCAGCCAGTCTTGGTGCGTTACCCCGTTGACATAAAGGCAGAACAGGGTCGGTGCTAAGACACAGCCCTGTCTCACCCCCCTTCCAACGGGGAACCTTGGTGACAGCGTCCCATTCTTGCCTCAGCGAACCTGGGCAAAGTTCCCCTCATGCAATCTTATAAGTAGGACTAAAATCTGGTGCGGGAGACCCAGACCCTGAAGGACAGCCCACAGTTTACCCCTAGGAACTAGGTCAAAGGCGGACTGGAGGTCGACGAAGACCATATAGAGGCTTCCACCCTCTACCTTTACCGTCTTCCAGTACAAAAGGGTCAGTCGGAAGATTTGGTCCATAGTGGACGTATTCCTTCTGAATCCCGCCTGGAAGGGGTTCAGTACGTCGTGATCCTCCATCCACGTCAACAAATGGTCCAGGACCAATCTTGCAAATATTTTTTGTTGAACATCAATTAAGCTGATTGGCCTGTAGTTGACTGGGAGCAGAGGTGACCCCTTTTTATATATCGGAACTATCTCTGCCCCCAGCCAGGTACTGGGAATTTCCATGCCCCTCGAGATAGCGTTAAATACGACAAGGAGATAGGGGCCCCAGATCTCAGGTTGATGTCTAAAAAGATCCCCCGGTAATTTATCCAGTCCCGGGGCCTTTCCCACTGGAAGTCTGCCTATTACACTTATTACTTCCCCCAAGGTAAACTCCAGGGGCTCCTGCTTATCTACTGGGACTTGTGAGTCGGGCAAACTACACAACGCGGCTTCCCCCCTATATAAACCTTTAAAATGGGCCTCCCATGCTGATGCAGCAATATTCGGTTCTATGGCAGACTTTAGGTCACCCGAGCCATGGTTAACAAGTGACCAAAATCTACGCACATCTTTTGTGTTCAGGGCTAGCTTTAGGTTCATCCACCTTTCCATGTCCCATTCTTTTCTTGCATGCCCCGTGACCTCCTTATACTGCAATCTGCAATCTCGAATCGCCATTATGCTATGCCCTGCCTTAATTGCTATAAGAAGATTGCTTTTTGCTTTCCTACATGCTGAATTATACCAGGAAGAGACAGGTTGTCTGGGCCTTCTCGTGGGTACCTGGGGGTAGAAGACTTCAGCCAGGCTATTGGCCAAGTCTGAATGGATTACGCTAAGTTCTCCATTGAAGTCACTAGGAACATCTTGGGAGCTTAGAGTTTCGACCTCCAGGAGTCTTAATAGAACTATGTTGTAGACTTTGGCTAAGTTCTCTTCCGAACCTATCATTCTCCCCCACTTTACCCTCCTCCTGTTGCTTGATAAGATCAGACCCAAACCCTCATCGTCCCCTCCTACATTAAGTGAGTCTATTTCTTGTTGCCCTGGATTCACCAACTCCAGGCGTAACGCGTTATGGTCACTATCGGTCCTCTCAACTACCCTAAAATCAATGAGCATCGACCACATCCGGGTTTCCACCATGATGTAATCGATTCGAGACTCTTGCCCCTTCTTGTTGTAAGTGCATACTGATGGGCTATCGGACGCTGAACGGCCGTTTCAAGCCCTAAGGGAATTATTTAATACAAGGGCTGTGATCTGAGTAGCCAATGGGGACCACACCTTAGGGCATGGGGACTGACATTGGGGGATCGCCCAGTAGTCATCCTCTCCCATAAGCGCGCCTTCGCTACTTCCAAAAAAAGGTTCATATTGGCAATTCACATCCCCTGCCACCCAAAGCCTAGAATCCCCTGGCAATAGACTCAAGAATTGGGATAGATCATTGATTTTGGGTGACTCAAGCCCTATCCGAACTGGCCGCGAATAAACATTCACAACCGCCAGTCCATACCCATTAGGCCATTTTTAAACTAAACACTGCACATCCTCTGAATGAGTAGGCATATTTTCCACCACACAACCCAAATGAAGAGCAACCCATATAGCCAATTCCCCAGAAGGTCTTCCTTTCCCTCCCCACCTTGCGGGTACATGATAAGTGGCAAATCCCACTCTTGAGTGTTCCTCCCTGGCCCAAGTCTCCTGGAACAAACATAGATCCATCTGGTCTACCAGGGCACCCCACTCTGGGCAATGTGGCTTGTTTGTTATACCCGCCACGTTCCAAGACAGTATTTTAATTGAGGTCTGTGCCGTGGCTGCTTTAATAACTGCAGCACTTCCTAGAGTCTCACCTACACTCTGTACCCCACAATCAGGTTGAGCTTGGTGCTGTAGTACCACACTTTCTGGAGTCAGAAGGCCCTCTACCGTTTTAGGAACCTGGGTCTGGATGATTGGAAACGCACCTTCTGAACCACCCTCAAATTCCTCGGCACTTTCAGTAATCTTTTTAGGGACCATGGACTGGGAATTACCCACCCTCAGCTCCCTATCCACATGAAGTCAGTCCACCATTTCAAGGGAACTAAACCTATTATGGGTCACAGGGTAGTTTTGGGTGATTAGGTCTCTGTGATCGCCCCTGATTACCCCTAGACCCCGCTTTTGCATTGCCAGTGACCAATCCGATGCGCAACCTGGCGTTGCAGGTAGGGGTGGGTGGAATTTGCGTAATTGCGTTACGCAAATCTCCGCGAAACGGTAAAAAATCTCCGCGAACACGCAGAAATTCCGCGAACACGCGGAATTGCTTGTTCGCGATGCTTTTTTCCTGTTCACAATTGCTGTTTGCGTGCTCGGGGAGAAATATCTCGCGAACACGCATTTTGAGACCGCGAACAAGCAAAAATTTCGCGAAATCGCGGAAAGCAGAATTTTGAGCAATTTTGCGTTCTCCGCGGAACGCGAAATTACGCAAATTACGCGAGCGGAACGGAATTTACCGCCCAGGCCTAGTTGCAGGTCGAGGGTAAAAAAAGGACAAGGGATAGGGTTTGATCCTTGAGCCTACACTATCGTGAGTCCAATTGCAAATATGCTCTACTGTGCGTGGGTCCCTAAAATTAACCAGAACACAATCACCTGGTATGGGTTTTCTACTACGTCCCACCCAAGCTATCCTGCGTACCATCAGTACTTCACTTTTAACATTATGCGGTAGGGGCCGATTGTGATTGAGCCACTGGGTCACTTTATTTTTTAAGGACATAAATGATTCCTGGCCTGGGTTGCTAATTTCAGGGGTGCCTGTCAAAACCACCACATACGGACTGGTTTCAGGCGGTAAATCAATTCTTGTCACAACCTGAGGTGTAAAATTAGGTAGAGACTCTCCCTCCTATGGTGCTATCGCGTCTGAAGTGTGCGTGCTTGGATTGGCTGCCAATACCGCCCCTGCACCAGCTCTTGCGGCCGCAGCTGACTTATTTGCAGTTGTGATAGAAGGCGCAGCAGTGGGAGAATAAGCAAGACTCGCAACCCCAGTAGGCACAGGACTGTTTTGGACTGAATCCGCCATCTGCATTTTTTCCTTTCTTTTTACCCCATTCCCGGCCATAATCTGTTGTAACTGGGAGAGCTGGGTTTCCATGCGAGCTAATCTCTGATCTAACGGATCAAGCGCTATCCTTAATAAGGACCCCAGACTTTCTATGAGGATATCGTACTCGCCCTTGGCCCCACCCATGCACTGAACCTCCGGGGTCATGGGTCCTTTTGCAGCTGGAGGCGACAGGGATAAGTCAGTATCCGCGCCAATCAAATTATTCAGGGTAGGACCTCCCTTATGTTTTAAGGATGTAACACTACTAGTCCGGCCCTTCGCTGTCCTGGTCTTCCTGTGACAATCCACTTTAGTGACAGCCCGCTTCCTTTTGCATTTTGCCGCTCCTTGATTCCTCCTCGATGAATTTACCGATGATCTCACGGGCGAGGTAAGGAAGGATGAAACCTCTGGTACCACAGTTGTCACAGTTGCCTCTGGAGTTGGGGGACCTATAGCTGAAGAGATGTGACCATCGTCTTGGAGAGCATGTACCAGGTTTGGGACGCAGGTAATATTAATAAGATTGTCATGCACAGGTGTCCGAGCATTGGCAAGGTGGCCCAAGGAAGATCGTTTAGCCATTGCAAGGTCCTGAGACACTCTGCGCTCCATAAGGATAATACCCTGGTCAATCACTGAGTTTGCTCTAACGATAAAATTGTCTAGAGTACCAGTAACCAACCCTCTGCTGGCCATTGTATTGCTCCTTGTCCCTCGGGCAGTCATATTAATGATATCCCCAGCAGTACTTACTGTTACAGTCCAAGGGCCACAGGCAAAAGAGGCAAGAGAGGCAAAAGAGGAATGGCCCAGCCCTGCAACAGACGGACCCCACCCTAGCCCCGGGCGTTCCTCCTTGTCAGTGCACTTCTGTGTCCTTGTCAGAGCAGAGCTTCCTTTCACGCCCCTTAGACCCACCAAGGGCACACACTCACTGAGTCCGCCAGCTAATGGTGGTCGTGCATGCTGGCTTGCGTGGTTGCTGGTTACCGCAATGCTGTACTGCGGTAGTGCCTTTTCTGCGAGGCTCACCTGTTCACGATGTCCGCAATTCACCACACAATGTGCCACGCTTCTCCCTGGCAGTCGGGGTTGGGGCGGCAGAAAGCGTACTCTGGTTAGCACTTGGCGCCCTGGAGACCTGCAGACCCGGGGCGCGATGGGCTGCCGCTGTTCATTAAATATCATTCCTAGGTACTTCTACATTGAGGCCACTTCCACAAACTTATCCTACAAGAACCACGTAGAAGGCTTGGACTTCTCAAGAATTTAGCAATTTTGGTTTTCTCCAAATTGATTGTTAAATTGTTTGACACAATATTCACTAAAGGCATCAAGGTTTTTTTTTAGCCACATCTGTTAGATCCACAATAGCCAAGTCATCACATATAGGTGATAGGATATATGCCTACCCCCCATCTTTGGTGGGAAGGCTTTGGCTTCTATCTAAGCCTTAGGCAGGTCAGCAAGAAACCGTGAGAACCACATTGGTGCCAACATGCACCCTTTTCTAAGGTCATTCTCCAAAGTGGTTTTCCTAGAAACTGATCCCTTCATTTCCAGTTCAACCACAGCCCAGTTATCCCAATGAACTTCTTATAAAATTCCCAATTGGGAGTTTGGCATACCTATATCCTTCAACTTGGACCACAGAATCTTATAGCTTATATGGTCAAATGCTGACAGGACGTCCCCAAAGCAACATCACTAGCTAAAACAATGATCCCTCGTAGAATTCCCCTGTTTAAAGCAACCTTGATCCATGGGGACCAGACCATTACTCTCTACCCACTCCTTCATATACAACAATATTTAGGCTAATCGGATGGAAGTTACTTGGGTCTGAAGGATCATTTTCTTAAGGATTGTTTTAATTAACTCACCTTTCTAACTCACTGTAAAAGAATTCATGTTTTTCTTTCAGAAATAAATACTTTTGAGAAGAAACAAGCCAACCAGACAGTTTAACTTTAAACAACTGCTGGGAGGTTGTCTGGGCTGTCTGTTCTTGACAAATTAGGGGAAGATAACATTTGTTTCCAGTGAGGACTCAATCAGATTGCTTAACCAACTCTCATCTGGGTAAACCCACACACTTCGACCTTAAGATTTCAGTTGCATTTTAAATGTTACTTCTATAGATTTCCCAGACTTTTCTGGTACCCTATACCTTATTATTTCACTTTCCACCTTACAACCCTGCTGTACTAACTTCCAGAATTGTTTCGTATTTCATGCCATTATCACACCTAACATTTCATCCCAATTTGCTTTATAATAACAGTGTTTGTTTGCCTTTACAAAAGCAAAATAGTCAATTTTAACCATATGCAGCTATTCCCTCTCCACTGAGCCAGTAAAGAGACCCATAATGTGACTCAATTTCCGGAGCTTTATTTTCAACACTTGGCACTGACCGTCAAACCATGGTTGCTTTTTAAGGAAATATGGTGTCCTCCTTTGGGCAGAGGCATTACACTTCACAATCAACGGAGTAAGACAATCCACCACCTCCACAATTGTTTGTTCATACAACTTCAAAACATCTGTAAAAGCTTCCTCCCTCTAAAAGAAACATTTGATTATTGATATTGAGCCAACAATTCCATATACTTATCATCTATTTGAATTGTTATGCATTTAGGAAAGGAAGTTTCTTAAGGGATCATGGCTTGCCTTTGTAGAGTAACAGAAGGCAATATTGTTCTTAGTGCCTAATGATCACTTGCTTTTTAATACTCTAAAAGTCTTACACAGATCGAAAGACAATGCATGGATAAATATGTAATCTTTTGGACACTTTTGATGACCATATGCTTAAGTTTGTGCTGCATGTTAAAACAGCCCTTTAAGCAAACAACCTGATTCAGCTAAAAACGTAGTCCATATTTTAGCCATCCCTGACTGTGATCAATATGGTAAAATAGTCTCTGATATTTTATATGCTTCAAGTATTTCTCCAGGTAGATTTGCCCTCTTGGGTAATGACGTTGGTTAAAGTCTCCCACAATTAAACTGCTACTTTTGCAGCATGCATCTTTTGTTGGATTCACATGCTGTGCATTATTCTGCCATCCAGTGGTTGGGTCTGGAATTGTCGTGGTTTTTTTGGGGGTTGGCATCGACATACCACCATTTGGTGTCCACTTGTGATGTCGACAGGCTTCCTTCTGAAGCTCCCACCTTGGGTCGCCATCTTCAGAAGAACCGACGAAAAATAAGGAAAAACGTATGCGGGACAGCAGTACAAGATTTTGACTTTCAGGACTTCAATCCAAACAGCCAGAGTCCGACGAAAGGTGAAAAACATCAAATCTTCAACGAATGGAGAATGCGCATGCAGGGGGCTCCCTGTAAGCAGTAATGACCTAGACACCATTCAAGTTCTGCAAACATTTTCATCACAAGTACGCTCAAAAGGATCAGCATTCAGTCTGCAACCTTTGCCTACCGCTGGATCACCTAAGCGACGACTGCAACACGTGCTCCGACTTCACCCCAAAGACATTGAGGGTGAGAGAAAGACAGAAGAGCCAACCATGACATGCAAGGCCCACCACCATCACTTCGAGACCTGGGCCTCTCCAGCAAAGAGTACAACTTCGCCGAAGGGCCAGAAGGTGACGAGGCCTGAGACGTCTCAGTAGTGGAAGTCGAGAAGAAGACTTCGAAGGAGGTAAGAACCGTCGACCTCGAAAAAACTAGACTAGTCCCGAAAAACAGACTCTAGATCCACAAAAGGATCCTCGGTGTCGAAACACTTGATGTCCGCAGTTACATCCAAAGGCAAACACTCCATCGGATCCTTGGACAAGGACTCCTTGACGGGGAAGACCAACATGTCAGAAGACGGTCACGGAAAAGACGCCTCGACATCGAAAAAGTAGAGATCAAAACAAGCTTCGACAGCCGGATCGGCGTCCGCATGTACGGAAAGAAAGGCCGAAGGTCTCGATGCCGAAACTCACGCAGCCGGTATGGAAAAGAAGAGGAAAAAACTGAAAGCCGAAATAGCAAGTATTTTACAGCGCAAAAAAGCTTTCGACAAAAGCTTGAAACATTTCAAGATACCGCCGAAAAGTACAATGGAAGTGGGAAAAGTTGTTGAGGAATTGATGCCTCCAACGACACCCGAACCGCTATGCGAAGACTTCTTCTTCGGAGAAGAGGGGGAAGATGAGGAACACAAGTATGTGGGTTCGGCGAACTCACTCAAGATCTGCAATGGCAAGATCTCAACACCGAATCACCTGAGGAGGCTATGGAGACATCCTTGGAGGCCCTCCCCGCCAGATGACATTGGGATGTACAATCGGGAAATTAAAAAGGCAGCTGAAACATGGAGTGCAGCTGGAAGAAGAAAAACCCCAATCATGTTTTCTGTTAGAGACTTTGATGCCAACACAATCAAGGAATCAATTCCTTCCAATGCTGCCAAGTGTATTGGATCAGGGAAAGGAGGCCTTCAGAGGTCTCCAGAATTATGGCACACCGAACTTGGTGCTGCCCCGGTTCCCAAAACCGTGGTAAAAAACGTAGGTGTACTTCTGGACCAAAATCTTGCAATGAAGGAGCACCTCACTACCACCATAGGATCATGCTTCCAAACGCTAAGCCTTTTACGGAGGGTTTTCCCTTTTCTCCCTCTGAATGTGCATAAATCAATCCTCCAAGCATTAGTAATTAGCTGTTTAGACTATTGTAATGCTCTTCTGATCTGAGCTAACTAGTCTTCTCTCGATAGACTTCAGGTGGTTAAAAACACAGCAGCCCGCCTTGTCTCCAACTCTCCCCCAAGGACCGCCTCTTCCTGGTTGTTAATCCTCAAGTGGATCAAATTTAAAATTTGCTGCATTGTGCACAAAGCACTAAATGGCAATGGCCCTAGCTACTTAGCAGATAGACTTTCCCATTACCAGCCTTCCAGAACACTCCGTTCAGGCTCCAAGTCGATGCTTTGGGAACCTCGTGTTAAGAAATCCCTCACAGGTGGGAAAGCCTTTAATCACCTAGCCCCCCTCCTATTGGAACCAACTTCCCAGCCACATTCGGAAATGCCCAGACTATTTACTATTCCGAAAGCTCCTAAAAACTGAGCTTTTCTGAAAATCTCTTACCCCTGCCTAACTGTTGCACCTCCGTAGAACGGAGATACCCCTCCGGGGTGATTCGGAAGCTGTATAAGTTACAAATAATAAAGAGTCTGCAACATGCAAAGCAATCGCACCAAGAGGAATGAAAAAGTACAAACATTCCTCTAAGGACCCTATATACATCGGAGGGTCTGTACCAGCTGACTCTATCATTACTTCCACAGCTAGGAAAAGAGCTAATGTACCAACCACAGTGGGTCCCCCACCAGACAAAGAAAGCCAGAGTATGGACCTTGTGAGGAGAAATGTAGAGAGACGTACAGCAAACCAATGGTGCATAGCTAATTCTAATGCATTACTGAACAGACATGCTTATCAACATCAGGAAGAAGTAGGAAACCTACCAGAACAGTTCCAAAGAAGGGCTAGCCACTTAGTGGAAGAAGGTAAAAACATTGCGAACACATGTTTGAAGTCAGCCCTAGATGCAGCAGAGACATCAAGCAGACAAATGATGATTGGCATTACAGAAAGAAGACACGCATGGCTGAGAATCTCGGGTTTCGAGCCACAAGTTCAAAGCAATATAATAAACTCACCGTTCAATGGTAAACAACTGTTTGGAAGTGTGGTTGACGACAAACTCAACCAATTAAAAATGGACAACGACTCAGCTAGGTCCATGGGCGCCCTACAATTCAGAGGCATACGTAGAGGCACCCCCTCAAGAAGATCAGCAGGTAGAGGTATCAACCAACCTATTACCTCGCATAAAATTATTCAGCAAACATACCAAGGAGCGAGCCAGGGTCAATAGCAAGGCCAGCAGCAGAACTGGCAGTATCAGCAAGGAAGGCAATCCTTTTGATGGCTTCCTCGTGGCAGAGGCCCGCCACAAAGAGGCGGACCACAAACCACGACTAAGTGACTGCATTCAAAAACTTGCACACTCACCAAGAACACCACTGAGTGTGTCCAAAAAGGACTCAACTTATACGAAAACATCATCCTGTAAGCTCACAGTTCCTCCAGCATACTGCACCAGTAGGAGTTAAACTCAAATATTTCCATCAAAAATGGAAGGACATCACTTTAAACATAATACAGTACGGTTACTGCATAGAGATAAACAAACAACCTCCAAACAGGAGACCAAATAAAAAGCTACATTTAAGAAGGGAATTTTCTCAGCTATTCTAAGTGGGAACTTCAAAGAAAACATGCAATAGAGCATGTTCCACACAAGGAAAAGAACAACAAAATATACTCCATGTACTTCCTAATTCCAACAGTAGACGGAACATTACACCCAATATTAGACCTAAGGTTCCCAAACAAATTCATAAAAATACAATGATTCAAAATGACCACACTGCAAGAGGTGATACCTCCATTGCAAAGGAGATTAAATGGCAACCATAGACTTAAAGGATGCATACTTACACATGTCTATGAACAGAAGACACAAAAAACTGTTAAGATTTGTGGTCAACAAGACACACTACCAATTCAAAGTGCTGGCATTCGGACTAAAATCAGCACCAAGAGTGTTAACAAAGTCCCTCGCGGCAGTAGCCGCTCATCTGAGTAGACAAGGAATTCATGTTTACCCGTACCTAGACGACTGGTTAGTAAGAGCAAGCTCCTACAGTCTCTGCAAACAGCATATACAACAGGTGATAGCGACACTAGTTCAACTCTGTTTTTCGATACATTGGGAAAAATCTTCACCAGAGCTGGAACAAATAAGTGTGCTTAGGCGCAGAAATAAATACAGTTTTAGGAAAGGTGTTCCCAAACAAAAAGATGAGATTAGCCTTACTGAAGGAGACTCCTCTATACCAGAAGGGGCAACCTCTGACAGTGAGAACAGTGGGGAAACTATTAGGAATGATGGCTTCATGCATTCATTTAATTCCCAACATTCAATTACACATGAGACTATTTCTAGAATGGCTCCAGGAACAATGGTCACAGGCAACAGGGAGTTGCAAGGATCTAGTGGTTGTCACGCAGACAGTTCATCGGGAGATAGCATGGTGGAACAAATCAAACATAGCACAGGGCAGACTTTTCCCACAACCAACCCCAACAGTGACCAAAACAACAGATGCTTCCCAGATAGGAGCGCACATGAACACCTCAAAGTGAGAGGATTGTGGACACAGCAAGGTGCAGTGAAACACATCAATATCTTTTTTTTTTTTTTTTTTTATATTTATTAGACAACTCCAAAAAAATCACAGACAATGAGATCATCAATAGCGAAAGGAAAAAAAAGAAATAGGAAGCCAAACTTACATCAATGCCGGTTCAATCTAAGTGAAAAAAAAAAAATGGGAACATAAGAATTCGTATATAATCCAAAATAGACAATAGGAACTGTTGCATTGTAAGAAACTTAGTACCAAAGGTTTATAAATTAATTTGGGACAGCTGCGGTGCACCATAAAGTGACGGGGGACCAAATCTTATCTCCTTTTCTTTTGGACTTAGGGCCCCTAGTTGCGTATATTGCAAGCTCGTAATTATATACAGACAGAAATCTAGAGAGCCACATTTGGAAACTAGGGGCATCACAATTTTTCCATAGAGCAGCAAGAATAATTCTATATATCGCAGTTCCGATGAAAAGGATAGCTTCCTCGTTGGAGTTCAATTTTAGCGTACAATCATATCCAAGCAAGCAAATCGTAGGGGACTCGGGTAATTTATGCCCAAAGATCGCCTCCCAAAATTCCCAGATCATTTTTTTTAATAATGTCAGCTTAGCACAATAATAAAACATGTGGGTTAACGTTGCGGGTCCACAATTGCACCTTGGACATTGATCATTGGTTCTTTTCCCCCATGAGAATAGCTTGGCTGGAGTGAAATAGAGATTATAGATAGTTTTGTAGAGTTGGGACCTCAGATTAGTGGAAAGTAATAGTTGTGTTGACATGGCAAGAACCTTATTGATGTCTATATCTGAGTTATCGAGCCTATTTACCCATAATAGTTCTGTCTGTATTATATCATCTGGTGAGTTCTCTTGTAGAAACGTATAGATCGTGCCGATTCTGGAAGAAGGACTGGTGGTGGCTTCAATAATAGGGCTTCTAGTCCAGATTACGTTGTGCAACTGAGAGTTTATAATTGATCTAATTTGGAGAAATTTTAAGTAATCTGTCGCAGGTATATTAAATTGATTTTGGAGAGTAGTAAAATTGGCCTTCATGTCTATACCCAGGAAATCATAAAGGGATATAGGGCCAGATGTATCAAAGGGTTTTACCCATTCTGTGTCTATGGGAAAATGTGCTCATACATATGGCCCAAAATTCCTTGTCTCTCCCACCTGGCAGAGATAGCATCATTCATGTTTTGCGGTAATACACATGAATGCCAGAGTGGAGTATATCGACTAAGTCTGGGGATATTCATAAATTTTTTGATTCTGCACCAGACTTTCCATGCCCCGATGACAATCTTGAATTTGACTTTCTTATAGTAACTGGGCTCGAGTTGTCTTAACAAAAGTCCTCTTGCATTATGTCCGAGGGCTAGTTCATATATGGACGGAATATCTAGCTCTTCCCGGTTATCTGCTAGGGTAACCATTGGGGTGAGTTGTTTCAAAAAACAAGCCCAGAAATAAAGAAGTAGCTGTGGAATTGCAAGCCCCCCTCTGTCAAGTGGAAGAGACAAGTATTTCAGCGATCTTCTGATCCTGCCATTTTGCCAAACGAATTTAGAGAATTGTGAATCCAGAATTTTAATAATTGTATCGTCTACTAGCAAAGGGATAGCACGAAATAGATATAATACTTTAGGAAAAACAGTCATTTTGATAAAGTTCCCTCTCCCTATGATAGATAGCTGCAAACTGTTTACCCTTGTGAGATCTTGGCTAATTGAGTCAATCAGTGGTTCATAATTAATTTTGATAATATTTTGTGCTGTTGTACATATATGGACCCCTAAATATGTTGCTAGTTCTGCCCGTCTCGCATCCACGCACTGTGTGTTTGCTGTACATAATATTATGGTTTTATTTTTATTCAGGGAGTATCCTGAATAGGCACCAAACTGCTGTGTGATTGCCTCTATCTCGGTTATGGCTGTCTCGGGGTCACGTGTAACAATAGCAATGTCATCTGCATATGCTAGGACTTTTGTTTCATATCGGCCTGTCACCACCGGTGTAATCCTGTTACTTTCCAGCATTTTGAGTATCAGAGGATTAATGTAGAGGGCAAATAGTATCGGGGAGCACGGGCATCCCTGCCTTGCTCCTCTTGAGATTTGGATGGTGTTAGATTCGCACCCCATAACCTGAAGCTTAGCCCTTGGGTCAATATACATTGCCTTGATTGATTTGATAAACCCTTGCCCAAAGTTGAACCGTTCTAAAATAGCCCACATAAATTCCCATGATACTCTGTCGAATGCTTTTTCGGCATCAAGGAGAATCATTGACATCTGGCCACCCGTTGTTGCAGTGATATCAAATAATGTAATTACTCTACGGATGTGGTCGGTAGTGCCCTTTCCTGGGATGAAGCCATGTTGCCATGGCGTGACCAGATGCCCAATGACCCCCCTGAGCCGATTGGCGAGTATTTTTGAGTAGAGTTTCGAATCTGAGTTTATCAGTGAGATTGGGCGGTAGGAGGATGGAGAATCAGTAGGTTTGCCTTTTTTAGCAAAAATGACAATATTTGTGTCCTGCCATGATGCTGGCGTGTGGCCGTTCCACTGAATTCCGAGAAATAGATCTAATAAAAATGGTTGTATTATTTTACCTAAAACTCGATAGATCTCTAGCGGCAGTTTATCTGGGCCTGCTGCTTTCCCCGATGCTAGTTCTGCCAGGGCGAGTTCTACCTCGGTTATTGATATTTCTTTCTCCAGATTATTTTTGATAGCATTATCTAGCCTCTTATCTGAGCAAGCTACAAAGTTACCCAAAAATGTATTAATATCCTCTTTATTACACAAGATGTCGTTCCGATAGAGGTTCTGGTAGTAGTGTTGGAAAATGTCGACTATATCTTTAATTTGTGTATAATCTTGTCCGTTTGATTTAATTAAGGAGATAGTGTTTTGAGATGCCTTTTGTCTTGTCCGTAAGGCCAATTGCCTGCCGACCTTTTCGCCATTCTCGTAGAGATTTCTTTGCTGTGTTCTATAAGTTTCAGCAGACTTTTTTGAAATTGCCTTATTTAGGTCGTTTTTTAAGATCAGGATCTGTCGTAGTAGATCTGAGCCATCCGTTTTTTGTGCTAGTGATATGGTATGCGCGGTTTCTAAATTGGCTAGTTCGCCCAATTTCTTAGTGAGCTCAGCGGTCTGTTGTTTTTTGGTCCGAGCTACAAAGCTGATGGTTTCCCCTCTAAGCGAGGCCTTAAAACAATCCCACACTATATTTCTAGGGGCGCTATAGCGATTAATATCAAAATATCCCTGAGCCCAATTTCTGATAAAATTAACATAGTCACTGTTGGCCAGTAGTTTCCTATCAAACGTCCAGACTGAAGGTTTCCTGGTGGTGTTTGTTAGATTAATAGTAAGCACTAGGGCGTTATGATCAGAGACTAACTTAGGATATTTGACGATGTTTGCTGAATTCGAGATATTTCTGGTGGAAAATATATAGTCGATTCTGCTGTATTTATTGTGTGGGTTTGAAAAAAATGTAAACCCCGAATCCCCTTGGTGTTTGAGCAGCCAGATATCGGCTAAATTATGACTCGTAAGGAGTGAATTAACAGCTTTAAACACCCTAGGTTTACGACCATAATACCTATGCCTGCCTAGAGTTTCCCGAACTGAATCTAGTGTGATATTGAGATCGCCAGCCAAGATCAGCGGGCCTGGCCAATCAGCCAATTCTACTTCTAAGCTTTCAAACATAGCTGGATCGTCTATGTTTGGTCCATATACAGCACAGATGGTTAGCCCTATAGCAAGCTCAACAATTATCCACCTGCCATGCTGGTCAGTTGCTTGGCGTATAGGGATTCCTAAATATTTCTTACCTAATATCGCCACACCTCGATTATTAGTTGTTTGAGTTGTAGTGGCCAAGATGTTGTACCCCTGTATTTTTAATAGGCTTCGCATTGACCAAGGAAGGTGTGTTTCTTGCAGACAAATAATATCGAATGAATTTTGCTTTACTATCTCAGAAAACCGCCCTCGCTTACCTCTGTCGTGTAGCCCTGCAATGTTCCAGCTACAGATACTTATCCTCCCCATATAGCTAAGGTTTCAGTCTTTTTACTGGTAATGAAATTTGATTCTAGATTTGTCTTGTAATACCGAAATATTTTATAATGTGTCATGATAGTTCGAGTTCCTTTGTTTGGAGTTGTCAGCATTTTCCCCATTTTGCTCCCTTCCCCGCCCTCCCCACCCTCCCCCCATCTTCCTGCCCCCCCCCCTGCTCCCAACATAAGGCAACAAGACTCAATAAGAGTCCTTTGGTGAGGGACGTGCATCACGCTATCAGGTCCCTGATCGGTCAGCCGTCATCGTTTTTTTTTTTTTTTTTAGACCCCTCTTCCAAAAAAAAAGAAATTTTTTTTTTTTTTTTTTTTTTTTCCCCTTACGAATATTTCTTTTTAAGCAGATATCTCACGAACCACTGGCCCCCCACCTTAAATTAATGAATATAATACAATATAATATAATAATGAATATTCCGCAGTGTTTGCCTCCTCTCCCCCAGTTAGTAGTATTCGCATAATTCACATTCACATTATGTTAATATGTTTTTAGAGTGCCTTGAATTGCTTAGATAGCTCAATCAGATCAACTCAGACGTGCCCTAGCTCATATAAAGTTATCAGTCGGAGGCAATCATTTTAGGCTGTCCAAGTATTCTTGTGCCGCTATCTCCGAGACAAAAAAATTTCACCTGCCCTCCATATATAACTTTCAGCCGTGCGGGGTTATTCAGGTACACTATTGCCTTTTTGTCTTGGAAGGGTTTTATAAGCTGCCGCAGCCTCCATCTTCTCTCAACGGTTGTATGACAAAAATCAGGACGTGAAAAATAGGTGATATCCTTTGAGGTGCGTTTGGCTTCAGGCCTTGCCTTCTCAAACACTGCCTGTCTGAGCAAAAAATTGCCAAAATAAACCAAAACAGCCCTTGGGTATGCGCCGGGCTTATCGGGGGTTTTTTGAACAAGAGGCATTCGGTGTGCCCGCTGGACTTCGACGTCCCAATTCCAATTTGATAGCTCTGGCAGAGAGTCTCTAAAAATGTTAACCATAAATGAGCGGATGTCCTCCCCCTCTGATTTCTCAGGTATTCCTAGTATACGCAGGTTGTTTCTGCGCTGACGATTTTCAAAATCCTCCAGTTTCCATCTGATGTCCCCTATCTGCAGCTCGTTTGACTCCACCCGCTCTTGGATTGCGACAACTTCAGTTTCGTTGGCCAAGGTTCTGGACTCTATTTCGGTTAGTCGATCGCCGAACGTACTGCATGTTTTAACCAGCTTTCTCACCACTCCTTGCACCTTACGCAATGCTGCCTGCGCTTTTCGCCCATCCTGTGAGGTCTCTTCACGATGCGAGGCTATAGCCTGCAGGACAGCCTCTATAGATGCAGCCGCAGGGTTGTTTGGAGCAGGCGAGTTTATAGAATTCAGTGGAGTTAGTTGCTCGGAGTGTGTATGATCCCAGTGTAAAGCCGCTCCATGCGATTTATTTCCCCTTTTGTTGAGGACCTTTTGCTTTAGTTTGATAGTGACTGGCTCTGCCCCCGCATCTGTCGCACTATCAGATTCATCAGACACATATGAAGCTGATGTATCGCCCCATGCTGCTCCTAGTTCTGCTTCATCAGAGAAGGAGAAAAAGTCACTAGCCTCCTTCTCAAGATCATTGCGAATTGTGCTGCCAGTGCCGAGATGTTCCAGAGCCGGTGTTACACCCCTATTTTTAGGTATGTTCTCAGACATGTTCTCAGCCAAATCGGGGTTAGTGTTCATGGTCTTCATAGTGGCTGGCGGCACTGTCTGCATTTGGGTTCTTGAGCTAAGAGACTTCTGCTGCTGCAATTGTCTGTTGAGCCCGAGCTCAATGCTTGCATTTATTTTGGCAGATTTATTTAACACCAAATCATTCTCTACAGTGTTAGTCAGATCGTTGTCTAGGGAGACCCCTGAGTTAGAGTGTATATCAGGCATATCAGGTACAACAGGTAGCATGCTCACCTCAAGACTTGAATGTGGCTGCTGCTGAGATGAGACTGGGTTACCAAGATCCCTTTTTGCATGTTGAGTTTGGATATCTTCCGTTGCAGTACAGGTTTTATCGCCCACTGTCGTCGTTAGAGAGGGTGGGCCGTTTGCGAGGTCTGGGACAGGAAGAGACTCCCCCTCGGAGTGTGAGGCCCGCCGCTGCCTCTCCTGACCTGGAAGCGAACAGGAGCCTTTCCGTAGCAGGTCCACGACTGATGGTCCGGTGAGCTCCCTCCGTGTGGCTTTCTTCCGGGTTGCGCCCCCTGGTTTAGAGGAATCAACCGCTACCGCCATCTCCTTCGCTGCTTTCAGATGCTGTGTATCGGCCTGACCCGTCGTCTTGTCCGACCCCCGGTGCTCCAGAGCTTCGCGCTGGGCTTGCCTTGCTGCCCTTGCGCGTGCAGCAGCAGTGGAGGCAGTGGAGGCGGTAGAGGGAGCAGCAACTTTTGGGGCCATTTCTGCCGTGAGCTCCGCTTGCATTCCAACGTCTCGGGATTGCTTTGGCCCCGCTCGGCGCGCACAAGCACAAGCACAGCGGACGGGTCTATTTGCAGAGGTAAGAGAGTTGATGAAAATTCGATATACAGCTAGCCAGCCTATACATGAATAGCAAGTCCAGGCGACGTATCGGGTTGGAGGGGTCAGGGGGTGAGATCCATGTATTAGATCCATATGCGGCTACGATACTCGGTACTGCGGCTGTTTTTCGATTTTATTTTTCCGCCTTTTTTCATCCGCTAATCACTGTGTTGTCAACTTCGAACAAGAGCCATAGTATAGATACGCGGCTGCAGATCCAGTTTCATCAGTTTTCATACATGATTAGACTGACGGGGGGGGTTCACTCGGCGTCTCCGATCAGGAGCCTGATGCGTTAGCACTGCGATCCACGTCAGATCGCCATCTTGCCTGGGAAACACATCAATATCTTGGAGTTAAAAAACTGTTTTCTTAGCCTTAAAAGCCTTTCAGAAAGAGCTCTACAGAAAGAAGGTGTTGATACAAATAGACAACACAACCACCATGCTTTACATAAACAAGCAAGGAGGAACTCGGTCTGTAGCACTCTCAACTCTAGCTCAAGAACTTTGGAGAGGGCAAATTCCAAATAAAATAGACATAATAGCAATACACCTACCAGTAAAGGACAATGTAGAAGCAGACAGACTGAGCAGACAAACTTCATCATCCCATGAGTAGGAACTGACTCAATCGGAACTCCAAAAGATTTTCAGGAAATGGGGGTTACCACAAATAGACCTATTTGCCACACCCCACAATGCAGAATACTAAAGCTATGCATCCAGGCAACCTAGCAATCAGTCCCTAGGGAATGCGCTATGACAATGATTCTCATGGCACCATAGTGGGCCAGGTAGACTTGGTTCTCAGAGATAATGGAGATATTTCAAGGAACAATGCACAAATTACCAAAAAAGCAAGGCTTACTAATGATGCAAAATGGAAAAGTACTTCACCCAGAGACCGAGAGCTTAAGCCTAGCAGCATGGATCCTGAGGACTTAAAATGTGCACATTTCAAACTGCCAGAAAGCACAATGGCTGTTCTGAGAGAAGCTAGAAAAACAACAACAGGAAAATGTTACACAGCAAAATGGAAAAGATATACACAATGGTGCCTTAAAGAACATCTTTAAAAAAAGATCACAAAGGAGAGAACAGTGCTAAAATACTTGATACATTTACTACAGAGTAAACTATGCTACACATGATTAAAAGTGCACTTAGCAGCAATTGTAGTGTATACAAGAGGTGAAACAGGGAAAAGTTTCTTCACCTCTCATGTGGTCAGAAGATTCCTAGAATGAGCAAAAGGAATCGCACCTCCAAAAATGGTGCCAGCACCCACATGGAACCTGAATATAGTTCTTGCACAAATGATGAAAGCACCATTCGAACCACTACACAAAGCAACGCTAAAAATGCTCACACTAGAGACGGAATTTTTAGTGGCAATAACATCTCTACGTAGAGTTAGTGAACTACAGGCACTAACACTACAGGAACCTTACTTCCAAGCACATAACAGGATTGTCATGTGAACAGATCCACAATTTTGCCAAAAGTGGTATCAAAATTCCACATGAACCAGAGTATACAAATACCAAGTTTATTTCAGAATCCAAAAACGCGAGCAGAGAAAGCTTTGCACACGCTTGACGCTAGAAGAGCGGTCATGTATTACATTGAAAGAAGCAAGGAATACAGAAAGACAAAGCAATTCTTTGTATCTTTTGCTAATAGCTTTTTGGGAAGACCCGTAACCAAAAACACCATTGCACAATGGATCGCGCAAGCCATACAGTTATGCCACAAGCAAGCGGGACAAACATTACAAGGTGCGCCTCGGGCTCACTCAACAAGAAAGAAAGGAGCTACTATCGCTTTTCTAGCAAATACTCCAGTTCAAGATATTTGCATGGCTGCAACATGGTCTTCAGTGCACACATTCACAAGACATTACTGTGTGGACATTCAAATGAAGAAGAAGCACAAGTAGCACAAAAAGTCATACAACATCTAATCACAAACCAAAGCTCATCTTCCACCCAGCCACCACAAGACTAGAAAACCGCTACAAAGTCTATGCACAGCATGTAAATCCAGAAAAGATTCACGCTGCAAAATGAATAGTTTCTTACCTGTCAGTGTAGTTTTGCAGCTTGAATTTTCTGGATTCACTATCGAACCCACCCTTCTCCGCCAGGAAGGAAGAGAAGAAGACAAAAAAAATTCCAAAGGTGGGAAGCCTGTCGACGTCACAAGAGAACACCAAATGTTGGTATGTCCATGCCCACCAGAAAAGAAAAAAAGATACGACAAGTCCGGACTCAACCACTAGATGGCGGAATAATGCACAGCATGTCAATCCAGAAAATTCTACAAGCTGCAAAGCTACACCGACAGGTAAACTATTTGTTACTTATCATACACTTCAAATACTTGCACCAAATGTACTATATGCCTGCTGAACTATGTAAATTTGGCCTTTGAGAAGATGCGAACTGTGTGGATGTAGGTTAATGGATGCAGATTTCCTGCACTTAGCTTGACACTTTGACTCTATAAAGCAATACTGGACTCAAATCACAGAAGCACTCACAGCCATGGTGCTCAAGTGAGTGGAATGTGATCTTAGAGTGTACCTGCTGGGGTTGGTAAGGGGCTTGCAACTGGTAAACTGTAAATTTGTGGCTGTATCTCTGCTGTTAGCAGTAAGGAGAGTAGCCCTGCATTGGGGTAAACGAGCTGTGCCCTCCAAGAAGAAATGACTGTTGAATCTGGCCTATCGTAGGTCCCAATTGGAACTGTACGCCAAAGAACTGCCACATGCCCCGAGACCTAAAGACATTTGAGGTCCACTTACGATGTACTTGTTGACTACCCCGGATGAGATATACAAGATGCTCTCTGGGTATTGGGTAAATTGCTATGTTGCATATTTATGCCTGCATATGAGCTACTGAAAACGCACTGTGGATCTGTTAATGTCATTTAAAAAACATTTTTTTAAAGAGCTCTGGTGTGTACTAAATTAATATTCTGATTTTAAATCTTACTTATCAATAAAGTGACCCAAAAAAGGTCTCCCACAATTAAAATGAGAGAGATGAGTCCATCTTGGTAGATACATCAATTCGTTATCAAAGAACTCCCATTGCTGATCATGATAAGAATCTGGCCCAAGGTCCACGTATACAATGACGACTATTAAAGTGTCCACAAGCAAGAAGCCATCAAACAGATTTAAGACATGCCAGCACCCAATCACAACTAGTATAAATTAACCTAGTATTTTTTTACACATTTCTTAGAAATCAGGGTCAAAAGGCCCCCCCGATGGACGCTCAGCTCCTGATTAAATTACATCTTTTGAGACTTGCACAAAACTGCTTTGAAACAACTTATCACCAGGTAACCATGTCGCCTGTAAACAAATGATTTCAATACCTCTCCATAACTTTGTAAGATCAATTGGCTAACGTAAATGTTCTATGCCATGGACATTCCGGGAGGAAAACCCAGATTGTCTACAGACCCAGCTGTCTAAACCTTTGGCCCTCACCAGGAGGAATCATCCTTCTGAAGAGAGCTGCAACATGCAAGACCTCCTCGAATAAACCCCACTGACAGTCCTTGGGGTGCTGCACCCACCTCACTCAAAACCAAGCTAATTTGTTGTTGACTCAAGCTAGCGTGATTTGTTAAGGATTCTTTCCTTCCTGTTTCTCGATCCCTTCATCCAACACAAGTCGTATGCCAATACAATTAAGTTCAGTCTTGACATTCTGAATTAAATTTACAACTAAGTGAGAGTGAAACCCAGCTTGTGTGATTTCTCTGCCACTTGTACTTTTATGTAATGCCACTTTCTCAATGACTTTTGATGTATTATCTCCAAAGGAGGGACCATTCACAAAAGGCCTCAGGAAGTTTCATCTATTCAGTGGTTTCCATTAGTTAGTTTTTCCCTCATCACTTGGGGTATCAAAATAAAAGAGAGCATTTTTTTATTTTAAAGTTCTGGGATTTGGGCCCAAGGGTCCAATTTGCACATGTTCTTACATTAGTGTCATATCTGGGAGAGGGTTAATGGATTCTTGCTATCCTTGGTCACCTCCCCAAAGGTTTTACTCTGGGCTGAGGCACTACCCTCACCTTTTCACCCATGTTTAATCTCTACGTTGAGCCTCTTGGAGGAATGGGTGGGGGGGGGGGGGGGAGCATTGAGCAGGAGGTACGTCCGCTAATTGTGTGCATGTTACTACTCTGGCTTTGTATGCTTTTATCTCCATTTGGATTATTAGGCAATGTTTCTGCCCCTTTGATGCTAGCTCCTTCTCTTCCTGGAGCCATTTGTGGCTTATCAAGCCTTTAGCTTTGTATTGACTTTACTTTGTGAGAAGTCCCAGCTAACGTAGGATGACTACTTTTCTTGAGCCTTGTAACCGTTATTTGCTCAGGCCAGTGGATGACCACGAATAACAGCAGATTCATTAGGCCCTTACTCAAGACCAGTTTATGTCCAGTTTGTAGCAGATTCACAACAAATTGCCACATTTTGAGCAAATCAGGAAATCCCCTTTAAAAAAAAAAAAAAAAGCTTGTGCATTTATGCTCTTTCTACACTTTGGCACATAAGCACAAACCTCCTCCCTGGCCGCTGAATACTCCCTTCGCTACTACAATACTACCGCTGATGCTGCCGCCACCACACTTTTAAACCTTTTGAGCCTTAGCCTTTGCCTGTCCTCTCTCCACAGACTTCCACTGTGAGTTTAAAAAAAAAATGTTGTAGTGATTAACAGTGCTCGTTGGAAACATCTGATAGAGACTTCTATCTGCAGATTCCTTACCTTAGAATTATCCCCAGGCTTCAGCCTGGATACAGAACGTTTTCATGAGCTATACTCCTGCGCGCCAGTAGGTGGCGCTGTTCGACTCTGTGTGGAGTCGTCTGCATCTACCGATCCATTAGGGAATTGCGTGGTGCTTATATATCATCCACCCCAGCACGCGAACGTCCGTTCTTTTTACGTGCCAGTCACTTTTGACTGACCTTTTTCAAACTTTTGTCAAAGATTTTTGAGAGCTTTTCCCCTGCTATGGATGTTCGTGTGGAAGGGTGTGTTTTTTAAGCCCCAGAGTGCCTGTCACTGGCAAATTCTGGTGACAGATCCACCCCTCGCCTGCCTCTGGTGCATTGAGCATGACCACGACACCAAGACGTTTATCGATTGTCGCGCCATGCACCCTAAGGCCTTGAGGGACTTGTCCCTCAAGCTCCATGTTGCTCGACGTGGGACACACTCGGTCCCGGTTGAGAAGAAGGTCTCGGAGTTGGTTGTGGAGCACCTCCAACCACCCAGCCCACTCTTAGTCATCTGGGCGTTCAGGTAAGTCCCACAAGCGCAAAAAGAACAAAAAGCCCAAGAGGGCTTCGACTTTTCCCTGTCTGTCGAAGTCATCCAACCAGACGAGGGAACGTCTGCATTTGAGGCCTGGTGCCCTGATTGAGCGGGTGTCTGGGCCGTATCCACCCCTCCCCAAGTTTCTAAGAGTCAGTGCGACCCCCTCCCAACTCAAAGTATTTTATGAGGCCATGCACCTGATTTGGGGGGTTGTTTCCCTACAGGAGCACCTTTGGGACCTGTGGGCTCAAGATGAGTCCCTACAGGTCTTCCATTCCCCGAGCTAGTTAGGCCCCATGGATCCATGGACTGACCTGGACCAGCGCCGGTTGAGCCACCTCGACCTTCCCTAGGTGCCAGCCCCACTGCCAACATTCCCGGTGCATCTGGCGCTATCCCCATACTCCTCCCGACTCAGACATGGAACCGAATGGGTGTCTTCCGATGCCTGCGCTGACTGGAGGCATTACATCCAGCCCTGTGTACAATTCCTATGGGCTAGCACTTGGGAATAATTGGAAGGGGCCACTGGACCCTGATGAATACCAGCCCATAGATGAGGACACCTGGTGTGAGGATTTGGCGGATGCCAGTGGACTTGTCACCACACCAGATTTAGTCTCTACTCCTAACGTGGCTACGGAGGAGAGAGCCTCATTTGCTCTGTGGTGAGGAGGGTGGCCGAGATCCTGGACCTTTAGCTGCCCTCCTTGGCTGTTGCGACGAACGTCTTGACAGAGGTGCTTCAGCCCTTCTGAAACCAATTCTTTCGTTTAAATGAAGCCCACACGGATGTCCTATTCAGGGCCTGGTACAAGCCCTGCACAGGGGCGCCTGTGAGTAGAACAATCGCCCGCTGCCATTGCCCTGCCCTAGGGGACCCTAATTTCCTCACCCGTTCCATCCTGGAGAGCTTCGTAGTCCGAGCCTTCACTTCTAGAGTAAATCCTGGCACATTCCCTACCGCTGCACTGGACAGGGAATCCAAGAGCCCGGATACCTTGGGAAAGATCTTTTCTTCTGGCAGCCTGGCACTGCAGTCGGTGAACACCGCGTGTCTTTTGGGCTGATTCTCCCATTTACTCTGGAAGTCTGTTATGCAGGTGCTACCCAGGGTCGTGGAGGAGGCCCGAGCCATACTCTCCCAAGTAATTGCTGATGGGTGGAACACAGCTAAGTTCACCATACGCTGTGGGCTGGATATGATCAACTCACGTGGCAGAGCGGTTTCGTCAGTGATCCTGAGGCAGCATGCCTGATTGAGAACCAATGACTTTTCGGGGGATGTCCAAGACTCGCTCGTGGGTATGTCCTTTTATGGCTTCCGTCTCTTCGGAGACCAGACAGCTCACCGCTAGTGTTTCAAGGGCTACAGAGCTACAGCCAGGTCCTTAGGCCTTTCCATGGCCCCTCGCCAACCCCAGTCTGCCTATTGTAGGTACAGAAGGGGCTTCCAGATGCTTTTCTACCCTCCCAGCCACCACAACACGAAGCTTCCCAGCCTCTGCGTGGCAAGGAAGCGATAGCCACAGATCTCATGGGTAAGGTATCCACAGGTCTGGCCAGTCCACCACCCCCCTGCAGCCTCCAGGCCTCTTTTGTTTGCCCTCTGGCCATCATGGGCATCCAGTGGGAGATAGGATACACCATCACCTGTACCACTGAGGGCGATCTTTCCGACCACTGGGTTCTCCAGATTGTCCGAAGGGGCTACTCCCTCCCCTTCGTGACTACCCTTCCACCAATGCCAGCCATTTGCAACAGGCTGACAGAGGACCACATCTCATTACTCCACCCAGAAGTGGTGGCTCTCTTGGCCAAGGGAGCCATAGAGAGGGTACTGAAATCAGTAATAGTTTGTAGTTGGTATTCCAGCTAATTTCTGGTGCCCAAGAACAGAGGCTTTCGTCCTATCCTAGTCCTGCGCTTTCTCAATTTCTTCCTGAAAAAGGAGATATTCAAAATGCTACCGCTCGCTTAAGTCCCGTCTGCCCTGGAACTAGGAGACTGGATAGTAGTGTTGGACTTGAAGGGCTACAATTTCCACATTTCCATCCTGCCCTCCAATATTACATGCGGTTCACGGTAGGCCATAAGCTTTTTCTTTTCACCATGTTTTCTTTTGGCCCTTAACAGCGCCCCTCGGGTGTTCACCAAGGTGATTGTGGTGGTTGCAACTATCTGCAGAGATCCTGGGTGCCAGTTTATCCCTATCTCGACAACTGGCTGTTGGAGTCAGGCTCGCCCTAGGTGGTCATCTTCCACCTCCAGACTACGACAGGCCTCTTTCACTCATTGGGGTTTGCTATCAACACCCCAAAGTCGCACACAACCCCCTTCTCAGATTCCCATTTTCGTCGGAGCTGTCCTGGACATAGTGCTGTTTCGGGCTTATTCTGCCAAACGGCGAGTCCAGGATATTCAGGCTCTTATTACCGATGTATCCTGGATTTCGGTGAGAATAACTGTGAAGCTGCTGGGCCTCATGGCCTCTTGCTTCCTGCTTGTGATACATGATCGCTGGCATTTGCGGGCTCTGCAGTGGGACCTGAAGCTCTAGTAGGTGCACCATCATGGGAATGTCTCTGACATGGTCCAGATCTCGGAGGGCACTGCAAAAGATCTGCAGTGGTGAATTAACTGTTATTTGGTCAGCGGTGGACCCCTCTTCCTTCCCCAACCAGGTCTGACAGTAGTGACAGATGTGTCACTCCTGGGCTAGGAGAGAGGTGAAGATCAGAGGTCTCTGGCGGAATCAGAACTCCACATCAACCTGTTGGAGCTCCGAGCGATCCAGCTGGCAATGAAAGCCTTTCTACCCTCGAGCAAGGGAAGGCCAGTGCAAGTGTCCATTACAGCACCACCACCACGTGGTACTACAACAAATGGGCATCTCCAACTGGAGATTTTGTAATGTCTTTTTTAGCAGCGGGCAGATCATTGGTTAAATGTGTTTGCTGCCATCGAGAACGCGCAATGTCAGCAGTTCTGCGTGCGAGAGTTTCCAAGGCAGATCTTGCTTCCTTTCCGCCTATACCACTCCTGGCCAGAATTCGCAAGAAGATCAGGAACAACTGGGTCCAAGTCATCCTTGTGACTCCGGACTGTGCCCCTATCATGCTGCCCCTTTGGGAGTATATTCTATTACAGCAGCAGGGGAGGATTCTACACCCAAACCTGTCAATGCTCCTTCATGCATCGCGATTGAGCGGCAACATTTGACAACTTTCGACCTTAGTCTGCAATGTTATCTTGGCAGCTAGGCATACCTCCACCAAGATGGTATACGCCTGCCGTTGGAGCAAGTTTGTTGCATGGTGTGCACCCAAACAGGTTGAACCTTTATCAGCATCCCTGTCCCAAGTTATTTTGTTTATCCTTACCCTGGCCCAGCAGGGTTCTACATTGGATACATTGAAGGGTTTTTTGTCTGCCCTCTTCGCATTCATACGGCTGCAAGATCAGCCTTCCCTTTCCCAGTCCCCTATTGTAAATCGGTTCCTTAAAGGTTTGCAATACCTATTTTCCTTATTTCCTCCAGCTCCCTTTGCTATGCCTCAATGGGGCCTTAACTTGGTTCTTACCATTCTGATGTGTGCTCCCTTTGAGCCACTTCTTACTTGCCTTCTTAGGCTTCTCGCCATCAAGACGCCTTTCTGATGGCAGTTGCATCTGCCTGGAGGGTCTGTGAACTACAGGCGTTGTCATCTCAGCCTCCATATATCTCCGTATTCCCACACAAGCTGGTCATTTGAACCCGAGCATGCTTCTTGTTGAAGTTAGTTACTCCGTTCCGCGTAGGCCAGTGCATCACCGTGCCTACTTTTTACACTCCACCTAATCCCTTTGAGAAAGAGGAGAGACTCCACCGGCTGGACCCAAAAAGAGCATTATAGTTCTACCTGGACTGCACAAAACCTTTCTGGGTGGACGATCAAATTTTGTGGGATATGTCGTAGCCAAAAAAGGGTAGGCTGTGCTTAAGCGAACCTTCTCCCGAATGGATTGTGCTCTGCATTACGATTTGCTATGCATTGGCCAGGAAGCAACCCCCAGAGGGTTTGCATGCTCATTCCAAAGAGCTAAGGCTGAGACCACTGCATAAGCAATCGAAGTTCCGGTCCTGGACATCTGCCAGGCAGCAATGTGGTCTTTCCTGCATATGTTCACCAGGAAGTACTGCCTGGACAGTCAGGTCCATTGGGGTGGGACCTTTGCCCGTTTAGTCCTGTGTAACGCCCTGAACGTCTCAGGATCGTTTAACAGACACGATAATGAGAACGCAACCACTTGTGAAGGTTTAGTTATTTTAATGAAGGCAAAAATAATACAAGGAATAAACAAAGGTTATAGTCACTGGAATCCTCCAGGCTAAGTACGTTACCAGCCCACAGCACGGATGGTCCTAGCCGTCCTCTGCATATACGCCGATCCCGGCGTATGCCAACAGAGGGCAGAAATGAAATGGCCGACAATGCCAATCGGTAGGCTGTGAGGGGCACGAAGAGTGTTGGGGAGAATCGAGGAGTCAGGGAAACACCCAGCCGGGGTCTCTACCTGAAGGGAGCAGCCGCTCAACCTCTTCCTCAGACTGCACCGGGACGCGGAGTCACCTCCTGGTGATGCGTCACCGATACCCCAATCACAAGCAAAGAAGACTGAACCGAGAGCAGCCGCTCGATCGATCCTGTGGACTTCCGAGTCTGTAACGCGGCAAACACCTCCTGGTGTGCGTTACAGCTGGCAGTCCCTGTATCTCTGGTCGGGCTGGGAGTTACGACTCCAACCAGCAAAAGCGCCACTGCGCTTTGACTCAGCCGAGTCAAAAAGCGAAGCTCAATGGTTATCCGGTAGAGCTTCCGGGTCCTTCACAGGTGACGATGGGGCAAGACACGGCCCAGGGAGTAACGACTCGACCTACCTCCGTTCTTGCCTTACTGGAGCACCACTCCGGAACACTGCTCTTCACTAAGCAGGTACGTCGGTGTAAACACAATATCCGACAGCGTTGTACCTCCCGGTTCCTCCCTTTATAGGGCGTGTTTTCCTTGAGTTATGTAACAGCTCTCCTGTTTACATAAGGGCGTGTTTTCCTTGAGTTATGTAACAGCTCTCCTGTTTACATAAGGGCGTGTTTTCCTTGAGTTATGTAACAGCTCTCCTGTTTACATAACCTCTCAACCGCTAAGCATCCTGGGAGATGTAGTCCGTTTTCGCTGGTTACCGTTTTCCTCCCCTCGCATGACAGGAATTCTTGACAGTACATCCTCCCTCTCAGCGGCTCCCCACGGGTCCAGCGCTGGCAGGAAAACGCCGATGGAACAAGGAGACCAAGCGCGGAGCATGAACCCCTTCAGCCGGTTCCCATGACTGCTCCTCCGGGCCATAGCCTTTCCATGCAACCAGGTACCACAGCTTCCCCCTGCGCCATTTGGACGCCCGTATGCCCGACACTTCATACTCCACCTCCGACTCCACGCATACCGGCCTAGGTGTCCCAGACGGCTTGGAGGGCGCTGGTTTGAGCAATGATACATGAAAGACAGGGTGTATCCGCAATGACTGGGGCAAGCACACCTTCACGTTCACGGGACCCATACACTTGGTAATTCAATAGGGGCCCATGTACTTGGGATGGAACACACTGTACTTTCGAAACCTCATGTTTCTTGTGGATATCCAGACGTAGTCTCCAGTGCGGTACAGTGGCCCGGGCCTTCTCTTCCTGTCTGCCGCAGCCTTGTATCTTCTCTTGGCCTCTATTAGGACAGCCCTTGAGCGCATTAACGTGTCTTTTATGTGTGCCACCCTGTCCGCTGTGGCGGGAATCCTGTCCTCTCTGAACGGATGTAGAAATGGCAAGAACCTGGGATGTTGGCCATAGTTGCTATAGAACGGAGATGCCTGTGTGGAGCTGTGAGTGGCGTTGTTATAGGCTATCTCTGCAACCCATAGCAAGTCGACCCATTCTTCCCTGTCCTGGTCCACAAAACATCGCAGATACTGTTTGAGCGTTTGGTTCAGGCGCTCGGTTTGGCCGTCCGTTTGAGGGTGGTAGCTGGTGGACAGGGCGGTTTTAACATGCAGCGCAGTGCACCAAGTCTTCCAGAATTGCGCAGTAAACTGCGACCCCCGGTCCGACACGATCACCCCAGGTAATCCATGCAGTCATACCACATTCTTTAGGAGTAGTGACGCCAATTCCCCGGCCGTAGGGACTCTCTTGCAGGGGATGAAGTGCCCCATTTTCGTCAAGTAATCCACCACCACCAGTATTGCCGTCATCCCCTGGTCTACCGGTAGGCCCACCACGAAGTCCAGTGATATGCTATCCCATGGTCTATCCGGGGTCGGAAGTGGATGTAAGAGCCCTTGGGTTCGGCCATGGTCGGCCTTCATGGTAGCACACGTAGGACACTCCTGTCCCCACCTCCTGACATCCACTCTCATGGTTGGCCACCAGAAATGCCGTCCCATGCTAGCCACCGTTTTTTCAAAGCCCAAATGACCTGCGCATGGAGAGTCATGGCACCAGATGAATGCTTGTTTCCTTAGCCTAGGCGTGGGTATCAATAGGCACCTGCCCTTCAGGGGTATCCCGTCCTTCAGCTGCCATTCTCTGTGACTGAGGAGCCACCTCCGCCATGCGAATGACCTGATCCCTCTCTTTATTCCCCTCAGGAAAGTATCCGGTTGGATAACCCCCAATACCATCCTCGGGGAAATGATGGAATGCTCGGTCGCAGGCAATGGTTCCTTAACTGCAGATTGACGGGACAGGGCGTCCGCCTTCCGGTTTTCCGTCCCCGGCCGATATGTGATGCGGAAGTTGAACCCCGCAAAGAAGATCATCCACCGCAGCTGTCTGGGAGAAAGGTGTCTTGTGGCCGTCATGAACTGTAGGTTCCGATGGTCCGTGTACACCGATACCACATGTCTTGCCCCCATCAACCAATGCCTCCATTCGGTGAAGGCGTCCTTGATTGCGAGAAGCTCCTTCTCCGCAATATGGTAGTTGCGTTCGGCGTCGTTGAGTTTGCGGGACATGTACGCAACGGGATGAAGCACCCCTGTGTCGTGGTTGCTATGGGACAAGATAGCCCCCAGCGCCACATCCGATGCGTCCGCTTCCACCACGTAGGGGAGATCCGGATCGGGGTGAGCCAACACCGGCGCCTTACCAAAGGCGCTTTTCAGGGCCTCAAAGGCTTTGTTCGCTTCAGGGGACCAGACAAACTCCTTGGACTTCCTCAGTAGCTGTGTGATTGGGGCCACCAATCCTGAAAATCCATCTATAAACCGCCTGTAAAAGTTGGGGAAGCCAATGAAACTTTGGACGTCCTTCACGCTTTGGGGCACCGGCCATTCTTTCACCGCCTTGATCTTTCGTTCTGCCATCTCCTGTCCCTCTGGACTCAGCATCACTCCGAGGAATTCCACAGATGTGACGTGGAAGTCACACTTGCTGAGTTTACAAAACAGCATGTTTTCCCTCAGCTTTTGGAGCACAGCTTTGACGTGGTGTACGTGCTCCTCCACACTGGACGAATAGATGAGGATGTCGTCGATATATACGACCACGTAGATATCCATCTCCTCTCTGAATACCTCATTCAAAAAGTACTGAAAGGCTGCCGGGGCGTTGCACAGACCGAACGGCATGACGAGGTACTCAAAAAGGCCGAACCTGGTCTTAAAGGCGGTCTTCCACTCGTCTCCGTCCCTCATGCGCACCAGATGGTATGCCCCTTTCAAATCCAACTTGGTGTAGATACGAGCTTTCTTGACCTGTTCCAGAAGTACACTGATGAGAGGCAAGGGGTACCGATTCTTTACGGTTATCGCATTCAATGCCCTAAAGTCCACACAGGCTCTCAGCTCCCCATTAGCCTTCGGGATGAAGAAGAGTGGCGAGGCGGCCGGAGACTTGGACGGGCGGATGAATCCTAGCTTGAGGAGTTTATCCAGGTACCCCCGGAGATGCACGTTTTCAGGCTCCGTCAGGGCATACAGCCTGCCGCTGGGAACGCTGGCCCCTGGCACCAGGTCGATCTGGCAGTCAAACTGTCTATGTGGTGGTAGCACTTCCGCCTTCACCTCATCAAATACATCCTCAAAACTGTGATAAGCCTGGGGGAGAGCCACATCTTTTTCTGACGCTGTAGCCACCGTCTGACTCCCGCTCTCATCTGCGTCAAGGGATTCCGTTCTTATTCCACAATGCAGGATGCAATACGGTGACGTCAGTTCGATGCGATGTGTTGGCCAATCCACAGAGGGGTTGTGTTTCTGTAGCCACGGCAATCCCAATATGACGCCATATTGGGGCGCTCGGATGATGTTAAAATCGATTTGTTCCAAATGGTTCCTCCCACATCTCATCGGAAGGACCCCCGTGTGCTGCCCGATGGGCCCCGTCACCAATCGCCTTCCGTCTACAGCATAGACGTCTTCGGGTACAGCTTTGGGAAGAAGCACTAGCCCTAGCCTGCATGCCTCGTTGTGGTCCATAAACATGCCAGTGGCCCCTGAATCCACCATGGCCACAACGGGTATCCACTGGTCATGCACTCCCACGTGCACCGTGAGAAACAGGTGTCGTTGTCCCTTAGTGACCGAGTTGGAAAGTGAAGGGATGGATGAGTGACTCCGAGATGCCCCTTCTTTGGTCTGGGAGTCCTCTAGTTTTCCGCCGGTACGTCCACCACGGCTGTTACCGACCGGTTGGCCCGATAACGTGACGTCTTCGGTTTGGCAGGGCATTCACGTACGTAGTGGCCTTTTTTGCCACAATATAGGCACAATCCTTGTTTACGGCGTGACTCTTTCTCCGTGGCTGTGAGGCTCGCTCGTATTGCTCCGATGTCCATGGGTTCTCCCTTGGATGCGGTGGAAGTTTCAGGACTTCCCACTGTCACATAGGATGGAAGGGAGTTTCCTTTTCTCCCATGATCCCCCTTTCTTTCACTTAGCCTATGTTCCAGCCGTAATACCAGGTTGATAAGGCCCTCACATGTCTTGGGTTGTGGGTCAATATGAGCCACGGCGTCCTTGAGCTCATCGCACAGCCCGTGATGGAAGAGCGCCGTCTGTTTAGCAACAGGCCACTTGGTTTCCGCAACCAGCCTTCGGAACGCGTTGAGATACTGCACCAGGTCGTTGGATCCCTGTCTCAACTCAAGCATTTCACGGTCCGCCGTGTACGAGTCAGCCCTTCTGTCGAAGACTTTCAGGAATTCCTCGCGAAAAGCACCCCAATCACATAAGATGGGGTCGTCCCTGCTCACCAGAGGTACGGCCCATTGTGCCGCGTTTCCAGCCAAATAGGATATAAGGAAAGCCACACGAGCCTGACTCGTGGGGAACGCCCTTGGTTTGCACGATAAATGTAGCGCCACTTGTGTGAGGAATACCTGCACTGTGTTAGGATCCCCACTGTACCTCTCTGGTGTTGCCAAGGGGACGGCTACCGGCATTTCCACTACTACCGCAGGGGTCTGGTTCGTGAGGGAGGTGCTGGGCGTGAGCGGGTCCAATTGGATAGCATCCAGTCTGGCTTTTACATCGGCTGTTTCTTGCCTGGAGGCAGCCAATTCAATTTGCACGGTCGCTAAAGCAGCCAGCACATCATCAAGTGTTGCCATGTCTGTTATCGACCGGGAGACAGTTAGTGTTATTACGGTCGGATATTTTGTAACGCCCTGAACGTCTCAGGATCGTTTAACAGACACGATAATGAGAACGCAACCACTTGTGAAGGTTTAGTTATTTTAATGAAGGCAAAAATAATACAAGGAATAAACAAAGGTTATAGTCACTGGAATCCTCCAGGCTAAGTACGTTACCAGCCCACAGCACGGATGGTCCTAGCCGTCCTCTGCATATACGCCGATCCCGGCGTATGCCAACAGAGGGCAGAAATGAAATGGCCGACAATGCCAATCGGTAGGCTGTGAGGGGCACGAAGAGTGTTGGGGAGAATCGAGGAGTCAGGGAAACACCCAGCCGGGGTCTCTACCTGAAGGGAGCAGCCGCTCAACCTCTTCCTCAGACTGCACCGGGACGCGGAGTCACCTCCTGGTGATGCGTCACCGATACCCCAATCACAAGCAAAGAAGACT
Source organism: Triturus cristatus (assembly GCF_964204655.1). NCBI lineage: Eukaryota > Metazoa > Chordata > Amphibia > Caudata > Salamandridae > Triturus > Triturus cristatus. Next base: position 1,073,779,978 of record NC_140593.1, on the reverse strand, counting down.
GAACCGAGAGCAGCCGCTCGATCGATCCTGTGGACTTCCGAGTCTGTAACGCGGCAAACACCTCCTGGTGTGCGTTACAGCTGGCAGTCCCTGTATCTCTGGTCGGGCGGGGAGTTACGACTCCAACCAGCAAAAGCGCCACTGCGCTTTGACTCAGCCGAGTCAAAAAGCGAAGCTCAATGGTTATCCGGTAGAGCTTCCGGGTCCTTCACAGGTGACGATGGGGCAAGACACGGCCCAGGGAGTAACGACTCGACCTACCTCCGTTCTTGCCTTACTGGAGCACCACTCCGGAACACTGCTCTTCACTAAGCAGGTACGTCGGTGTAAACACAATATCCGACAGCGTTGTACCTCCCGGTTCCTCCCTTTATAGGGCGTGTTTTCCTTGAGTTATGTAACAGCTCTCCTGTTTACATAAGGGCGTGTTTTCCTTGAGTTATGTAACAGCTCTCCTGTTTACATAAGGGCGTGTTTTCCTTGGGTTATGTAACAGCTCTCCTGTTTACATAACCTCTCAACCGCTAAGCATCCTGGGAGATGTAGTCCGTTTTCGCTGGTTACCGTTTTCCTCCCCTCGCATGACAGGAATTCTTGACATCCTGCAAGACTACCTGGCCTAAATCAAGTTTTGCAAACCCACCTCTGGAGATGTATTGCTTGGGTATCTATTCTAAGGTAACTAATCCGCAGCTAGACGTCTCGATCAGATGAACAAGTTACTTAACTTCCATAACTCCTTACCTGGTAGAGACTCTATCTAGCCACAGATTTCTTACAGACCCACCTATCCTCCCAGCTCTGCCAACAGATTTTTAGATACAGTCTGCTGTCTTTTCAGGGCCATAGTTTCACACACTAGTGGTCAGTGTTGTCCGTGGCTCTTTGCTCGTGGAGTGGAAAGTCGTGAAAAAACTGTCATCAATACGCTGTGGTGGTGCATATATAGGCACCGCACACGTCACTTCTGGCATGGAATAGGCGGACAATGCCATGTGAAACTGAACAATGCCAGCGCGCAGGGGTACTGCTCATAAAAAAAAATTGGATTCAGTCTGATTTCTGGGGATAATTCTAAGGTAAGTAATCTACAGCCAGATAGAGTCTCTACCAGACAAGGAGTTTCCGAAGTAACTTTTTCTTCAGGTACCTCATGTACCTCAGAGTGCTTCTATCTGGTCAAGTCCACTCACCTGAAACTCCAGATCTTCCCTCCGAGAGACGACTGGACCCGAAACCTCCTGGAACCTGTAGGCATTGCTACAGGCAGCTGTACAGGTCTAGGAGGATCAGTGTTAACAGTAGGGGAAACTGTTCTAGTACGTGAACTAAAATCAAAAGACTCTTTAACATTCTTGTTAGGAAAGGCCTCCCATGGTTCTCCCAGAGGTTTAAAACGTACTAGTTCTCTACTTAATTCATCATTCTCCCCACGTAATCTTTGCATCTCTAGTTGTAAGGAGCGCAATATATGATTGAGATCTAGATTATCTGCTAAATCTGCAGCTAGTGCTTGAGCCACATATCCTATCAATGTGATCTTGATCCATGTCTATCGGCGGGAAGATATTTCATGGGTTGGCCTTCTGTCAAGTCCACTCAACTGAAACTCCAGATCTTCCCTCTGTGAGACGACTGGACCCGAAACCTTCTGGTCCCCTTCCCAGCCACAATGCTTTTTAATGCACTGAGCCAAAAGTGATACCAAGGGGAGGTGGGTTTTTGCATGGGAAAGAAAAAGACAAAACACTGGAACGCTGGAAGCCACCATTCATAGCAATAGACTCCGCACAATTTTCCGGAGAGTGATTCTTGAAGGGGTTAATGATGAGGAATCTTAATGGGTAGTGTGACCTAAAGGAAAAAGCAATGAACAATCTCTTTACTGAACACCAGGAGTATGAAATGACTAATACTCAGATAATCAATAAAATAAAGGAAGTCACGCAATAGTATATAAGTAAGCCCATCCATATCCTAACATATTCAACCATTTGCAAACCTATCCATTATATATCCTTCCCTCCATCCCCCCTTTCACTCATCCATCCATTATCCATCCGTACACTCATCCAGCCACTCTTCCACCCATCCAGCCATTTACCCTTTCACCCATTCAGCCATTCAGCCATTCTTTCACTTACTCATCCATCCACCCAGTCATTCATCCTTCCACCCATTCACCCTTTGTCATCCATCCATCAACCCCTAAGGCAGGCCTTTCAATCCTGAAGGCAGGGTGCTCAGTTCTAAGGGTGAGGGTGCCCCAGCATGAGCAGGGCACCCCTACAACCTTCGGAGTCCATTCTCCGGGTTGTAAGTACATCAGTCATTATAACATATGGAGTGGCCATGCATCATTACACGATGATAATTTCTAGCCCCCTGCAGCCCCCCCAGTGCTGCCTCCCCCCCCCCCATCCTCAGCACAGTACTTCGGCCCAATAGCTCCAGGTTAAGTACTGGAGCAGGGGCCCCTCCGCCACTGAAACCGTCTGTAACGATCCCTGTCATGTTTAGTATCAAACATGTTGGAATCATACCTCCACACCATAAATGGTGTGGGAGATACGATTTCATGCACTGTAAAGCTCCTCCGGGAGGCCCTCAGTGCTCCCAGTACCAGTCTTCCAGAACCAGACAGCAAGCTAGGACTGCTGCTGACCAGAGACATATTTCTGCTCTTCTGCTTCTGAGCCAAGCTCGAGCATGGGATGGCAGTACAATAGATATCCTGTCACAGGGAGGTGTGACCACCTCCCAGACAGGGTTTAGTGTATTGGGGCAGGGTGGGGGTGCTTGCCAGCGCCACTGAGATGCTTAAAGGGTACATTTGGTGCCCTCCTTGCATACTCCAGCTCAAACCAGTTCAGGGAGCCGTTGGCTCTGGCACGAAAGTAAACAAAGGACATGGGAGTATCCTCGCCACTGTCCAGCCCCTCCACTGGGAGGGACCCCTGAATCACCCCAACCCTTTCCTAAGGGTACTTAAAGGCTTACCTGTGGGTGGGTCCCTAGATTCGTTGTTGAACAAGATTCAAATCACATACCACTTCAACTTCGACTGTCTGGAGCCCTCTGGACTTCGCTTTGGGAACCGAGACAGCACCGGAGAGGATTGCTGCTGCTCCTGGTCTTGTCGTCCTGCTGGTCTTCTGCACCATCTGGGTTCATACTCCATACAGGTTCTTTTCAAGGCCTGTGGACATCCAAGACACCTGAAGGAATCTCCCTTGGATTGAAGGAGTCACTCCCCTGCATCTGCAGGCAGTGCAATGCAGCTGACCAGTCTGGTGATCCTGGGCTCCCACGGACTCCGAAAGACTCAGCAACACAGTTGGTGGTTCTGCAACTCCCTTGAGGCCTGCACGGTCTTCTCACCAAGTTTGAGGCCAGTATCCCTCGTCTGAACCAATGGAACATAACCCCTGTGCACCTCATCGACTTGCTGTTGCCAAGGCTTTTTGTCTCTCTCCTCCAGAGATCTTCAGGCTCCAAGAAGCTCCAACCTCAAGCAGCTCCTGCAGCCAAGATCATCGCCCTAACCGCTTCCTCTGCACAATGGCCCTTCTTCATTGGTGAGCTGCTCGAGGTCCTCTTGCGACTCCAGTGCCTTCGGCCCGCGGGTCCTCTTGAGGTTCTTCTTTGGCTCCAGTGGGCTCCCCTGCTTGCTCAGGGTCTGCTCCGATTTACTTGCTTGTGGTGAGTCAATTGGACCTTGCTGGTCCCAACGCTGCATCTTTTTCGTCTACTACGCTGTTTGCCGCTGCCAAGGCTTGTTACTGCCCCTGCCAGACACTGAGCCCCTGGCTCTCGACATCCAATGTAGAAAAACTGCTGAATGGCTCCTGGTCTTCCACAGCATTGCCTGGTCTGTACAGGTGCAACTTCAAGGGCACCATCAACCTCTCCTGCATTTCCGACATCAGTGGGCATTCGTTTCCAATGCCTCCTGGTCACTCCTGAATGGCTAGACTCTGTCCCCTCTGCTAATCAGGACCCCAGTCTCTGTGCTTCTTGCCTAAATTGGACATGGAGAGTACTTGGGTACACTACAGATTGGCTACTGGTGTACCCTTGTAAGTCCCTAGTATATGGTACTAAGGTACCCAGGGCATAGGTACACCAGGGGGCTCCCATGGGCTGAAGCATGTATTATGCCACCCATGAGAGACCACTCAAATTTTGACAACAGGCCTGCCATTGCAGCCTGTGTAAGCTGGTGCTAGCACCACTTACAACTGATATAAGTTTCCTTATATCTGAGGTCACTCCACTGAAAACCTATAAGTCACCCCTAAGGCAGGCCTTTCAAAACTGAAGGCAGGATGCTCGCTTCTAAGTATGAGGGTGCCCCTGCATGAACAGGATACCCTTACAATCCACAGAGTTCATTCCCGGGTTGTAAGTGCATCAGCCATTCCGATATTCAGAGTGGGCATGCGTCATTACGCGATGACAATCTCTAAACTGGCTTTAACAAACCCTGTTGTGTTTGGTATCAAACATGTTGCAATCACAACCCCACCCCATACAGGAGGTATGATTCCACTCACTGAAAGCTCCTCCAGGAGGCCCACCGTGCTCCCTGTACCAGTCTTCTAGACCGGGGCAGCAAACTATGGCTGCTGCCGACCAGAGACCCGATTCTGCCCTCCTGCTGCTCAGCCAAGCTCGAGCAGAGGAAGGCAGGACAGTAGGTATCCTGTCACAGGGAAGTGTGACCACCTCCCAGACAGGACTTAGTGTATTGGGACATGGTGGAGGCACTTGCCAGAGCCACTCCAACTGCTTGTAGGGCACATTTGATGCCCTCCTTGCATACCACAGTTCAGGGAGCCCTTGGCTCCCGATCTGGCACAAAACTAGACAAAGGACATGGAAGTATCCTCCCCAATGTCCAGCTCCTCCTCTGGGAGGGACCCCTGAATTGTTGCAACCCTTTCCTTAGGGTACTTAAGGGCTTAGCTGTGGGTTCGTCCCTAGATTCGTCGTGGGAAAAGATTCAGATCCAATACCGCTTCAACTTCGACCGTCTGGGTACTCTGGACATCGCTGGACGTCGCTTTGGGAACCGAGACTGCAACAGGGAAGACTCCTGCTGCTCCTGGTCTTGTCGTACTGCAAATCTGCTGCAACGTATGTGCCTGTGCTCCATACAGGTTATTCACAAGGCCTATGGACATCCAAGACACACAAAGCAATCTTCCTTGGATTGAAGGAGTCACTTCCCTACATCTGCAGGCACCGCAATGAAGCTGACTAGTCTGCTGTTCCTGCGCTCCTACTTACTACAAAATGTTCAGCAACACAGGCGGTGGGTCTGCAACTTCCTTGAGGTCTGCACTGTCTTCCTGGCAAGTTGGAGGCCAGTTTCCCTTGTCGGAATTGCAGGAGAAGGGCACTGCATTGACTTGTCTTTGCAAAGGCTTGTTGACTCTCTCCTCCAGAGATCTTAGGGCTCCAAGAAGCTCTAGCCTCAAACATATCCTGCCACCAAGATCTTCACCTGTACCACATCCTTTCCACTGTGGGCCTTCAACCTCTAGCGAGTTGCTCGAGGTCCTCTTGCGACTACTGTGCCTCCGGTCTGTGGGTCCTCTTGAGGGTCTTCTTAGACTCCTGTGGGCTTCCCTGCTTCCTCGGGCCTGCTCTGACTTACCTGCTTGTGAGGAGTCACTTGGACCTTGCTGGTCCCTACACTGCACCTTTTTCGTCGACTAAGTTGTTTGCTGCTGCCAAGGCTTGTTGGTGCCTCTGCGAGACACTGACCCCACGGTTCTCGACATCAGACATGGGACAGCTTTTGAACGGCTCCTAGTATTCTTCAGTGTCCCTTGGACTACACAGCTGCAACATGAAGGGCACCCTCAAACTCTCCTGCATCTCCAACATTGGTGGGCATTCGTCTCCTGTGCCTCCTGGTCACTCCTGAGTGGCATAGACTCTGTCCCCCCTGCTTGCAGGTACCTCTCATCTTGAATCCGGTTCTGGGGTTCCACAGGACACTTTCACCTTCTTCGCCAGAGGCATCTTTTCCAAAGTCCTCCATTGTTGTCTACGGTGGTTTCCTTCGTCACTTCACACCTATGCAGCCGGCATCCCTGTTGTAGGTATCTTGGTTCCTGGGGTATCCACGGGTGGGGTGACTCTCCAACGTTCCATCTTCCACTGGGTTTTTTCGGGGCCCACTGGGAAGGGTCCTTCTTCTTTGAAATTGCAACCGCGACTTACCCATAGACTTCCATTGAGTACATGGGGTTCCTAGATACTCACCTTGGGTTCCCGACTCTTTGACGACTTCTGGTTCCACTCTTGACTTGTTGTGGTTCGCATTCCACTATTGTAGTATATGGTTTGGTCTCCCCCTGGAGACCACTGTGTATTGTGTGCTATTTCCGTATTGTATTGAGAAAACAAAGTATTGTCTGTATTGTGTTTATATCTCGGGGTAGGAGATAATAAATGGTATTAGTGACTATTAATTATAAATACATATTTTTTATAATTACACCGTGTGGTTCTTTTTCACTTAACTCATACCATAAGATTAAGTGCTAATAAAACAATCTGCTTTACACTCCTTCTGGACTAAGCCTGCAGGCTGCTCCCCACAGCAACCACTTAGAGCTTTCTAAAGTTGCCCAAGGCTACTAAAACCACCATAAGGGTTGTCTGGATTAATGCAGGGTGCTACACTTACATAAGTGAGCACCATATACTAAGCCAGCCTCCTACATTGGTGGCAGCGGTGAGAATCAAGCCTGCATTGTTTTACCAGGTAATCTAGGTGTAGATTAATTGAAAAACCATCACTAGCATTAGGCACATAATATTTTATAGGATAACCAAGTTCTACTGAACTTTTAGATTGGTTAAGAGCCTAGCACATCCCTTTCTCCATTCTTAGGAAGTTAAGTTTACACTAGGGTAGATAAGTGCAACACCACACTACACCTAGACACCGTGTCTTTAGTAATGGATCTCACTGAGGCCCAGTCTTCTAGATACAGTGGTCTTAGGTTCCAGGAACTAAGGTCCCTATGTAGCTCTAGGAAATTAAAGACCGGTAGCAACCCAACCACTAAGCATCTCTTAGAGCTGCTTATCATAGATGATCTCCAGAGTCCTGATAGGTCACGGGATCAAGATAAAGTGGGTATGGATGTTCCAGAAGAAGGGGCAGGAGGGGTTACCCCTATTGGCCCTAATTCTGAGCATGACCAAAAGGAGTCCGAGGACCCAACATTGGTTAACTCCGATCCCCTAGGGAATAGTGCGGATGGCACAGAGAGTGTCCCCTTTATTCCTCCTGGGAGGGTTCAGAGTAGGCAAAGGAGGTCTAGATCCTCTTCTGTTGAGTCCAGTGCTTCAGACACTTCAATTTGGACCCCCATATCTTGTAAGAGGGAGAACTCATTAGAAAGGGAGTACCAAAGGATCAAACTTGAGAAAGTAAGACATAAGTTCAGGCGAGATCAATTGACCCTTGACAAGGAGTCCCTAGAAGTGCAGAGAGCTAGGAAGAAACTGGGACTAGAGTACCATGGTGGCAGCAATAGTGTCCCTAGATCAGGGAAACATCCTTTGACACTAGGAACGTGAGCAGGATACTGCCCCCTTACCAGGAGAGGGATGACATCCATAAATGAATCACTGCTTCGGAGAAGGTCTGTAAAGTTCAGAAGGTCCCTCAATGGCAGTGGACAGCTACCATGTTGCTCTCCTTAGCTAACAAAGGTAGAGTTAAGCTCCCCACTGTTAGAGAAGAGGATGCTGACAATTATTCAGTCCTGAAGAGTGCACTCATAGATGGGTTTGGCTTAACCACTGAGCAATACAGGATTAAGTTCAGAGACACCCAGAACGCACACACCCAGGACTGGGTAGATTTAATTGATAGTGCTATTAAGGCTCTGGGAGGCTGACTTCATGGAAGCAAGGTGCAGGACTATGAGAAAATGTACTATTTGTTAATGAGGAAGCGCATCCTTAATAACTGTCAGAAGCAACTTTTGCAACAGTACTTGGTGGATTCTGATCTGACCTCTCCCCAAGATTTGGGAAATAAGGCAGACAAATGGGTCCTAACCAGGGTCAAGCAGAGAAACCATGGTGGTGAAGGTGACCAGAAGAAGCAAGAGTCTACTAAACCCCAGTAGAAGGATGGGAAAAAGGGCAAAGACAAAAATGAGTCATCTCAAGGTCCCCAAAACCTGCATCTGACGGTGAGTTCCAAAGCTCCAAAAAAGGCAAAAATAAACCTTGGTTTTATTTGTGAAAAGTAAAGACCCATTGTACAAAAGATGCTGATTGTCCATAGGCCAAGGAACCTACTCCCACTGCCCCTAAGGCAACTGCGCCCCTACCACCAGTACCAGTGGTACTAGAGCTACCAAGGGATTAATTGGGTTAACCTTGGATTCTGAGATGGGTTCCGACTTAGTCAAAACTCTAGCTCAGGCTGTTCTAGTCTGTGATGGTGGCATGGATCTTGCCACCTTACTAATAAGTCCCACTAACTTGGGCAAGCACAGGCAACAGACTTTGATAAATGGAAAAGAAGCATTAGCTTTTGGGAACACAGGGGCTAGTGTCACAATGGTGACAGGGAAACTTGTGTCCCCTGAACAAATCATACTTGGACATATGTACCAAGTAATCAACACTACCAGTGTCAAGACTGATCATTCCGGTGCAGTTGTGATTCTCAGCTTGGGAGGGGTAACTGGACCCTCAATTTCACTGGCCCCATATTGCGGACCATGTACTTGGCCTGCGCTCACGTATGGCTGAGTACATGAAGAAGGCAAGCAAAAACCTTGAGGACAGCCTAGAACTTCAAGAAGCTTTGCATGACCAAAAGGCTGTCCTGACTGTGTACCGGCCAGGCCCAAAAGTGTGGGTGTTGGAGCCTGTGGCCCCCACACAATCCTCGAAAAGAAAGTTGAGGTCACCTACTTGATGGACCTGGGCACACAAAGAAGTCCCCACAGGGTACTTCATGTGAACCGCCTAAAACCTTTTGTGGACAGGGCTGACATGAGCTTGCTCATGGCCACTGATGAGGTACAGGAGGAAGAGAGTGTCCCTTTCCCTACTCTCCTCTCTTAGAACCTTGTTGATGGGTCAGTTGAAGGAGCAGCCTTAGCAGGCAGCCTCACTGACCAGCAGCCAGCTGATTGCAGGGAGGGCCTCAATCAGTACAAGCACATGTTTTCTCTGACACCCAAACCACCTGGTTTTCCCATGAAGTGAACACCGGTGACAGTCTGCCAGTAAAGAGCAAGATTTACAGATAGCTTCACCATGTCAGAGACTGAATCAGACCATTATAATAAATGGGGTAACCCAGTAAAGTCAAAGGACCTGGGTATCAATCGATATAGAAAACAGTGGTCCTAGACAATCCTTATCTATACTCAATTCTATGTCAGTAATAGAGTATACTTCTGTCCAAAATTCATAGAGGCTGTAGGCACATTTATAAAGTTAAAGAAAACATCAAATCATAAGAAGCAGGCCACTTCCTATTAGTTAACTAGTCAAATTCAATTTATTCATTTTGCGCTAAGTATTCATTCAAAAAATGAACCACATATGCAGAGGCATAATATGCAACATATGATATTTCACACGGTTATTGTCAAAGGGAGAATGGAGAGTGTGAAAGTAAGTGCTCATGTGAAGAATAGAAAATGGAGATGAAAATCAAGAGGCATCGGAAAACAATTCAAATATGTTGATGCAAGAGGGATCCGGCAAGAAAACCTGACCGAATCGGTAACCCCACAGTATTGGGCCTACTCCTACACACCATTTCAATTTCTGTTAATTTTCAAAAAATCTTTGTCACAGTGCAACTTCATCTGTGGTTGGGGTATGAGGGGGATGGATATTGGGTGTAGGCCCATTCAGGGGATGTTGACGTTTCAACCCTAGCGCAAAAGGGTAAGTGGATTCCTCTGCTGCGGGTCTTCCTCAGGACAGGGTGGGGGGGACCAAGTCCTAGGTCGCGGTGAGAAACCAAGAGACTACTTAATGGTTTACCTTGTTCAAATCCTGTTGGTTTATCAGTCTTTTTTTGTATACCGGGTGAACCCGCGCCCCTGCTTAGTCTGTTCACGCTGTAACCTAGCGGAATGTAACAGCGTTATACAGCGCGCTCCGGTGGCCAACGTGCACACTGGCTTCATAAGCCAGGGCCGGATATACAGCATTCTTGCCATTATGGAGACGCCGACGGATACGGCACATCTCCGCTAGTCAGAGGATTCAGGACCCTAAGAATTGAACTCCTGTAACTGAAAAACGCCCGGAAGGACTCTCGCCGCTCCTACACAGCGGCACTGTGAGAATTTTCTCTGTTCCTGATAAACCAACAGGATTTGAACAAGTTCAACCATGAAGAAGTCTCTTGGTTTCTCACCGCGACTATGACTTGTTCCCCCCACCCTGTCCTGAGGAAGACCCGCAGCAGAGGAATCCACTTACCCTTTTGCACTAGGGTCGAGACGTCGACATCCCCTGAATGGGCCTACACCCAACATCCATCCCCCTCATACCCCAACCACAGATGAAGTTGCACTGTGACAAAGATTTTTTGAAAATTAACAGAAATTGAAACTGTGTGTAGGGGTAGGCCCATTACTGTAGGGATACCGATTCTGTCAGGTTTTTTTGCCGGACCCCTCTTGCATCAACATATTTGAATTGTTTTCCGATGCCTCTTGATTTTCATCTCCATTTTCTATTATTCACATGAGCACTTACTTTCACACTCTCCGTTCTCCCTTTGACAATAACCGTGTGAAATATCATATGTTGCATATTATGCCTCTGCATATGTGGTTGATTTTTTGAATGAATACTTAGCGTAAAATGAATAAATTGAATTTTACTAGTTAACTAATTGGAAGTGGCCTGCTTCTTATGATTTGATGTTTTCTTTAACTTTATAAATGTACCTACAGCCTCTATGAATTGTCTACAGAAGTATACTGACATACAATTGAGTATAGATAAGGATTGTCTGGGACCACAGAGACTGAATCAGGGCAGAGGTCTAACAGATGCTGGAATTGGGGGTCATTGAGCCTTCAGATGGCCCCTGGGCTAGTGCAGTAGTCCTTTTGCCAAAACACCACACCAGATTTGAAAAAGAGAGATGAGGTTTTGTGTGGACTACAGAGGCCTCAATGCAGTCACTCGAACTGATACCCATCCTATTCCTAGGGCAGATGAGCTTATACATACTTTGGCCTCAGCCAAATATCTGAGTACATTTGACCTGACTGCTGGGTACTGATACATCAGACTAGCTGAGATGCCAAGCCAAAAAGCAGCATTTTCAACCCCCAGTGGACATTATCAATTTATTGTGATGCCCTTAGGTATGAAAAATGCACCAGTCAAATTTCAGACGTTGGTGAATAAAGTTCTCACAGGCCTGGAAGCCTATAGTGCTTCATATTTAGATGATATTGCTGTGTTTAGCTCCACCTGAGATGATCACCTGGTCCACCTCAGGCATGTTTCAGAGGCCCTGCAAAAAGTAGGTCTCACTATCAAGGCCACCAAGTGCCAGATAGGGCAGAGTAAGGTTGTACACTTGGGTCACCTGGTAGGTGGAGGCCAAGTTCAGCCATTGGAGAGCAAAATCCAGACCATCGTGGACTGGGTTGCTCCCGTTACCCAGACTCAGGCCAGAGCTTTCTTGGGCCTGACTGGGTACTACAGGAGGTTTGTTAAGGGATATGGGTCAATTGCGACTCTCCTTAAAGATCTCGCCTTCAAGAAAATGCCTAAGAAAGTTCAGTGGACAATTAGCTATCAAAAGGCATTTGATGACCTGAAGCAGGCCATGTGCACTACTCCCATTCTGCAAAGTCCTGACTATTCCAAAACCTTCATTGTCCAGACAGATGCATCTGAGATAGGGGTGGGGGCTGTTTTGTCACAACTAAATGCAGAAGGTCAGAACCAACCAGTAGCTTTTATAAGCAGAAGGTTGACCCCCCCAAGGAGAAACGTTGGTCAGCTATAGAGAGGTAGGCTTTGCTGTGATCTGGTCTTTGAAGAAGTTGAGGCCATACCTGTTTGGTACTCACTACCTTGTTCAGACAGACCATAAGCCCCTCTTATGGCTTAAACAAGTGAACGATGAAAATCCCAAACTTTTGGGGTGGTCCATTTCCCTACAGGGGATGGCCTTTTCAGTGGAACATAGGCCTGGGAGTAACCATACCAACACAGATGGACTCTACAGAAATTTCCACTTAGAAAATGTAAACTCAACTAGGCAAGGTTAGTCTCCTCTCCTTGCATTTGGTGGGGGGGAGGTTGTGTAGGAAAGTAGAATCTGCTTTCGTAGTCACCCCCAATTTTTGCTGGTGTCATTATGTTTTACTGACTAGTCTGACTGGGATCCTGCTAACCAGGACCCCAGTCTCTGTGCTTCCTCCCTAAATTGGACATAGTGAGTACTTAGGTACCCTCCAGATTAGCTACTGGTGTACCCTTGTATGGCCCTAGTATATGGTACTAAGGTACCCAGGGCATAGGTACACCAGGGGTGTCCCATTGGCTGAAGCATGTATTATGCCATCAATAAGAGACCACTCAAAGTGTGACTACAGGCCTGCCATTGCAGACTATGTAAGCTGGTGCAAGCATCACTTACCCACTCCGCCAGACACACACTCAACCCCATGTTCTCCGCCTGCAACCACGTCACCTTCAGCCACACCACCGAACTCCACTGGACCGACCACCGCTGCATCCACTTTGCCTTCGAGAAGCCCACCGCACACCACCACACAACGGTCCCCCCGCCGCAACTGGAGCAAAGTCACCGAAGACCAGCTAATCACCACCCTCGCCCGAAACCCACCAACTGACTCCACCGACACTGACACTGCCACCCGCAACCTCAGGCAATGAATCGACGACTGCGCCAACACTCTCGCCCCGATCAAGAAAGCCTCTAACAGATGCACCGACAGAAAAGCCACCTGGTTCACCGCCGAACTCCAGGCATCCAAGCAGGCCTGCCGTAGGCTCGAGAAGAAGTGGCACTACGAACAGACACCGGACAACAATACAGCCTACAAGAGCACCATCCGCAGACACCACCAACTCATCCGTACCGCCAAAAGGACCTCCTTCAAAGAACGCATCGACAACAATGCACACAACAGCAAAGAGCTCTTTAACATCGTGAAGGAACTCTCCAACCCCAGCTCCAACTCCAACGAGATCCTGCCATCTCAAGACCTCTGCAACTCCCTAGCCACCTTCTTCCACTGCAAGATTGCAGACATCCACAACAGCTTCAACAACCAGCCCCCCCCCGACAGCCAACAAAGCCTAAGATGCAATGCCCCCAGCAACACCGACCCCCTGCTTTCCTGCACCCACTTCAACAACGACGACACCATCAAAATCATGAACACCATCCACTCCGGCTCACCATCAGACCCCTACCCGCACCACATCTTCAACAAAGCAAGCCCCACCATCGCACCCCATCTCCGCAAGATCATCAACAACTCCTTCGAAACCGCCACCTTCCCGGAGAGCTGGAAGCACGCCGAGATCAACGCCTTACTCAAGAAACCCAAGGCGGACCTCAAGAACTTCCGGCCCATCTCCGTACTCCTGTTCCCAGCGAAAGTCATCGAGAAGATTGTCAACAGGCAACTAACCTCCTTCCTCTAAGAGAACAACATCCTGGACCCGTCCAAATCCGGATTCTGCAGCAGCCACAGCCCTCATCGCCGCAACCGACGACATCAGAGACCTGCTGGACAACAGAGAACCCTTCAACACCGTCTGCCACCACACCCTACGCACATGCCTCCACAACGCAGGGATCCACGGCAAAGCCCTGGACTGGACCACCTCCTTCCTCACCGGCAGAACCCAGAGTATCCGCCTCCCTCCATTCCGTTCTAAAGACACCAAGATCATCTGCGGCGTACCCCAAGGATTGTCCCTCAGTACGACACTCTTCAACATCTACATGGCACCGCTCGCCAACATCGTCCGATCGCACGACCTCAACATCATCTCATATGCAGATGACACCCAGCTGATCCTCTCCCTTACCAAGGCCCCCACCACCACGAAAACCAACCTCCACGAAGGAATGAAGGCCATCGCTGAATGGATGAAGAACAGCCACCTGAAACAGAACTGGGACAAGACGGAGGTCCTAATCACCGGATCCACCCCCTCTGCCTGGGACGACTCATGTTGTCCGGCTGCGCTGGGAGCTGCACTGACACCTACTGACCACGCAGGCAACCTGGGGGTCCATCCTGGACTCATCGCTGTCTATGACCCAGCAAGTCAGCACCGTCTCTTCCTCCTGCTTCAACACCCTCCGCATGCTCCGCAAGATCTACAGATGGATCTCCACCGGTAACAGAAGGACGGTCACCCAGGCCCTCGTCAGCAGCAGGCTGGACTACGGCAACGCCCTCTACGCGGGAACCTCAGCCAAACTACAGAAACGACTAAAACGCATACAGAACGCCTCTGCACGCCTCATCCTCGACATTCCCTGCCACAACCACATCACAGCCCACCTTAAAGACCTGCACTGGCTCCCCGTCAACAAGAGGATCACCTTCAAGCTCCTCACTCACGCTCACAAAGCACTCCACAATGCTGTACCAGCGTACCTCGACGAACGACTCACCTTCAACATCACTCTCGCCACCGTCCCCTGCTTCCGACGAGTGACTGCCGGCAGCAGATCATTCTCCCACCTCGCCGCCAAGACTTGGAACACCCTCCCCATCTGCCTGCGACAGACCCAGGACCTGCAGACCTTCAGGAGACTTCTCAAGACCTGGCTGTTCGAGCAGTAGCAGCTCCCCCCGCCCCCTCCCCCCCCCCCCCCCCCACCCCAGCGCCTTGAGACCCTCACGGGTGTGTAGTGCGCTCTACAAATGGACTGATTGATTACCACAGATATAAGTTTCCTTATAGCCGAGGTCACTGCACTTAAAACCTATAAGTCACCCCATGCAGGCCTTTTAATCCTTAAGGCAGGGTGCTCCATTCTAAGTGTGAGGGTGCCCCTGCATGAGCAGGACACCCCTACAACCGCCGGAATCTATTCTCCAGGTTTTTAAGTGCATCAGTCATTACAATACATAGAGTGGCCATGCGTAATTACGTGATGACCTTCTCTTAACTGGCTGTAACGAACCCTGTCGTATTTGGTATCAAACATGTTGGAATCATACCCCCATACTGTAAACGGTGTGAAAGTATGATTTCATGCACTGTAAAGCTCCTCCGGGAGGCCCCCAGTGACCGCGGTACTAGTCTTCTAGACCCGGACAGCAAACTAGGGCTGCTGCCAACCAGAGACATGATTCTGCCCTCCTGCTGCTTAGCCAAGCTCGAGCAGGGGAAGGCAGGACAATAGGTATCCTGTCACAGGGAGGTGTGACCACCTCACAGACAGGACTTAGTGTATTGGGACAGGGTGGGGGAGCTTGCCATCGCCACTTGGACTGCTTGAAGGGCACATTTGGTGCCCTCCTTGCATACTCCAGTCCAAACCAGTTCAGGGAGCTGTTGGCTCCAACACTGGAGCGAAACTGGACAAAGGACATGGAAGTATCCTTCCCACTATCCAGCCCCTCCTCTGGGAGGGACCCCTGAATCGTTCTAACCCTTTCCCTAGCATTAAGGGCTTACCTGTGGGTGGTCCCTTAGATTTGTCATGGGACAAGATTCAGATCCAATACCACTTCAACTTCAACCGTCTGGTCACTCTGGACATCGCTGGACTTAGCGTTGGGGAATCGAGACTGCAACTGGACAGACTTCTGCTGCTCCTAATCTCATTGTCATGAAAGTCTGCTGCAACGTCTGTGCCTGTGCTCCATACAGGTTCTTCACAAGACCTGTGGACATCCAGGACATCCAAGACACCCAAAGGAATCTCCCTTGGAGTGAAGGAGTCACTTCCCTGCATCTGCAGGCACCGCAATGAAGCTGACCGTTCTGCTGTTCCTGAGCTCCTACGGACTCCTAAATGTTCAACATCACAAGTGGTTGGGGAGAGGAGTTGGCCTAATGGCTAGGGCGGTCGACCTTGAATCTGGGGAACCGGGTTTGAGTCTCGGCAATGACGCTGAACATCCTGTGATTCTGGGCAAATCACTTAAAACAATGAATGTGTCCTCATGTAACGCAACTGGTGCTATGTAAAGCGCTCTGATACCCGATACCGGGTCAAATTCGCGCTATCTAAAAATTAAAAATAAATAAAAAGAAAGCGGTGGTTCTGCAACTCCCTCAAGGCCTGCACTGTCTTCCTAGCAAGTTGGAGGCCAGTATCCCTCGCTGGAACGGCTGGAGCAATACCCCTGTGTACCACATAGACTTGCTGGCGCAAAGGCTTGTTGACTCTCTCCTCCAGAGATCTTTGGGCTCAAAGAAGTTCCAGTCTCAAGCATCCCCTACAGCCAAGATCTTCCCCTGCACCGCATCCTTTGAACCGTGGGCCTTCATCCTTTGGTGAGCTGCATTAGTTCCTCTTGCGACTCGTGTGTCCTTGGTTTGTGGGTCCTCTTGAGGGTCTTCTTCCACTCCAGTGAGCTCCCTTGCTTGCTCAGGCCTGCTCTCACTTACCTTCTCGTGGTGAGTCAGTTGGACTTTGCTGGTTCCGACACTACACCTTTTTCTTCAACTACGCTGTTTGATGCTGCAAAGGCTTGTTGGTGCCCCTGCTGGGCACTGATCTCTTGGCCCTTGACTTCCGATGTGAGACAGCTTGTGCATGGCGCCTGGACCTCATCTGCGTCTCCTGGTCCGTACAGCTGCAACTTCAAGGGCACCGTCAACTCTCCTGCATCCCCGACATCAGTGGGCATTCGTCTTCTGTGCCTCCTGGTCACTCCTGAGTGGCATAGACTCTTTCCCCTCTGCTTACAGGTACCTCTCATTTTGAATCCACATTTGGGTTCCAACAACACTTTCACCTCCTTCATAAGCGGCATCTTCCTGAAGTCCTCCATTGTGGTTTACAGCAGTTTCTGACGTCACTTCACACCTATGCACCCGGCTTCCCTGCTGTAGGTATCCTGATTCATGGGGTATTCATGGGTGGGGTGACTCTCCAACCTTCCAGCTTCCACGAGGTGTCTTCAAGGTCTGCTGGGAAGGGTACTTCTTCAAAATTGCAACAGCAACTCAACCATTGACTTCCATTGAGTACGTGGTTGTAATCCCACTCTGTGCACGGCCTCCGTGGGGTTCCTAGATACTCACCTTGGGTGGTTCCTTGGATCCTCAACTCTTTTACATCTTCTGGGTTCATTCTTGTCGTAAGTGGTGGTTCGCATTCCACTATTTTAGAATATGGCTTGCTCTCCCCCTGGAGACCACTGTGTATTTGTGCTGTTGATGTATTCTATTGACAAAGTATTATGTGTAATGTGTTTATATCTCCAGGTAGGAAAGAACACATTGTGTTAGTGAGTGTTAATAATAAATACATCTTTTTTATAACTACAAGCTGTGATTCTTTTTCCCTTAACTCATACAATAAGATAAAGTGCTGGTGAAACAATCTGCTTTACACTCCTTCTGGAATAAGCCGAAGGGTGCTCTCCACAGCTACCACTTAGAGAGCTTTTTAAGGTTGTCTAAGACCACTAAAATCACCAGAAGGGTTGTCTGGATTAGTGCAGGGTGCTACACCTAAATAAGTAAACACCATATACTAAGCCAGCCATCTCCAGTCATCCATCTGGAACTCTTTTGTGTGATCAAGGTAGAACGATAATGCTGTTTTAGGGTCCAGACAGTGGAGATGCTCCTCTTCCTTGGAAAGATGTGGAGGTGCATAGAAAGTGGGCAGAGTAAGGGACTGTCCCAGATGAAAGGGAGTTAAACAGTGGGCAAAAAGAATACTCTAGTTCTCAGTACCACTTTGTCTGGGAAAACTGTCAGGTAAGGAGGCTGTGATGACAGTGCCTGTAGTTCGCTCATCCTCCTGGCAGAGGTAACTGCCACTAAAAAAATCTGTTTTGAAAGTGAGCAACCGTAGAGGACAGTTGTGCATCGGCTCAAATGGTGCACACATCAAGAAAGTAAGGACCAAATTAAGGTCCCATTGTGGCATAAGAAAAGGAGAAGCGGTAAACAAGTGGGTTAACCCCTTCAAAAATCTCTGCACCACAGAGGACTTAAAGAGTCAAGGCTGATCTGGCAGCCGAAGAAAAGCCGAGAGGGCCCTAGGTAGCACTTCTAAGTGCTCAAGGCAGAGCCTTGTGGGGCAATGGAAAGGATAAACAGGAGAATATCTGCCAGGGAGGCAGATAAGGGGTCACTAGATCATTCTGTACAATATTTATAAAATGTATTCCATCGGCAGGCGTATACCAATTTCGTGGGGGACACCTAGCTGCCAGAATAACCTTGCAGACTTCAGAAGGAAGGTCACAAGCTGTCAAGTTTCACTGTCTAATCTCCACGCAAGGAGGTGGAGAGTGGACAGGTTTGGATGGAGAACCCTCCTCTGCTGCTGCGACAGAAGATCCTCCCGAAGTGGCAGCCTTATCGGATGATCGATGCTCATATCCAGAAGCTCCAGGTTCTAAACTCTCCGTGCCCAATCCTAAGCCACAAGAATAACTTCCTGAGCACTCTAGGCAGGAGTGGTATGGTATCGCTGTCTATGACCCAGCAAGTCAACACCGTCTCTTCCTCCTGCTTCAACACCCTCCGCATGCTCCGCAAGATCTACAGATGGATCTCCACCGGTACCAGAAGGACGGTCACCCAGGCCCTCGTCAGCAGCAGGCTGGACTACGACAACGCCCTCTACGCGGGAACCTCAGCCAAACTACAGAAACGACTAAAACGCATACAGAACGCCTCTGCACGCCTCATCCTCGACATTCCCTGCCACAACCACATCACAGCCCACCTTAAAGACCTGCACTGGCTCCCCGTCAACAAGAGGATCACCTTCAAGCTCCTCACTCACGCTCACAAAGCACTCCACAATGCTGTACCAGCGTACCTCGACGAACGACTCACCTTCAACATCACTCTCGCCACCGTCCCCTGCTTCCGACGAGCGACTGCCGGCAGCAGATCATTCTCCCACCTCGCCGCCAAGACTTGGAACACCCTCCCCATCCGCCTGCGACAGACCCAGGACCTGCTGACCTTCAGGAGACTTCTCAAGACCTGGCTGTTCGAGCAGTAGCAGCTCCCCCCGCCCCCCCCCCCACCCCAGCACCTTGAGACCCTCACGGATGTGTAGTGCGCTCTACAAATGAACTGATTGATTACCACAGATATAAGTTTCCTTATAGCCGAGGTCACTGCACTTAAAACCTATAAGTCACCCCATGCAGGCCTTTTAATCCTTAAGGCAGGGTGCTCCATTCTAAGTGTGAGGGTGCCCCTGCATGAGCAGGACACCCCTACAACCGCCGGAATCTATTCTCCAGGTTTTTAAGTGCATCAGCCATTACAATACATAGAGTGGCCATGCGTAATTACGTGATGACCTTCTCTTAACTGGCTGTAACGAACCCTGTCGTATTTAGTATCAAACATGTTGGAATCATACCCCCACACTGTAAACGGTGTGAAAGTATGATTTCATGCACTGTTAAGCTCCTCCGGGAGGCCCCCAGTGACCCCGGTACTAGTCTTCTAGACCCGGACAGCAAACTAGGGCTGCTGCCAACCAGAGACATGATTCTGCCCTCCTGCTGCTGAGCCAAGCTCGAGCAGGGGAAGGCAGGACAATAGGTATCCTGTCACAGGGAGGTGTGACCACCTCACAGACAGGACTTAGTGTATTGGGACAGGGTGGGGGAGCTTGCCATCGCCACTTGGACTGCTTGAAGGGCACATTTGGTGCCCTCCTTGCATACTCCAGTCCAAACCAGTTCAGGGAGCTGTTGGCTCCAACTCTGGAGCGAAACTGGACAAAGGACATGGAAGTATCCTTCCCACTATCCAGCCCCTCCTCTGGGAGGGACTCCTGAATCGTTCTAACCCTTTCCCTAGCATTAAGGGCTTACCTGTGGGTGGTTCCTTAGATTTGTCATGGGACAAGATTCAGATCCAATACCACTTCAACTTCAACCGTCTGGTCACTCTGGACATCGCTGGACTTAGCGTTGGGGAATAAAGACTGCAACTGGACAGACTTCTGCTGCTCCTAATCTCATTGTCATGAAAGTCTGCTGCAACGTCTGTGCCTGTGCTCCATACAGGTTCTTCACAAGACCTGTGGACATCCAGGACATCCAAGACACCCAAAGGAATCTCCCTTGGAGTGAAGGAGTCACTTCCCTGCATCTGCAGGCACCGCAATGAAGCTGACCGTTCTGCTGTTCCTGAGCTCCTACGGACTCCTAAATGTTCAACATCACAAGTGGTTGGGGAGAGGAGTTGGCCTAATGGCTAGGGCGGTCGACCTTGAATCTGGGGAACCGGGTTTGAGTCTCGGCAATGACGCTGAACATCCTGTGATTCTGGGCAAATCCCTTAAAACAATGAATGTGTCCTCATGTAACGCAACTGGTGCTATGTAAAGCGCTCTGATACCCGATACCGGGTCAAATTCGCGCTATCTAAAAATTAAAAATAAATAAAAAGAAAGCGGTGGTTCTGCAACTCCCTCAAGGCCTGCACTGTCTTCCTAGCAAGTTGGAGGCCAGTATCCCTCGCTGGAACGGCTGGAGCAATACCCCTGTGTACCACATAGACTTGCTGGCGCAAAGGCTTGTTGACTCTCTCCTCCAGAGATCTTTGGGCTCAAAGAAGCTCCAGTCTCAAGCATCCCCTGCAGCCAAGATCTTCCCCTGCACCGCATCCTTTGAACCGTGGACCTTCATCCTTTGGTGAGCTGCATTAGTTCCTCTTGCGACTCGTGTGTCCTCTTGAGGGTCTTCTTCCACTCCAGTGAGCTCCCTTGCTTGCTCAGGCCTGCTCTCACTTACCTTCTCGTGGTGAGTCAGTTGGACTTTGCTGGTCCCGACACTACACCTTTTTCTTCAACTACGCTGTTTGATGCTGCCAAGGCTTGTTGGTGCCCCTGCTGGGCACTGATCTCTTGGCCCTTGACTTCCGATGTGAGACAGCTTGTGCATGGCGCCTGGACCTCATCTGCGTCTCCTGGTCCGTACAGCTGCAACTTCAAGGGCACAGTCAACTCTCCTGCATCCCCGACATCAGTGGGCATTCGTCTTCTGTGCCTCCTGGTCACTCCTGAGTGGCATAGACTCTTTCCCCTCTGCTTACAGGTACCTCTCATTTTGAATCCACATTTGGGTTCCAACAACACTTTCACCTCCTTCATAAGCGGCATCTTCCTGAAGTCCTCCATTGTGGTTTACAGCAGTTTCTGACGTCACTTCACACCTATGCACCCGGCTTCCCTGCTGTAGGTATCCTGATTCATGGGGTATTCATGGGTGGGGTGACTCTCCAACCTTCCAGCTTCCACGAGGTTTCTTCAAGGTCTGGTGGGAAGGGTACTTCTTCAAAATTGCAACCGCAACTCAACCATTGACTTCCATTGAGTACGTGGTTGTAATCCCACTCTGCGCACGGCCTCCGTGGGGTTCCTAGATACTCACCTTGGGTGGTTCCTTGGATCCTCAACTCTTTTACATCTTCTGGGTTCATTCTTGTCGTAAGTCGTGGTTCGCATTCCACTATTTTAGAATATGGTTTGCTCTCCCCCTGGAGACCACTGTGTATTTGTGCTGTTGATGTATTCTATTGACAAAGTATTATGTGTAATGTGTTTATATCTCCAGGTAGGAAAGAACACATTGTGTTAGTGAGTGTTAATAATAAATACATCTTTTTTTATAACTACAAGCTGTGATTCTTTTTCACTTAACTCATACAATAAGATAAAGTGCTGGTGAAACAATCTGCTTTACACTCCTTCTGGACTAAGCCGAAGGGTGCTCTCCGCAGCTACCACTTAGAGAGCTTTTTAAGGTTGTCTAAGACCACTAAAATCACCAGAAGGGTTGTCTGGATTAGTGCAGGGTGCTACACTTAAATAAGTAAACACCATATACTAAGCCAGCCTTCTCCAGTCATCCATCTGGAACTCTTTTGTGTGATCAAGGTAGAACGATAATGCTCTTTTAGGGTCCAGACAGTGGAGATGCTCCTCTTCCTTGGAAAGATGTGGAGGTGCATAGAAAGTGGGCAGAGTAAGGGACTGTCCCAGATGAAAGGGAGTTAAACAGTGGGCAAAAAGAATACTCTAGTTCTCAGTACCACTTTGTCTGGGAAAACTGTCAGGTAAGGAGGCTGTGATGACAGTGCCTGTAGTTCGCTCATCCTCCTGGCAGAGGTAACTGCCACTAAAAAAATCTGTTTTGAAAGTGAGCAACCGTAGAGGACAGTTGTGCATCGGCTCAAATGGTGCACACATCAAGAAAGTAAGGACCAAATTAAGGTCCCATTGTGGCATAAGAAAAGGAGAAGCGGTAAACAAGTGGGTTAACCCCTTCAAAAATCTCTGCACCAGAGAGGACTTAAAGAGTCAAGGCTGATCTGGCAGCCGAAGAAAAGCCGAGAGGGCCCTAGGTAGCACTTCTAAGTGCTCAAGGCAGAGCCTTGTGGGGCCATGGAAAGGATAAACAGGAGAATATCTGCCAGGGAGGCAGATAAGGGGTCGCTAGATCATTCTGTACAATATTTATAAAATGTATTCCATCGGCAGGCGTATACCAATTTCGTGGGGGACACCTAGCTGCCAGAATAACCTTGCAGACTTCAGAAGGAAGGTCACAAGCTGTCAAGTTTCACTGCCCAATATCCACGCAAGGAGGTGGAGAGTGGACAGGTTTGGATGGAGAACCCTCCTCTGCTGCTGCGACAGAAGATCCTCCCGAAGTGGCAGCCTTATCGGATGATCGATGCTCATATCCAGAAGCTCCAGGTTCTAAACTCTCCGTGCCCAATCCTAAGCCACAAGAATAACTTCCTGAGCTTTCTAGGCAGGAGTGGTATGGGCGGAAAGGCGTACAGAAGGCCTGAGCTCCACTCGTCACGAAAAGCGTTGCCGAGCAAGAGCCGCCTTGGAAATTCAAACGAGCCAAACTGCTGATATTGCGCGTTCTGTTCAGAGGGGAACAGATCTAACCAAGGCTTTCTCCACCGGTGAAAGAGACCTTGAGCCACCTCCGGATGGAGATGCCACTCATGATCCGCTAGGCATATTCGACTGAGTTTGTCTGCTCTGGCATTCAGAGAACCGTCCAGATGTTGAACCACCAGGGAAATGCCCTGTTGTTCCAGCCAAGTCCAGAGGCGCAGGGCCCCTTGAAAAAGAGTCCACAACCCACTCCGCCCTGTTTGTTGCAGTACCACATGGCGGTAATGTTGTCCATAAACACCTGAACCAGCCTTCACTTGATGGATGTTAGAAGGGATTTTAGTGCTAATCGGATTGCCCGAAGTTCCAACAGGTTGATATGGAGCCTTGCTTCCGCCGGAGACCAGAGTCCTCTGATCTTCACCTCCCCCAGATGGCCACCCTATCCCAGAAGAGACGCACCCATCACTACTGTGAGATCTGTGTGGGGAAGGGAGAGGGGTCTGCCTCTGACCCAATCGCAGTTTGTTAGTCCCCACTGCAGGTTTTTCGCAGTACTCTCCGATATCTGAACTAGGTCGGTGACAATTCCTCAATGCTGTGCTCATTGGAACTTCAGGTCTCATTGCAGAGCCCGATTGTGCCACCATGCATGGTCCACCAGCAGGATGCAGGAAGCCATGAGGCTCAACCGCCTCAGAGTCATTCTCATAGAAATCCAGGATAGAGGCTGAAAAATCGGTATCATAGCCTGAATAACTTGGACTTGCCGTTCAGGAGGATAGAATTTGCACCGTGTCCAGAACCGCCCCAATAAAAGGGACCCTCTGGCTGGAATAGGGTTGACACGGTTTCTAGCCCCTTCCATAGCCACGAAAGGAGAGAAAAGCAGATACAGGCCGGTACGTTGTGGTGAGGCCCAAGGACTTGGCCATAGCCCGCGAGTCCTTGAAACGCTCAAGAGCGGCATCTGCTTTGTCTCCGAAGAGACAGGAGTAATCAAAAGGCATATCCATTAGGTTAGCTTGGACATCCCCAGAAAAACCAGATGTCCTCAGCCAAGTGTGGTGACGTACGGCCACCGTCGTTTAAATCGCTCTGTCAAGCCAGTCTGTTGTGTCCAAACCACATTGGATGGCAAACTTTGCTGCATCTCTCCCGTCTGAAATGGCATGAGATAGTAGGATCCGGTCCTCCTCCAAGACCCTGGGCAGCACGTGCACAACCGTGTCCCATATTGAATGGGAATAACAGCCCAAAAGACATGTGGTGTTCACTGACCGCAATGCCAGACTGTCTGAAAAAAACACTTCTTTCCAAAGCTTTCCCGTAGCTTGGATTCTCTGTCCGAAGGTGAGGAAGGGAACGTGCCACAGGAAGTGGAAGCTTGAACTACCAAGCTTTGTAGGGTGGGGTGGGCGGTGAGGAAAACTGGGTCGCCTGGTGCAGGGCGGTGGCGACGGGCAATTGTCCTATTCACAGGAGCCCCTGTGCTGGGCTTGGACCAGGTACACAGAAGAACGTCAGTTAAGGGCTCATTGAAAGACAGCAAGTGTTCCGAGCAGTAGACACAAGGCTGCAGGATCTCTGTCAAGACATTAGTCTTCACTGCCACAGTAACGAGCTGCAGGTCAAAGACCTGCTCAGCCTTAGTGTAGGAGGCTAGCTTAGTATATGGTGCTCACCTATATGCGTGTAGCACCCTGTACTAATCCAGACAACCCTTGTGGTGATTTTAATGGCCTTTGACAACCTTAGAAAGCTCTCTAAGTGGTAGCTGTGGAGAGCAGCCTTCAGGCCTAGTCCAAAAGGAGTGTAAGGTAGCTTGTTTTACCAGTACTTAATCTTATGGTATGAGTTAAGTGAAAGAGAACCACACACTGTAGTTATAAAAAATATGTAGATATTATTAACACTCACTCACATTATGTATTATCTCCTACCCGGAGATATAAACACAATAGTTTGTCAATAGAATGCGTAACTAGCACACAATACACAGTGGTCTCCAGGGGGAGACCAAACCATATACTAAAATAGTGAAATGCGAACCACTGAAGTCAAGAGTGGACCCAGAAGACATCGAAGAGACTGGGTCCCAAGGAACCACCCAAGGTGAGTATTTAGGAACCCCACGGAGGTCGTGTGCAGTGTGGAAACACGACCTTGTACTCAATGGAAGTCTATGGGTAATTTGCGGTTGCAATTTTAAAGAAGGACCCTTCCCAGTGAGCCCCAAAGAAACCCAGTGGAAGATGGAAGGTTGAAGAGTCACCCCACCGGTGGATAACCCAGGAACCAGGATACCATGCCAAGAAAGCCAAGTGCATAGGTGTGAAGTGACAATGGAAACCGCCGTAGACCACAATGGAAGCCTACGGAAAAGATGCAGCTGGCGAAGAAGGTGAAAGTGTCAGTTGGAACCCAAAGGTGGATTCAAGATGAGAGGTAACTGCAAGCAGAGGGGACAGAGTCTATGTCACTCAGGAGTCACAAGGAGGCACGGGAGACCAATGCCCACTGATGCTGCAGATGCAAGAGAGTTTGACGGTGCCCTTAAAGCTGCAGTTGTGCAGACCAGGCGATGCTGTAGAAGACCAGAAGCCGTTCATGAGCTGTCCCACGTCGGATGTAGAGAGCCAAGGGGTCAGTGTATGGCAGGGGCACCAACAAGCATTGGCAGCGGCAAACAACGTAGGTAAGTCAGAGCAGGCCCCTAGTATGCAGGGGAGCCCACAGAAGTTGAAAAAGACCCTTAAGAGGACCCACAGGCCAGAGGCACAGGAGTCGCAAGAGGACCTCGAGCAGCTCACCAGAGGATGAAGGCCCACTGTGCAAAGGATGCGGTGCAGGCGAAGATCCTGGCTGCAGGAGATGCTTGAGGCTGGAGCTTCTTGGAGCCCGAAGATCTCTGGAGGGGAGAGTTAACAAGCATTGGCAACGGCAAGTCAATGCGGTTCACAGGGGTACTGCTCCAGCGGTTCCGACAAGGGCTACTGGCCTCAAACTTGCTAGGAAGACAGTGCAGGCCTTGAGGGAGTTGCTGATCCACCACCTGTGTTGCTGAACCTTTCAGAGTCCGTAGGAGCTCAGGAACAGCAGACCGGTCAGCTGCATTGCGGTGCCTGCAGATGTAGGAAAGTGACTCCTTCACTCCAAGGGAAATTCCTTCAGGTGTCTTGGGTGTCCACAGGCCTTGTGAAGAACCTGTATGGAACACAGGCACAGACGTTGCAGCAGACCAGCAGGACAACAAGACCAGAAGCAGCAGGAGTCTTGCTAGTTGCAGTCTCGGTTCCCAAAACAAAGTCCAGTGATGTCCAGAGTGCCCAGACGGTCGAAGTTGAAGTGGTATTGGATCTGAATCTTGTCCCACGACTAATATAGGAACCCCACCCACAGGTAAGCCCTTAAATAATTTAAGAAAGAGTTAGAACAATTCAGGGGTCCCTCCCAGAGGAGGGGCTGGACAGTGAGGAGGAAACTCCCATGTCCTTTGTCCAGTTTCACGCCAGAGTGGGAGCCAATGGCTCCCTGAACTCGAGTATGCAAGGAGGGCACCAAATGTGCCCTTCAAGCAGTCTGAGTAGTGCTGGCAAGCGCCCCCACCGTGTCCCAATACACTAAGTCCTTTTTGAGAGGCAGTAACACCTCCCTGTGACAGGATATCTATTGTCCTGCCTTCCTCTGCTCTAGCTTGGCTCAGCAGCAGCAGGGCAGAATCGTGTTTCTGGTCGGCAGCAGCCGTGGTGTGCTGGTCGAGTCCAGAAGACTGGAACCGGGAGCACTGATGGCCTCCCGGAGGAGCTTTACAGTGCACGGAATCATGCCTCCCACACCGTTTATATAGTGGGAGGTATGATTCCAATATGTTTGATACCAAACACGACAGGGTTTGTTACGCCCAGTTTAAAGATGGTCCTCGCGTAATGACGCAAGGCCACTCTATACCTCGTAATGACTGATGCACTTACAACCCGGAAGAATGGACTCCGTGGATTGTAGGGGTGTCCTGTTCATGCATGGGCACCCTCACAGTTAGAACCAAGCACCCTGGCTTCAGGATTGAAAGGCCTGCCTTAGGGGTGACTTATAGGTTTTAAGTGCAGTAACTTCAGATATAAGGAAACTTATATCAGTCGTGAGTGGTGCTAGCACCAGCTTACACAGGCTGCAATGGCAGGTCTGTAGTCACAATTTGAGTGGTCTCTCATGGATGGATGAATACATGCTTCAGCCCATTGGGAGACCCCTAGTGTACATATGCCCTGGGTACCTTAGTACCATATACTAGGGACTTACAAGGGTACACCAGTAGCCAATCTGGAGTGTACCCAGCACAGAGACTGGGGTCCTGATTAGCAGGAGCCCAGTCAGACTAATCAGTAAAACATAATGACACCACAGGGGTGACAATGAAAGCAGATGCTACCTTCCTGCACCCCCCCCTCCCCAACATAAGAAGATGAGACTAACCTTGCCCAGTTGAGTCTTCATGTTCTCCGTGGAAATATCTGGAGATTCCATCTGCGTTGGCATGGTTACTCCCAGTCCAATGTGCCACTGAAAAGTCCATCCCCTGTAGGGAAATGGACCACCAAGAAAGTTTGGCATTTTCACCCATCATTTGTTTAAGCCATAAGAGGAGCTTATGTTCTATCTGAACAAGGAAGGGAGTACCACATAGGTATGGCCTCAACTTCAAGGCCCACGCCAGAGAAAAGGCCTCTCTCTCTATAGCTGACCAACGTTTCTCCCTGGAGGTCAACCTTCTCCTTATAAAAGTTACTGGTTGGTTCTGGCCTTCTGCATTTAGTTGTGACAAAACAGCTCCTACCCCTATCTCCGATGTATCTGTCTGGACAATGAAGGTTTTGGAATAGTCAGGACTTTGCCAAACGGGAGCTGTGCACATGTTCTGCTTCAGGTCATCAAATGCCTTTTGACAACTATCTGTCCACTGAACTATCTTAGGCATTTTCTTGGAGGTGAGATCATTAAGTGGAGTAACAATGGACCCATATCCCTTGACAGACCTCCTGTAGTACCCAGTCAGGCCCAACAAAGGTCTGACCGGAGTCTTGGTAGTGGGAGCAACCCAGTCCATGATGGTCTGGATATTGCTCTCCACAGGCTGAACTTGGCCTCCACCTACCAGGTGACCCAAGTATACAACCTTGCTCTGCCCTATCTGGCATTTGGTGACCTTGATAGTGAGGCCTGCCTTTTGCAGCGCCTCCAGATCATTACTGAAGTGGAGCAGGTGATCCTCCCAGGTGTAGCTAACGACAGCCATATCATCTAGATATGCTGCACTATAGGCTTCCATATCTGTGAGAACTTTATTCACCAACCTCTTAAATGTAGCAGGTGCATTTTTCAGCCCAAAGGGCATCACAATAAAT
The DNA here is from genome assembly GCF_964204655.1 of Triturus cristatus. Lineage (NCBI taxonomy): Eukaryota > Metazoa > Chordata > Amphibia > Caudata > Salamandridae > Triturus > Triturus cristatus. The sequence continues at coordinate 1,073,751,454 of NC_140593.1, read as the reverse complement.
TGATAATGCCCACTGGGGGTTGAAAATGCTGTTTTTGGCTAGGGATCCTCAGCTAGTCTGATTTGCCAGCAGTCAGTTCAAATGTTCTCAGATATTTGGCTGAGGCCAAAGTATCTATGAGCTCATCTGCCCTAGGAATAGGATGGGCATCAGTCCTTGTGACTGCATTGAGACCTCTGTAGTACATACAAAACCCCATCTCTCTTTTTCCACCCAGGGTATGAGGTTTTGGCACACGGACTACTGGACTAGCCAGGGGCTACCTGAAGGCTCAATGACCCCCAATTCTAGCATCTTTTGAACCTCTGTCCTTATGCAATCTCTGACATGGTCGGGTTGTCTGTAAATGTTGTCTATATTGGCACACTATAACCTGTAACCACTGCATGGGCACACCAAGTGGTTTGACTGAGTATCAGAGAAAGCATGTGCCTGTACTGATTGAAGACCCTCCTGAAACCAGCTTGCTGCTGGTCAGTGAGGCACCCAGCCAAGGCTACTCCTTCAACTGACCCATCAACAGGGTTCTGAGAGAGGAGACCCTGGAGAGCGGCACTCTCTTCCTCCTGTCCCTCATCAGTGGCCATGAGCAAGCACATGTCAGCCCTGTCCACAAATGGTTTTAGGCGGTTGACATAAAGTCCCCTGTGGGGACGATTGGAGTGCCCAGGTCCACCAGGTAGGAGATCTCACCTTTCTTTTCAAGGATTATGTGGGGGCCACTTAATTTGTCTTGGACAGCTGTGGGGGGGGGGCACAAGCTCCAACACCCACACTTTATGGCCTGGCTGCTAAACAGTCAGGACAGCCTTTAGGTCATGCCAAGCTTACCAAAGCTCCTGGCTGGCCTCAAGGTTTTTACTTGCCTTCTTTATATACTCAGCCATACGTGAATGCAGGCTAAGCACATAGTCCACAATATCCTGTTTAGGAGGTTTGAGAGGTTGCTCCCAGCCTTCCTTAACCAGACACAATGGACCCCTAACTGAATATCCAAAGAGAAGTTCAAATGGGCTGTAGCCAACCACTTTCTGAGGAACCTCTCTGTAGGCAAAGAGAAGGCAGGGTAGTAGGACATCACATTTTCACCTGAGCTTTCCTGGGAGTCCCATGATCAATCTCTTTATGGTCTTGTTGAACCTTTCAACAAGCCCATTGCACGGTGGATGGTAGGTTGTGGTAAACTTGGAGTTTACTCCACACTCTTTCCACACTACAGTGATATAACTAGACATGTAGTTGGTACCTGTGTCTGTTAAGACCTCTTTAGGGAAGCCCCCTCTGGAAAAGATTCTCAGGAGGACCACGGCCACTACAGGAGCTGTAGTGGTCCTAGGGGTAATTGCTTCTGGATACCTAGTGGCATGGTTCACCACCAATAGGATGTAACTGTGTCCAGAGGCAGTTGGAGGGTTCAATGGACCAACAATATCAATCCCTACCCTCTCAAAGGGAACCCCAACCACTGGAAGTATAATTAAGGGGGCCTTTGTAGTGCCACCTGACTTATCACTGGCTTGATAAGTGACCCAGGAGCGACAAAACACCTTGGTGTCTTCAAACATATGGGGCCAGTGAAAGTGAGGAACAATTCTGCCCCAAGTCGTACTGTGCCCAAGGTGTCCTGAAAGGGGATTGTCATGTGCCAGAGAGAGAAGAAAACCTCTGAACTTCTGGGGTATTGCAAACCTCCTGGTGGCAGCAGGCTTGGGGTCTGTACCTTCAGAATACAGAAGCCCATCTTCCTAATAGATCCTGTGGAATCCACTGACATTCACTGCCTCCTCAGCAGCAGCTTGCTGTCTTAGCTGTTCAAGAGAGGGGCAGGATTGCTTCTCCAAACTCAAGTCTGCCCCGGAAGGGCCTTCTACCCGTAAGAACTCTGCCTGGTCAGGGCCAAGTTCCTCTGGGACAGTTCCTACACAGGGTCTGAGATCATATCCCTCAGAAGACGGATTCTCACTGAGAGTTTGGGAGGAGGATAATTTCTTACCCTTCCTGCTCCTTCTCTTAGGAGCAAGCTGGTCCATTTTTTCAGGATCCAGTGCTCCCTCAGTGCTGAGCTGGGCCCTAGGTACAACAAAGACAGTGGCAGAGATGCCCATCATTTCTACATGAGTCCTGAACTCTACTTCAGACCAGGCTGAAGTCTCTAAATCATTTCCCAACAGACAATCCTTAGGTAGGTCTGGAGATACCACAACTCTCTTAGGTCCAGTTAACCCATCCCCAGCTGAGATTCACAACTACCAAGGAGTGATCAGTCCTGACATTGCTAGCATTGGTTTATTGGTACATCTGTCCAAGTATGATTTATTCAGGGGACACAGGTGTCTCTGTCATTGTTGTGACACTGGCTCCTGTGTCACTGTAAGCTATTGCTTCCTTTCCATTTATCAAAGGCTGTTGCCTGTACTTGCCTAAGTTTTTTTAATTTTTTTTATTTTAAATTCTGTTTATTGACATTTTCTAAAACAAGAACAATCATTCATGAAATAAAACACACACAAAAACCCAATAAGCAGTGCATTAGTCTTAATCATATTGTCGGTGCTAATCAAAATGCCATTACATATTAGAATTTGTAAGAAATAACTATAGCCTTTCGGAGACACAAGTGGGCCACTCACAGCAGCTAAATAGGTAAGATAATAATCCACAGTTCAGGGGCACCGAAACACAACACAGGATATATATTCATATCTCCTGAATTCAACAAATACCACTATTTGATGCATTAATCAACAACTGTAGCAGAGGTTAGCCACCGCACATATTGTTCCCAGATGTCTGTCGCCTTGTCCTGGCCGGCATAAGTCCCCAATAGTTAGACAGCTGTGCCCTACAGTATGTCACACTTGTTGTCCACTCCTGTATCGTAGGGGGTCTGGTTGCTCCCCAATGTATGGCTACCTGTCTTTTCGCCATTAAGATCAATATTTCCGGCAGCTTGCGCAGTTTGGGCAGGATTGTGTAAAGCACCCCGAGTAGTGCTGCCAGTGGCGTGCAGGGAATTGTCATCCCAGTGATGTCGTGTATGTGACTTAGCACAGTCAGCCAGAAATGTGCTATCGGCCTACACTGCCATGCTAGATGTAGAAAGGTTGCTCTGGGTGCACCGCAGCGGCAACAATGATCATAATCTCGAAGCCCCATTTTGTGTAATTGGACGGGTGTGCGGTATATGCGATGAAGATATTTGAAGTGTATCAACCGGAGCCGGTAATTTGACATTAAGCGCTCCAGTTGTTTGCAACCCAAGAACTATTGTTGGTCCGTGATAGGTGCCCCCAGCTTCTCCTCCCATGCCCCTCGTGAATCCGGGACGGCAATTGGAGACGTCTTTTGTGTGATTTTGTAAATGCGGGAAATAAGTTTACGACCTGATTCCACCGAGAGCGTTGGCGGCTGGTCTGGGAATGTACTAAATTGTCCCAACTCCGGCGGCTCCAGGAGCACAAAGTCCCCGCACCAGCGACCGCAGCACCCACAGTCCGCCGGTGCGGCCTCCTGCAAACGTGCCGCGTAGTGCAGCTCGTCCTCTCTCACACACTGCTAGGCCCTCTCCGATCTGGTAGGTCCGCAAGGGTGCTGAGATCCACACAGGGGGGGTGGGGGTAGGGGCTCCGCTGTCCAGTCTCTCACAATGGTTTGGGTCCCCGGTGATTTCACCGCGGGCGTGCGAGCGGGCTTCTCCTGCGCCCTAGGCCCCGCTGGCACTCCGCCAGGTGGTTTTCGGGCATGGCGCCGTCGGCTCAGCTGTCCGGTTCGTCCCCTTTGCCCAGCAGCGTGGACTGCGACGCTACCGGCGATGATTTCAGCAGCTATCTGCAGACTCACGGGACAGGGATTACAGCCGACTGTGCCACTTCACTCGCCGAACAGATGCCTCTCGGTTAGGTGCCCAGATGCGCCGATATATTACGGATTCCTGAAGGATGATGTGCTCGGCTGGCAGAGCCTCTTCACAGAGCAGCCATCTTGCTGTTCGGCTCGGCCACGCCCTGTACTTGCCTAAGTTAGTTGGACTTACTAGTAGGGTGGCAAGCTCGGTGCCACCATCACAGACTAGAACAGCCTGAGCTGGAGTTTTGACTAAGTCAAAACCCACCTCAGAACCCATGGTTAACCCAAGTAATTCCTTGGTTGCTGTACCATCACTTGTACTGGTGCTAGGTGCTGCAGTTGCCTTAGGGGTGTGAGAAGTTGGCCTGATGTATGATGTCACTAGTTCTAGTGTACACCTTATATCAGTCCAAACAACCCTTATGGTGATTGGTTGTAAAGTCAACCTTATAGACCAGCTATCCTAGTGGTAGCATGGACAAGAGCAGTCTTAGGCTAAACTCTGAATGGCATGTGAAGCCAGCTGTGATACCATATATAATCGCTTGAATACCAAATGAAAGAACACCACAACAGATATATATATAAAATAAAGTGTATTTATTTTAGTCAAACCCTCAGCACTCTTTATGAGATTCGAGGTAAGTACAACACAGTCTTATTCAAGCATACATTAAGTCACACAGGTAAGTAATACAGTTAGGCCCTAGGGGCCACGCAAACCATATACTAAAGAAGTGGTATAAGGACCACTGTCACGGAAATAGGATAGGCCTAGGCCTAGGGAATCAATGGGGCTACACTACACTACCAACAGTTAGGAAGTGGGAGGCCCACGGGATTCAGGTGCAGAGTGGAAACACTCACACGTAATGCGTATAATCGATAGAAATAGTACAGTTTAGAAATAAGCAGTTTTAGGACACTTCTGGAGCAACTAGGAAGTCGAGACTCGGAAACTAGACCCTAGGATAGTCACTACCCTTGTGATTACCGAAGTACCCAAGTTACCTAGCCCACAGGCCGCGGGTGCATAGGTGTGAACTTGCGTCGGGTTTCGTCGTGGACTTCTATGGATGCCTGAAGGAAAGTTGCTGACAGGCAGTCAGTGCAGAGGGTCCGGTGGATCCCAAGGCCGGGATCAAGAAGGAAGGGTACCTGAAAGCAGAAGGGACAGAGTCAAGGTCACTAGCCAGTGACCACGTGGAACCAGGAAGGAACCAGGCGATGTCGTGAAGATTGCAGGCGAAGAGGTGAAGCTTGTCGCAGCAGCCACGGGTACCAGGAGACGTCGAGGACGACCAGGACCAGGAGGCGAGCTGTCCCACGAAGGCTCTTGCTGTCGGCAGCGTCGAAGTCGAACTAGGACTCACCAAGCCTTGGCAAGCGGAACCCACGAAGAAAGGAGGACTTGCTTCTGTTGCAGACCAGGAAGGTCTGGGGTGCTTCTCTTTTGCAGAGAAGCGGGAGCCAGTCTGGAGGAGCCAAACCAGCAGTGAAGATTTAAAGGTGTGTCATCGCAAAGGCCGCTAGCCATCCCGGGCAGGTTGCGGGTGGTACATTTCTTGATTGTGGGGGATGTCTAGCTGGCTAGGCCAGACACGGATCAGCAACCCGCATATGTTCATATACTTCTGTGTGTCATGTCTCCTACCGAAACATGTATTCTTTCTTTGTTATACATAAAAAAAACAATAAAAACAGATTTGCAAAAAAAAAGAAAAAAGGCCGCTAGCCAACGGGCAAGCAACCAGACAGACGCGGCAAGCAGGAAAATGCAGAAGGGTCCCGCGCAGGACTCGTGGAGTGTGGGGGGCTGATCTTCGGTGCAGATGGTGCTTGGGGTTGGGGCTTCTCAATCCCCAGTGCACAACTTCGAGGGTATCTCAGAAGCTGCGCTGGAAGATACTCGCCACTTTTCCCAGGTAGCCGGTCCCACGTCTCTCGTCGCCTCCACGGATCTCAGCTCGGCTGTGGAAGTGGATCAGGGTCGGAGAAGTCTGGAAGTCAAGGCTCTGGTCGGGCTCTGCAGTCGGTCCCTCGTAGAGTTTCTGTTCAAGATGCAGGTTCAGGGTAATCTAATCTATTGGGGCCCAGCCACCACTCTTATACTAATCTGGGGGGCTGGGTTGCCTGCTAGGCCACGCCTTATGGGTGGGACCTGGGAGGAGGTGGTTACACCCCCTTCCCTTTGTCCAGTTTCGCGCCAGGACTGGGGCTGGAGTGCCCCAGCACCGGTTTGAACTGGACTATGCATGGGACACCTTGTGTGCCCCAGGCAGTGTCTCGTTTCTTTCATCCCTCCCTGCCCCAATACACTAAGGCCTGTCTGGGGTGGTGCTCGCACCTCCCAAGGCAGGAAACCTATTGTCCAAGCCTCCCGTGCCGGGATCACTCCCAGCAGCAGGAGGTCAGACTTGTGTTGTGGCAGCAGCATCCATTTTGTGATGCTGGGGCTCTGGTTAACTTTAACCGGGTAAGTAGGTTACAACATGTCTTCTCCCTCTAGAAGGGAGGGATAATATCCTCATCCCCAGAAATGGGATGGGGGTATTATTCCAAAGTGTTAGACACCTTACACGACATGTTTTGATACAGCCAAACCATAGTTACCATAACCGTTTAAGATTATAAGGCACTTTAAGAGTATATGGTAGGCTATATCATAGAACAGCTATAAGGACATGGTTCCGAAAGCTGCAGACAGGCTCAGCTCATGCTAGAGCACCATCTCACATGTTACCAAGCACTCTGCCTCCAGGATTGTTGAGGCCTGCCATAGGAGTGGCTGATAGGTACACATGTGTCTATATATAAGGTAGGTATAGGAATACTACACCTAAGCAAGGGGTGATTACACGACCCTGCCCCAGCTGAGTGATCAGCCAGTTGTGTCATAATGGAAGGCCAGGCCAGGGGTGGCCTAATACATTCTGCAGCCCCTGGTAGGCCTAGGATACACCTATGCCCTGGGTATCTAAGGTACACTGTACAGGGGCCAATAAGGTGACCCTATCCAAATGGGTTATGCACCTAAAGTACATAGTATTAATTTAGAGAGAGAACAGCAGGGCGGTGGGTCTGATTAGCAGGCCCACAGCCACATCTAAGTCGAAAACCAGTAAAGCAAAAGCAAAAAGTGGGGGTGAACATAGAAAGCAGACCCTAATCTCCTACACCCCCCCCCCCCAAACTTAGGGACATTAAACTAACCTTGACCAGTTGAGTCTTCATGTTCTAAGTGGAAATATCTGGAGAGTCCATCTGCATTGGCATGGTCAGTCCCAGGTCTATGTTCCACTGTGAAGTCCATCCCCTGTAGGGAAATGGACCACCAAAGAAGTTTGGGATTTTCACCCTTCATCTGATTTAGCCACAAGAGGGGCTTATGGTCTGTCTGAATCTTGAAGTGAGTGCCAAACAAGTATGGCCTCAGCTTCTTCAGGGCCCAAACCACAGCAAAGGCCTCCCTCTCAATAGCTGACCAACGTTTCTCTCTAGGGGTCAGCCTTCTACTTCTAAAAGCAATGGGCTGGTCTTGACCATCTATATTAAGTTGTGAAAGAACAGCTCCCACACCCAACTCAGAAGCATCTGTCTGGACAATGAACTCTTTGGAGTAGTCTGGACTTTTCAGAATAGGTGCACTGCACATGGCCTGCTTCAGGTCATCAAATGCTTTTTGACAGCTTACTGTCCACTGAACTTTCTTTGGCATTTTCATGGAGGTCAAGTCATTAAGTGGTGTCACAATGGACCCATAGTTCTTAACAAACTTTCTGTAGTACCCAGTCAGGCCCAAGAAAACTCTGACCTGAGTCTGGGTAGTTGGAGGAGTCCAGTCCTTTATGGTCTGGATCTTGCTCTCCAGTGGTTGAACCTGACCCCCACCAACTAGGTGGCCCAGGTATACAACCTTGCTCTGCCCTATCTGGCACTTAGTGGCCTTGATAGTGAGGCCTGCCTTTTGCAGGGCCTCTAAAACATTCCTCAGGTGGACCAGGTGATCCTCCCAGATGGAGCTAAAGACAGCAATATCATCAAGATAAGCTGCACAGTAATCATCCAACCCAGTAAGGACTTGATTCACCAACCTTTGGAAAGTGGCAGGTGCATTCTTCAAACCAAAGGGCATTACCACAAATTGATTATGTTCTCCTGGGGTCGAGAAAGCAGTTTTGGCCTTTGCATTCTCAGCTAGTCTGATTTGCCAGTAGCCTGCTGTCAGGTCAAATGTGCTCAAAAACTTAGCAGCTGCCAGTCTGTCAATGAGCTCATCTGCCCTAGGTATTGGGTGGGCATCTGTCCTAGTGACAGCATTGAGACCTCTGTAGTCCACGCAAAACCTCATCTCTCTCTTACCATCTTGGGTGTGAGGTTTTGGCACAAGAACCACAGGACTAGCCCAGGGGCTCTCTGAAGATTCAATGACTCCCAGCTCCAACATCTTTTGTACCTCAACTTTCATGCAGTCCCTGACATGGTCAGGTTGCCTGTAGATTTTACTCTTCACAGGCAGACTGTCACCAGTGTCCACCTCATGGGTGCACCAGTTTGTCTGACTTGGGGTCAGAGAGAACATATGTCTGTAGGATTGCAGAACTTGCCTGCAGTCCTGTTGCTGATGGGCAGTGAGGCTGTCAGAAAAGACCACACCATCAACTGAGCCATCATCAGGGTTCTGAGTCAACAGGTCTGGGAGAGGGTCACTCTCTTCCTCCTGCTCCTCATATGTAGCCATGAGTAAGCCCATGTCTGCCCTGTCAACATATGCCTTCAATCTGTTGACATGAAGCACCCTGTGGGGGCTTCTGGGAGTCCCAAGGTCCACCAAGTAGGTGACTTCTCCCTTTTTCTCAACAATAGTGTGGGGTCCAGACCATTTGTCTTGGAGTGCTGCTGGGGCCACTGGCTCCAACACCCACACTTTCTGCCCTGGCTGGTAAACAGTCAGCACAGCCTTTTGGTCATGCCAAGCTTTTTGGAGTTCTTGGCTTGCCTCAATGTTTTTAGAAGCCTTCTTCATATACTCTGCCATCCTGGAGCGGAGACCAAGTACATAATCCACTATATCAAGTTTGGGTTGTCTGAGAGGTCTCTCCCATCCTTCCCTTACTAAACATAAGGGTCCTCTTACAGGATGCCCAAGCAAAAGCTCAAAAGGGCTGTAGCCAACCCCCTTTTGTGGGACCTCTCTGTAAGCAAACAGAAGGCAGGGTAAAAGGATGTCCCATCTTCGCCTAAGCTTGTCTGGTAAACCTATTATCATTCCCTTTAGGGTCTTGTTGAATCTCTCAACAAGCCCATTGCACTGTGGGTAATAGGGTGTGGTGAACTTGTAGTTCACACCACACTCCTTCCACATTGCAGTCAAATATCCTGACATGAAGTTGGCACCTCTGTCAGAAATGACCTCCTTTGGAAAGCCCACTCTGGAGAATACTCCAAGTAGGGCCCTTGCCACAACAGGAGCTGTTGTGGTCCTCAGGGGAATAGCTTCTGGATACCTGGTGGCATGGTCCACTATCAACAGTATGAATCTGTTCCCGGATGCTGTTTGTGGGTCCATTGGTCCTACAATATCGATGCCCACTCTTTCAAAGGGAACCCCCACCACAGGTAGTGGTATGAGGGGGGCCTTTGTGGTGCCACCTGATTTGCCACTGGCTTGGCAGGTGACACAGGAGCGACAAAACTCCTTGGTATCTTCTGACATATGAGGCCAGTGAAAGTGAGGGACAAGCCTATCCCAAGTCTTGTTCTGGCCTAAGTGTCCTGCAAGGGGAATATCATGGGCCAAGGTAAGAAGGAAGCCTCTGAACTTCAGTGGTATGACCAACCTCCTGGATGCACCAGGCTTGGGGTCTCTAGCCTCTGAATACAGCAACCCTTCATCCCAATACACTCTATGGGTACCTTGAGCATTCCCTGCAGCCTCAGCAGCAGCCTGCTGTCTGAGGGGTTCAAGAGAGGGGCAGTCTAATTGTGCCTGCCTCAGATCTGCCCTTGAAGGTCCCCCTGTCCCAAGAAACTCAACCTGATCAGGTTCAAGTTCTTCCAGGACAGTTCCTTCAGGGCTCTCAGAATCATCCTCCTGTGAGGGCTGATCCAGGGCCTGAGGCAGGGGGGAAGGCACAGCCTTTACCCTACTGCTCTTTCTCTTGGTTTGTGACTGGTCCATTGTCCCAGGATCCAGCACTTGTTCAGTGGTGCACTTTTTGGCCTGTGACCTGGTCACAGCAAGGACATGTGCATCTATCCCCAGCATTTCTGCATGGGTCCTATACTCCACTTCAGACCAAACTGAACTTTCAAGATCATTGCCCAGTAAACACTCCACAGGAAGGTCTGAACTAACAACAACTTTCTTGAGGCCAGTTACCCCTCCCCAGGAGAAGTTAACAATAGCCACACTATGGGAGGTAGTGGCATTGCTAGCGTTGGTCACTAGGTAATTCTCACCTAGTATGATCTGTCCAGGGTCCACAAAGGCAGGTGTCACCATTGCGACACTAGCCCCAGTGTCCCTGTAGGCCTGGGCCATTCTTTGGTTGATAAAAGGAGTCTGTCTGTACTTGCCCAGGTTATTGGGGCCTACAGTAGAGGACAAAGCTATGTCCCCATTACAGATCAGAACAGCCTGAGTAGGTATCCTGAGTAGGCCAGAATCCTCCTCAGTTCCCAGGGTTAACCCTACTACACCCTTTTGCTGGGAACCACCACTTACAGCTGAACTAGGGGGTAAAGTTGCCTTAGGGGCAATGGTGGCTGGGGGCTTATCCTTTTTGGTGCACTCACTAAACCAATGTGAGTTGGACTTACACTAGTTGCACCATGGTTTCTTTTGGCCATCTTTCTTTTTATCCATTTTGGGACCACCCTCCCCCTGAGCCTTTTGGGGGCCTGGTGAAAACTTCTGGTCTTTTTGTTTCTGATCATTACCCTTCTGGTCTTCCTTTTTCTGAACACCGCCCTGGTTCTGGTTTTTCTGCTTAACTCTAGTCCTGGCCCATCTATCTGCCTTCTTTCCCAATTCTTGGGGAGAAGTCAGATCAGAATCAATCAGGTGTTGATGCAGTAGCTGGTTTTGACAGTTGTTAAGGATTTGTTCTCTCATGATCAAATTATACAATCCTGTATAGTCCTTAACCTTACTTCCCACTAGCCAGCCTTCCAGAGCCTTAGTGGCACAATCTACAAAGTCAGTCCAGTCCTGAGTCTGTGTCTTCTGGGTATCCCTGAACAACAACCTGTATTGTTCAGTGGTTAGGCCAAACCCGTCAATTAGAGCACTCTTAAGGACAGTGTAATTGTCTGCATCCTCATCACTAACTGTGAGGAGCTTGTCTCTACCTTTCTCAGAGAAGGAGAGCCACAAGATAGCTGCCCACTGACTTTGGGGTACCTGCTGTACTTTGCAAGCCCTCTCCAAAGCAGTTATCCATTTGTGGATGTCATCCCCACACTTGTAGGGAGGGACAATCTTGCTCAGGTTTCTATTATCATAGTGCCTGTCTCTATCCTTAGGGATATTGCTGCCACCAGTGGGTTCTATCCCACTTAACTTTTGCTCTCTAGCCAGAGCAAGCTTCTCCTTGGCAAGGGCAAGTTCTTCCCTCTCAATCCTTAGATTAGCTTCCCTCATTCTGGCTTCATGCTCTTTTCTCTGGGGGGAAGTCATTCCCCTGTGAGAAGAGGCATTAGAGATGCTAGAGACATGGGAGTGGATGGATTCCCTTGAAGGGGATCTGTCCCTCCTGCCTCTCTGGTTAAGCCCACTTGGGGGTCTGTATGGGGGGACCCCATGCAAACTCCCATGTAAGCTTAGGTTAGCCTGGCTAAGTCTTCCTACTTGGCCCTGGCTGTCTACCTCTTCATCTGAAGTCCCATCTGACTCATCTGTAGTGGGTAGACCCTCCCCTGTACCTAGGGTACCAGCATGTGAGGCCCTAAGAGCATCATATTCCTCTAGGATCTGCACTAGCTGAAGGAGGGTGTGGTGTGTGCACCTACCTACACTAGTTGTTTCTACTAAACCTCTCTAGTAGTTGTAGTCAGGGTGTGTTAGTCCCTTCAACCTACAACAACTAAGTCCAGTAGGACTTAAGTATTATAATCTATGTTATATGTACCTAAACAATATCTGTGTGATCTTTCAATTTAGTATCTCAAGATTACAATGGTATTACAACAGCAAGCTCAGATCCCACCCGCTGCTCACCAATGTGAGAAGTTGGCCTGATGTATGATGTCACTAGTTCTAGTGTACACTTTATATCAGTCCAAACAACCCTTATGGTGATTGGTTGTAAAGTCAACCTTATAGACCAGCTATCCTAGTGGTAGCATGGACAAGAGCAGTCTTAGGCTAAACTCTGAATGGCATGTGAAGCCAGCTGTGATACCATATATAATCCCTTGAATACTAAATGAAAGGACACCACAACAGATATATATTTAAAATAAAGTGTATTTATTCTAGTCAAACCCTCAGCACTCTTTATGAGATTCGAGGTAAGTACAACACAGTCTTATTCAAGCATACATTAAGTCACACAGGTAAGTAATACAGTTAGGCCCTAGGGGCCACGCAAACCATATACTAAAGAAGTGGTATAAGGACCACTGTCACGGAAATAGGATAGGCCTAGGCCTAGGGAATCGCTGGGGCTACACTACACTACCAACAGTTAGGAAGTGGGAGGCCCACGGGATTCAGGTGCAGAGTGGAAACACTCACGCGTAATGCGTATAATCTATAGAAATAGTACAGTTTAGAAATATGCAGTTTTAGGACACTTCTGGAGCAACTAGGAAGTCGGGACTCGGAAACTAGACCCTAGGATAGTCACTACCCTTGTGAGCACCGAAGTACCCAAGTTACCTAGCCCACAGGCTGCGGGTGCATAGGTGTGAACTTGCGTCGGGTTTCGTCATGGACTTCTATGGATGCCTGAAGGAAAGTTGCTGACAGGCAGTCAGTGCAGAGTGTCCGGTGGATCCCAAGGCCGGGATCAAGAAGGAAGGGTACCTGCAAGCAGAAGGGACAGAGTCAAGGTCACTAGCCAGTGACCACGTGGAACCAGGAAGGAACCAGGCGATGTTGTGAAGATTGCAGGCGAAGAGGTGAAGCTTGTAGCAGCAGCCACGGGTACCAGGAGATGTCGAGGATGACCAGGACCAGGAGGCGAGCTGTCCCACGAAGGCTCTTGCTGTCGGCGGCGTTGAAGTCGAACTAGGACTCACAAAGCCTTGGCAAGCGGAACCCACGAAGAAAGGAGGACTTGCTTCTGTTGCAGACCAGGAAGGTCTGGGGTGCTTTTCTTTTGCAGAGAAGCGGGAGCCAGTCTGGAGGAGCCAAACCAGCAGTGAAGATTTAAAGGTGTGTCGTCGCAAAGGCTGCTAGCCAACGGGCAAGCAACCGGACAGACGCGGCAAGCAGGAAAATGCAGAAGGGCCCCACGCAGGACTCGTGGAGTGTGGGGGGCTGATCTTCGGTGCAGATGGTGCTTGGGGTTGGGGCTTCTCAATCCCCGGTGCACAACTTCGAGGGTACCTCAGAAGCTGCGCTGGAAGATACTCGCCACTTTTCCCAGGTAGCCGGTCCCACATCTCTCGTCGCCCCCACGGATCTCAGCTCGGCTGTGGATGTGGATCAGGGTCGGAGAAGTCTGGAAGTCAAGGCTCTGGTCGGGCTCTGCAGTCGGTCCCTCGTAGAACTTCAGCAAAGCACAGTTTGCACAGGGTAGCCACTCCTTGGCTACAAGGGAGATTCTTCAGTCTTCTTCTTTCGTTGAATGTCGAAGGTCCAGAGTTTCTGTTCAAGATGCAGGTTCAGGATAATCTAATCTCCTGGGGCCCAGCTACCACTCTTATACTAATCTGGGGGGCTGGGTTGCCTGCTAGGTCACGCCTTATGGGTGGGACCTGGGAGGGGGGTGGTTACACCCCCTTCCCTTTGTCCAGTTTCGCACCAGGACTGGGGCTGGAGTGCCCCAGCACCGGTTTGAACTGGACTATGCATGGGACACCTTGTGTGCCCCAGGCAGTGTCTCGTTTCTTTCATCCCTCCCTGCCCCAATACACTAAGGCCTGTCTGGGGTGGTGCTCGCACCTCCCAAGGCAGGAAACCTATTGTCCAGGCCTCCCGTGTCGGGATCACTCCCAGCAGCAGGAGGTCAGACTTGTGTCGTGGCAGCAGCATCCATTTTGTGATGCTGGGGCTCTGGTTAACTTTAACCGGGTAAGTAGGTTATAACATGTCTTCTCCCTCTAGAAGGGAGGGATAATATCCTCATCCCCAGAAATGAGATGGGGGTATTATTCCAAAGTGTTAGACACCTTACACGACATGTTTTGATACAGCCAAACCATAGCTACCATAACCGTTTAAGATTATAAGGCACTTTAAGAGTATATGGTAGGCTATGCAAAGTCAATATATCCCTGTGCACACAAATGTAAACAATGTTCAAACATTCATTTCGGCGCCCCTTGTGACACACGGAGTCCGACCGTGACGAGAAAATGTAGAGAATGTGGTGGGGAGTGTCACCTTCCCACTGAAGCAAGTGCGCTCTGTAAACAATGAAACACTACGGTTTCTTCTCACAGTTCGATAAATTTATTTGAGCAAGGAGATTTGATCAATGAGTTATGTTTCAAATACTCATTAAACACTTCAAAATCGTGTCCAAAATCCACTTTGTGTAGAACAAACGTTATATTCAAATTAATATATCCACCCAATGCATTTCGGGTCACATAACTGACCCTTCTTCAGGGGTCTAAAATGAAATGAAAAAGGGACCATTAAGTTCACAGCACTTAATAAAACTGAACAACCAATAAATGCACACGTGAAATACAAGATCGAAAATCATCAAAGAAAGAATGCTAAACAGATATATGAATCACGTAACGTGTGAAAATGCAGTTCATGCACATTCAAGTTCAAGTAAATGAAAGAAAATGCGATAACGGAATCGAAAAGGAATGACAATGTCAGGCAGTACATGATTGCGTGTAGGGGAAACAACCTCGGATAACTAAAAAGCGAGAAGCGCATAATTAGCGCGGGGTAATACATTGTCTAAACTGTGAAAGATGAAATTAATGTCATGCGCTTATCGGCAAAACGTTACACTTACTGCGGACCGGCGGGTCTCGATTGCCGTTGAAGTTCTGCGGTCAAAGTTGAATTTCGCGCTAGCGGTTGTAGCAAAGGATATGATAGGTCTAATAGTTTCGTGAGATCATGATCACCTGATGTAGGAGGAGGAACGTAATCATGACGTGTGGATGGAAGACCAATGAAAGTGTATCCTATGTGAACGTGAGTGTCACGTGATCGGGAAGAGAAGAGCTTCGAAAAATGTTACCGTGGTAAATTAAATAAAGAGTTGGAAAAATGAAGGGTAGGAAAAAAAGTGAGAAAGTTGAATGGTGCATGCTGTGGTGCGAAGTCCAAAGAAAATACAAACCATTATAATAACAACAGGTTAAATTTGAATGTACAGCCCAGAATATTCCTCATTACCAATGCCATATTATAAAAAACATGATAACTCTATGCGATCATTCATCCCATACGGATGGGAACTGTTCAGTTTTTTAATCCAAAAGTATTCCGCTCTCAGTCTTTGTTTGAGGGGATCCAAGTCTCGGCGTTGTGTGATCGTTTCAATGATGGTAAACCGAAGTTGGGAAATTTGATGTTTGGCCTCAATCCAGTGGTTTGCTACAGAAGACTTCGAGTTCATAAGTCTGATGTTACTCTTATGCTCTGTAATGCGGATTTTAATTTTTCTTTCTGTTTGACCCACATATACTTTGCCACATGGGCATTTGATGACATAAATACAATTGGCCGTGTCACAAGTGCTGGTATGATTGAGAGTTATGGGGTAGCCTTTGGTTGGATGATTGAGTTTATTACCAACAATGACATTACTGCAATGTATACAGTTATGGCACTGTAACATCCCATGCCATTTCTTCATGATTTTTTGTGGAGAATTCAATATTTCTTTCAGGTTTTTGGATCTTTGGAATGCGAAGGTGACACTCTCTTGATATAGATCTTTCAGATCAGGTTCCAATTGTATCATCCGCCAATGTTTGTTGATTACCTTTTTGATCTTAGATGACTCCGTTGAGTATTTCAGAACACATACAGTTTTGTTCTTAGGATTGGTCGTTTTTTCTTTTAGTAGATCATCTCGTGCAAGTCTTGACACTTTGTCTAGAGATGTCTTTAATACATTCTCAGGGTAGCCTCTTTGGCGATACTTCTCAGTTTGTTCGTCGAGAGTTCTCTGTAAATCTTCTTGCTTAGATGAGATGCGTTTCATTCTGATGTATTGAGATGTAGGTAGGTGTTTCTTCAAAGCCTCAGGATGAAAACTTTGGAATAACAGGCAAGAATTTTTATCGGTTTTTTTAGTGTAGACTTGAGTGATGATTTGATTGTGATCAAATTTCACTTTCACATCTAGAAAAGCAATGGATTTCTCTTCAATTGTATGGGTAAATTTTATGCGGTCGTTATAAGTGTTTAAAGTGCAAATGTTATGTTCAAGTTCTTGACAAGATCCTTTCCATATTACAAATAGATCATCAATGTATCTTTTGTACATAACAATTCCTTTTGTCCATATAGGATTCTCGAGGATATGGTCCATCTCAAATTTGTTCATAAAAATATTAGCGTACGAAGGAGCTCCTCCGAATCCCATGGATGTACCACTAGCTTGGTTGTAGAACTTTCCTTGCCACTCAAAGTAGCTGTGATATAGTGCGAATTGCATGAGTTCCATGATGAATATTTTTTGTGACTCCTCCAAGTCGCTTTTCAGTAGGATCCATTCAAGTGCTTCCAACCCCTCGTTATGGGGGATCGATGTATATAACGCTGTTACATCTATAGTGCACAGCGTATAGGTCTCATCCGTTTCAAGTGCAATCAATTTCAATGAGTTCAAAAATGCAGTTGTGTCTTTAATGTATGTTACACTTTGTTGAACAATGGGTTGTAAAAATTTATCCACAAATTGTCCGATGGGTTCAGAAATCGACCCACAGGCCGAGACGATGGGTTGGTAATGTTTTTGTGAATTTTTGGCAGCATGTATAGCTGCGGTCTTCTGGGAAATTTAGTAACGAAAAACTGTTTGGTTTTGTCATCAATCCAGTTCATTTCAAATGCATGTTCAATGATCTTATGTAAAATTGCTTGATATGCATGAGTTGGATCAGAATCCAAGGGAAGATAAATATCTTGGTTCGAGACGTGATCGTTCACACACTTTACATAGAATTCAGTATCCATCACAATGAGAGCTCCACCTTTATCTGCTTTTTGGAAGGTGAGCTGTTTGTTGTGGCTTAAATTTTTCAAAGTATGCCATTCTTTAACTGATAAGTTCATCTTCTTTGGTTTAATGAACGGAATTTCATGGACATCAGCTAGCACTGATCTTTCAAAGGCTTCAATGGTCTTGAATGTGCATGAACTGCATTTTCACACGTTACGTGATTCATATATCTGTTTAGCATTCTTTCTTTGATGATTTTCGATCTTGTATTTCACGTGTGCATTTATTGGTTGTTCAGTTTTATTAAGTGCTGTGAACTTAATGGTCCCTTTTTCATTTCATTTTAGACCCCTGAAGAAGGGTCAGTTATGTGACCCGAAATGCATTGGGTGGATATATTAATTTGAATATAACGTTTGTTCTACACAAAGTGGATTTTGGACACGATTTTGAAGTGTTTAATGAGTATTTGAAACATAACTCATTGATCAAATCTCCTTGCTCAAATAAATTTATCGAACTGTGAGAAGAAACCGTAGTGTTTCATTGTTTACAGAGCGCACTTGCTTCAGTGGGAAGGTGACACTCCCCACCACATTCTCTACATTTTCTCGTCACGGTCGGACTCCGTGTGTCACAAGGGGCGCCGAAATGAATGTTTGAACATTGTTTACATTTGTGTGCACAGGGATATATTGACTTTGCATTTGGTACGCCAGTCCTCCTCATCCCCGCTTGCACCACTAAGCAATCATGCAACTTGATGATATAGCGTCACTCACGACAAACAAGGCTGAAACCTTGGGCTTCACGCCAGAAGCCGCTTTGGAAATATATGATCTGATTCAGGAGACCAGAAATTTCACTACACAAAAAACGACTACAGCACAGCTCTTGAGACAATTCGAATATATGAGTAAGAAGGAAATCAACCAAAGGATGCATGCCACCACATTGATTCATTATCACAAAAATAAACGTATTCCTAGGGGCCTTCGAATCGCCCTCAAGCCAATGTTATGCAAAAACAGTAAAAAATTCGTGGAAAAATGGTATCAAATTTTAAATAAATGTTCACTAGATTTAATCTTACTGATTGTGGAAGAATTATCCAAAGTACTGATTGAGTTGGAAGAAGAAATTAAAATTTTACAAATTGAAATCAACAAAAATCCAGACCTCACAAAAACCTTGGAAGAGATCAATTTAAAACTAGAAAAATACGCCAAAGAAGTCAATGAGAGAAAAGTCCGCAAATATCGAAGAGACACACTGGATTATAAATTGGAAGAAGTGTACTCTTGGGCAGAAGTCTATAACCAAAGAAAATGGCAACCACAACAACAGTCACAAAAGGCACCGTCATCTTCATCTCAAGAAAGCATTGTATCTGATTCGGATATTTCTGCATTAAGAGGCCCCATAAGCAAGACCACCATACCCACTGCTAAACCATCTACAAGCACTACTCAACAATCTGCTTTTTTAGATATCAGTCCGGCAGCAAACTCTCCACCAAGCGCAGCAGAGCAACAAGAAGGGGTAAAAGAAACCGACCAAAACATCGCGGTAAGGACCAGGAGCCAACTGTCGAAAGTGACCTCATAGTCAACATTTCATCTAAGACTCTCACCAAATCCGAAATCAACTTATTAAGTAAAGGCACCACCTTTGTCCCGACTTATCACTCGAACTTGGCTGAAACTGAGATTGCGCTCTTTAAATTTTTCAGATCTTTGAAACTTAAATTCTTCTTCAAAGATATACAAAAGCCTCATTGCGAGGAAACTTGGGATAAAGTTTTCAAACCGAAGAGCACCTTCTGTGCGCCATTTTCACATAAGACCATTGAAGCCTTTGAAAGATCAGTGCTAGCTGATGTCCATGAAATTCCGTTCATTAAACCAAAGAAGATGAACTTATCAGTTAAAGAATGGCATACTTTGAAAAATTTAAGCCACAACAAACAGCTCACCTTCCAAAAAGCAGATAAAGGTGGAGCTCTCATTGTGATGGATACTGAATTCTATGTAAAGTGTGTGAACGATCACGTCTCGAACCAAGATATTTATCTTCCCTTGGATTCTGATCCAACTCATGCATATCAAGCAATTTTACATAAGATCATTGAACATGCATTTGAAATGAACTGGATTGATGACAAAACCAAACAGTTTTTCGTTACTAAATTTCCCAGAAGACCGCAGCTATACATGCTGCCAAAAATTCACAAAAACATTACCAACCCATCGTCTCGGCCTGTGGGTCGATTTCTGAACCCATCGGACAATTTGTGGATACATTTTTACAACCCATTGTTCAACAAAGTGTAACATACATTAAAGACACAACTGCATTTTTGAACTCATTGAAATTGATTGCACTTGAAACGGATGAGACCTATACGCTGTGCACTATAGATGTAACAGCGTTATATACATCGATCCCCCATAACGAGGGGTTGGAAGCACTTGAATGGATCCTACTGAAAAGCGACTTGGAGGAGTCACAAAAAATATTCATCATGGAACTCATGCAATTCGCACTATATCACAGCTACTTTGAGTGGCAAGGAAAGTTCTACAACCAAGCTAGTGGTACATCCATGGGATTCGGAGGAGCTCCTTCGTACGCTAATATTTTTATGAACAAATTTGAGATGGACCATATCCTCGAGAATCCTATATGGACAAAAGGAATTGTTATGTACAAAAGATACATTGATGATCTATTTGTAATATGGAAAGGATCTCGTCAAGAACTTGAACATAACATTTGCACTTTAAACACTTATAACGACCGCATAAAATTTACCCATACAATTGAAGAGAAATCCATTGCTTTTCTAGATGTGAAAGTGAAATTTGATCACAATCAAATCATCACTCAAGTCTACACTAAAAAAACCGATAAAAATTCTTGCCTGTTATTCCAAAGTTTTCATCCTGAGGCTTTGAAGAAACACCTACCTACATCTCAATACATCAGAATGAAACGCATCTCATCTAAGCAAGAAGATTTACAGAGAACTCTCGACGAACAAACTGAGAAGTATCGCCAAAGAGGCTACCCTGAGAATGTATTAAAGACATCTCTAGACAAAGTGTCAAGACTTGCACGAGATGATCTACTAAAAGAAAAAACGACCAATCCTAAGAACAAAACTGTATGTGTTCTGAAATACTCAACGGAGTCATCTAAGATCAAAAAGGTAATCAACAAACATTGGCGGATGATACAATTGGAACCTGATCTGAAAGATCTATATCAAGAGAGTGTCACCTTCGCATTCCAAAGATCCAAAAACCTGAAAGAAATATTGAATTCTCCACAAAAAATCATGAAGAAATGGCATGGGATGTTACAGTGCCATAACTGTATACATTGCAGTAATGTCATTGTTGGTAATAAACTCAATCATCCAACCAAAGGCTACCCCATAACTCTCAATCATACCAGCACTTGTGACAAGGCCAATTGTATTTATGTCATCAAATGCCCATGTGGCAAAGTATATGTGGGTCAAACAGAAAGAAAAATTAAAATCCGCATTACAGAGCATAAGAGTAACATCAGACTTATGAACTCGAAGTCTTCTGTAGCAAACCACTGGATTGAGGCCAAACATCAAATTTCCCAACTTCGGTTTACCATCATTGAAACGATCACACAACGCCGAGACTTGGATCCCCTCAAACAAAGACTGAGAGCGGAATACTTTTGGATTAAAAAACTGAACAGTTCCCATCCGTATGGGATGAATGATCGCATAGAGTTATCATGTTTTTTATAATATGGCATTGGTAATGAGGAATATTCTGGGCTGTACATTCAAATTTAACCTGTTGTTATTATAATGGTTTGTATTTTCTTTGGACTTCGCACCACAGCATGCACCATTCAACTTTCTCACTTTTTTTCCTACCCTTCATTTTTCCAACTCTTTATTTAATTTACCACGGTAACATTTTTCGAAGCTCTTCTCTTCCCGATCACGTGACACTCACGTTCACATAGGATACACTTTCATTGGTCTTCCATCCACACGTCATGATTACGTTCCTCCTCCTACATCAGGTGATCATGATCTCACGAAACTATTAGACCTATCATATCCTTTGCTACAACCGCTAGCGCGAAATTCAACTTTGACCGCAGAACTTCAACGGCAATCGAGACCCGCCGGTCCGCAGTAAGTGTAACGTTTTGCCGATAAGCGCATGACATTAATTTCATCTTTCACAGTTTAGACAATGTATTACCCCGCGCTTATTTTGCGCTTCTCGCTTTTTAGATATCCGAGGTTGTTTCCCCTACACGCAATCATGTACTGCCTGACATTGTCATTCCTTTTCGATTCCGTTATCGCATTTTCTTTCATTTACTTCAACTTGAATGTGCATGAACTGCATTTTCACACGTTACGTGATTCATATATCTGTTTAGCGTTCTTTCTTTGATGATTTTCGATCTTGTATTTCACGTGTGCATTTATTGGTTGTTCAGTTTTATTAAGTGCTGTGAACTTAATGGTCCCTTTTTCATTTCATTTTAGACCCCTGAAGAAGGGTCAGTTATGTGACCCGAAATGCATTGGGTGGATATATTAATTTGAATATAACGTTTGTTCTACACAAAGTGGATTTTGGACACGATTTTGAAGTGTTTAATGAGTATTTGAAACATAACTCATTGATCAAATCTCCTTGCTCAAATAAATTTATCGAACTGTGAGACGAAACCGTAGTGTTTCATTGTTTACAGAGCGCACTTGCTTCAGTGGGAAGGTGACACTCCCCACCACATTCTCTACATATATGGTAGGCTATATCATAGAACAGCTATAAGGACATGGTTCCGAAAGCTGCAGACAGGCTCAGCTCATGCTAGAGCACCATCTCACATGTTACCAAGCACTCTGCCTCCAGGATTGTTGAGGCCTGCCATAGGAGTGGCTGATAGGTACACATGTGTCTATATATAAGGTAGGTATAGGAATACTACACCTAAGCAAGGGGTGATTACACGACCCTGCCCCAGCTGAGTGATCAGCCAGTTGTGTCATAATGGAAGGCCAGGCCAGGGGTGGCATAATACATGCTGCAGCCCCTGGTAGGCCTAGGATACACGTATGCCCTGGGTACCTAAGGTACACTGTACAGGGGTCAATAAGGTGACCCTATCCAAATGGGTTATGCACCTAAAGTACATAGTATTAATTTAGAGAGAGAACAGCAGGGCGGTGGGTCTGATTAGCAGGCCCACAGCCACATCTAAGTCGAAAACCAGTAAAGCAAAAGCAAAAAGTGGGGGTGAACATAGAAAGCAGACCCTACTCTCCTACAAGGGGCAGTGGTGGTCCCTTGGCATTTGGACAATCAGCATCTCTTGCCCAAGGGGTCTTAATTTTTTATAAATAACACCAAGGTTTCTTTGTGCTTTTCTTGGAGTTTTGGGACTCCCACCCTGATGCAGGTTTTTGGGGACCTTGAGAAGACTCCTTTTTGTCTTTGCCCCTCTCCCCACCTTTCTCTTGGGGTTTAGAAGAATCTTGCTTTTTCTGGTCACATCCACCACCATGGTTTTCCTGCTTAACCCTGGCGCAGACCCATTTGTCTGCCTTATTTCCCAATTCTTGGGGAGAGGTCAGATCAGGATCCACCAGGTACTGATGCAAAAGTTGGTTCTGACAGTTATTAAGGATGTGCTTCCTCATTAACAAATTGTACAATCCTTCATGGTCTTGTACCTTATTTACATGAAGCCAGCCTTCCAGAGCCTTAATAGCACTATCAATTAAATCTACTCAGTCCTGGGTGTTTGCTTTCTGGGTGTCTCTGAACTTAATCTAGTATTGCTCAGATGTACAACCAAACCCATCAATGAGTGCACTCTTCACGACTAAATAATTGTCAGCATCCTCTTCTCTAACAGTGAGGAGCTTATCTCTACCTTTGTTAGCAAAGGAGAGCCACGGGATAGTTGCCCATTGCCCTTCAGAGACGTTATGGACTTTACAGGCCCTCTCCAAAGCAGTAATCCATTTATTAATGTCATCCCGCTCCTGGTAAGGAGAAAGTATCCTGCTCAGGTTCCTATTATCAAAAGATATTTCCCTGAATCTAGGTACACTATCGCTGCCACCATGGGTTTCTAGTCCCAATTGCTCCCTAGCTCTCTGTACTTCTAGGGCCTCCTTGTTAAGGGCCAACTCATTTCACCGTAGCTTGAGTCTAACTCTATCAAGTTTGATCATATGGTACTCCCTTTCCAAGGAGTCCTCCCTCTTGCTGGATAAGGAGGTCCCTATAGAAGTATTGGACTTGACATTGGAGATCTAGACCTCCTCTGTCTGCTCTGAACTCTCCCAGGAGGGATAAAGGGGGGCCTACTTCTAAGGACACCCTCCGTACCATCTGCACTATTCCCTGGGGGTTCAGAGTTCACCAATGTGGGGTCCTTAGACTCCTCTTGGTCATGCTCAGAATTAGGGCCACTATGGGCAACCTCTCCTGTCCCATCTTCTAGAGCCTCCACACCCTCCTTTTCTTGATCCCCTGACCTGTCCGGGTTCTGGAGATCATCTATGATAATCAGCTCTAGGAGATGCTTAGTGGTTGTGTTACTACTGGTCTTTAAAACGACCTAGAGGTACACAGAGTCCTTAGTTCCTGGAACTTAAGACCACTGTATCTAGAAGACTGGTCCTCATTGAGGACCATTACTAAAGACACGGTGTCTCGGTGTAGTGTGGTGTTGCACCTACCTATCCTAGTGTAAACTAAACTTCCTAAGATTGGAAAAGGGTTGTGCTAGAACCTTAACAACCAATCTAAAAGTTCAGTAGAAGTTAATTAAACTATCTAAATATAATGCTAGTGATGGTTTTTCAATTAATCCACACCTAGATTAACTGGTATAACAATGCAGGCTTGAATCCCAAGCGCTGCACACCAATGTAGGAGGCTGTCTTAGTATATTGTGTTCACTTATTTAAGTGTAGCACCCTGCACTAATCCAGACAACTCTTATGGTGATTTTATTGGTCTTAGACAACCTTAGCAAGCTCTCTAAGTGGTATCCGTGGAGAGCAGCCTTCAGGCTTAGTCCAAAAGGAGTGTAAAGTAGCTTGTTTCAGCAGCACTTAATCTTATGGTATGAGTTAAGTGAAAAAGAACTACACCGTCTAGTTATAAAAAAAGGTATTTATCATTGCCACTCACTAACACAATGTATTATTTCCTACCTGGAGATATAAACACATTACACGTAATACTTTGGTGACAGAATACATAAATAGCATAAATACACAGTGGTCTCCAGGGGGAGAGCAAACCATATACTAAAATAGTGGAATGCCCTACTTGGGGTCACAGAAAAAATTAGGGAGCTCATGGACGATGGCCAAACGGTAGCACTGGTCCTGTTGGATTTAAGTGCGGCCTTCGACACCATTTCTCACTCCATACTGCTTGACAGGCTGGGGGAGAGTGGTGTCGAGGGCAAGGCACTTGAATGGATTAGATCATACTTATCCCTCCGCACTTTTCAGATCTCTTCCTCGGAGGCATGCTCTGAGATATTCCACTCTCCTCACGGCGTGCCACAGGGATCGATACTGAGCCCGCTGCTTTTTAATTTGTACCTTCGTCCATTAGCAGGTCTTGTTGAAAAATTTGGCCTTGTCTTAATGACTTATGCAGATGACTCTCAAATTTTGTTCTCTCTCTCAAAATCCGATTCATCTGCTCCATCTGCACTGAGAATAGGCCTCCAGGAAATATTTAATTGGATGTCAGTTAACCAACTTAAACTAAACGGGGAAAAAACGGAGGTCCTCCTTTTGGGAAATAGCAAAGAGCTTTGGAGCGATCCCCACTGGCCATCATCGTTTGGTAAACTTCCTCCTCCTGCCTCTCAGGTCAGAAACCTTGGAGTCATCATAGATGATAGTTTATCCATGACACAGCAAGCTAACAAAGTGGCTGGCACATGTTTTGCCATTCTTAAATGGCTTTGTAAAATTGCCTGGATGTTACCCCCTTCCACCCAGAAGATCGTAGTCAATGCCTTAGTGACATCTCGGCTTGACTACGGAAACATCTTGTACCTGGGTTCAAATAAAGCGGTAATAAGACGGCTGCAACTGGTGCAAAACGCCGCTGCCAGACTGCTTTGCAGAATCCCCAGATCCGCTGGGATCACTAAATATCTTAGGGACCTGCACTGGCTCAGGGTCGAAAACCGGATTCGGTTCAAAACCCTGATTTATTTATTTAAAATCAAAGCTGGTATCGCCCCTAAATATTTACAGGACCTTGCTAAACTCTATTTTCCCAATCGCAGCCTCCGTTCAGGCACTGCTGCGAATTTTGTGGTACCTAGGTTCAAGCGGGCCAGAATAGGCGGAAGATCGTTTTCCTATTTGGGCCCAGTTCTGTGGAACACCTTACCCATCCATATACGTAAGGAGGAAAATCTCATGAGCTTTAGAAAAAGCATAAAGACCTGGTTGTTCGATAAATAATGTGTTTCAAGTTTGCTCCTTGTCCAGTGGATGTTTGTACGTGACGCTGATCCGGCGCCGGGAAACCCTTTGTGGGTAGCTGTGCGCCTTACAAGTGTTATAAAATAAATAAATAAATAAATAAATGCAAACCACAACTTATGCCAAGAATGGACCCAGAAGACATAGCAGAGTCGGGGACCCAAGGAACCACCCCAGATAAGTATCTAGGAACTCCACAGAGGCCGTGTGCAGAGTGGGAACATGACCGAGTACTCAATGGAAGTTAATGGGTAAGTCGCGTTGAAAATATAAAGAAGGACCCTTCCCAGCGGACCCTGAAGAAACCCAGAGGAAGATGAAAGGTTGGAGAGTCCCCTCACCCGTGGATATCCCAGGAACCAGGATACCTACACCAGGGAAATGATGTTTATAGGTGTGAAGTGACGTCGTAAACCGCCGTAGACCACAATGGAGGACTTTTGGAAGATGCCGCTGATGGAGAAGGTGAAAGTATCCGTTGGAACCCAAAGGTGTATTCAAGATGAGAGGTAACTGCAAGCAGAGGGGACCGAGTCTATGCCACTCTTTAGTGACCAGAAGGCATGGAAGACAAATGCCCACCGAAGTCCGGGATGCAGGAGTGTTGACGGTGCCCTTGAAGTTGAAGCTGTACGGACCATGCAACGCCGAGGAAGTCCAGGAGCTGTGCATGAGTTGTCCCATGTCAGTTGTCGAGGGCCAAGAGGTCAGTGCCCGGCAGGGGCACCAACAAGCCTTGGCAGCTGTGGTAAATAATTTAATTACCGGTACTTAATTTGATGCGGAAAATCTATAATAATAGCTCAGTAAAATAAGAGGCAGAATCCGTGGTATTAGAGGTTCGGAACGGGCTTTATTCCAAAATCAATTCGAATTGAGGACTCCATATTCCATCACCACGAAGGTTCAGGAAGTGAAGGACCAACTTTATTGACAAGTAATCATTTTTATACAATAGGCATTACAGTGAAACAGATGCAGGAGGCGTAACAATTGATAACTAAGATAAGAACATACATGCGTAACTAAAGTGGGTGTAACTGGGCGTAACTTAAAGAACGTCATCAGGTGTGATGTCACAATAGGGTGGTTCCATGAAAGAATTTCGCAATGTCAGCAGAAATACTTGGCAGAGATGCGCGCGCAGCAGTATGACGTGTGATTGACGTGCAACTAGGGGGTGAAGGGGACTTGACATTTAGCTCTACATGTGGAGACAGAAGTCTGGGGTTATGTCAACCTAATCCCAAATCATATCTAACATCCTATGTTTAAAGAACTATGTTATCCAAAAAGAGAGGTCTCTTAGGGTAGAATCTTATTCTATACTGACTATACTGACCGTTAGTGCGTGTACAAGCGTCTAAGTGTCTACACTAGATGCGAGGGCAGAAATCTTCCATAGTAACAGTGCAATGAATTACTTGCATAAAGACAGAGAAGCCGGGCCTTTCGCTCGGTAGCTGGAAGAATGTTTACTTAAACTACTAGACAGGAATGCATTGGATAGGGAGCGGAGCAGATAATTTTGAAGGTGAAATACAGTTTTTTTGGCAGGCAACAGGCTGGAGTCAGGCACCGTTAGCCGCGCAGGGAGTAGGACAAAGTTCATGGATACAGAGGCGAGCTCAAACTGGAGCTTTCAGAGGGAGAAGGCAAGAAAAGGCTTGATGGCAGAATCAGGGCCTACTCGCCTGGACTGTAAAATGGCATAAATGAACCATATAAAGCCGGTGGCCTTTCATACTTAGGAATGGAATATCCGACCCATTCATGGCGGATCTGAAAGAGGACATGTTGACGGTGGACGCACATGTGTTTGCGTCTTCATAACTGGAACTGGAGGAAACATACATGTACTTGTGGTTTATACATGAAACCGTTGGGGTCCAAGATAGGGGACATAACTGATCATAAAAATCCATATTTCCACATTCCCTCCTTGTCCCCTACTTGCCCTTAAGAGATATCAATCTTCATCAATCCGTTGATCTGTTCATATAGCATCATTTGTTCTTCTTTTTTCCTCCGGGATGAATGAAATCTTGGTGGTGGAATACACGATGTGGCACACAGACCACAAATTGCTGGTCCACATTGTAGGCATAAGCAGCAACTGAATAGTATGAGAAAGCCAATACCTAGGAAGGATAGGACCCTCCATCCAAAGGTAGATAATACACTCCAAAACCAACCGGACCAAGTCCAGGTGCCTGGATTCTGGTGTATCTGGCTTACAATCTTATGAAGGCGAGTTATGGCTTTATATACAGATGGCGAATTTTCTGGTATGAAAATGCAACAGCTTGATCCGATGACCCTACAAGCTCCGCCCCTATCGGCCAGGATGACGTCAAGGACAAGACGATTTTGAAGCACAACAATCCGCATAGCAGACTGTTCTTCTGTTAAATTGCCTAAGGCGGAAATAGTTTCATTTACTACTGCTTCAAGGGTTCTGGTTAATCTACGTATCAGCTTACTATTGGTAACTGTACCTATATAGGGAAAGAGACCTTTATTGAAATCTGTGTATTTTTCCCATGCTGTCTCAGTGTAATCGACTATTGGGAGATCTCTCCGTTCTCTATTGTGTACTAAATGAGTATTTCTATGATAATCAGGAGGAGCTAGGAAAACAGGTGGCAAAAGAAATCCGATGTAGCAGGTACCATCCCAATCTAGAGGCAAACGTGTATATGCAGTCTGACCACATATGAAGTAGGAATGGCGAGAAGCTCTGAATGTAGACTTGCCTTGATCACTGAATTCTATTACAGTGGTGCATCTACTATGGCCCATATGTATGGAACCATTCTTTCTTACACATAATTCACCTTTAACTGGAAATACTGACATGGCGGGCAAAATTGGTGCAGCTTCGGATTCAATATTCAGGATCATGATATTGAGCGTGAAATTCCCTAATCCATATACTTCATTTTCTAGATCAGTTCCTGTTCTTTTGGGAAGTCCCTTCTTGTCAGGGTAGCAGACTTTGAGTAAAACTAAGTTCAGGCTTCCCCATACCCAGTTGTCTTTATCAACTGCAGAATTCGAATCTAGGGAATTAATTAGACTAAACCATGCTCCACAGGAGCCATTGTGTGTGAACGGGTATGGAAAGAGAGGCAGAATTCCCTTATAGTTCTGATAGGGAGGGAGTCGGCCACATATCCAACAATTTGTAGCATTGCTAACCTGATGGGAATGATGTAACATACTAATAAAAGTGTTATTGCGCAGCGCAAATCTATATGACAACTCATGCGGGGGAAATTCACTAAAAGAATGTTCAGCAGTAACATTGTAAACATGTTTAGAAATAGGATAATATATGTGCAATAATATACTTGCAGCTATTATTAAAAGACATAAGAAAAACAGAATTAATAACGTCACTGTGCAATGACTACGCAGTGATTTACAGTACGCATGTTGTTTCAACTGGATTTTTCTGTTTCTTTCTCTATTCAGGTCTAGAGGATACATGTCAAAGACAAATTCGACCGATTCACCTTGGAGAGGACTTAAACAATCAAATTGCCTGACTTGTTAGACCTTAGTTTTAGTTTATATTGTTCCTTGTCATTCAGTTCAACCAAAGGAAGCTTTGAGTCAATCGGTGAAGACACGCAAGGTGTGTCATTTACATCGGACGGTAGTCCATGAAATTTCTTGATATGACTTGAATGTATCCAGCCTTTTCGACCTTCGATCTTCACGGCTGTCCTCGTGGTTAACAGTACGAGTTGAGGCGATTTCCACCTAGGATCCAGCTGAGACTTCCGGTCAAAGTTCCTCACCAACACCAAGTCCCCTGGAATTACGTCATGGGGTTTCACCTCGGTGTTGTCGGGAAAGGCTGCAGCTACCTGTGAACGACAAGATTGTAGTGCAGACATCAAGGAAGCTAGGTAATCTGTCAGCATATTACAGTCTACATCAGTTATTTTGCGTGGTATAGGCGTCCCCCACATATTTGGTGGTCTACCAAAGACCACCTCATAAGGGGATAGCCCTGTTCGAGAGTGCGCTACCATTCTCATGTAAAAGAGTGCAACTGGTAAGGCTACTACCCAGTCGACACCTTTCTCTCTACATATTTTGGACAATCTAATTTTCAGAGTTTGATTATGTCGTTCCACGAGACCTGCTGCCTCGGGGTGTCGGACACAGTGAAATCTCCACTGATAGCCTAACAAAAGTGAAACGTGTTTCATTAGTTCGGATGAAAACGGCTGGCCGTTATCTGAGTAGACAGCACGTGGTAAACCGTACCGTGGGAAGAATTCTCGAACTAACTGTTTGGCAGTAGTCGGGGCAGTGTAATCTGAAACCGGGTATGCTTCTGTCCAACGGGACAGAGCACAAACAACTACGAGAACATATTTGAATCCTCGACATCGTTCCATCTGGATATAATCCATCTGGAGGACTTCAAAAGGGTGATCAGGAGGCTGAAATCCACCCTGTTCTACGGGAATGCTTTTACCTGGGTTAAACTGACAGCAGATCATACAGGTACGAACTTTTTGTTTAGCTGCTGCTCGTAAATGTTTGTTGAACCAAATGTGTTGAATGCTGTCTAGCATAGCCTTTTCTCCTAGGTGTGCTGGACTATGTATTGTATTAATGATAACTTGGACCATTGAGTCGGGAAGAAACCATACAGATTTTTCCTTCGTCATCCATCCTTGATCCGTTTGGATCCCTCCTAATTCAGTCCATTTCTTTATTTCGTCTGGTGTAGCATGTGTCTGTATGTCAATTACGTCAAGAGCGGGATCCTTAACCATCATGCAATGTGTTGGTGTCGGAACTATTGTCTTTGTCATGTCAGATGTGCGAGCTTGAGCAGTCTGTTTAGCTGTTCTGTCAGCTAGATCATTGCCTTGGGGAATGATATCAGTAACTTTCGTATGAGCTTTACATTTCATAATTGATATTGCAGTGGGTAGATGTATTGCATCTAATAAGGCATGAATGAGGGGTCCGTGCTGAATGTGGGCACCGTGAGAAGTTAAATAACCTCTCTCTCGCCACAGCACGCCGAAGTCATGTACAACTCCGAATGCATAACGTGAATCAGTGTATATGTTGACTTTTTTATTTGTGGCTTGAATACAGGCTTGTGTCAGAGCGATGAGCTCTGCTGCTTGAGCGGACAAGGTATTTATGCGATTTGTTTCAATGACTTCAGTGTCTGTTGTGACTGCGTAAGCAGCCACTAGCTCTCCTGTATTTGTTCTCATACATGAACCATCTACATACAACGTCAGGTCTGGGTCTGACAATGGGACGTCTGTCAAGTCTTGTCTGGGTTTCGTCGTGATAGTGATAACTTCAATACAATCATGTGCAAGTGGGTCTGTTCCGTTTACTGGTAACAGTGTGGCAGGATTCAATGTACTACAACGTCTGATTTCTATATGTGGCTGAAACAATGTTAATTCGTAACCAGTGAGTCGTGCTATAGTCAAGTGTTGTGTCTGTGTGCGGTTCAAGAGAACCTCTACTGCATGTGGTACTTGTACTGTCAATTGGTGTCCTAACACTATGGCATCGCTTTGTCGTATTGCTAAAGCTGTCGCTGCCACTGATTTCAGGCACGCAGGCAGAGCCTGAGCTACGGGATCTAATGTACTAGAAAAATAAGCACACGGTTTGTGTGATCCTGCTTGTTCCTGTGTGAGTACTGACAAAGCAGTACCTTCGCGTTCTGTAACAAAGAGTGTAAAATGTTTATTGTAACATGGTGTTGCTAAAACAGGCGCTTGACATAAAGCTTTCTTTAGGCTTTCAAAAGCTTGTGTATGTTCCTGAGTCCAAGGGAGAACAGTCGATGTGGCTGCCTCCTGTGTTGTCAACTGAATGAGTGGTTTTGCTAGAAATGCATACTGCGGGATCCACTGCCTACAATATGAAGTGAGGCCTATGAAAGCCCGCACCTCCTTTTGTGTCTTGGGTATTGGCATGTTAGCAATTAACTGGATGCGATCTGGTGTAAGCTGCCTTCCCTCCTTGGACAGCGAGTGACCAAGGTAAACAACTCGCTGGACACAGAATTGCAGCTTAGAAGGGGACACCTTGTGCCCCTTTTCGGCCAAAAATTGTAAAACCGTCAGTGAGGCTTTTTCACATTCAGGTTCGCTTCTAGCGGTGATCAGCAGATCATCGACATATTGAAGCAGGGCAGTGTTGACTGGCATGTGGATACTGTCAAGTTCTCTTTTTAGTGCTTGGCTATAGATGCTGGGGCTTTCTGTGAATCCTTGAGGTGCGCGTGTGAATTTAAAGCTTCGTCCATTTAAACTAAATCCGAACAAGTATTGGCTTTCCGGATCTATTGGGACGCTGAAAAAGGCATTCTTGAGATCAATTACAGTAAAGAATGTTGCTTCGGAATCAATGGCTGTCAGTAATGAAGAAATGTCTGGGACTACGGGGTATTGTGGTACAATACATTTATTTAATTCGCGTAGATCAATAACCAATCGATATACTGGCGGGGCTGTTGGATCAGTTAGTTTAAGAATCGGAATTATCGGTGAATTACATACATTGGAGTCAGTTTCCATAACCACTCCTTGGGTAATAAGTTCGTCAATGATTTGCAGTAAAGCCACTACAGCATCTGGTGGTAACTTGTATTGTCGCATTCGTGGTAGTACCACTCCTGCCTTTAGTGTGACTCGATATGGTGTAATGTTCATGCAACCAACATCTGTAGGGCCTTGTGCCCATAAATGTGTGGGTAAAGTCTGCAGTCGGTCATCCATGTCTCGGGACACATAGTGTCCTTTGAAATCACGTAAAAACAATCTTACTCCTTCCGGAGAACAACATATTATAGCTCCTAGAGCTTTCAATGTTTTTATGCCTAACAAGTTTTCTGGACATGATTTAGTAAGTAATAAATCTGTAGTTCGTGTCAAGGGACCAATCGTAAGTGGAAGAGGCTGTGATGGGGAACAACCTTTACAACGCAACTTTTACAACGCACTACCATTACAACGCATTTTTTACAACGCATAATCCATTACAACGCATGACATTACAACGCATGACACTACAACGCATTTTTAAAAACTACCTTTACAACGCATTCCATTACAACGCATACTACCATTACAACGCATACCATTACAACGCATAATATTACACTATACTATCCAACACTTACCCTACTGATGCACCCCCTGGAGTTAGAATAGTAATTTTTACCCCTATACTATCCAACACTTACCCTACTGATGCACCCCCTGGAGTTAGAATAGTAATTTTTACCCCTATACTATCCAACACTTACCCTACTGATGCACCCCCTGGAGTTAGAATAGTAATTTTTACCCCTATACTATCCAACACTTACCCTACTGATGCACCCCCTGGAGTTAGAATAGTAATTTTTACCCCTATACTATCCAACACTTACCCTACTGATGCACCCCCTGGAGTTAGAATAGTAATTTTTACCCCTATACTATCCAACACTTACCCTACTGATGCACCCCCTGGAGTTAGAATAGTAATTTTTACCCCTATACTATCCAACACTTACCCTACTGATGCACCCCCTGGAGTTAGAATAGTAATTTTTACCCCTATACTATCCAACACTTACCCTACTGTTGCACCCCCTGGAGTTAGAATAGTAATTTTTACCCCTATACTATCCAACACTTACCCTACTGTTGCACCCCCTGGAGTTAGAATAGTAATTTTTACCCCTATACTATCCAACACTTACCCTACTGTTGCACCCCCTGGAGTTAGAATAGTAATTTTTACCCCTATACTATCTAATACTTACCTTAAATGTAATTTAATATTATGCGTTGTAATGGTATGCGTTGTAAAGGTAGTATGCGTTGTAATGGTAGTGCGTTGTAAAGGTATTTTTTAAAAATGCGTTGTAGTGTCATGCGTTGTAATGTCATGCGTTGTAATGGATTATGCGTTGTAAAAAATGCGTTGTAAGTGCATGCGTTGTAAAAGTGTGCGTTGTAACGTCATACATCCGGCTGTGATACTTCGTTAATGATAGGTTTTCCTGAAAAGCCAAGGGAAATATTCTGTGAGCCTGAGAGAGGTGCCCCTGGAACTTCACTCCGTTTTATAGTTGTTCGGCTTGCCCCTGTATCAAGTAAAAATTTTCTATCTTGGCCTAATAGTTCACTGTGTACATAAGGTCCTTCTTGATCTACAGGGACCTCAATAAGGGGTAAGCCAACTTCCCTCTCTAGGCTGCTTCATGAATATCGTTGATAATCAGGATAGTCATACTGCGCGGTCTGGTACATCTGTCGTGTCGTTGTTTGCGTGGCAGCAATAGGCTGCGGTGGTGGAGCTGGCATAGACTGTTGCGGAGCTGGCATGGACTGTGCATGCTGCGGAGCTCCTTGTTGGTTCTGATCCTGTCTAAGTGGCCGTGGTCTTTCTTTTGTATTACCTATGGCGATATTATGTTTTAAAACTGGACAATCGTGTACATAATGACCTGGCTGTTTACAATAGTTGCATGTCCCTTTTACAGGACCTGTTGAAACACTGGACTGTGTCATTCCCTTTTTATGACCGTCAGCTGGAACTGTCTGGGAAACTAGCATTTTCATTTTCGTGTCTTTCATGCGTCTTTGTTCATGTTCTTGTTCCTCTCTAATTCTATTGTGATGGTACTGTAACATTTGTAACATTTGTGATGGAGTGTTACCTTGCCAGGTACTCTCGAATTTCAATACTCTATTCTTAACTTGGGGCAAGGAATTTTCAACTAACTTTGTCACAAACAGATGTGGATACGATTCGCTACTTGCTTTTATTCCACTATTTATACCAAAACATTTTTCGAATCGGGCATAGAAATCACTAGTGTCCTCATCTGGTTTTTGTTTACAGGCTGATATTGCACCCCAGTCTTCCTTTTTCGTAGTTAATAAACGTGGCAGTACCTGTACTAGTAAACCTGGTAGTATTTTGGTCTTTTCCCCAAGCCCTGCACCTGGACCTCGAGCTTTTTCTTCGTTTTCTAATGCTGTCCAATCTATCTTTTGGTCTCCCACCTCCCAATCCTTTTCCTTGAGTTTTTCGTAAATGCCCGCAGGCATTAATACCTTCAATATTGTCATAATGTCGGGATAGGTATATTCTCCCATGAGTAACATATCTTTAATTTCACGGTGGAAACCCGCTGGGTCTTTGTCATGACTGGGTACCACCTTCTTCATTTCCAATAGTTCTATTTTAGATATGGGTGTGTATACAAACACACGTTTAAACTGATTGTCCTCACCTTTTATCGGGTGCACTTCGCGTAAGGGATTCTGTCTATCCATATAATACGTCGTTCTTTCCTTGATGGGCAGTGAGACATGTTCGGGACATACAAAAAGAATGTACTGCTTTCTGGATTCTAGTATTTCTCTAATTAACTCAGTACCTGAACCTCTCCATTTATTCGTGAGTAATTCAGTCAATATATTAGGTAAGGGGCCAGGGTCGGAGTGTTGGCTTTTATATAATATAAGGAGTTGTTGTATCATATAGATACCAGCTAAACGCTGTTCATCTGGGGCGAGGTTCAAAAACGTGTGTGCTAATGTATCATCACTATATTTTCCGGGACTATCAACCCAATGAACGGCTGACCTGGCTAATTCTTGTTCGTCCATAGAATCGAGTATATGATAACCCCTTCGTTCTCGGAGTAATTTGTCAGCGGCTTGGAACGAATGTTCGGGGGACCTTATATTTATTATAGGAGTTTGGAAATTTCTGCTATTATCTGGACGTACCGGACGTATCGGATCAGTGAAGCATCTAGTATTATTGCAAGATCTTCCTCTACCTACATAGGCCATGGTTTCTAACTGTCCTGTGGGTAGTTCTAATTCTTCCTCGTCCTCGGTTTGTTCAGGTTCGTCTACTGCTAATCTTTCTTCGTGTATTCGTTCTATTTCTTTGCGGATCTTTCGGCACATAGCTACTATACATGATCGTTTATCATGTCTCCCCTCTGATATATTCTGACTCCATGTGGTAAGGATTTGCATTTCTTCCGGATTTACCCCTGGTCGGTCTTGATTTCTGATCACACAGTTTATGAGGAAACGTAACAGTTCCCCCTGTATTTCCACTTTTTGGTACTCCATGGCTCTGTTAATACTCTCAGAATCTCGCCCTGACTGGACAAAGTGATATATATTTTCTAAATGTGTAGTCATTCCTGGTAGCTTCCCTAAATATATTGCAGCTCGTCGGATACGTAATGATGCCAGCATCATTTCGTCCCCTTTTCCGGGCACAGGGTCATATCTACAATCTATTAGAAGTTCCTTGAGCGTGTTGGGAGTTACTAGTTTGGGCGTACGTTGGTGGGCTAATTCTTGAAAGGAAAGTTTATTTACTCTGGGTGGCGTGGAAGAAATGTTTGATGTACCTCCGGTAGCACCACCTGGGGTGCTGGATGTGAAAGGATTCGTTGAACGTGATATAGCAACCATAGGTGTGGATACAGATGTAGAAGCAGATGTGCTTGCCGGAACTTGTGTCGGAGTTTGCTGTTGCGGAGGTACAGACGGAAGAGGGTCTTGGTGTTGAACCCCCTCGGCGGGCGGTCTATGTGGCGCAGCATTAGCATACTCGGGAGCTGCGTCGTCTAAATAAGAGGAAAGGAAAACATCTTCTGCGGTTCTGGGATGCCCTTTGGGATGTATTTTTATCGGAAACAATGGGGGTGGCAAGTCTTTTGGTATCTCCGGAGTAGCCTTAGGTAATCCTTCGGCCAGGAGAGGATACATACCATTCATAAGGGCATTTCTTTGCCTGTCTGTCTGTTCTGACTTTACTCGAGTACCTTCTTCAATTAATAGATTTTCTCGAACTTTATTTGAATTCTCCTTACTTTTCTCTTCCTGTCTACGTGCTTTTTCTGTACGTCTATACGATTCTTTACGCCATAATTCAATGGCATCTTTCTGTGACTGTCTAGCTTTCTTTTTCCATAATTCTTCCTCTACTTTCACGATGCAATCTGCATCCCAGGTCCCAGCTGCGGGCCACCTCTGACTTTCTGGTAATTCCTTGGTGTAGTCTACCCATAAATCAAGAAATAATATGGCGTCTAGGCCATGTTTATGATACATGAAGTACCCTGGAGTGTCCCTAGGAGGAATGGGAACCGCTTCTTCGAGTACCCCTTTTCTAGTTTTGATCTGTCTTAATTTCGAAAAGAGCGGCATATTGAGAACTGATCTGATACCTAATTTTGAACACGTTGAAAACCATAAAACACAATAATGAACAGTCATTCACACCACAATATACAGAACGTATTTAAAACATTTTAACATTTAACATTTAATGAACAACAATGATGGCCATTTAGGGAACTAGTCACTAAACATGATACTATATACTAGACATACTTGATATACTGCTAAACAGTACAGATACACTGCTGAAACAGTGCAGACCGGATTTGTGTACCCAAACCCGTCTTGACCGGCACAACCTATGTGCACGTCAGAACGCCTCCCCAACAATGGTACTCACCGGGTAGCTCGGAACGGAAGGCCTCGGAACTGAACTGAACTGGACTCGGACCGGACTGGACTCGACTCGGAACTTCGGAACTTCGGAACCTGGTGGGCCTCTGTATACCTCGGATCTTGCTCTCTCAGCTAGGCTCTGGTCGGGATACTTCGCACTTCTCACCGCCTCGTCTGGGTGTTGATCGCAGCCTCAGTTACCCCCGCTCGGCAGGAGGGAGATACAGGAAATCCTGTGGGTACGCGTTGTTGTCCGTCCGGCGCGTGAGATGAGAAAGTGTCCCTGTTCGGGCGCCATATATGTGGTAAATAATTTAATTACCGGTACTTAATTTGATGCGGAAAATCTATAATAATAGCTCAGTAAAATAAGAGGCAGAATCCGTGGTATTAGAGGTTCGGAACGGGCTTTATTCCAAAATCAATTCGAATTGAGGACTCCATATTCCATCACCACGAAGGTTCAGGAAGTGAAGGACCAACTTTATTGACAAGTAATCATTTTTATACAATAGGCATTACAGTGAAACAGATGCAGGAGGCGTAACAATTGATAACTAAGATAAGAACATACATGCGTAACTAAAGTGGGTGTAACTGGGCGTAACTTAAAGAACGTCATCAGGTGTGATGTCACAATAGGGTGGTTCCATGAAAGAATTTCGCAATGTCAGCAGAAATACTTGGCAGAGATGCGCGCGCAGCAGTATGACGTGTGATTGACGTGCAACTAGGGGGTGAAGGGGACTTGACATTTAGCTCTACATGTGGAGACAGAAGTCTGGGGTTATGTCAACCTAATCCCAAATCATATCTAACATCCTATGTTTAAAGAACTATGTTATCCAAAAAGAGAGGTCTCTTAGGGTAGAATCTTATTCTATACTGACTATACTGACCGTTAGTGCGTGTACAAGCGTCTAAGTGTCTACACTAGATGCGAGGGCAGAAATCTTCCATAGTAACAGTGCAATGAATTACTTGCATAAAGACAGAGAAGCCGGGCCTTTCGCTCGGTAGCTGGAAGAATGTTTACTTAAACTACTAGACAGGAATGCATTGGATAGGGAGCGGAGCAGATAATTTCGAAGGTGAAATACAGTTTTTTTGGCAGGCAACAGGCTGGAGTCAGGCACCGTTAGCCGCGCAGGGAGTAGGACAAAGTTCATGGATACAGAGGCGAGCTCAAACTGGAGCTTTCAGAGGGAGAAGGCAAGAAAAGGCTTGATGGCAGAATCAGGGCCTACTCGCCTGGACTGTAAAATGGCATAAATGAACCATATAAAGCCGGTGGCCTTTCATACTTAGGAATGGAATATCCGACCCATTCATGGCGGATCTGAAAGAGGACATGTTGACGGTGGACGCACATGTGTTTGCGTCTTCATAACTGGAACTGGAGGAAACATACATGTACTTGTGGTTTATACATGAAACCGTTGGGGTCCAAGATAGGGGACATAACTGATCATAAAAATCCATATTTCCACACAGCGTAAAAAAATGTGGTTGAAGAAAAAGGTGCAGTGTTCGGACCAGCAAGGTCCAAGGGACACATCACCAGCAAGTAAGTCAGAGCTGGCCCCGAGCAAGCAGGGGAGCCCACTGGAGTCGAAGAAGACCCACAAGAGGACCCACAGACTGGAAGCACACGAGTCACAAGAGGACCTCGAGCAGCTCACCAAAGGAAGAAAGCCCACGGTGTAAGGGATGAGGTGCAGGTGAAGATCCTGGCTGCAGGGTATGCTTGAGGCAGGAGTTTCCTGGAGCCTGAAGATATGGGGAGGAGAGAATCAACAAGCCTTGGCAGTGGCAAGTCGACGTGGTGCACAGGGGTAATGTTACAGCGGTTTCGATGAGGGATACTGGTCTACAACTTACTGGTGCAGGCCTCGAGGGAGTTGCTGAACCACCCCTTGTGTTGCTGAACCATTCGGTGTCCATAGGAGCTCAGGAACAGAAGACTGTTCAGTTTCATTGTGGTGCCTGCAGGGGTGA
The DNA here is from genome assembly GCF_964204655.1 of Triturus cristatus. Taxonomy (NCBI): domain Eukaryota; kingdom Metazoa; phylum Chordata; class Amphibia; order Caudata; family Salamandridae; genus Triturus; species Triturus cristatus. The sequence continues at coordinate 1,073,712,194 of NC_140593.1, read as the reverse complement.
CACCGTCACTCCAAGGGAGTTTCCTTCAGGTGTCTTGGAAGTCCACAGGCCTTGTGAAGAACGTGTATGAAGCAGAGGCACAGACGCTGCAGCAGACTTGCAGGACGACAAGACCAGGAGCGTCAGGAGTCTTTCCAGTTGCAGTCTCGGTTCCACAGCGCGAAGTACAGCGATGTCCATAGTGCCTAGACAGTCGAAGTTGAAGTGGTATTGGATATGAATCTTGTCCCATGATGAATCTAAGAAACCACCCACAGGTAAGCCCTTAAGTACCCTAGGGAAAGGGTTGGAACGACTCAGGGGTCCCTCCCAGAGGAGGGGCTGGACAGTGGGGAGGATACTCCCATGTCCTTTGGCCAGTTTCGGGCCAAAGCGGGAGCCTACGGCTCCCTGAACTGGCTTAAACTGGAATATGCAGGGATGGCACCAAATGCGCCCTTCAGGCAGTCTTGGTGGTGCTGGCAAGCACCCCCTCCCTGCGCCAATACACTACGTCCAAGTCTGGGAGGTGGTCACATCTCCCTGTGACAGGATACCTATTGTCCTGACTTCCCTTGCTTGAGCTTGGCTCAGCAGCAGGAGGGCAGAATTGTGTCTCTGGTTGGCAGCAGCCATAGTTTGCTGTCCGTCGTCCGGGTCTAGAAGACTAGTACCGGGAGCACTGAGGGCCTCCCGAAGGAGCTCTACAGTGCATGGGATCATACCTCCCAGACCTTTTATGGTATGGGGTTATGATTCCAACATGTTTGATACCAAACTAGACAGGGCTCATTACTGCCAGTTTAGAGATGGTCATCTCGCAATGACGCATGGCCACTCTATGTATTGTAATGGCTGATGCACTTAGAACCCGGGAGAATGGACTCCGAAGGTTGTAGAGGTGTCCTGCTCATGCAGGGGCTGCCCGAAGCTTAGAACCGAGAACCTTGCCTTCAGGATTAAAAGGCCACCCTTAGGGATGACTTATAGGTTTTAAGTGCAGTGACTTCAGATATAAGGAAAATTATATCTGTTGTAAGTGGTGCTAGCACCAGCTTACACATGCTGCAATGGTAGGTCTGTAGTCACAATATGAGTGGTGTCTCATTGGTGGCATAATACATTCTATAGCCCATAGGAGACCCCTGTTGTACCTATGCCCTGGGTACCTTAGTGCCATATACTAGGGACTTCAAAGGGTACACCAGTAGCTAATCTGGAGTCTACCCAAGTACTCACCATGTCCAATTTAGGGAAGAAGCACAGATACTAGGGTCCTGGTTAGCAGGATCCCAGTCAGACTAGTCGCTATAACATAATGACACCAGTAAAAAGTGGGGTTGACCGTGAAAGCAGATCCTAATTTCCTACAATGACCAACTCTTTATGGGATATGTGGGAGCAAAAAAGCGGTGTGCTATCCAAAAGAGGACCATATCACACTGGGTTATCCTCTGCATCAAAATATGTTATGCCTTGGCAAAGAAGCAGCCTTCCGAAGGCCTTAGAGCCCATTCCACCAGGGCGTAAGCAGCCACCACAGCCCTCCAGCATGGTTTTCCTATTTCTGACATCTCTCTTGAGGCCACGTGGGCATCTCTGCACACGTTTCCCAAACACTATTGCCTGGATTCTCAGGTTCGCAGGGAGGGCCTGTTTGGATGCTCTGTGTTAGAGGATTTCCTGGTTTAAAGCTTTCCGCTGTCCCACCTCCGGAGAAGGTATTGCTTGGGTATCTGTTCAGAGGTAAGGAATATGCGGCTAGAAGTCTCTATCAGATGGATAAGTTACTTACCTTAGGTAATACCTTATCTGGTGGAGACATTATCTAGCCGCAGATTCCTTACCGACACACCCATCCTCCCTGCACTGCGAAATTGTCTTTAAATGTTAGGGCTGTTCCCCCTTCAGGGCCTTAGTCTCTTTTTTAACACACCATGGTCAGTCACTTCATGGCTTTGTGCTTCTGGTGTGCAAAGTCGTTAAAAGTACTGACATCAGTGCACCAGAGTGGAAGTTATATTGACGATGCGCACGTCACAACGACGACGAACACGACACTGACGACGTCATGCAGATTCAACCGACGCCACGCGGATTCGATCGACTCCACCTACTGGCGCGCATGGGTACTGCTAAGAAAAATCTTCCGGATCCAGTCTGACGCCTGGAAGTTCAAAGGTAAGGAATATGCGGCTAGATCATATCCCTACCAGATATGGTGTTACCGAAAGTACGTAACTTTTAGGTGTGGTGTAAGCCAAGACCTTTCTATTTTACTATAATTATATGTAAAATATAGTTACTTACAGGGGTTTCAGCTACCTCCCTTCATCCATTGGTCTGTTTATGTGTCATTCACATTGTGCTACTGCCCACTACAGCATACAGCATGGGGCAGCATGCTCTAGTCATTGGCTAACTTCACTTTGAGTGACCTTTCGCAATGAGGACATCCGCAAACAAGGTAGTTCTCTTCAGTGTTAGTGTTTCTACTTCATTTCTTTAGTGTTGCCTTTCTTTGTAAAGCCTGATGTGATGGTGGGAGCTTTCTACCAGGTGTGAGCTCAGGGCACATTCCAGGTTTTTCAGTTAATTTCTCCTGCCAGTTGGAAGTGGTAAATTCCTTTTAAAGTGACCTTGTTTATTTGACTTGATGCTTTTTCACACTATACCAGTAGCTCACATTGTCTCTGAATATAAACTGATGAGTGTGCTGTATCTTTGCAATGCTCTGATTCCTTCTTTACTTCCTTTTTTCTTCTTTCCTTTTTCTTTCTTGTCTTCCTTTTCCTTTCCTTCTTTTGTTCCTTCTTACCTTTTCCATTCCTCCTTTCCTTTCCAACCTTCCTCTTTCTTTTGTTTCTTGCAATCCTCTCTCTTTCTTGCCTTTTTTAAGATTGATGAGGGCCCGGCAGCTACCCAAAGTTTTGCAAAAACCATAACCATGGTCGATGCGTGTATCTTTTCTCTCTCTGTAGGCTTTCATGAGGGCTACACCTGCCTGCATACAGTAGGCCCGGATGAGAGCTGGAACTGTGCAATTGCTGTCAGTCCAGATGAAGGCTGCAACTGTGTGATTGCCATATGGGCCAACTGAGGCTGCACCTACCCTCTCTCCATTTGGGAGCACTACCTCTGAGACTGCTCAGCCCCATCCAATGGTTGCATCTGTTTTACAATAAACTGAGCACATTTGACAGAGAGCACTTATTAAAAAAAAGAAAAGTGCCTGATTCATGCTACTACTGAACTCACCCGGAAAGGAATTCAAAGCTAAGTTGATCACCTGGAAGTAGAGCAGACCAGGTTGGATTTAGTGCATACAGGGAGATAGATTTCACTCAGACATTAACCTGTGTAATCATCAAATTGTGTAGTATTCAGTGCAACTGTGTGATTAAAATACTTTTGTTCTAGTAAAGAATACACTGGGATGGATATTATTGTATGTTGGTTGAGTTCGAACACCCGCCACTGCCTCCATAAAAAAGCCTATCTCATTCCGAATGGTTGAGGCCCAGTAGCCCCTGACGGCCCTTGGCCCACACCAAATAAGGTCTGGATGACCTTGAAAACATGGATGCTCATAACAGCATGGAAGGTAAGACTGCTTCAAGAGCCAAATACAGTACAGCTTCAATTTAGACCAGGGGTGGGGAGGGGCCAGCACATTAGTTTTAATAGGGTGCCTGTCCCTGTTTGCGCCTGGCGCATCTGCCTAAATTTAGGCCGTGGCCCAAACAAGGACAACGCACCCTATATCTATTACGGACCTGATCTTCAGGACCAAGGTTACTCCAGGGAGAAATCTCTTTGCATTCAAAAGTTTCAGCTGTATTAAAATGGAGCATGGTGTAAGGTCCTTCTTCACAGAAACACAGGAAGCAGATGTAGAGGTAGAAAGGTCTTTATTAAGTCAAAGACATCAGAGACCCCATCCAACACAGAAGACTGGTAACTGTCAACTGAACAGTTGCTCAGCCTTCCTTAGCAACCTAAAACACTACATCACCTCCCCCCTAATATAAACAATATGAACCCCAAAATTGCAAGCAACTGTACAAAGTGGAAAGCAAGGATCCAAACAGAAGTATGATTATCACAGAAAATAAATAAAGTAAAGCAATCAGGTGTAAGAATCCTGAAGCTTTACACAAAATCTTGCAACCTGGTGTGACGTCTGACTGCCCTGTGGGGTCTCAATCTCTCTTCTACATGAGACATGGATGAGGTTGGATCAGAGGAATCAGACACATCCGTGGGATGACATTTTGATACTCTATTGAGATTCCACACTCTTTGATCGCTGGTCTTAATGGAATTTCTAAAAACCTTAATAACTTTAAATGGTTTACTAAATTTGGAACTACCAGCACTCAGGCGGGGCGACTTACTTTTGATCCAGTCTCCCACAGACACAACTGTTTCTTTTACAGCTCTACAATCATCAAACCAAACTTTATGTTTTTCCAACATCCGCCTCTCCTTCTCTTTCCAACCTTCAACACCTCCAACATTCTCATCAACAACAGATCTCTTAGCCAAAACCCAAGAAGGATAAACTTCAACGTTAGGTACTCTTCCCTTGAACAGCCGGAAAGGCGAAACACCCATGGAAGAATGTGGAGTAAACCTATATTCTCTTACTTTCTTTCTCATAGCAAGTTCCCAGTTTACTCCTGACACATTCGCCTGCTGTAAGGATTCCGTCAAGACCTTCACAAACCTCTCAACCAAACCATTACTTTCAGGATGGTAGACAGCTGCTCTTTTGTGCTTAATGCCTCTTGAAGCCAGGAAATCTTAAAAAAGCTTAGAAGTAAATTGAACGCTGTTGTCCGACAACAAAGAAGACGGAAAGCCTTCCCTCTCAAACAACTCGTCTAAAAACTCAATTACAATATTTGACTCCACAGAGTTTACAATCTTAATTTCGGGCCAACGTGAGTACATATCCATGCACACCAACACATACCGATCCCATGTATTCCTTCTTAGTGGGCCCAAAATGTCTATGGAAATGTCACTCCAAGGTCCATCAGACCGCTCCCTTTTTACCATAGGCTGCTTCCTGCACTTTAAGATCTTATCACTGCCAGCACACTCAAAACAATTTCTTATAACCCTTTCTACCTGTGCATCAATTCCAGGCCACCAATAAGCTTCTCTTATTCTCTCTTTGGTCTTGACAATTCTCATGTGGCTAGCATGAGCACTAACCAGCAAGCGATCCCAGAGGTCAAGAGGAGGAACTAATTTACTACCTCTCAAGAGAATACCATCAACCACAGACAACTCCTCCTTGACCTGCCAGAAGCCTTTAAGTTCTTCACCACAGTCTTTCTTATCACACCAGCGACTCAAGACCATCAAAACAACTTTCTGCAACAATTCATCTTCGGTTAACGACTTCTTCCATTCTTTTTCAGAAATGATGCCCTCACTGATGAGACAGACATCAACCTCTTCATCAAGTTCCTCACTGCCAAACCATTCACCTTCACCCTGAACAGCAACCTCTTCATCACACATGTTACCTTATCTAGATAAACAATCAGCTAAGGTGTTACTAGTACCTGGAAGATAAGAAACCATAAAATTAAATTTCTGTAGTGCTACTACCCATTTTCTGATGCGGTGAGACACTACATTTAAACCTTTCTTCAAAAACACCTCCTTCACAGGTTTGTGAACGGTTAAAACCGAAAATTAACAGCCCCACAGAAACGTACGCAACTTGCGTACGGCCCAATATATAGCCAGTGCCTCCCTCTCAATGACGGAATAATTGAACTCTGCAGCTTTCAAAGGCGCAGACAAAAACAATATGGCTTTCTCATCACCGTCAAATTTCTGAAGCAGCACAGCTCCAAGACCCTTTGAACTAGCATCAATCATTAAGTAAGACGCTTTCTTGGGGTCAAATCTACCTAGGTCTGGAGCTTTGTTCAACAAGTCTTTCAAATTCTGAAATTCTTTATCACATGCCTTGCACCACACAAACTCACACCCCTTTTTTAAAAGATTTCTTAAATGTTCTGTCACACCTGCAAAGTTGGGAACGAACTTGTGATAAAATTCAGTCATCCCTAAAAATGTCACAAGTTTATCTTTATCTTGAGGTGCCCTCAGATTGGCAATGGTATTAATCAGAGCAGTCTTGAGTTTGATAGCATTAGACGACAACAAATGCCCTAAATATTAAATTTCTGCCACATCAAAGCGACACTTGTCAGCTCATAAGGAGAGACCTGCATCATAAAATCTTTTTAAGCAGTTCTCATCCTACAATCATGTTCTTTGGTGTCAGTGCCAAACACAAGGACGTCATCCTGGTAGATCTTCACTCCATCCACACCCCTCAAGATTTGCTCCATGACTCTCTGAAAAACAGAGACAGCAGAAATTAGACCAAAAGGCATTCTCAAAAATGTGAAAGTCCCAAAAGGCATCACAAAGGCTGTGAGGTTCTGAGATAAGGGATGTAGTTTGACCTGGTGGTAGGTGGCAGTCAAGTCAAGGGAGGAGAAGTGCTTGGCACCACTTAACGAGCATAACATTTCACTGATGTTAGGTAGAGGGTAATGATCAACTACCACAGCCTTATTTAACTCCCTCAAGTTCTCATGGTTTTGCCTCACCATTGGCCTTGCGGGCCATAACAATAGGAGAAAGCCACTCCATGACTTCCACTTGTATGATGCCGTTGGCTACCAACGTGTCAAGTTCCACTTTCATGCTTTCTTTTACTAAAAGTGGTACACTCCGAACTTTGGCAACTTTTGGTACAGCTTCACTCCTAACATTTATGTAATATAAGTAATTTTTGAGACACCCAAGATTATTATCAAATACTTCAGGAAACTCCTTGACCCATAGCTTCCATCCGTCACCAACTTGGTTAACAGATGGAATTTCTTTCAAGCATACAGAGGGATTCTGAGTGGGATCTAAGATTACATGTAAATCATGTTGATGGAACCAGTTTATGAGAGAATCTCCCTTCATGGAGACATACACCTTTCCAGGAACAATTCTACCCTTAAAATCGATTGTTCCCCAAAAACAACCTAAAAGATCGATTATTTCTCCACCATACCCCCTTGGTCTAATATTAGGTTTGGACAACTTAACTTTCTTTGCTAAATATTGTTCAAAGAAAGACTTAGGAATCAAAGTCACCTTGGCCCCTGAGTCAAACAACATATTTACTGGTGCATCATTAATTAGGACAACTTCCATCGGGCCATTGCCCCCAGAACCTTTGACTTGAGAAATGTTTATCACCTCTGAATCAGGATCATTCTCATAAAGATCTACTTCCCTGATTTTCTTCAGATCTTTACCTGATCTGCAACATTTTCTAAAATGACCTTTGCGTCCACACCCATTACATGTGGCCTTCAAACCAGGACAACCTTTAAAATTGGCCATGTGCCCAGGATTACCACACCTGAAACACTTGCCAGAGAACGGCTTGGATATGACAGGTTTGCTCTCTACCTTAACATGTATTTTGGGTCTAGTTGCTTTTTCTTTTTCAATGACCAAAACACCATTATCATTACTTTTTTTTACAGGATCATTTTTAGGAATAGTATCAACACATGCCTTTGAGTGTTCATGAGTTTTAGCAATAGTAGTAACCTCATGTAGAGTCGGATTGTCTTTCTGCCACAAGCCATCAATGGCTTTGTCAATATTACAGCCCAACCCTGAATTGATCACAAAGGCGTTCATCCAAAGACGCTGCAAAATTACAAGTGGCGGCAAGTTTGCGCAATTCAGTAATGTATTGTTCCACAGACTCTTTTTGCCTCTGCATCCTCCTTCTGAAATGATACCTTTCAAGGACAGTGCTGATCTTTGGAAGGTAATGTAAATCCAGTTTTTTTTAATAGAAATTCCAAATTCATTTAGACCGGTGGCTTCCCCATCTGAGAGTTCGGGGAGATGCTCGAAAACTTCTTGTCCCTCAGAACCCAAACAATGCATTAATAGAGATGTCTTCCTTTCAGCGCTGAGAGACGTGCCACAGGCCCTAGCATAATGGCTAAAAACCTTCTTCCATTTGAGCCATGGAAGAGCAGGTTCACCGGGAGAAGTGTGGTAAATATTTAAATTACCTGTACTATTTTTTATGCGGTAAAGTCTAGTAAGAATAACTCAGTCAAAATAAGAGGCAGAATCCGTGGTATTAGAGGTTCTAAAAAGGACTTTATTCCTTACAAAGGAATTATAGTTCGAACCAGGCAATCTTATTCCATCACCACGAAGGTTCAGGAAGGGATAGGCAATACATTATTGGCAAGTAACAATATATATATAAAAAGCATTGCATTAAGACAGATGCAGGAGGCGTAACAGCTGATAATACAGATAAGAATACACATACGTAATGAAAATAGGCGTAAATACAGGCGTATACTAGAAACGTCATTTAAAATGATGTCACAAGTGGGTGGATCCATAAGAGAATCCTGCAGTGTCAGCAGAAATATTTGGCAGAGATGCGCGCGCAGCCGCATGACGTGTGATTGACGTACAACTAGAGGGTGAAGGGAACTTGACATTTGGCCCTACATGTGGAGACAGAAGTCTGGGGTGTCAGGACAACCTAGTCCTAAATCATATCTGATATCTTGTGTTTAAGGAACTATATTATCTGGAAGGAAAGGTCTTCTCGGACAGATCCTATTCTATACTGACTGTTAGTGCGTGTACAAGCGTCTATGTGTCTACATGCGATGCGAGGGGGCAGGCATCTTCCATAGTAACAGGGGCTATGAATTACTTGCAAAAAGACAGCGAGGCCGGGCCCTTTGCTCGGTAGCTGGAAGGATGTTTACCTAAACTACTAGACAGGAATGCATTGGATGAGGAGCGGAGCAGATAACTTGAAGGCTGAATACAGTTTTTGGCAGGCAACAGGCCGCGTCAGGCACCGTTAGTCGCGCAGGGAGTAAGACAAAGTTCATGGACACGGATGCAGGTCCAAGCTGGAGCATTTCAGAGGCAGAAGCAGAAAAAGGCTTGATGGCAGCATTCAGGGCCTACTCGCCTGAACTACAAAACTAGAAAAGTGAACCACATAAAGTCGGTGGCCTTTCATACTTAGGAGTGGAATATTCGACCCATTCATGGCAGATCTGAAAGAGGGCATGTTGACGTTGGACGCACATGTATTTGCGTCTTTATAGCTGGAACTGGAGGGAACATATATGTACTTATAGCATGTACATGGAGCCGTTGGGGTCTAAGATAGGGGACACAATTGACCATAAAAATTCATATTTCCACATTCCCTCCTTGTCCCCTACGGACCCTCATGAAATATCCATCTTCATCAATCCATCAATCTGTTCATATAGCATCATTTGTTCTTCTTTCTTCTTCCGGGATCTCGAATGAAAATTTGAAGGTGGGATACACGATGTGGCACATAGACCACAAATCGCTGGCCCACATTGTAGACACAAGCAGCAACTGAATAGTATGAGAAAGCCAATACCTAGGAAGGATAGGATTCTCCATCCCCAGGCTGACAACACGCTCCAGAACCAACCGGACCAAGTCCAGGTGCCTGGATTCTGGTGTATCTGGCTTACGATCTTATGAAGTCGAGTTATGGCTTTATATACTGACGGCGCGTTTTCTGGTATGAAAACACAGCAACTTGATCCGATGACCCTACAAGCTCCGCCCCTATCGGCCAGAATGACGTCAAGGACAAGACGATTTTGGAGAACAACAATCCGCATCGCAGACTGCTCCTCTGTTAAGTTGCCCAAGGCGGAAGTAGTTTCATTCACTACTGCTTCAAGGGTTCTAGTTAATCTACGTATCAGCTTACTATTAGTGACTGTACCTATGTAGGGAAAGAAACCTTTATTGAAATCTGTGTATTTCTCCCATGCTGTTTCAGTGTAGTCGACAATCGGGAGATCTCTCTGGTGTCTATTGTGTACTAAATGGGTGTTCCTATGATAATCAGGCGGGGCTAGGAAAACAGGTGGCAGAAGGAATGCAATGTAACAGGTACCATCCCAATCTAGGGGTAGGCGTATGTATGCGGTGTGACCACAGATGAAGTAGGAGTGACGAGAAGCTCTAAATGTAGACTCGTCTTTATCACTGAATTCTATTACAGTGGTACATTTACTATGGCCCATGTGTATTGAACCATTCTTTCTTACACATAATTCGCCTCTAACTGGAAATACTGACATAGTGGGCAAGACTGATGTGGCTTCGGATTCAACATTCAGGATCATGAGATTAAGTGTAAAGTTACCTAATCCATATACTTCATTTTCTAGATCAGTTCCTGTTCTTTTGGGAAGTCCCTCCTTGTTAGGGTAGCAGACTTTAAGTAAAACTAGGTTCAGGTTTCCCCATACCCAATTGTCTTGATAAACTACTGTATTTGAATCTAGGGAATTAATCAAACTAAACCATGCTCCACAGGAGCCATTGCGTGTGAATGGATACGGAAAGAGGGGCAGAACTCCCTTGTATTTCTGATAGGGAGGAAGTTGGCCACATATCCAACAATTTGTAGCATTGCTGATCTGATGAGAATGATGTAACATACTAATGAAGGTGTTGTTGCGCAGCGCAAATCTATAGGACAACTCATGCGGGGGTAATTCGCTAAAAGAATGTTCGGCAGTAGCATTGAAAACACGCTTGGAAATAGGGTAATACATGTGTAGTAATATACTGGAAATAATAATCAGAAGACTTAGAAAAAACATAATTAACAATGTCACTATGCAGTGACTACGAAGTGATTTACAGTACGCATGTTTCTGTCTATTTCTCTCTCTATTTCGGTCTAGAGGATACATGTCAGAGACAAATTCAACCGATTCACCTTGGAGAGGACTTAAACAATCAAATTGTCTGACTTGCTAGACCTTAGTTTTAGTTTATAGTTTTCACTCTTGGTTTTTTCAACCAGGGGTAGTTTTGAATCAGTCTGTGAGGGAATGCAGGGCTGAGGGTTCACGTCGGACGGTAGTCCATAAAATCTTTTGATGTGGCTCGAGTGCAACCACCCTTTACGTCCCTCAATCTTCACGGCTGTCCTTGTGGTCAATAAGACGAGCTTCGGCGACTGCCACCGAGGCTCCAGCTGGCTCCTCCTGTCAAAATTCCTCACAAACACGAGGTCCCCCGGAACCACGTCGTGGGGCTTCACCTCAGTGTTGTCGGGAAAAGCTGCAGCTACCTGTGAACGACAAGATTGTAGTGCAGATATCAAGGAAGCCAGGTAATCTGTCAGCATATTACAGTCAACATCAGTGATTTTACGAGGTATGGGCGTCCCCCACATATTTGGTGGTCTGCCGAAGATCACCTCATACGGGGATAGCCCTGTTCGAGAATGTGCTACCATTCTCATGTAAAAGAGCGCAACTGGTAAGGCTACTATCCAGTCGACACCTTTTTCTCTACATACTTTGGACAGTCTAATTTTCAGAGTTTGATTATGTCGTTCCACTAGACCTGCTGCCTCGGGATGTCGGACACAGTGGAATTTCCATTGGTAGCCTAACAGAAGTGAAACATGTTTCATTAGCTCGGATGAGAACGGCTGGCCATTATCTGAGTACACGATACGGAGCAAACCGAACCGTGGGAAGAATTCTCGAACTAACTGTGTGGCAGTAGTCGGGGCAGTGTAATCTGAGACGGGATACGCCTCTGTCCACCGGGAAAGAGCGCATACAACTACGAGGACATATTTGAATCCTCGACAACGTTCCATCTGGATATAATCCATCTGGAGGACTTCAAAAGGGTGATCGGGGGGTTGAAATCCACCCTGGTCTACAGGTACGCCTTTTCCTGGATTGAACTGACAACAAATCATACAGGTACGTACTTTCTGTTTAGCTGCTGCTCGCAAGTGTTTATTGAACCAAATGTGTTGAATACTGTCTAGCATAGCTTTCTCTCCTAGGTGTGCTGGACTATGTATTGTGGTAATGATGACCTGAACCATTGAGTCGGGGAGAAACCATATAGATTTTCCCTTCGTCATCCATCCTTGATCCGTTTGGATCCCTCCTAATTCAGTCCATCTCTTTATTTCTTCTGGTGTAGCATGTGTCTGTATGTCAATTACATCAAGGGTGGGATCCTTAACTGTCATGCAGTGTGTTGGTGTCGGAACTATTGTCTTTGTCGTGTCAGTTGGATGAGTCTGATTCTGAGCAGTCTGTTTAGCTGTTCTGTCAGCTAGGTCGTTACCCTGAGAAATAATGTCCGTCACTTTCGTATGGGCTTTGCACTTCATGATAGATATTGAAGTAGGCAGATGTATTGCATCTAACAGAGCTTGAATAAGGGGACCGTGCTGGATGTGGGCACCGTGAGAAGTTAAATAACCTCTTTCTCGCCAAAGTACGCCGAAGTCATGGACGACTCCGAATGCATAACGTGAATCTGTGTATATGTTGACTTTCTTATTTTTGGCTTGAATACAGGCTTGTGTCAGAGCGATGAGCTCTGCTGCTTGAGCTGACAAGGTATCGATACAATTTGTTTCAATAATTTCAGTATCTGTTGTGACTGCATAAGCGGCCACTAACTCTCCTGTATTTGTTCTCATGCATGAACCATCTACATATAATGTCAGGTCTGGATCTGATAATGGAATATCTGTCAAGTCTTGTCTGGGTTTCGTCGTAATAGTAATAACTTCAATGCAATCATGTGCCAATGGGTCTGTTCCATTTAATGGCAAAAGTGTGGCAGGATTTAATGTACTACAACGTCTGATTTCTATGTGTGGCTGGAATAATGTTAATTCATAACCCGTCAGTCTTGCTATAGTCAAGTGTTGTGTTTGGGTCCGGTTCAGGAGAACCTCTACTGCGTGTGGTACTTGTACTGTCAATTGATGTCCTAACACTATGGCGTCGCTTTGTCTGATAGCTAAAGCTGTTGCTGCGACTGATTTCAGGCACGCAGGAAGAGCCTGAGCTACGGGATCTAATGCACTAGAAAAATAAGCACATGGCTTGTGTGATCCTGCTTGTTCCTGCGTGAGTACTGACAAAGCAGTACCTTCACGTTCTGTAACAAAAAGTGTAAAACGTTTGCTGTAACATGGCGTTGCTAAAACAGGTGCTTGGCATAAAGCTTTCTTTAAGTTTTCAAAAGCTTGTGTATGTTCCTGAGTCCAAGGGAGGACAGTCGATGTCGCTGCCTCCTGTGTTGTCAACTGAATGAGTGGTTTAGCTAAAAATGCATATTGGGGGATCCACTGCCTACAGTACGAAGTGAGGCCTATGAAGGCCCGTACCTCCTTTTGTGTCTTGGGTGGTGGCATGTTTACAATTAACTGGATGCGATCAGGTGTGAGCTGTCTCCCCCATTTGGACAGCAAGTGCCCTAGGTACACAACTTGCTGGACACAGAATTGTAGTTTCGAAGGGGACACTTTGTGCCCCTTGTCGGCTAAGAAATGTAAAACCGTCAGGGATGCTTTTTCACATTCAGGTTCGCTTCGTGCGGTGATCAGCAGATCATCGACGTATTGAAGCAAGGCAGTGTTAGCTGGCATGTGAATACTGTCAAGTTCTCTTTTCAGTGCTTGGCTATAGATGCTGGGGCTTTCTGTGAATCCTTGAGGTGCGCGTGTGAATTTAAAGCTTCGTCCATTTAAACTGAATCCGAACAAATATTGGCTTTCCGGATCGATTGGGACGCTAAAGAAAGCGTTCTTGAGATCAATTACAGTAAAGTACGTTGCTTCTGAATCTATGGCCGTTAATAATGAAGAGATATCTGGGACCACGGGGTATTGTGGTACAATGCATTTATTTAATTCTCGCAGATCAATAACTAATCGATATACTGGTGGTGCTTTTGGATCAGTTCGTTTAAGAATCGGAATTATCGGGGAATTACATACATTGGAGTCGGTTTCTACAACCACTCCTTGTGCGATGAGCTCGTCAATGATTTGCAGTAAAGCCACAACAGCATCTGGCGGTAATTTGTATTGTCGCATTCGTGGTAGTACCACTCCTGTTTTGAGTGTGACTCGATATGGTGTAATGTGCATACAACCTACATCAGTGGGGCCTTGTGCCCATAAATGGGCAGGTAGATTCTGTAACCGGTAATCCATGTCTCTAGACACGTAGTGACCCTTAAAGTCACGCAAAAAGAGTCGCACTCCTTCCGGAGAACAACATATTACAGCTCCTAGAGCCTTCAATGTTTTTATACCTAACAAGTTTTCTGGACATGATTTCGTAAGCAATAGATCTGTAGTCCGTGTTAATGGACCGACTGTAAATGCAAGTGGTTGCGATACTTCGTTAATAGTAGGCTTTCCTGAAAAACCAAGGGAAATATTTTGTGAGCCTGAGAGGGGTGCCCCTGGGACTTCGCTGTGACTGATAGTGGTTCTGCTTGCCCCTGTATCGAGTAGAAACTTTCTGTCTTTCCCTAATACTTGACTCTGTACGTAAGGACCCTCTTGATCTACGGGAACCTCGATAAGGGGTAGGCCAACTTCCCTCTCTAGGCTATTTCATGTGTAGCGTTGATACTCTGGATAGTCATTTTGTGCATACTGGTACATTTGTTGTGTCGTGTTTTGTATTGCAGCAATAGGCTGTGGCTGTTGTTGTGGTTCGGTCTGTTGTGCAGCTGGCAAAGGCTGTATATTCTGAGGTACTTGTTGTTGGATCTGATCCTGTCTAGGCGGACGTGGTCTCTCTTTTGTTATACCCGTAGAGATATTATGTTTCAAAACTGCGCAATCGTGTATATAATGACCTGGCTGTTTACAATAGTTGCATGTCCCTCTAACAGGACCTACTGAATCATTGGACTGTGTCATACCCTTTTTATGACCGTCAGCTGGAACTGACTGAGCAACAAGCATTTTCATTTTCGTGTCTTTCATACGTTTTTGTTCATGTTCTTGTTCTTCTCTAATTCTATTGTGATGATATTGTAACATTTGTAACATCTGTGACGGTGTGTTACCTTGCCAAGTACTCTCGAATTTTAATACTCTACTCTTAACTTGGGGCAGGGAATTTTCAACTAATTTTGTCACAAACAGATGTGGATACGACTCACTACTTGCTTTTATGCCACTATTAATACCAAAACATTTTTCAAATCGGGAATAGAAATCACTAGTGTCTTCATCTTGTTTTTGTTTACAGGCTGAGATTGCACCCCAATCTTCCTTTTTCGTAGTTAATAAACGTGGTAGTACCTGCACTAATAATCCTGGTAATGCTGTAGTCCTTTCCCCAAGCCCTGAACCTGCAGCTCGGGCCTTTTCTTCGTTTTCTAATGTTGTCCAATCTATCTTTTGGTCTCCCACCTCCCATTCCTTTTCTTTGAGTTTCTCGTAAATACCGGCGGGTAATAGGACTTTTAATATTTTCATAATGTCAGGGTAAGTATACTCTCCCATGAGTAACATGTCTTTTATCTCACGGTGGAAACCTGCTGGGTCTTTGTCATGGCTAGGTACTACTTTCTTCATTTCTAATAATTCAATTTTAGTTATGGGCGCGTACACAAACACGCGTTTAAAATTATTGTCCTCACCTCTTATTGGGTGCACTTCGCGTAAGGGATTCTGTCTGTCTATGTGATACGTTTTTCTTTCCAACTTGGGGGGAACTGAAACATGTTCTGTGCATACGAAGACAATGTACTGATGTCGATATTCTAGAATTTCTTTAATTAAATCAGTACCTGAACCTCTCCATTTATTCGTGAGTAATTCTATCAGTATATCAGGTAGGGGACCAGGATCGGAGTGTTGGCTTCTATATAATATAAGGAGGTGTTGTATCATGTATATACCAGCTAAACGCTGTTCGTCTGGGGTAAGATTCAAAAACGTGTGTGCCAACGCATCATCACTGTATTTTTCAGAACTGTCAGCCCATTGTACCGCTGACCTGGCTAATTCTTGTTCATCCATAGAATCGAGCATATGATACCCCCTTCGATCTCGGAGTAATTTATCAGCAGCCTGGAATAAGTGTTCAGGGGACTTAGTATTTAACATAGGGGCTTGAAAAGGTCTGTTATATTCTGGACGTATCGGACGTGTCGGGTCATTAAAGTATCTGGTATTGTTACAAGGTCTTCCCCTACCTACATAGGCTATCGTTTCTAATTGTCCTGTGGGCATTTCTGATTCTTCCTCCTCCTCTCCCTCTGATTCAGTTTTGTCTGCCTCCATTCTGGCTTTATGTGTTCGTTCTACTTCTTTGCGGATCTTTCGGCACATAGCTGCTATACATGTCTGTTTATCATGTTTTCCCTCGGATATATTCTGACCCCATCGGGTAAGTACTTGCATTTCATCCTGGTCTACCTCGGACCTATCTCTGTCTCTGATCAAGCAGTTTATGAAGAAACGTAACAGTTGTCTCTGTATATCCGCTTTCTGGTATTCCATGGCTTCGTCAATGCTTTCAGGGCCTTGCCCTGTTTGGACAAAGCGATATATATTGTCTAAATGTTTAATCATTCCTGGTAGCGTCGTTAAATATAGTGAAGCCCGTCGTATACGTAGTGATGATAGCAGCATTCTATCATTTTTACCGGGCACTGGATCATATCTACAATCTACAAGATGTTCCTTAAACATGTCGGACGTTGCTATTTGGGGTGTACGTTGGTTTGCTAAATCTCTAAGAGACGATTTACTTTGTGATGGTGGCGTGGCAAAAATTGCTGTTGCACCTTCTGAGGTGCTAGGCACAAAAGGATTTGTGGGGTGTAAGGTAGAGACTGTGGATGCAGGAAAAGCGGTGGAAACAGATGGACCTGTGGGATTGTGCGGAGGAGTTTGTTGTTGCGGATGTGGGGGCGGATGATCTCGGCAATGAGCACCATCGACAGGTGGCGTGTGTGGTGGACCATTAACATATTCTGGAGCTACATCGTCTAAATAAGAGGAAAGGAAAATATCTTTTGCGGTCTTGGGATGTGCTTTAATCGGGAGTAATGGGGTTGGCAAATCTTTCGGTACTTCCGGGGTGGCCTTAGGTAAACCTTCGGCCAAAAGAGGATACATACCATTCATAAGAGTGTTTCGTTGTCTGTCTACTTGTTCTGTTTTTACTCGGATACCTTCCCCAACTAATACGTTTTCTCGGGCTCTATTTGAGTTCTCCCTACTTTTCTCTTCCAGTCTGAGCGCTTTCTCTGTGCGCCTATGCGATTCTTTACGCCATAACTCAATAGCATCTTTCTGTGACTGTCTGGCTTTCCTTTTCCATAATTCTTCTTCTACTCTCATGATGCAATCTGCATCCCATGTCCCAGCTGCGGGCCACCTCTGACTTTCTGCTAGATCCTTGGTGTAGTCCACCCATAAGTCAAGATATAATACGGCATCTAGGCCATGTTTATGATACATAAAATACCCTGGAGTGTCCCTAGGTGGAATGGGAACAGCTTCTTCGAGTACTCCTTTTCTAGTTTTGATCTGTCTTAATTTTGAAAAGAACGGCATCTTTAAACCTTGCTACTTGATTCTTACTTGAACCGGACTTGAACACAATGAATACAATAAACACAATAATAAACACTCATTCATACCACAATTTTTGAACACCGTAAAACATTTAACATTTAACATTTAACTTTTAACGAACAATGATAATTAGAAGAAAAACTAGTTACTGACATAATACTAATACTAGATGATATTGAATTATATACATGAACATACTGGATATACTGCTAAACAGTACAGATACACTGCTAAAACAGTGCAGACCGGATCTGTGTACCCAAACCCGTCAGGACCGGCACGAATTAATGTGCACGTCTAACTGCCTCCCCAGCAACGGTACTCACCGGGTAGCACGGAACGGAAGGCCTCGGAACTGAACTGAACTGGACCGGACTGGACTCGACTGGACTCGACTCGACTCGGAACTTCGGAACCTGGTGGGCCTCTGTATACCTCGGATCTTGCTCTCTCAGCTAGGCTCTGGTCGGGATACTTCGCACTTCTCACCGCCTCGTCTGGGTGTTGATCGCAGCCTCAGTCACCCCCGCTTGGCCGGAGGGAGATACAGGAAATCCTGCGGGTACGCGTTTTTGTCCGTCCAGCTGTGGCAGGAGACCGGGCCTGCAACGCACCTCCGGCGCGTGAGATGAGAAAGTGTCCCTGTTCGGGCGCCAATTTATGTGGTAAATATTTAAATTACCTGTACTATTTTTTATGCGGTAAAGTCTAGTAAGAATAACTCAGTCAAAATAAGAGGCAGAATCCGTGGTATTAGAGGTTCTAAAAAGGACTTTATTCCTTACAAAGGAATTATAGTTCGAACCAGGCAATCTTATTCCATCACCACGAAGGTTCAGGAAGGGATAGGCAATACATTATTGGCAAGTAACAATATATATATAAAAAGCATTGCATTAAGACAGATGCAGGAGGCGTAACAGCTGATAATACAGATAAGAATACACATACGTAATGAAAATAGGCGTAAATACAGGCGTATACTAGAAACGTCATTTAAAATGATGTCACAAGTGGGTGGATCCATAAGAGAATCCTGCAGTGTCAGCAGAAATATTTGGCAGAGATGCGCGCGCAGCCGCATGACGTGTGATTGACGTACAACTAGAGGGTGAAGGGAACTTGACATTTGGCCCTACATGTGGAGACAGAAGTCTGGGGTGTCAGGACAACCTAGTCCTAAATCATATCTGATATCTTGTGTTTAAGGAACTATATTATCTGGAAGGAAAGGTCTTCTCGGACAGATCCTATTCTATACTGACTGTTAGTGCGTGTACAAGCGTCTATGTGTCTACATGCGATGCGAGGGGGCAGGCATCTTCCATAGTAACAGGGGCTATGAATTACTTGCAAAAAGACAGCGAGGCCGGGCCCTTTGCTCGGTAGCTGGAAGGATGTTTACCTAAACTACTAGACAGGAATGCATTGGATGAGGAGCGGAGCAGATAACTTGAAGGCTGAATACAGTTTTTGGCAGGCAACAGGCCGCGTCAGGCACCGTTAGTCGCGCAGGGAGTAAGACAAAGTTCATGGACACGGATGCAGGTCCAAGCTGGAGCATTTCAGAGGCAGAAGCAGAAAAAGGCTTAATGGCAGCATTCAGGGCCTACTTGCCTGAACTACAAAACTAGAAAAGTGAACCACATAAAGTCGGTGGCCTTTCATACTTAGGAGTGGAATATTCGACCCATTCATGGCAGATCTGAAAGAGGGCATGTTGACGTTGGACGCACATGTATTTGCGTCTTTATAGCTGGAACTGGAGGGAACATATATGTACTTATAGCATGTACATGGAGCCGTTGGGGTCTAAGATAGGGGACACAATTGACCATAAAAATTCATATTTCCACAGAAGATAAGAAAAAGGGAGGCGCAGGTACGTTTTGCATAATTGAAAATAAATATAAATAGCACACTTTACAAATATAGTATTAAAAGGATATAAAAAGATGTCATGCACATAAGAACTCTTACATATGTAAATGTAAAGATGACAACAAAAGTAATAATTTTAGTAAGAGTGAAATGTTGTTATGCAAAACAATTATCTATATCCGTGCTAGCATTGTAAGCAGAACCAGAAATAGTAATAGTGGTTGTACAGTATACAAAACTTGTACTTGTGCTTGCGCTGTAAAGTGAAACAAATACCTCCTTTTTCTTAATGCAGGTATGCTGTGCGTGTCAGCGGAGCAGACAAAGAAGATGAGGGCTGTGCGTGTCAGCGGTCGAAATTGTATAAGGAAATGCTGTGTGTGTCAGTGTTGATTACGCTGACACGCAAAATTATCCCAAATAATGTATAACAAACTGCTGTGCGTGTCAGCGCTTGTGTTAAAAAAAAATGCTGTGCGTGTCAGCGCAGCGGTTGATTACGTTGACACGCAAAATGATCCCCAATAATGTATAATGAACCGCTGTACGTGTCAGCACTTGCATTAAAAAGAAATACTGTGCGTGTCAGCGCTCGCGTTCCATGACACACACCAACCCAAACCAAGATGGCGGTGATGACGACAATGACGTGCCACGTAGAAACGCTGTGCATGTCAGCGTCGAGTATCCAAGACAGACTTGAGGTTCGCAAGCGACCATCAGGTACTTTGCAGATGATACAGAAGGACGTCACCACATCAAACAACACAGGATGTGCGAGAAGATTCTGTTGAGTACGAGGGATAGTCACCGCGGGGCGCGCACGAGGAGAGATCGCTACGGGGCGGATGACACCAGATGAGGTCGCTTAGCAACTAGTCACTCCCACCACGGCACAACAGTTTAACACTCGCACTGGTAGAGCTTCCCCTCGCGCAAAATGTCCCAACATGAATTTCCACAAGCCTCTTCTGAGTAGATCTGCTTATTACACGTTAAGTAGCAGCATGAGTCAACCAAATACAGGCGCGCAGCGGGGTCTCACAACCATGCAAAAATCACAAGCATACGCCTCACCAGCTGTTGGATTGACAAGTATTCAGCTTTCACCCTGAACAGGAAACACAAGCGCCGGAAACACAGTGTCTGTCTCCTTTGTAAAAGATGAGATGTGAAGTAGACGTTGTTCCCCTTAAAGTGTCTTCTATGAAATGGTGTGTTGGGGTCTCTGGGAGTAAGCGTGAGTGGTCTTCTATTTCCAGTCGCCAAATGTAAGATCCTTCTTCACAGGAACACAGGAAGCAGATGTAGAGGTAGAAAGGTCTTTATTAAGTCGAAGACATCAGACACCCCATCCAACACTGAAGACTAGTAAAGTGCTCTGACACTCTACACTGGTATCAGTGGCGCTATACAACAAATTAAATGCATCTGAGAGAGAGAGAGTGGTTATGGAGACTTGAGGGGTACTGTTAAAGGGTGGTAGTGAGGGAATCCATGGCAGAGGTGGTCATTGGGGGGGGCGCCAACAACAATTGTCGCACTGGGCGCCACCAGCGCTAAAGCCGGCCCTGCCTCAGCCTTCCTTAGCAACCTAGGGATTCCACATTCATGCAGTCAAATAACAACTTATTATTGAAGTAAAACACTACACATGGCGGCTTTTCTTTCTGGAAACATGTTTTTAGAAGTTTTAGTAAGCTATCTTCTTTTTTGTTTGGTGCCCCTGATGCGGCCAGGCTAGGCGATATTTGGCGCTTTATGAAGGGTAAATCGATGTAAACCAAACATAATAACGCCCCTCCATTGCAGCGAAAGACGAACCATAGGCCATAAGGAGCGACTAGTTGTTAAACCATAACAAAACTCTAATTATTTATCTCTAATAAAATGCAGCAAACAAGGTGAAAGGTAGATCAGCTGTTGCTTTTCACGAGTGCACGCAAAACATTTGTCTGCATCGATATTAGCTAACAGAAAACAATTTTCTGAAATGGGGGATGTGTGTTCCACGTGCGCGGGCTGCCCCTCCTCCCTTTGGGCTCATCGCACCTTCCGCTGTGAGGGCTACCGAGGAGCGCGCAGCAGCCTTCTAAAACACCGGCGCGTGGCCGTCGCCATGGAAACCCCCGAGCTGACTAACGGAAGCAGCAGAGTGACCGCGGTACACGTTTAAGTTTCCAGTCCTCCCCGCACGCCCTCTCCCGCCCCCGCCATTAAGTATGCAAACATCAAGTTTAGAATAATGCCAGTGAACGGGGGCCCCTGGTGACCTTCAACCTCACAGTTCCAACAGACTGTGCGCCAGGTAGGCTGGGATAAAGGGGGGCTGTTGTGCTTGGGCCTGGGAGGGCCAGAAAGGAAACACCAGTTGTGAGTGGGCCCTGTCAAGGTATGGGGCGCCTGCCAGGAAGACTAGATACTTGTGCCAGCAATTAAACACCTGCCATCTGCAGGGCTGTATTAAGGTTTGGAGAATCCCTCCACACATGTTTTGAATTATTGCACATGCACCAGCATAGTTTATTTGAGTTATTATTGCACATGCACCAGCATGGTTTATCTGAGTTTCCCCCACAACTCCAGTAGTGTTTTTGTGCTCAATAGGCTATGTTCTAATCCCAGTGGTTAGTTTTGCACCGGGCAACTTCATGTTTTTGTGTCAGAGGGTGAAACCCTGTCTAGCAAGATGAGAAACGGCTATACTGTTTCCATCATACATTACCTTAATGAAAACATGAACTGCTTCATATTCTTAAGAAAGAAACAGTTAGGTTAACATATCCGAGGTGCCGGGTCGGACTGGCCTACAGGGCAATCTGGCACTTTCCAATCGGTCAGACTCTTTCGTGTCTGTGTGTGAGCTAGTTTTGTGAATATGTGGTCTAATGTTGTGAGCTTTGATGCCGTAGCAGGCAGTTGTATGTCACAACATCAGATGCTGAAATATTGTCTGATATAAAAATCACGCCCTAAATATAATTTACAAAATGTTGTCCCATTAGGTATAGATGTCCAATTATTAACTCCAATGGGATGGTGCTTTATAGCCCTTAGGTGGGAAATGAAATTTGTCAGATGATGCTCTGATCATACTCTGGTACCACAGCAGGCAACGCTGGGAGAATAGAGGATGGAGGGATTGATTTCTCAAATGGTATCGAAGGAGTTGTATATGTAATATTGGGGATGCAGATGGTGCAGTTTTAATATGAAGATAAATAAAATACCACCAACCCCATCTTGCCTGCTGCAAAAATAACATCCGCAAGTTCCCCACTCTCCAACTATATTGTGACTCCAGTGGCTTAGACATTGAATAGACCATTGCCAATCCTCACCTGAAGCACCAGCAGCAGCTAATCTGCTGGATGTGGCTGGTTGGGCAGTGGGGAAGCATGGGCTTGCTTGCCTGTGCCATATGATATCTGCAGTGCTATAAAGGGAGAGGTGCTGCTTGCTTAGCAGGTTTTTCATGCAGTGCTCATTCAAGCAAACTAAATATTATTTGATATACATTTTCTCCCTTGTGTGGCGTGTTTTAATGGTTTCGAAAAAAACTCTTTTGTTTAGTGGAAGAGAAACCATTCCCATCTGTGAACATTGCATCACCATCACTATGGCCAAAGCCTTTACGCTGTACTTGCTGAAAGCCCTCCACTGGCTCCCTGTAAAGGAAAGAGCACCGTCCAAATTCATCTGTGTCATCCACATAGATTTATGTGGCTGAGCTCTCAATTACCTGTCAAAGTTCTTTGTCCCTTATCTTCCCTCCAGGCATGTAATGTCTTACAAGAAATTCAGAGGAATTCCATTTTATCTACAAAGCTCATCCCTGTGGATCTCTCTACCTCTGTCTCTAGACATGGAATCTGACTTTTTCAACTTTAGGAGATTGCCAAAAACCTACCCTTTGAGTAGGCTTCTGGCTATCCCTCCCTGTATCTATTCACCTGTCCTCAGACCTGTTGTTCAGATGCCTTAACCCAGTTGTAGTGTAGTTCCTATATCCCTGATAGGCTCTGCGCATTGGAATAACATACACTTTAGATTTGACATAGGACTACGGTCAGTATGTCTCTATCGAGTATATTAAACTTAATTTCTTGTGTGTGCCAGCTAACTCAGAGGTCACTAGAAACTTCTCGAAATTACAAGAAGGGATTAGTCTCTGACAACCGCATAAACATGACAACTTTGTTTCCCTTTAGAATCGGAACAGTCTCAGAATCGTGGAAATAATAGATAACAGTTTCACTCAGTCAATCGTGCATGCTTCGTTTCTACAGAGTTGCACAGGAATAGAGACGGGCGTTTTCAATAAAAGGGTTTATTGAACAGTCTTATTTCTCGTGCAAGAGATATGAATTGCTACAATCGTAAGACAGACTGGGAAGTACAATATGCATGAGGTTAGCAGTAAGATAAAATAATACTGCAATAGCATGGTATGTAGCTATGACATATATTAGAGTTGCCAGAAGTTTCTCTAAGTTCTAGTCAGCTCAATACCTGAGAATGAGAGAGGTTGGAATCTCTTTTCTGGACTCGATAGTCTAACCCCCGCAAGGGAAGTCAGAGAGCACTGGAGCTGGATTCTCTGCGAGGAGAATGACAGCGTCAGGTCAGTGCATCAGGCTGGAACTCAATCTCCTTCCAAACTTGCCGTGGCGAACCACGTAGTCTGGGTTGATCGAATCCTCCGGAAAACGCAATTTGCCAGGGCAAGTGCTGGTATATTTATACCTTGAAGGTGTCTAGGAATGCCAGTATTGACATAAAAGTCGGGCAGAGGAACGTCATGAATGAACCCCTAAGGAATAGATGTTCATGCATACTTAATGAGTTCTTGGAGAAATCAATATTCAAGCTGAGGGAAATTCCTAAAGGCTTAAGTGTCTGGTTTTCCAAGAATTTGTTGTGACGTGGATTGACGGATGTAGATAGCCATGCCTGTATTTGGTTTGTACGGACAATGCCTAAATAAGGGCCGGATTTCTATGTCCAAATAAGGGCAATGTGAATTGTACCTATATAAGGGCATAAATCGAGAAACCTATATACGGAATCTAAATCTGCGCACAACACCCACTCCAGTTTCGTATGAACGACGTTACTAAATCCTAAACGTTCTAAACATATCTTAAAACAGAGTATCCCATGGGTTTACTAAAATAAGCTAAAAACATATCTAAAACATATGTTCTAAAAATACATTACAAAACCATTGCTATGCATAAAGTGTTGTACATATTAAAAGGCAATGTTCCATTCTAAGCATAGGATCACATTGGAATGCTAAATGAATGAACAAAAATATATACATGTGATGAAATGGCTCGTAAATACAGAAGAAAAAAGAGGCCGAAACCATACACAAGTCGATTTGTTATTCATGACAAGGTGGCATACTGTCCCTGGAAGTGTTATCAAAGAATTCTGTTCTCTATGAATAGTTCTACTATAAGCAGATTACTGTGCCAAAAAATGAAAAAAAAGATTTTTAGGCCAGGAAGAAAAAAATATATAATCATAGAAAAAGTTCCAAAGTCAGTATTATGTTTAAAAAAGAATGAAGGCCAAATTCAGAGTCTCTCCGGAACACTGTGTGCTTGAATCAAAAGTCAGTGTGTGGGATGGAGAAAACATAACATTTTCTAATCCTGTAGACAACAAGTCGTCTACCGTTGTGGGTGAGAGTTGGAATGCCTCGTGTCGAACTATAGCCTTCAGCATGGGAAGCATCAGCAATGTCCAGATTGGATGTTACCTGCGCGCCTGGAGTTTCCTCTCGTACCTCAGCAGTAGCATGCTGCGTCTGTGAGATCTCAATGAATGCCGCCATCAGGATTGGTAGCCGCTGGGGACAACACATAGTATGGGCCGTTATCGGGTCCAGCAGAGTATCGATATCCGTAGGCATGACTGATGGGAGTGTCAGACAAATGTCCAGCACGCATTCTTCACCGCATAGCAGGCAGCGTAGAACAGGTAAGATGCAATCTAGCCAAATTGGTCTGAATGACAGAAACCAAGTGGTGTTTAATTCTCATAGACGAGGTAAACCCAGAATTTGGACACCTCATCTCCAATAGAGTTCTTTCCATGGTGAACTGGGTATTGCTGGTGATTTGGCTTGCCATATCGTAGCTGTAAGAGCAAAAATAGTATCCCTGCAACGAGTGCTAAAAGGAGCGGCAGTCCGCCAAACACAGAGTGCACGAAGTTTGGAAAAATTCCGAGGACTGCTTGAAAAGGTGCTAACAGTCCTGCACACACGTTCTTAAATACATGTACAATACCGCTCGTATCAGACATGTTTAAGATACGACCTAACATTTCTGAGAAATGTACAGGGCAGTTTGTATACAAAAGGGTATGTATCTCTGCAGAAGTCCTTGCGACTTGGAGGGCATAGGTTTCCTTGGTCAAAGGCACAGTTTTTGTAAAAGAATGGCTTTCATTCTGCTTAGAGTATCAACTCGTATAGAAGAGATATTCAGTGAAGGCCATAAAGGCGACTCCCTGACTATTTCTATTTGAGGAAACAAGACTTGCATACAGCAAATGACCCTGGATGTAACCGTTACTAGATATGGGATACCTGGCAGCATGCCACAGCAGCTGTCATTCAACATAATGTAACTCCCATTTGAAAGTTGACCAAAGATTGGATTAATCACTGCTGCCGGTGAACCGTGCAGGTGGCAGGATAAGTTTGTAGTGGAACTGTCACAGGCCCCGTGTAAGTTAATACCCTGACAAAGGAGAGAAGCGCTTAGTGCGTGTTCACAGTTTTCACTGCTAAGAAACACTTCAAGTCCCCCACTCCAACATCTATGTGTGTAAGGTAAATCCCAGGATGTCTTTATGTATTCTTTACCCAACCTTTCATATTTGCCTGCTGGTATATTTTTTAGGCAATACTGAAAATAGAAAGTCGTAACAGGCAGAGTAATCTTACCATGTATAATCCACTCAGTAGCTGTTTTTTCTGCCACTGTGAATGGTAATTTTTCCAGTTTTTCAATGCTCAGCACCGTATAGTCTGCTCCCCTTTGTGCCAATTTCTGTCTATCAGTGAGATTGAATTCTGCAAACAGTGACGTAGTATTGATTAGACGCCAAGGCACATAGCCAGCACGCAGTTTTTGAAGCGTCCAGCCTAATAGCTGTGACTGACCATGTTGCAACATGACCAAGTCTTGTTCCATGATGTCTATGTCAGAGGATACAGTGCTGTCCAAAGAATATATCCTGGACAACAGAGTCGTTAACCCATTGTCTACTACAGAAAGAGATTCCTCTAAATTAATACGATCAATTTCTCGTATTCGTTCTGCAGTCTCTGCTCGGGTGACCTTCCATGCTTCATTATAAGCAGCGTAGATACCGGCATATATGAAACGTTTTTTATGCGGTTTTCTTGGTCCTAGCAAGAATTCCTCAAGATCTGCGTCTTCTTGAAGTAAAGTTAAGTGTTGTTTTACATCCTCTCGTGTAGCTTTCTGTAGCCAATCAAGGCAAAGTTTCCCTACACTGTAAGTTGTTACTACCCCCGGATGCTGTCTGGCCTATGAATGGTAAAACCTTGTGTTTTGTTCAGGAATCTATCTTGACAGTTGTTTGTGTCTAAGGGCCAGAGCAACCATTTTTTCCATTCAGGATCTGATCTGTTTTGATTCAAAATAGTATGTACCTCCCCCTGTGTAGTGCTTTCACTTGTAGGTGCAGGTATAGGCGGAGTGTTCATGTCTTTTATCTTGGCTAATCTTGGCATGATGTTTGTTGGACAGTGTCATTCAAAAACATAATTTGCTCAGGGATGATACAGGCTCTAAACAAAGCTTCTATTCCCTGTGCTGCCAATCTTTAGTACCCCAGACAGTTTTCGTCTCAATGTTGTCTTTCCAAAAGTCGTTACCCTGTCTAGACAGTTGGGCAATAAAGGCTGTAGAATAAATCTGTTTGGTATTCGCTAACATATTTTTCATTCCTGTCTTGTTGACATTCTGAAAGTAAAATGTCTCTGCATTAGAGATATTAAACCCTGAAAAATATGGAAATTTCATTGCAAATGTTTTCGAGCTACCCTTTGGTGGCGTAGGACAATGTACCCATTGGTTATACATAAATACATTTCTAGGCATTGCAGATTTATGCAAGAAATGATGACCATAGTGGTTAGAACAATACATTTGTTCATAGTCTGAGGAACCTTGTAAATATTCATTACTAGTGAATACAGTTGACATTTCTAGATCAGACATCATATTATGAACAGTCTCGAAGTCCCAATCATCAGAAAAGGTACTGGAGGTAACAAAGTCACTTAATTAAATTTTAAATAAATGTGGAATCTTCAAAAGCTCTGATGGACCAAAAATGTCATATTTGGTTTTGTCCCAAACTATACCATCAGGTATAGGAATCGCTGTGATGCTCACTGCTGACAAGTCTCTTGCTTCACGATGGGATGATTTGTGTGGCTGGAGAAGTAAGTTCACTCTTTTACTTGCTGTGTCCATTTGAATATATCTTCCATTAATCAGCATACCCAGAGTTATTACCAGAGCTAACCAAAGTAGAAAGAAGAATATTCCCAAAACAATCCATAGTTCAATCCATGGTGAAACCAGATAAGTCTTTTTCAGGAGATGAAAAAAGTCTGTTACTTGTTCTTTAAAAGTTCTTTGTACTGGCGTCGTTTCAGGCTCGCTGGAATCCTCAGAAAACATATCAAAGTTCATGAAATAGCCAGAAGCAGTTCTGTCAATGGTTGGAATTACATTCGTGTTTGATGAAATTGCTGGAACCAGTTGATCACTTGTTACTTCGTTGTAGACAGGTGTATCTGGACGAACTGTCATTTGGGTCTCAAGAGGTACAAGGTCCATAGCATTGTTGCTTAGTCCTCTATTTCTTACTGTCGAATCTTCAAAGGTGATGAGTCTCTCAGTTTGAACCTCTTGCATTGTAGCTAGAGGAATACGTCTGCTACATTGGCGGAGTCCACCTGGCCTACTGTTCAGTATCGGCCACATAGTGTGGTTTGATCAGGGCGATGGCCACAAATCTTTTCTCCTTTTTACCAGCAAGGGGCAGCAAAAGTACTGTTCTTGATCCGTGGATTGCTAGGACAGATACTGGTTGTCTGTATGAAGGCCCAAATTCCTTCTTATCCGCAATCTTTTCTCTGACTAGATCCCCAAGCTTTGGGATCCAGACAGGCCTTGCTGGGACGGCCGGATTTTTCTCAGTGGTGGTTGGCTTCAGGACCACGTTGCTTTGTGGCGTTCTTATTTCATTTAAGTGCTGTAAAACAGCCAAACGATCTTTGACATCAAATTTTTGTTTTCCACCACTGTGCCTTTCATATCTAAGTCCGGAACCAATATTTTAGTCCCAAACAGGACCTCATATGGAGTGACACCCCCTAGAGAACTTCTTGGCAAGTTGTTTAGTACGGGCTGGACCCCATATAGATGTTTAACCCACCCATCACCTGAACCCAATACCCTAGCTGTTATAGACTGATTTATGTCCCGTTTTTTTCTTTCCACAACAGAATTTCCCTCAGGATGGAATGGAGAAGAATACCGCAATGCTACGCCCAGACTGACCATGGCTTCTTTGTAAGCCCTAGAGCTAAACGCAGGACCCTGGTCAGAATGTAGTTTGCCTATTGCGTATGTGCCGATAAAGACTCGCAAATCTTTTATAGCAGTTCGAGCGTCAGCCGAGCACTGAGGCCACATCCATAGGAACCTAGAGCACGAATCCACTGCGACCATGATATATTTATAGTTCCCATCCCTTTGTAAGGGACCGCAGTGGTCCAGGTAAACACAAGCTAATGGTTTATCTGAAATTAACAGGGGCGTCTGCGCAGGACGTTTCACAGTAGAGACTTTCATCTTTTGTCATATTTCGCAGTCCATGACATAATTCCTGGTCTGTTTCCTAATGCCTGGCCACCAGTATCTCTGTTTTAATAACGATACTGTGGCGTAAACACCTGCATGGGCAGAGGCGAGCCCTTCATGTGCTGCTAGGATTAGCCCTAGTCTATGTTCCATGTTTGGTATTACCCTATCCCCCACTCCAGGGATTCGAGCAAACGGAACATTGTTCGCATCAATTATATATGAGTATTTGAGTGGAAACCTTTTAGGTAATGCCGCACCGCTGCCTTTGCTTGATGCATTGACAGCCAGCATTATTTCACTGTCTATTTTCGTTTTTGAATGAGTGATTGCAGCTACGGAAGCCGTTTGCACAGCCCCTTTCACGGCTTCATCAGCCAATGAATTCCCTTCAACGTGAACACCATCACGTTGGTGACTCAGCGTGTGTACCACGTGAGTGTTTTGTAGTCCGTTTCGCAACTGAACTACTTGTTCCCAAAGCAATTTGTGCTTAATTGTGCCACCTTTTGCATCTTTGAAACCATTTTGAATCCAATTCTGTAAATATTCATTGTAAGATTGAACACAGTAAAAAGAATCGCACACTATTAGTGTGGGGAATTTGCGATCTGTATTTTCAAGTGCCATCTTAAATGCTTGTAGTTCAGCTCGCTGAGCTGTACAATCTCCTAGAGATTGGGTTTTTGTGACCATTGGTCTAAATTTTCAATCTCTCATGCGACCTTTAACGATAGCACACGCTGCACTGTAAGCTTGTTTTCTCCCCGTAGCGGGTTGTGCAGATCGATCAGTATAAATTATAAATTCGTACTGGTCAAGAGGGAGAATTTCAGTAGGCAGAAGACATTCGTGTTCATATTGCAGGAATGCTTGTGTTTTAAATATGGATCAAAACCGTATTCAACATCAGTTGCAGCAAGAGAATTAACCCACTGTATCCATCTCTGATGTAAAGCTTTTTTCATTTGGAATGCTAGCCTTTGTTACCGCCTCTAGGGCTGGTACAGGAGTCACAATCATAATGCATTTCCCCTGTGCTAGGGCTCTTTCTTTTGCTACAGCGGTTTGAACTGCTGTCAGAATTTTTTCTGTAGAAGTGAATTTTATTTCTGCTTGTGTATACAAGTGGGATTTGTATGCAATTGGTACTGTTTCACCTTCGTTAAAAGTTAAGTAGGTGAATCCGCATTGACCCATAATTATTCGGATCACTAAGTTGTGTATGTTTACGCGTGTTTGCAAGTATTTCGTTGCTAACATGTCTGTTTGGAGTGAACGCAAAATTTCTGTGTGTTTTTGTGTCCAATGTGTGATTTTAAAATCGGGTTTGATTAATATGTACAGAGGTTTAACCCTTTCTGTGTAATTTAAAATGTAAGTTCTTCCAAAATTCAGGAAACTTAGAATCGACTGTAAATTCTTCATTGTTTTTGGAGGTTGGAACAGCGCACACTTTTCTAAAAAGTTGGCTGCCAGGCTTTTGCCTTCACTTGATAGTTCATATCCTAGGAAAAGGACGTTAAGGTGGGCAATTCTTGACTTTTTAAAGTTGAATTTGTAACCCTCTGAGGCGAAGCCCAATAATATGGTGCTCACCCTGTTCAAGTGGCTATCCAGGTCATCGTTTGTCAGATGTATATAATCGACATATGACAATGCCTCGTCAGCATAAGTTTGTAGTAACTCTGTTACCCTTGCTGAGAATAACCCCGGGCTGTTTTTGAATCCCTGGGGCGGTCGACAAAATTGACGCTGGGTCCCCATTATTGAGAAAGCGTTCAAATATCTGCTTTCAGGTGCAATATTTTGACAAAAGAAACCATTTGAAATGCCTAATGTGGTTTTATATTTTTTATGCACAATGTTATTCATCAATGCTGTACTGTGTGCATTTTGCAACAAGAATTTAAGTGTCTGTAATCCAAAACTAGACGATATGTATTGTCTGGTTTGGAGAAAGGAAACAAAGGATTGTTCATTGATGAGGTGCATGTTTCAATCACCCCCTGATATTCAAGTTGATCTCAAATCTCCCTGACATGTTTTTTAGCTTCTTGCTTAACTGGGTACTGACTTTGTGCAGTTGGTTGATTTTTTAACTGGATTTTATGGTGAGGTGAGTCCTCATCCCATCCTACATGATTTTTATATAGTGCTGGGGCTTGGGCTACTGCCAATTTCCTGGCTAATGTATATTTTAAATGAACTGGAACATGGTGTGAGAAGGTAGGCATAATGATGGCCTTGCCATGTGGGCATTCCCTGACGAATTCTGGTGGCCAGTCTCGTTCTGCTAGAAGTATATTATAACCCCTCGAAAGATGCTCCCAAAAGAGTGCTTTCACTTTTCTTGGTATGTCTCCCTCCATCCGGAGTGTTATTTCATATAACCTATGTGGAGAACTAACCCTGGTGTCTACAGTCTCACATTGTATGTCTTCATTCAAGTTCACTGTCTCCAGAAGTCCCTTCAGGTTCTGGCGACCTATTGTAACTTCTGCTGCACTGTCCAGCATGGTCTGGGTCCATTCTCCGTTCCTGAGTTGGGTTCTCAGTATTCTCGGCATGTCTGATCTTCAGACCTTCTACCTTTTTCTTGGTGAATTGAGGTTTTGCTTTATTTTTCTGAACGTGTTGATCGTCTTTGGATTTCACGCGTTCTTCCTTGTTTTCTGACCGTCACCTTCTTTCAGATATCTGTGACGATATCTGAACGGTACGAGAGGAACGTGTATCATTATCTTGATAGCTATCAGGTTTTCTCAAATTATCCCTATTCCTGAGGTTGTACCTCCTTTCAGAGGGCTCCTTCTGTAGAGTAGACCTGCCTCAGGAATGAGAACGTTTCTCTTTGGAATGCTGTTTGCTATTTTCCCACTTCTTTTTAGAAGAGATAGGATTGTTTTTAGGAAAGACCCTATCAGGACTTTCAGACAGTTGTGGATTAACTGTATAGTTCTATTAGCTTTTGTATGTTATTAAGTAATTCCTCGTCTGACATTGATTCAATGTCAGGGTCAGGTGTGTAGCCGGCTAAAATCGGCCACGTTGCTCCTGGTCTACCTAGTGGACTGAGGCTGGTAATGTGATTGTAATGTTTTAGGGTGCCTTTAAACCAGAGCTCATGCTCCTGGTATGTGAGTGGAATTTCAATATCCTCAAAGGGAATATATTCCTCAGGTGGTTCATCTTCTTTGTAGAAGTGAAACATATGTGTTACTGGATTTGATTCTGGGAATACTATCAATGAATAGAATACCTCTGTCTGGTGAGATTCATGTGCCTCTATCACAAAAACTGCTCTACCACCTCTTGGTGTCAGACCATGTTTTATAAGTTTTAGAGTGATGGCTCTCCTTAAATTTGGTGGGATGTGTATAACACCCAACTCGTCTTCATTAAGACCTGTAAAGTCAGCCGCAGCTTGACCGTTGTTGACGACAACATCTCCGGTGTCGGATATTGTTTAATGAAAAATTGCAGAGCAAGTTTCAAGGAAACAAAGATAAGGTGCACAATATTTTTGTACACTGTATCCTTCAACATTGAACAAAACCAAACAGCTAATACATAGGACTTTCGTCCTACTCAGCTATGGCGGATATTATCTCTACCCACTCCAGACATCTTATGGAGTTTTATGAGTAGAGGGTCTCTGAGAAAAGCACGACAGAGTTACTTCAGTATCTAGCTTTAAATTAGTGCCCTACCAAACCGTTGGGTGCCATGTAGTGTAGTTCCCATATCCCTGATAGGTTCTGCGCATTAGAATAACACACACTATAGATTTGACATAGGACTAAGGTCAGTATGTCTCTATCGAGTATATTAAACTTAATTACTTGTGTGTGCCAGCTAACTCAGAGGTCACTAGAAACTTCTCAAAATTACAAGAAGGGATTAGTCTCTGACAACCGCATAAACATGACAACTTTGTTTCCCTTTAGAATCGGAACAGTCTCAGAATCGTGGAAATAATAGATAACAGTTTCACTCAGTCAATTGTGCATGCTTCGTTTCTACAGAGTTGCACAGGACTAGAGAGATGGGCGTTTTCAATAAAAGGGTTTATTGAACAGTCTTATTTCTCGTCCAAGAGATATGAATTGCTACAATCGTAAGACATACTGCGAAGTCCAATATGTACGAGGTTAGCAGTACGATAAAATAATACTGCAATAGCATGGTTTGTAGCTATGACATATATTAATCAAAATACATACATAAATAACATAAGCTAAAATGTGATACTCATCTGATGCTTCTAAATTGTTCTACCCCAGTGTACCTAACCTAAGTGCAGTACGAGGTTTGAAGTAGGTGCTATTTCTAAAGTATAGCTAGCTATATTTTAGTGTAGCCAAGAGTTGCCAAAAGTTTCTATAAGTTCTAGTCAGCTCCATACCTGAGAATGAGAGAGGTTGGAATCTCTTTTCTGGACTCGATAGTCTAACCCCCCGCAAGGGAAGTCAGAGAGCACTGGAGCTGGATTCTCTGCGAGGAGGATGACAGCATCAGGTCAGTGCATCAGGCTGGAACTCGATCTCCTTCCGAACTTGCTGTGGCGAACCGCGTAGTCTGGGTTGGATCGAATCCTCCGGGAACCGCAATTTGCCAAGGCAAGTGCTGGTATATTTATACCTTAGAGGTGTCTAGGAATGCCAGTATTGACGTAAAAGTCGGGCAGAGGAACGTCATGAATGAACCCCTAAGAAATAGATGTTCATGCATACTTAATGAGTTCTTGGAGAAATCAATATTCAAGCTGAGGGAAATTCCTAAAGGCTTAAGGGACTGGTTTTCCAAGAATTCGTTGTGACGTGGATGGACGGATGTAGGTGGCCATGCCTGTATTTGGTTTGTACGGACAATATCTAAATAAGGGCCGGATTTCTATGTCCAAGTAAGGGCAATGTGAATTGCACCTATTTAAGGGCATAAATCGAGAAACCTATATACGGAATCTAAATCTGTACACAACACAGTTTTCACCCTGTTTATCCCGCAGACGCTTCTCCAAGGCCTTGTCACCTTTGTATCAGCATACATGACTGGTGGATTCCTTTTGTCTATGATACCACTCGGAAATGTTCAGTTATTATCCAGAACGTAATTCATTGTTACTCGTCTCTGTATTTAATTCATGGCACTCGGAGATTACCCCAAGGTTTTTTGCAGTGCTTTAGAAAAACACAATAGGAAACAAGTAAACCAAAATAGCACTGTGTTACTGATGCCAACCAAATCTGACATCTGGGGATCAACTTGTGAAATATGGTGTCACAATTTTTCCGAAAGGTCTTATAAATTGAAGAGCTGAGTGTGCATTGGTCCTGGGTATGGAGTAGTTCATCCCTGATATTTAGCAGTGCTGACTGAGTGCCTCTTAGGGGTCAAATCCCAATTAAAAGTCAGCAAGATGGCCATTGGATCCCAGATGTGATAGTTCCTGTTTCAAGTTGTTTTGCAACAGAGGATAAGTCTGGGATAGGCTGGTAGTTTGAAAGATTGGCTTGGTCTGCAAAGGGTTTGCAATAGGAGTGATTATGGCATGTTTAAAGCATCAGTTCAATTGAGAGGAGGTAATAATTAGTCTTTTAGTGAAAGATGACTGACCAATGAGACGCACACTAACCACTTTTGCATTACAAACTCCCATGAATTTTGAAGAACATAAAGATTTGTATGATATAATCAGTAACTGGTGATAACTCACAAAGAGAGGAAGAGCAGGTAGTACTATTGGTCGAGGGCCATTAGTTCAAGGGCTGGTGGAAGAGATGCTGTCTGCTAGAGCAGTTTTCTTTTTGACAGAGAAGGCAAGGGATTTTAAAACAGCTAATTTGAGTGTAGCAGGAGACATCATTAGACAAAGGGTTAGCTACCCGTTATAGGTATGAACACCTTTTTGTAGAATTATCTGCCTCAGTAGTTTGGGATTGGAACTATTTTGAGCACTGGTGCGAGCTGATTTGTCACCCCTAGATTGCAAGTGGTATGTTGAGACAGTATATTTGATTTATTCCAGTGCCTTTCTAGTGCCCTGCCTTAACATTTAATTTGGCGAAGGGAATCTGTCAGTCACTGATTGATCTTTGGGGGTAAGGCCTGCAGGTGGCCGGGAGCAAGAATATTCGATGCACAAGAACATTTTAATTTTATAGATGTGCCAGAATTTCTTTGCGTGTCACCAAATTGAGTATAGTGTGTTGAGAAACAGTTTTGTGTATTCAGAAGTTTAGAGTTTACATTTCTGTGGCATAAAGTTTTCAGGGTTAAAAGAAAGATCCCTTTTTTTAAACAGAGCATGCTTTTAGTAGAGAAATTAATGAACCTATGGTCTGACCACCATAGCTGTTAATTAAACTATGGTCTGGCCATCCTAACTGCTTGGGGCCAGTCATAAGTACAGTAATTGTGGAAAATAACTTTTGTTAATGTCCTCATTAGTGAGTTTAGACAATGACAATTCTGGAGAAGTGTGCATTTCTTCAATGATGTTTTGGTTATACAAGTTGAAGGGTTTTCCACCCAGCTATTCAGTATTGAATAAACTGTGCATGCCTATGAATGTAGTGGGATGTATGTCACTGGTAGTGGATTGCACAGTGGGTGCAAGGGTGCTGTGGGTCCTTGTGAAAGTAAGGAATTCACCTCCACCCGCTAAAAAGACTGAACATCATATTAGACCAACAACCTATCTAATGTCTCACCCCTCTTATTTGCATTAGCCTTGTTTAAACTCTCCTTTTCCCTATGTTCCATGTTCTCCTCCATCTTTCTGTTTTTTCTTCTGCCTATCTTCCTTCATATCCTGTCATTCCTCTGGCGTCTGCCATACTCTGACGTAGGATGGCAAAATGGCTTTGTCTACGGACCAGTTAGGGAAGAGAAAGGAGAAGAACATGTCTAATGCCCTTTTTCTGACTAGCATGTGCAGGATGTTCTTGTCTTTGGTATGGGAGGTCCCACACAAATGAGGGACATGTTGGCGAAGCTGCAGTGTGCTGTTCCCCCAGATGTCCCAATTAGTTAGACACAGTCTGGTGTGGGTGCAATATGACAAAGCAAACACAAGGAGATGATGGACGGAGCACTGAAACTTTTCAGCCCAGAGCTTCAGCAGGTTGATGAGCAGCAGGCATGTGTCACAAGAAGGATGCAGGAGGCCATCAAGCCCAATGGCCCCACAGTCAATCTCACCAAAATCCACGATAGAGGCTGTAACATCAGAATCATAGCCCGAATATCCTGGACTCGCAGTGAAACTGCACTGGGTCCAGAACAACCCAATGAACGGGATTGTCTGAGCGGGAGTCAGGTGTGACTTTGGCACATTGATAGTGAACCCCAGTGAATGCAGGAGGTCCGCTGTAGTCTGGAGGTGGGAAGTGACTGCCTATGGCGAGCCGGCCTTGATCAGCCAATTGTCAAGGTAGGGAAAGACTGGAATACCCTGACCTCCGCAGATGTGCTGCAACCACTACCATCACTTTCATGAACACCCAAGGGGCACTGGTGAGGACAAAGGAGAGCACTGTAAACTAGAAGTGTTCTTGGCCCACCGTAAACCGCAGGTAGCGCCTGGGGGCCGGCAGCCTGTGGATGTGGAAATATGCATCTTGTCAGTCCAAGGTCACCATCCAGGGTCCAGGGCAGACAGGACCTGAGCTAAGATGAGCATTTCAGACTCTTCCTTTCTCAGGAAGAAGTTGAGAAGATGCAGTTCTAGGATAGCACGAAGGCCTCCTTTCTTTTTTGGGGACCATTAGTAGCAGGAATAACACCCACAACCTACTTCTGATGCAGCACCCTCTCGATGGCTCCTTTGGCCAAAAGAGCCAACACTTCCTGACGGAGCCAGGAGAGATGGTCCACCGTCTGCCAGTCGTAAGTGGGTGGCATGGATGAGGGGGGTTTACAGAAAAGGGAATGGAGTAGCCCTTCTGGATGATTGTCAAAACCCATTTATTAGAAGTTATCGACTTCCAGTGAGGCAGATGCAGATCCTGACGCCTACGGGTGCTCATGCTGGTATAAAGGCAAACTAAAGGAGTTTGGAGGCTGCAGCTGCTGCTGGTGGAGTGGTGGACTGACCTGATGTCTGGCTAGTGTTCCCATATGATCTCTGGAAAACGCTTTTAGGGCCATTAAAGGGCTGGGAACCATGTTGGCAATGGTGGCTGGGCAGGAAAGGGCATGGGTGGTAGCCGCTACTGTAAGCACTGAAGGGGCAAAAGGCAGACTGGGGTTGCCATAGATAGGCCCAAAGACCTAGCTGCAGCTCTGCTATCCTTAAGGCAGTTCAGCTCTAAGTCTGCCTTCGCACCAAAGAGGTGAGAGCCATCAAAGGGCACGTTCATGAGCAAAGCTTGGTCACCCCCTGACAGGTCAGTGGTTCTTAGCCAGGCCTGCCTTTTCAGTGCCACTGACAATGAAATCACTCTACCCAGCAAGTAGGTCATGCCAAGCCCTGATGGTGAGCTTTGCTGCATCTTGCCCATCAGCAATTGCTTGAAACAGTATGGCTTGTGCCTCCTCCGAGATCATGGGCAAGCCTTCTACAACCAAAACCCACACAGTGTGTTGGTATCGGCCTAAAAAGCTGTTGAGTCTCAATAATCAAGTCCCTCGGGATCGGCTCACTGCTTGAAGTGGTCCACCTCTTGATAGCCTTAAATTCGATTGCTATAACAGCAAAGATTATTGAGGTGATCAAGTGAGGGAGGGAAGGTTAGGGAACGGCAGGAAAGCAGATCTGTAAAACATAACATATGAACTTGTCATATATATATATTTTTGAATGATTGATAATCATCAAAATTCTTCTATACTAGTATATGTAATTTTTTACCTGCAAAAGAAAATAACCCTGGATAACTTTATGTCCAAGGACAAGTGTCCAAGTACTCCACTATCCTCTTTCCTCCAAGTAATACTGTAATACAGAAATACAGTTTGTAGTGCCTAAACTTGTACTGGTAGATTTCCTTCACCATTCCCATAATCATGAATACCCACCAAATAAAACAAGAAGACAAGTCTAACAGGGATTGAACTAATTAGAACTCAAACGATGCCCTGTTAGGATATCGAAAAGAGAATACAAAAGAACTAATAAATGTTCCAATGGGTAACAAATTTGTATCATAGCAGTCAAGGAATCAGGGATTATTCATTTTCATAAACGCAACTTCCTTTTGTATAGTTCGTAAGTTCCTTAGGACTTTTTTTTATCTCAGTAACAAAAATATAGTAGGGAAGCCACAATACTTTCACACAGTTGCTTGGTGTTTTCTTTGGTAAAATTCACAGCTGTTTCTCTCACCCAAAAACCAAAGAATTCAGATACAAACAAGTTATCTGGGCAAGGTGAAGAATACTCACCGAACTGTGAATTGTTTTAGGAATAACACCGGCAAATACTTCACAACAAAAATGTTTTACAGGAACTCGTTCCCGACACAAAAAGAAATGTCCGCTTTGCTTGAATAGACAGAGCTGAGTAGTGATTAGGGAGCAAACCTTCACTCGGCCACCATTTCAACAATCCAAACTTTGATTAGTGCCCTTCACCCTTACCCACAAGTAGACTCAGCTATAAACGCACAGCAGCTCTGCTTCAAAGATCCAGCAAGAATAATTTGCAGCATGCTGGACACATAAGCTGCTTTTATACTTCCGGTTGAGCAGGAATCATGGGAATTGTAGTTCTGTCTCACAGACCGTCTCCTCCCAGCAAGCCATCAACTGAGAATACAACTCCTGCATGGCTGAATGACCCTGGGAAGAACACAATATGGGCAACAAGGAACATTCTCCACTGGCCAAAAACGTTTTGTTACTCACTCCTGACATCTTCGAGATGTGTAACAAAGTCACGGGGTGTTCACCGAACACAGTGCTGGGGTGTTCACCGAACACAGTGCTAGGGTGGCGAAAGAGAAAATCCTCTTACCGAAGGTATCCAGCCTTTTGCTTTCCCTATCCGGTGGAGTGGTAGGGAAGCACCTGGGATTGATCCTGGAAGTGGAGGCTTGGACCACCAAGCTCTCATGGGTGGGGTGCTGAGTGAGGAATGTGGAGTTCCCGGGAGTGAGGCGATGGCAGTGGTCCATTATACTGTACACAGAAGCCCTTGTGCACGGATTGGACAAGGCCCCAAGGAGGACATATGTAATGGCATCATTAAATAGGAGTAAAGGTTCAGAAGAGGCGACTCCCAGAAGAAACACCTCTGTCAAGATGTCCGTCTTGACCTCCATTGTAGGCAGTTGAAGGTCCAAGACCTCAGCTGCCCTCTGCACCACCATCGTGAGTGAGACACCTTCCTCCGTAGCCAGTTCCTCGTACCAGTTGTCCTCGGTCTCGCCCAGTGGATGGCGGTACCCATAAGGGTCCTCTGACCCCTCCCAATCTTAACCCTCTCCTGACCTGTCAAAAGAAAAGGCACTGGCTCCGACTCAGAACTTATGGTAGCCAGCTGGTGCCAGAGTTGGCCCTGGACGATGCCCATCTGGCTCTGTGTCGCAGTTGGGTATAACGATGGGGCTGCTGCTGGCCATCAGTGGCGTCAGGAGTGACAGCACTGGAACAGGTGCCGGGGAACGTTGTAGTGTTGTGGGGGCAGCGTCCCGGATCCAGCACCAGATCTAAGTTTCCCGACTGGTGCTGAGGGGTAATTTGCTGTCAGAGAACCAGTAGGGGCCTCTTCCACAGGGTCCAGCCACCCAACTATGAGGTCATAAAACTCCTGAAGTTGGGCAGGAGTCGTTCTGGCTCCTGAAAACTGAGTGCCGAGACAACCATGGTACAAGCGGCATGGTGGAGCAAAGCCTAAAGTGCTAACGCTCCCGTGCCAGTTCTGATTACTTGGACTGGTGTGGAGGAGTCCAAGAGCACGTCAACTTCTTGGACTTCTTATTCTTATGATTTACCCGATGACTTGGATCAAGACGATGACTGTTGGTAGCGGCTCTGCAAGCGGTCCCGGGACCATCCCTACAATCGGCATAAAGGGCATTGAGGGGTCGTACAGTGTTGGGATCGAGGAGCTTGAGGGACCTGTTTCCTCGGCACCTTTAGATGCATGGAGCAGCAATCCTTGCAGGTCATGGAGTTGTGCCTCTGCTGCTGTATTGCTTCGCCCTCCCAAACAATGGAAAATACAGCTGTCCCACACGGAGGCACACACTCGGCGAAGGATAGGATAGGATAGGATAGCCATTTGTTAAGCGCAAACGAATGCCGAAGCGTCTTGGCGCTGGTAAAGCAAGCAATAAAAACACCTGGAAAGGGATTTCACTCTCATAAAATGAGGCACATCAAAAGACAGTTTTCAAAATAACACACTTACAAGTAAGCAAATGCAACTGGTAAATGCATGAAATAAAATACAAGGAATAATAATGATAATGCTGAATGTCCACTTCAAGAAATAAACACTGTTAAATGCAAATAATCAGACACAAGGAACCAAAAGGAAACATGAAAAGATATACATACTAAATACATCCAGATGATTATAACCACTGGAGACTTCAATGTACACACAGACACACTCACACATCACAATGCTAATAATCAAAACGAATACAACACCGGCTGCAAACACCGCATCTTAGCCCACTCCTGTCTGGGGAATTCACAGCCGGGGTCAAGAGACTCAGCAAGCAAGGAACTGCTACACTGAATTCGACACGTCTTTCGCTCATTCAGGTCAAAACAAAATCCTGCTTTCCAAGTCAACAAACCCCAGTTTTATAATCTCAAAGCACTTGAAGTTTCCTAGAGGACTTCCTCTGCGCCAAGGAAACTTACTGGAGTTGGCCACTCTCCATGCAAGCATTCCAAAGGCAAAAGAGTTCTCACGTATTCTTCTGTGCTCCCAAATGTTCCAGCCCCTTATCTTAGCGAAGCTTGAGAAAGTACAAAACATCCCCAAAAGTACAGAAACAATCTTGTATGTGAATAGCCTAAAAATTGTGAGTGACCTGGGGACCTGCCTGTGCGTGCAAAGCTCCAGCTAGACAGAGTCAGAATTCAAGATGGCATGAGGGCATGTCAAAGCCAATAGTACAAAAATCAACAATGAAGGGGGGAATAGACCACTTGTCCTGTGTACCAGGGTCTCATTTAACGTGGATGGTTGTCGTTAAAAAACCCTCATATACGTACACAAGTCTCGGGCGGTATATGTTGGTTCTCCGCCTTCGTGTGTCGTAATAGCATGATCATTGGGCTTTTTTTTGTCCAAATGCTTGCCTCCCCATGGAGGAAGACCAACTGGTTCTACAGTAGTGGTCAGAGAGATAAAAAGAGGGTGTGCTCGTGCTCAGTGAAAAAGTGATTCTGAAGATAAAAAACCCGGTTGTCAAAACTCTTTTCCTTTATTCTTGAGATATTTGACTTTGGGAAATTAAAATCGTGAACGTGCATGTGAAGACCTAGTTATTGGTCTAATGCACTGGCTATAATCTTTAGGAGGTCTGGTCTACATGTTTCAGCCTCGTGCAGAGTCTAGAGGCTTTCGTCAGGACCAAAGTAGATTAAGGGGAGCTTAGCTGGGCTCACCTTGTGAATTCTGGGGGCGGTTATTGTGTACTCACCACCCTTGGTGTAAGGAGTCAGATCTCTTAGTACCTGTTCCTGTGAAAAAGAAATAGTGTGTATTATCACATCCTAACAACATATTAATTGCTAGTGTTCTCTCTTTGATAATGCTAAAACGAATATTCTTAACAAACAGTCTTAGTATACTGTATTCATTGCGCTTCCCTGGCGCTTTTTCCATACACAGACTAGGTGAAAGAAAGAATTTACGGTCGAGTTAAAAACAGAGGTTAAGTAAACACCACATCGCTTTTCCTTGCTTGTTTTCGTTTGTTAGTTAGTGTTTAGAATAACTTTTGACTTGATGAGGTCAAAGGACTATTTATTTGCTGTCTCAGTGGCTTTTTGTATGTCGCGGTGAGTCTATGTTATCTTGTATAGACTACAAACAATATGCGTAAAGGGCTTTTCTCCGTTCATTACTAATCTAAAATACGGTCAGAAGGCAATGAACTATAAGTGGATAAACTCGGCTATT
Source organism: Triturus cristatus (assembly GCF_964204655.1). Classification (NCBI taxonomy): domain Eukaryota; kingdom Metazoa; phylum Chordata; class Amphibia; order Caudata; family Salamandridae; genus Triturus; species Triturus cristatus. Next base: position 1,073,669,770 of record NC_140593.1, on the reverse strand, counting down.
GCTGTCTTAACGGACATGAAGTCTCTATCTGGTCTACTGGGAATAGTTCACGGAAAAAAGGAGATTACCTTGTTTTTGATTTGAACATCTTTCTTCAGGATGTTAGTCAGGTGGTAGTAAACCTCTTGCTGTTGGAGAGGGGGAAAGAGTTAGTTTTCTTACTCACTGTTTGGCGCTATTTTTTGGAGACGGCTTCCGCGTCGCTTACCGTTTCCTCCGGCAGACCCACTTGTTCTGACTCTGACGTTATCCTGGGATAACGTGCGTTCCGGTGGACTCGCGTTACATAGGCCGTCGTTTCAAAAATCAAAGAAGGACTTCTCGGTTTGGTTGGCATTAGGTTGTATGAAACTGGTTGGCGGTGTAGTATGTGGTTGTCAAAATAAGACGCACAAAGCCAGTAGTGGTTTGGAAAAAGGAAAAGTCACTTAGGGTTATTGGAGATTCATGTGTGTGGTATTGCATTGAATGTACAGATGTTATTAGGCCGTTAACATCAGTATTTTGTCGGGATGAAAGAAGGTTAAAGGATCATATCGGTGGGTACTTCTGGTTGGCAATATTATGTACAGCAAAATGGGGGGTGTGCCCATATTAAGTTGATGATATTTAACAACTTTAGATTCATAATGATTTGAAGATTGGCCTTCATGATGTTGTGTGTTGCCCTCTCATGAATCTTACGGGTCTTCATATAATCAGAGGAGATGGTTGTCATCATTTACAGAGAGTGGACCAGGGTATGGAATCATTCAGTCCCTCTTTATCTGTCTTCAGACGATGGACCCAGCGTTGTTCCTTTTCGAAAAGTATTTGTTCCACATTGTGGTTTTTGAACGCTAAGGTCTCCAAGATTACCCAATTCAGATCTTCAGGGGTGTGGTTAGTGTCAATAAAGTGTTTACTCATTTTTGTTGTTGCCCTTTTGCATGAGATGTTGCTGCGATGTTCAATGATCCGTTGTTTGGCTTTCCGGCAAGTCATTCCTATGTATCTAAGGTTACAAGGACAGACAATCATGTACACCACATGTGTGGTGTTGCAGTTTGTGTGATTACGTAATTCCCATTTGAGGTTGGGAAGAAGTTGCAGAGTTTTTGTCATTTTGGTTAACTTACAGACTGAGCAGGAGCCACACGGGTAGTGACCTACTACCGGACTTAAGTTCCATGCTGTTGCTAAAGTTACTCTTGTGGTCATAGTCCTTGGTCTCGTGTGGACCAGAATGTCTTTAATGTTTTTGGTTCTCTTGTTGGCAAATCTTGGTTTTGGCCATTTAGGGTGTCCGAGGTTAGAATTCTCCAGTTTTTATTAATGATTTTCTTGACTGTGTTAGATTCAGTGTTGTATGTTGTTACACATGTCATTAAATCTTCGGGTTCTTCTCGTTGTACAGTGGATAATAGACTTTCTCTGGGTTGATTGCGAGCTCTCTTTTGACATTTCCTTATCGTTTTGATGGGGTAGTCTCTTTTGGTGAGTCGATGTTCCAAATCTCTTGCTTGCTGTCTATAATCCTCCAAATTACTACAGTTTCGTTTCAAGCGGAGGAACTGACTGTAGGGGAGATTGTCTCTTAGAGGTCGAGGATGAAAACTTTTATAAGAGAGAATACTGTTTCTGGCCGTTGGTTTATAGAAAGTCCTGGTGTGTAGTGACTCGTTCATGGAAAAGATAGTTACATCAAGGAAGTCCAGTTGATGTTTATCTGCTGTCAGTGTAAATTTGAGGCAGTCATCCCTCGTATTGATCCAAGTCAGGAAGTTTTTTAAAGCTTCTTGGCTGTCTTCCCATATCATGAACACGTCGTCTATGTACCGTCGCCAAAACCTGATTTTTTCGTAGAAGGGGTTGTTGGGGGTTTGTACGTGTTCATGTTCAAAGTTGCTCACATACAGCCCTGCTACACTTGGAGCAAATGTACTGCCCATTGAAGTTCCGTGGCATTGTCCAAATAAGGTCCCTTCGAATTCAAAGTAATTCTCTGTGAGGGCTAATCTGCAGCATTCCAACACGAAATGTCTGGGTGTTCTGTAGGTCCAATCACAAGAGAATAGGATGTTTTCTAGAGTATTAAGAGTCTTCTCTTGAGGTAAGCTGGTATAGAGACTCTCTACATCTAAACCTACTAGGAGCATGGTGTTTTCGTTGTAGGTCTGGCCTTCAAGTAGGTTCAGGAGATCACGGGTGTCCTTCAAATACGTAGGGGTCTTTTGTACCAGTGGTTTCAAGAATTGGTCAGCAAATTGGGAAAGTGGTTCTAATACAGACCCAATTCCTGACACTATTGGGCGTCCTGGTGGCGGAGTTTTGTTCTTATGAATCTTTGGCAAAGAGTAGAAATAAGGGACTCTCGGTGTTTTGGTTTTTAGAAAGTCCGCCTCCAGTTTTGAAATCCATTGGTTGATTTCGGCTTCGTCAACCATTAGTTCGACGGTTCTTTGTAATCTTTTGGTAGGGTCAGTCGTCAGTTTGGTGTAAAATCTTCTGTCAGAGAGAAGGTCAGTGCATTGTTGGTTGTAGCCTTGGTTAGTTAGTAGGACAATGGCTCCTCCTTTATCCGCTGGTTTTATAATCAAGTTGTCCTTTTTGCTTAATTCATCCAGCGCTCTTTGTTCCTTCCTTGATAGGTTTATGTAAGGTTTTCTGCTGTTAGTACTAAGATTGTCTACTTCTTGCATGATCGCTTGTTCGAAAGCTTGGATTTCAACAGGTACAAGATGTGTGGGTGGATTGAATGTAGATTTGGGCCTCAGATTTGTGTCGCTTTCTTTGGGTTGTGTTTCTTTGTCTTTCAAGAATGTCTTGAGTTTAGTTTTCCTGCAGAATTCTGCTAGTTCACATTTCAACTTGAAGATGTCGAGCGGTGGAGTTGGGACGAAGCCCAGGCCTTTGTTGAGGACAATTTCTTGGTCATTGGTAAGTATGGTTTCCGTAAGATTGACTACCAGCGACTCGTCGAACTGGTTCCTGGTTGTTCCTTGGTCATGCTTCGGGTATGCATTTGTCCCTCTTGCTCATTCCAAGTAACTCCTTTTCTTCTTGCCCTCTGGCGTCCCGGACCTCGCCCTAAAAAAGGAGAGGGTGATGGTTGTGCATTCATCATTTGGCCCATTTGTGGAGGGCCTTGGAAGTAAGGATTCATCCATCCTTGGTAGTTGGGCATGTAGGGTTGGAAAAAAGGGGGTGGTTGCTCATAGTATCTCGGCATCTGCCAGTTGTTTCCTCTTTGGCGTCGGTTTCTCCTATTTTGACCCCTGCCTCTTCTTGTAGTCGTGCCTTCATCACTACTCCAATCAGAGTTGTTATTGGAACTCCCTGCTGAGGAGTCGTCATTTTCTTTGTAGTCTGGAGTGACGTAATCTTCCCTTGAGTAGGGGTGCATCTTTTCCATAGAAAACCTTTTGAGGTCTTTGTTCAATTTTTGGATTTTATTTTGAGTGATGTACTCCTTTGTCTCGTTCATTTCTTTGTTTATCTCCTCGAGTTTCTTCTTGAAGACGGAGATCTGTACCATGGTTTTTAGTTTGGCTTCGCTGGTTTGTATGCTGATTGTTAATGTTTCAACCAAACGTGTCGCTGTTTTGATTATTAGAACTAAATAGTCTCGGGTGCACTTCCATGAAATGGAAGACCAGTCTTTGCGGAAGAGTACATCCTTCAAAAAAATACGGGGGGCATTCTGTACCCATAGGCCTTTGGGTGCTGAGTTGGCGCGTAAATATTCTTTCATGATAATGCCATGAATTGCTGTTCTGACTAGTTCTTTCTTTGTCTCCGTGAGTTCATCCCACTCATTTGTTTGTGTTAATGTTTGTGCCAAATCTCTGTCTTGCAATAAAGAAGATTCTGACAATATGGCGTTTACTTCCTCCTCCGTATAGCTCAATCCTTGCATCTCAGCCATTATCACTTCTGTGAGTGGATTTTATGCCCGTATTTGACCCACTTTTTAGGGTATGAGAGGGGCTTAAGGGAGACCGTTCTCCCTGAGTTAGAATTGTATTTCCCACAGCTGTGCGCTGCTTATAACTACAGAACATCAATGGGGGGGAGGGAAAAGAAGCAGTGGTCTATTCAGCTTCCAATGGTTAGTACAAAAATCAACAATGAAGGGGGGAATAGACCACTTGTCCTGTGTACCAGGGTCTCATTTAACGTGGATGGTTGTCGTTAAAAAACCCTCATATACGTACACAAGTATCGGGCGGTATATGTTGGTTCTCCGCCTTCGTGTGTCGTAATAGCATGATCATTGGGCTTTTTTTTGTCCAAATGCCAATAGTAAACACTTCATAAAACTTCCCAATGTACAACACAATGGATATTTGTGCACCACTGCCTATACCATCACACACTTTCTCTCCCAATGTACAACATAATGCACATTTGAGCACCACTGCATATAACACTACACTCTGAGACAGAGAAGTACATTCCACACATTTCTTTCTCTCATACTTTTAAATGCATATCTCACACGTCCTGTTCCTGGCAAGGCTGTAAAAAGCAAACACTCCCCCTCTGAAGCTATAAGTAGACACAAAATGAAATCTTCAAGGAAAAATGCACTTAAGAGGTTTAAGAGCCACTCCACCCCTGGATACCGGAGTACCCGAGTTACTTATCCCAGAGGAACTGGGTGCATAGGTCTGGAGTGGTGTCGGGAACCGCCATCGTTCTCAATGGAGGGCTGCGAAGCAATACTGCTGCCGTGAAGGTGAAAAGGGTCCAGTGGAATCCAAGCCTGGATTCTGGAAGGAAGGAACCTGAAAGCAGAGGGGACAGAGTCTGTGTCACTTCAGAGTGACCAGGTGCACGGGAGACGGATGCCCACCGATGTCAAGTGCTTTAGGTGCGAAGAAGGGATGCTTGACTCTGCAGCCACGAAGACCAGGAGATGTCGACGACGACCAGGAGCCAGATGCGAGCTGTCCTACGAAGGATGTCGAGTGGGGAGGGGTCAGTGTCCAGCTGGAGCACCAACAAGCTTTGGCAAAAGCAACCCATGCATGAAGGTCAAGCAGGTTACGGTGTGGACCAGCAAGGTCCAGGGGACTCACCAAGCAATTGGGACTCAGGGCACATCTGGACCAACCAGGAAAGACCAATGGAAATCAATATGACCCTCAGGAGGACCCACAGGTCGAATCACCAGGAGTTGCGAGGGGTCCTCGAGCAAGATTGCAAAGTACCAGCCCACAGGTCACTCAGTGCGAGGAGGCCGGAGTTCTTTGGTGCAAATACTGCTCAGGGTCAGGCCTACACGGAGTCCAATGCACAAGCTCGGGAATCGCCAACAAGTATATGCAACTGCAAATGGAAGCGTTGCACAGGGGTTCAGGTTATGCAGTCCCCACGAGGGATACTGGCCTCAAACTTGCTGAGAGGGCAGATCGACCTCGAGGACCTTCAAAAACCCACCTCCTGTGTTGCTGAAATCTGCGGAGTCCTCAAGAGCTCGGGAGCAGCAGACCGGTCAGTTGCGTTAAGTTGCCTGCTAGGGCAGGGGAGTGACTCCTTCACTCCCAGGGAGATTCCTCAGTTGTCCTTATTGCACCACAGGTCCTGCACGGAGCCTCTATGGAGCAAGGGCACAGACGAGGCTTTGGACGGAGAGGGAGACAAAGTTGGGCCCAGTCGAAGTCCAGCGCGGTCCAGTGTGTCCAGATGGTCGAAGGTCAATGGTTTCTTCTTGTAGAATCTTGTCCACGTAAAATCTAAAGTCTTACAGCCAGGTAAGCCCTTTTGTACCCACAGGAGAGGGTTGCACATATATTCGTGGGACCCTCCTAGGGGAGGGTCAGGACAGAGGGGTGGTTACATCCATGTCCTTTGTCCAGTTTCGCGCCAGATCAGGAGCCAACGGCTCCCAGAACTGGTTTGAGCTGATCTATGCACAGGGACACCAAATGCGCCCCAAGTGCAGACTTTCAGGCACTCACAGAGTCCATCCACCCAGCCTTAATACACTAAATCCTGTCTGGGAGATGGTCACACCTCCCCGTGACAGGATGCCTATTGTGCTGTCTTCCTCTGCTCAAGCTTGGCTCAGCAGCAGAAGGGCATAAATATGTCTCTGGTCGGCAGCATCCATTTTGTGCTGACCGGGTCGAGAAGATTGGCACCGGATAGACCTGTGACCCCACAAAGCTTGCTTCAGAAGGGTGGAATCATACTCCCACACTGGTTACCGGTGTGGAGGTATGATTCCGAGGTGTTTGATACCAAACACGATACGTTTCTATGCAGCCGTTTTCGAGATAGGATTTACAGCGAGGTTATAATGCACCTCTACCTATATGTCCGCTGAGTCACAGACAACCCAGGAGAATGGTCTCCTAAGGCTGCAGAGAGGCTCTGCTTATGGAGGGGCATCCTCTCACTAAAAACCCAGCACCCTGCCTTAAGGATTGATAAGGCCTGCTATAGGGGTGACATACGTTTTTAATGTAGTGACCTATAGATATAGTGAACCTATATCTAAAGTAAGTGGTGCAAGCACCAGCTTACACAGGTTGCAGTAACAGACCTGTAGTTCCATTTTGCATGGCCTCTCATGGGTGGCATAATACATGCTTCAACCAATGGGAGGCCTCTGGGGTACCTATGCCCTGGGTACATGGATACCATATACTAGGGACTTACAAGGGTACCCCAGTATCCAATCTGGAGTGTACCAAAGTACATGCATAACAATTTAAAGGAGAAAGCAGATAGACTGGGGTCCTGATTAGAAGGATCCCAGTCAGACTAGTCAAAAACAGTGCAACATCAATCAAAAAGTAGGGGTAACCATCAGAAGCAGATCCTACTTTCCTACATCCACCTTTGCATGTTAAGCATTCTACCGTCTGCCCATATGGCCTCAAAAACCACTTCTTGTGGACGGCCAATCTTTGGTAGTGTGTTCACCTGACTTTTCATATCGCTGTGTCTTCCTTCAGACGCCTCCCGCACTCGTTCTCATGCCATGATATAGTAAAGACTGCACAAGTTTGACTCACTATACTCACTTCCTCCTCTCTAACTGTCCCATCCGATACAGGTTGCTGGGGTAGAATGTATGCAGCAAAAGTCTTTTCTGCAGAGAAGTATTCCAGCGAATACTGAAAATCTTTTAAGCAAAATTCACCAAACAGGTGCTAACAGAGTCTCCAAATTTAGAAACCTTTAAATATAGCACAGGATATAGAGCTTTCTGAGATGAATATGAGGGGAATAGATGCCCAGCTCCAGTAGAGGGACTGCACTGAAAGATATGTAATGTAAATTTAAGGGAAATTTTAATTTTGTTGCCAAGGGTAGTGTTAAAAATAAAGGTCAATATTGTCAAGACGGATTTAGGGGAAAATGTAAGGGACAACAATGTTGGAATGTGTTGTCGGAATGGCAGTAAAATGCATTTGAGAATTGCTATGTTTTGTCTCTCTTGGTCTCATGTCCACTTCAAATGTGACAAGACCTGGTACTCTAAAGTACTTGCTGATGATAAACGATCCATTTGCCGACAGGAGAGAATTTGGGAAGAAACGGAACTCCTGAGGACCCCATGATACTGAAATTTCTCTTCACAACACCCAAACCTCTCATCACATCAGCTAAAACAAAGTTCTATACCTTAGGTTTCCGACGAGGAGCTCAGGAGCTACTGGTAGCTCGCCAACACCCTTGAAGTAGATCTACAAAGTGAAGCTCTGCTAAGTACGTCATTCTGAGGTTTTATGACAGCACTGCTTATCCCAGGACCCTGAAAGTGGTAACCATCCAAACCAAAGTAAGGGCCTCATGGTAAGACAAAAATGCACAATGTGTTGGCCTATGGAGCCTGCAGCGTGACCATATGTATCTACTCTCAATCTAGTAAAGTCATAAGGAGATTAGGTATGATTAGACATGTCGTAGGCCCCACTGTATGCATCATGGTATATGTGTGAACAATGAGCTCAGAAAGAGTACCTGCAGTAACCAGAACAGTCACCTGTGTGTGAGCTGGCAGGAGTCAGAGGAAAAGTGTGTGAGTTGAGCTAATGATCAGCCCAGGCGCTGAGAAGAGGAGGGGGTGGATCCATTTCCTGGTATAATTGTGGCCTAGCATAATTGTCATCCCTGACATATTTTGGGCATTCCTGGTACTTGCATATAGTGGTAGCCATCACTGACATATTAGAAGCATGGCTGACCTAATGTTGGCACCCTTAACATAAAGGTTGCCATCTCTGGCATAATAATGGCCATAACTGATGTATTGTAAGCATCTTTGCTGTTGTTGTGCCCAGCCTTGGCACAGTGGTACCTCTGATATAATGGTGAGAATTATTGGCATAGGATAGGCATCATTGGCACTATGGTGAGTGTCCATGTCATGTGATCATAATGCCTGAACATTTCAAGCAGATTCTGTCCATTTGCAGCATTTATACATGTGAGTATGTGATACAAATTACAAGCTGATGTTTGGAGACTAGGTATTTACTACAAATGTAAACTGGTATTTTGAAGACAAAATGATGTTTCTTTAAGAAAAGACAGCTAAGAAATTGAGTTTGTTTCCTTAAAACGGAGGAGGTATTTGATAGATGAATCCTTTGTCTTCAGGAAGTAAAATGCTGATAAAGACAATATCGTTGATTCCAAAAGTATATTTAAAGCAGATATTTGAATGGCAATTCAAAATGAGTTTGGAAGACTTATTACTGTGATTATGTATGTGCCAGAGAGCGTGTCCTCCTGCTGGTGTTATTTCATTAATTATGTGGAGGCACATGATATTATTGTTTTTCCTAACATTCCTATGGGTTGTATTGTACAGTGAAACAATTTGTTATTAGCTCGGAAAAAAAATCCTTGAGCAGACGTAGCTCTCGTTATTAAAAAAGGTTGGAGATGCCTGGGCTTGAATATCATGAAGACTAAATGGGAAGTGACCTAGCCAGGAAACTGGATGATGCAGAGTACGGGAAGACACTAACTTTACACATACAAAGTATCATACAATAAGTTCACTTTTTTACAACACAGGACATATCTTAGCCCACAAAAAGTTGACCAAGGTAGATGAATTTGTACCATCGACATGCAGTAGATGTTCCTTATATAATGCTGGTTTTTAACCACATGGGACAGAACTGCCACAGAATTAGTCGCTTTAAGAGTAGGATAACTTATCAGCAGGGACAGATCAGAGGGTAACTTTCCATGCCTTAAATCCTACAAAAGTGGCACACAATGTATAGATGTATCCTTTTTACGAGCCAAGTGAGCAACAGCAGCGTCATAGAAGTCATTCACAAGCCCCGTCTTGCCTAGTGGCGATGGTGAATCCAGAAATGGCCAGAAGCACAGAATGTGACAATGAAAAGGGAGGACGCTAGAGAACTAGGAAGGTGGGTGATCTGTGGCTCAGCAGAGGGATGAGATACGGCTTTAATTCATGTTGGATCACAGCGACATTATAGAACTGAGTGACTAGGTGAAATGAAAGCCACAGATGCAGAATACACATCCTGAAGGAATAAATCCTGCACACGACACTCACCAAATACAATGAACACTGCCCAAGAGAGCGACCTGGAGACTGCAAATGCCAGTATCCCAAATAGGTCACTATATGAAGACCAGATTCTTCTGTGGCCACAACACCATATTCATTCAACCTCCCCTCTTGCACAGTCAACCCTATCGCTGGAAATGTAAACTTTATTGGCCCAAGACTTCAAGAGATCCATACATGTTTATGACCACTAGACGGAGGCAATTTATTGTTTGTTCTAAAGTAGAGCATTAATTAGCAAAAACTTTGCTTACATTCCTGCAATTAATATGTAAAATTACTAACTGATATTAAATATATGCAATAATCTAGATTGTAAAACATAGATGAAACGTGTATAGTACACTCTGCCACAGTGGAAATATATAGTAGACCACGGAACAGCAAAAGCGAGCTTTGTAACTGAAATATCCGCACCTGAAGGTTCATTTATGATAGGTTCATATTACCATGTTTACTTGGATGCTCTGTGTGACTGTAAAGTGACAGTAAAGTGTTTTAAGAACAAGAGATATAATGAGATATAATGAGCAGTGCTGTATGATAGATAAGATCCACAAGCAATTAATATATTATTAATAATGACTTCTGATTTATTGGATTGAAACCGAGAGGTATTCAGGTGGACACGTCACCGTCAATTGATAATAAAAAATAAAATATTTCAAGTATTTTTATTTCTTCTGTTTTGTGATGATGATTGAATAATTTCACTGTTTATAACAGTATATTAGAAATGATACACAAATGCAGGTTACCATGGTGACTTGATGTGTAAAGCAGTAACTGGTTGTACTTTAACTTAATCCTCTGGGACCTGCTTATAGTTTTTGGGCAACTTTGGGAGCTGCCCTCCAAATAAAAGGGTTTGGATCTACTATTCACCCATCTTTCAAACACCTTTTTTAAATGTCTTTCAAAACATCTCTTCTAACAGTATTTGGCAGAGAATTTAATATCGATACACTTTAGCCCTTAACTAATCTTTAAATTAGATTATCCTTTTCTGATTGTTTACCTTGAACTAGTCATGTCTGTGATTCATGAATTATTTGCATTGCTTCTTTATCGTTTAGCCATCGAGCCATCCACCAAGCCAATCCATCCACCAAGCCAATCCATCCACCCAAACACCTGTATCCACCCACACACCCTCCCACCCAGCCATCCATCCAGTCGCTAATCCATCCAAAATAGTTCCAACAATCCATCATCAGTCCTTGAATCGCCCCATCGAGCCTTCCACTTTCAGTCTTTTTTTCCTTAGTCTTTCCTTCTTACCTTTAATATTATCATAGGTTACTTTAACGTCCCTCCCTCCTTGTTTAACTCAGTTACACTGTTTTTCCTTCCTGTATTTTTCTTTGCCTTACTTAGTCATTTTTCCATGTGATCTCCAATCTTAAAATAAACCCCACTTAAACCCTTGGAATATTCCCCGGAGGTCATTGGAGGATTTCTGTCTTTCATAAACAATCTCACCGCAGCCATCCATTCCACCCTTTCCTCCCTCTCCTCCACCCTGTCCCTGTGGAGTTATCTTTCTTCAGTGAGGGTTGATGCTCGGTGCAGGTTAGAAGCGACCGCTCTCCCTCCCTCCCTTGTGTTGAGTCTATGCTGAAAAACCTGGCATCCTCTCCCAGAGCATCCCCCTGAGGTGACAACAGGAGCTGTGCTCCTGAGGAGCTGTCGCGCCTCTTCTCGGCTCCGAGGGCAGTATGTTGTCACCGAATGCACTGATGTAATGCTGTCCTGCGGGGTTGTTGCTGCTCCCTCCCCTTGCTCTATCTAGGTGCCACGGGGCGTGGCTCGGGAGGCGGCCACCCTTTTACCTGTCTTGTTTTCTAATCTCTTCCCAGCTTGACGTCGGAGAGGGGTGCGTGTGGAGGTGGAGGATTGACGGCTGCAGGTCCACTCCATCCAGAGACATGAAAGACCACCGTGGGGGTCCCAAGCTGCAGCAGCTCACGGTGAGTACGCAGCAAGCGTCCGGCGTCCTATAATGCCCATTTATCAAAGAGCCGTACGAGAATCAACCATCGCCACTTGTGACGCCGAGGGGCAATACATCCTGCAATTCTTTATACTACAGAGTTTATATTTGTTGACAGTGAGGTTCCCTAGAGGGTACAACGGAGCGCAACCAGATACGTCTTTTTCCACTGAAACTTCATACCTTGGTGTTTTTTGGTGTTTTAGCGATAGTTACATTATTGACACACTAAAATAGACGTAGCTGACGGGCTGTGCACTACCGGCTGAGACATTTTAATTTTTTTGATTTCAAAGTATTTAATTAATTCAAGAGAAAAGGCATACAATCAGATGATATTGCGATACAATCAAAGATTACACATGAAAGGCCATTGGTTTATATACAGTACTTGTTATAAAGAGAATGACCATTGAATATATGAGAAGTATCCAGGTCCAGAACGACTTCAATCTAAACCGTGCCTGCAGTATATCTAGAAGGGAATGCGAGCTATAGGTACAAAGGTATTGTAACTGTTCTGAACAGGATTTAATAGGTAAATTCTGTTCCAAAGATTATGACATCATATGTATTGCCTTTATACCAATAAACGCCAAACATGAAAAGGGATAGGAGCAGGAGGAGGGGAGGAGGGGGCGGGATATCTGCTTCATAGACATGGTTAAGCAGACTTAGGGAAAAGACCCATTTATAGATTGAGCTACAATACCTTGAGTACTTAGTTCAATGTATTTATCTAGGGATAGCATACTGTGATAGAGATTGGTGGTGCAGATTGATTCTTAATCCCTTTGCTGTGTGCCTATGTTTTCACCTGTAACTTCTAACTATAATTTTGAAAGCAATATAATGTTATGTCCGCTGAACACTTCTGGTTGCAGGGATATATAGAGCTTGTAGGTTCATCAAGAACCCGAAGTACCCAGCAGTGACGGCCCGTGTAGGGCGTTTTACTGGGGCGGTGACGTGGCACAGAGGAGGGGCAGGGTGAGGGGTTGCAAAATGCGGCAAACGGCCGATTTCAGGTAAGTTACGAAAAAAATTAATAAAACGAATTTCGTTGCGTGCGCTGCATCACGCGCAACAAAATTCGTTTTATTAATCTTTTTTCGTAACTTACCTGAACTCGGCCGTATGCCGCATTTTGCAACCCCCCACCCTGCCCCTCCTCTGCGCCACGTCACCGCCCCGGTAACACGCCCTACACGGGCCGTCACTGGTACCCAGAGCCAATAACTGAGCTGCACCTTGCAACGGTTTTTCATTGTGTACCGGGTATACAGCAATTCATTTGGTAAAATATAAAGAGTGAAAAATAGGTATCAAGGAAACCTATATATTTCCAAAATGGGAACAAAATATGGAGTTTAAAAGCAGTGGTTATTTGCACATCTCCAAATTTGTGGGTATCCATACTAGCATGTGAATTAGAGGGCATTTTTCAAAATGACTTATTTTTTACACACTGTCTTACATTTGGAAGGCAGAAATGCATAGAAATACAATTGGTAATAACCCTTTTCTACGATTCTGTTTTTTTCCTAAGGCTCCTGATAAAAATGGTACCTCACTTGTGTGGGTAGGTCTAGTACCTGCGACAGGAAAGGGCCCAAAAATACAACATGGGCACCACATTTTTTCATTGAAAACCAATCCTTTTTAGGTCTCGCCTGGCTATCGCGTAAGCGATTGCCCAGCGAGACTTATGTAGGTCCTTCAGAAAATGCTGCAAGGCTTCCCAGGCGGATCGGGTGGCAGTTACGCGCACAACCACGCGCATTCCATTTGCCACCAGCTACTTCCTACGAGTGCGCCGCCTCACGCATTCAGAGAGATTTAGTAAGGGGCACAAGACCTTAGGAATGCGGTTTATGGCCAGTGCATGTGAGGCATTCAAGCGCGAAGCTGGCATCGGACTTGAAAGCAGCAGACTGCTTTCGCCAGCGCGTGCTCGGCCTCACTTCCTGCATCCCCTCTTACAACAATTAACTTTCGTTATAACTCACACCCATATGCTCGTTCCCTCCCACCCTTCCTTTGATGTCCGCTTTTCCTGTTGTTTACAAACCACGCCACACACTGCTGCACGCCACACACTGCTGTACGCCAAACACTGCTGCACGCCGCACACTGCTGCACGCCGCACACTACCGCACGCCACACACTGCTGCGCACACTGCTGCATTGCACACTGCTGCATTACACACTGCTGCACGCCGCACACTGCTGCACGCCTCACACTGCTACATGAAACACTGCTGCATGCCTCACACTGCTGCACGCCTCACACTGCTGCACGCCACACACTGCTGCACGCCACACACTGCTGCACGCCACACACTGCTGCACGCCTGTTGGAAACAGCCCACTCCCACTCCGCAGGGTGGTGATGGACTCCCCGAACACACTGTGGTAGCTTGGCTCGAGTGGTCAGGAATCAGGCTCCGTGCTAAGCATACAACATACCCAAACAATAACCATGCGTGCATCCGTTCCAAAAACGACTCTACACCGTAAAAATTATGAAAATATTCTTCTTTATCTTTTTCTCTTAGTTGCTGATTGGAAAAATAAATAGGTCAATCACAATATACAATTTTAAATAGTGCAGGTTAAATAAATATTATCTGAAGATTCAATAAATAGGGGTGATCATAAATACAAGGGACATAAATATCAGTGCAGGTAATACAGGCAATTAAATATTCTGAGGCAATAAATACTGTACCAATAAATATTGTACACCATCAAGTCCTGTGGACCTATAAATATAGTGAAGCAATAAATAGGTAAAAACTCAATAAATACAGTACCCCCAATAAATAATTAAAAGTATACAGCAACACTCATGTAATCAGTTGACATTTCAATTCCTAAGGGCTGATTTGGCCCAGGCACAGCTTGTAGGGTTGTGGAAGGCTTGAGGGGGGCTACTCCCTGGCTGAGACAAGGCTGAGGCCTAAACTGAGGTAGATCAAAGGGGGGAATACCAGTGCCCTGGCTTTCTCTCTCCACACCACCTCTCTAGGTTAGTCCCAGTTCACCCCAGGCACAGTCAGGTTGGTTCCAGCACCTCCCTAGCCCCTTAGAGCAGTCTCTCAGGTCTCCACAGGGCCTTAGGCGCCCTCTACTCCACTTACTGCCCTTTTTCTGATGTTCCGACGCCGCTGGAGTCGTGTCGATGCCGTGAGGCGGTTCCGGTTCGGTCTCGGCGGCCTCGGCACAATGTCAGTTCTAGACGACGCCGGTAGGCGGTTCCGGTCCGATGTCGGCGGCCTCGGTTCGATCTCGACCTCCGATTCGACGGCGTCGGGCAGTCTCTACTCGATGTCGACTTCGGGCGGCTCCGGTCCGATGGCGCTCTCTGCTTCGATGACGTCGGCCGGCCTGGCCTCGATGTCGACTTCCGGCGACTCCGGGGTGCGATCCTCACCCCCGACCTCCGGTGCTCCTCCTCTCAGGTTCCGGGCGACTCCGGAGTGCGATCCTCACTCCCGACCTCCGGTACACTTCACCTCGGTCTCCGACGACTCCGGAGGGCGGACTTCACTCCTCCGATGACGCCGCTCACTCGACCTCGGTTAACTTCCTCCTCGACCTTTGGTATTCCTCACGACCTCCGTCGGCGCCCTCTCTCGACCTCAGGCGGCTCCGGGTACGACGTCTGCTTCTTCAGTCAGCGCCGCTTCTCCACCTCGGGCTCCAGGTCTTAGGCTACTCGACGCCGGACTCCAGGGAAACCAGTTTCCAGGTCAGGATCTTGCTGCTTTCTGCTTCTAAGGCCTGTTCCTGCTGTCCAGGTCCTTAGGATGAGTTTTTCTGGCTTCTTCCCACACAGGGCTACAGGCTGGGATCCATCAGTAGGGACTAGTATCAAGGGTGGGTTTATGGACCCCACTCCAGGCACAAGTTTCCACCCCTGCTGCTTCACTCCTTCCTCCTTCACTGTTGTGCTGCTCTCTCCTCACCAGTCAGGTGCCAACTGCCAGCTCCAACTGCCAACACTCTCTCTTAACTCCCCAACATTCCAAACCGCCTCCAACTGTCACAGGGTTCTGGAATGTTCTGGAAGGTGCTGGTAGGTTCCAGTGGATGCTGGTGATGTCACAGGTGGCCACCATTTTGTGCTTCAGGCCCTCAGACAGAAGTTTCAGGGGTAGGTAAAATGGCTCCCTGAATCTGCAGCAACACTAAAAAGTCTGGTGGTTCCCAAAAAGGAAAAATTCAAACAGGGGTTGAGGCAAAAGTGGGACAAAATAAATAATGATGAGGAGGGACCACCCAAAGGGCTGACAGGTCTAACACGCGTCCCCCCCAGCTGAAAGTGGGGAGAGCTACCCAACCCCTTGGGAGTTCTCATCACTAAGGCGGAAATACCTTGAGAGACCGTCTGCATTGGCGTGGTCCACTCCAGGCCGATGTTCCACCTGAAAGTCCATCCCCTGTAGGGAAATAGACCACCTCAACAACTTGGGATTCTCCCCCTTCATTTGCATCAGCCAACGAAGGGGTCTGTGGTCGGTCTGAACCAGGAAGTGCGAGCCAAACAGGTATGGCCGCAACTTCTTCAGAGCCCATACCACTGCAAAGGCTTCACGCTCTATTGCACTCCACTTCTGTTCCCTGGGAAGTAGTCTCCGGGATAGGAAGACCACGGGTTGATCCAGACCCTCTTCGTTGAGTTGCGATAACACTGCCCCAATGCCATGTTCTGATGCATCTGTCTGGACAATGAACTCCTTGGAAAAGTCTGGGGCCCTTAAGACCGGGGCCTCGCACATGGCTTTCTTCAATCTCACAAAGGCCTGCTGACAGGCCTCCGTCCAGACTACCCGTCG
The DNA here is from genome assembly GCF_964204655.1 of Triturus cristatus. Classification (NCBI taxonomy): domain Eukaryota; kingdom Metazoa; phylum Chordata; class Amphibia; order Caudata; family Salamandridae; genus Triturus; species Triturus cristatus. Next base: position 1,073,653,383 of record NC_140593.1, on the reverse strand, counting down.
AGGTTGTTTCTTGGACGTGAGCTCCGTGAGGGGGGCTACGATGGTACCGTACCCCTTCACGAAGCGGCGGTAGTATCCCGTGAGGCCCAAAAATGCTCGGACCTCAGTCTGTGTCTTGGGGGGTTCCCAGGCCATGATGGCCTCGATCTTCGCCTGGAGGGGTTGCACCGTTCCCCTACCCACCAAGTGTCCAAGGTACACTACCGACCCCTGCCCGATCTGGCACTTGCTGGCCTTGATCGTCAATCCAGCTTGTCTCAGGGCCTGGAGAACAGCTTGCAGGTGACGCAAGTGATCCTCCCAGCTGTTACTGAAGACGGCTATGTCATCCAGATAAGCAGCAGAGAAACTCTCCATTCCGGTGAGGATCTGGTTTACCAGGCGCTGAAACGTGGCAGGTGCGTTCTTGAGCCCAAAGGGCATCACACAGAACTGGTAGTGGCCATTGGGCGTGGAGAAGGCTGACCTTTCCCTTGCTCCATCAGTCAAAGAGATCTGCCAGTACCCCGAAGTAAGGTCAAAGGTACTTAGATATTGGGCAGCTCCCAGCCGGTCAATCAATTCATCCGCCCTAGGGATCGGATGAGCATCAGTTTTTGTCACTGAATTCAGTCCCCGGTAGTCCACACAGAACCTCAGTTCTGGTTGGGCACCCGGTGGTGCAGCTTTCGGTACTAACACCACCGGACTAGACCAGGGGCTGCTAGAAGGTTCAATCACTCCTAGCTCCAGCATCTTAGTGACTTCACTATGAATGCTGGCCTTCACCTTGTCTGACATCCGGTAGATCTTGGACTTCACAGGTGGGCTGTCTCCTGTGTCCACGTCATGGACGCACAGGTGAGTCCTACCCGGGACAAGGGAGAACAACGAAGAGTACTGCCCCAGGACCTGGCGACAGTCCTCCTGCTGTTCAGGAGTTAGAGATGGGGAGAGAATCACTCCCTCCACCGACCCATCCTTTTCTTGAGACGCAAACAGATCAGGGAGAGGCTCGCTTTCCACGTCCTCTCCTCCGTCAGTCACCATCATCAAGATGACTTCGGGCCTCTCGTGGTGGGGTTTGAGGCGGTTGGCATGCAGCACCCGCAGGGGCTGACGAGGGGTCTTCAGGTCCACCAAGTAGGTAGCCTTACCCTTCTTCTCCAACACCTCAAAGGGTCCTGACCAGCGATCCTGGAGGGCACTAAGCTCTCCTGGTTCGATCACCCACACCTTCTGGCCAGGCTCCAACTCCACCGGGTGAGCATTGTGGTCATACCACGCCTTCATTACTGCTTGGCTGGCTTCCAAGTTGTCAGAAGCTTGCTTCCACAACTTAGCCATTTGGCTCCGGAAGGCCAGCATGTAGCTCACCACATCCTGGGGGAGCTTTCTGGGAGTTCTTTCCCATCCGTCTCTCACCAGGTTAAGAGGTCCACGTACAGGGTGCCCATACAGAAGCTCGAAGGGGCTGAAGCCCACTCCCTTCTGTGGCACTTCCCTGTAAGAGAAAAGTAGACAGGGTAGGAGGACGTCCCATTTCCTCCGCAGGCTCTCAGGCAGACTTCTGATCATGCCTTTCAAGGTTTTGTTAAACCTTTCCACCAGACCATTGGTCTGGGGGTGGTAAGGAGTTGTGAACCGGTAGGTCACTCCACACTCCTTCCACATCGCCCGCATATACGCTGACATGAAGTTGGTCCCCCTGTCGGACACAACTTCCTTGGGAAAACCCACTCGGGTAAAGATTCCCATCAGGGCCCTAGCCACAACAGGTGCTGTTATGGTCCTCAGAGGTATTGCCTCTGGGTACCGTGTGGCATGATCCACCAAAACCAGGATAAACCTGTGACCAGCTGTAGTCGGCGGATCTAATGGACCCACAATGTCGATGCCCACCCTTTCAAAGGGGGTGCTAACGACAGGAAGTGGTTCCAGGGGAGCTTTCAGCTTCACCCCTGTTTTCCCACTGGCTTGGCAAGACACACATGTCCGGCAGTAGGTATCGGACGACACTTTCATCTGAGGCCAATAAAAGTGTGGGACAAGACGGGCGAAGGTCTTGTCTTGCCCCAGGTGTCCTGCCAATGGTATCTCGTGAGCCAACTCCAGAAGGAAGGCTCGATAACGTTGAGGAACTACCAAGGCTCGTGACGATCCATGTAGGGGTGCCTTGGGTTCACTGTAGAGGAGGCCATCCTCCCAGTAAACACTGTAGTTCCCTTCAACGTTCCCTGCTGCCTGGGCTTCGGCCTGTCGCCTCAGCCCCTCAAGGGTAGGGCACTCCCTTTGGCCCTGGCAGAATTCCTCCCTGGACGGGCCTCCCTCCACGTGCCACTCGGCCGGGATGGGTAGGTCCTCCAGGTTGGTAACGTCCCCCACCGTAGACTCCTGGTCCACCACCTCCGGTGGCCTATCCGTCCTACGGGGTGGGGACGCCGAGGCAGGCTCCTCCTGTCCTCGGTTCTTCCCTTGACTGGCAGCTGGCTGGGCCTTTGTTCCAGGCTCCAGCCGAAATGAACTCCCTCTTCGGGTAGTCGTGGACCTTGTGCTAACACAGGCCCAGTCAGGTGTACCCAGCATCTCGGTGTGAGTCCGGTATTCCACCTCCTTCCAAGCGTTGTGCTCCATATCATTCCCCAGCAGACAATCGACTGGCACGGCAGGGCTTACGGCAACTCGAAGTGAACCTGCAACCCCCCCCCATTCAAAGGGAACCTCGGCCACGGGATAGTGACCTGTTCTGCCGTCAGCCATCGCGGCTGGGTGGAGTACATCGGGAATTACCTGCTCTGGAGACACCAGTTGACTACGCACCATAGTCATACTGGCTCCTGTGTCTCTCAGAGCCTCCCCTCTTTGGCCGTTGATGGTGACCCACTGCCCATACTTTGCGGTATTTGCGGGCACCTGGATCTTAGGAACCATCTCCCGTTCTCCCAGGGACACTAAAGTGACACCCGCCCACTCCCTTCCCTTAGTTAAGGGCATCTCCTCCCCGAGCACTGCACTAGCTACTCCGGGGGTCTTTCCTCCTGTGGGAGGGGGTGGTCGTTTCTGGCACTTCGGATCTCCTTTATAGTGTCCAACGCCACCGCACTCGTAGCAATGGACAACCCTTGGCTGCTGACTCTGGCCAGGATTAGGGTTTCTGGGCGGGTTAGCCTTAGAGGTGAATCCTGTTCCCTTCCCTTGGAAGTTATTTTGGGGGCCTTTGGAGAACTCCTTTTTCTTTTCCCCTCCCTCTTTCTTCTGGGGGGCGCCCTGTCCGGCCTTTTGAGTATCCCCTCCAGTCCCCCTTGTGGACACCCGGGTACTAGCCCAAATGTCCGCCTCCTCAGCAAGCTTCCGGGGACTGGTCAGCTTGCTATCCACCAGGTGTTGCCGCAGTTCAGGGAAACATTTCTCGAGCAGGTGTTCCTTCAGTACTAGGTCAAACAACTCCTCGTAGTTCCTCACTTCACTGCCCTGAATCCAACCTTCCATTGCCTTCTTCGCATAGTCCAGGAAGTCCACCCAATTCTGCGTGCCCAGTTTGTGACTACCCCTGAACTTCTGTCGGTACTTTTCAGGTGTTAGTCCAAACTTTCTGATGAGCGCCAGTTTCATGGTGGGGTAGTGGGTCTGCTCATCCTCTTCGAGGGCCAATAAAGCATCCCTACCAGCTGGAGGCATGTACTTGTACAATCCCCCTCCCCAGTACTTCTCCGGAACCCCATGGGCCCTCAGTGAGACCTCATAGGCCGCTAGCCACTTGGCGATATCGTCGCCCACTCCATAGCTAGCCACTATGTCCTTTGGCAGGTATGGTTTGGATTCCCTGGTGATCTCTTGGGTTTGGCTGCCACCATTAGGAACAGGTTGTGCCCCGATTCTCAAGATCTGAAGATCTATTTCTTTCAGTCGCAATTCGTGGGCCATCCTCTGCTCCTCCTTTTCCTTTTCCAGCCTTGCTAAGTCCCATGTGAGCTGTCTTTTCTCCCTCCGGTCCGTTAGCTCCACTTCAGACAAGCCACCGCTAGAGGCACTGCTGCCCTTCCTAGAAATGGTTCTGGGCCCTGCTGACAGGTTCCCCACCTCAGGTTGGTACATCTCAGCCCCCTCAGGGTCAGGCTCTCCATCCCTGTCTTCCTCCTCAGCCTTGCTTTCTCGGCGTGCCTCCCCCCAAGCCCTTAAGCTGGTTTGGAGTGCACCCTTCTTTGCTCCTGGGGGACAGTACACCCCCTCCCGCTGGCAAAACTCCCTGAGTTGGGCCACAGTGTAGGTTTCTAGATTTTCTAGTACAAACTCCATCTTGCCCACTCAGGTTAGAGGACAGGTTTTTGTGCAGTAACTATGCAGGGGGGTACCTTTAATAATACCTCCTCCCACCACCAGAGTAAATTTGGAAAAAACAAAAACCCACAATTAGGAAGGCCGCTCTTGAGAAAACTCCCGGTGTAGGCCTATGGACTACCCACAGTTATTGTTGAGTATACGTAGGCACAGCTCAATCCCACCACTGGACACCAATTTATGTTGGAAACAGCCCACTCCCACTCCGCAGGGTGGTGATGGACTCCCCGAACACACTGTGGTAGCTTGGCTCGAGTGGTCAGGAATCAGGCTCCGTGCTAAGCATACAACATACCCAAACAATAACCATGCGTGCATCCGTTCCAAAAACGACTCTACACCGTAAAAATTATGAAAATATTCTTCTTTATCTTTTTCTCTTAGTTGCTGATTGGAAAAATAAATAGGTCAATCACAATATACAATTTTAAATAGTGCAGGTTAAATAAATATTATCTGAAGATTCAATAAATAGGGGTGATCATAAATACAAGGGACATAAATATCAGTGCAGGTAATACAGGCAATTAAATATTCTGAGGCAATAAATACTGTACCAATAAATATTGTACACCATCAAGTCCTGTGGACCTATAAATATAGTGAAGCAATAAATAGGTAAAAACTCAATAAATACAGTACCCCCAATAAATAATTAAAAGTATACAGCAACACTCATGTAATCAGTTGACATTTCAATTCCTAAGGGCTGATTTGGCCCAGGCACAGCTTGTAGGGTTGTGGAAGGCTTGAGGGGGGCTACTCCCTGGCTGAGACAAGGCTGAGGCCTAAACTGAGGTAGATCAAAGGGGGGAATACCAGTGCCCTGGCTTTCTCTCTCCACACCACCTCTCTAGGTTAGTCCCAGTTCACCCCAGGCACAGTCAGGTTGGTTCCAGCACCTCCCTAGCCCCTTAGAGCAGTCTCTCAGGTCTCCACAGGGCCTTAGGCGCCCTCTACTCCACTTACTGCCCTTTTTCTGATGTTCCGACGCCGCTGGAGTCGTGTCGATGCCGTGAGGCGGTTCCGGTTCGGTCTCGGCGGCCTCGGCACAATGTCAGTTCTAGACGACGCCGGTAGGCGGTTCCGGTCCGATGTCGGCGGCCTCGGTTCGATCTCGACCTCCGATTCGACGGCGTCGGGCAGTCTCTACTCGATGTCGACTTCGGGCGGCTCCGGTCCGATGGCGCTCTCTGCTTCGATGACGTCGGCCGGCCTGGCCTCGATGTCGACTTCCGGCGACTCCGGGGTGCGATCCTCACCCCCGACCTCCGGTGCTCCTCCTCTCAGGTTCCGGGCGACTCCGGAGTGCGATCCTCACTCCCGACCTCCGGTACACTTCACCTCGGTCTCCGACGACTCCGGAGGGCGGACTTCACTCCTCCGATGACGCCGCTCACTCGACCTCGGTTAACTTCCTCCTCGACCTTTGGTATTCCTCACGACCTCCGTCGGTGCCCTCTCTCGACCTCAGGCGGCTCCGGGTACGACGTCTGCTTCTTCAGTCAGCGCCGCTTCTCCACCTCGGGCTCCAGGTCTTAGGCTACTCGACGCCGGACTCCAGGGAAACCAGTTTCCAGGTCAGGATCTTGCTGCTTTCTGCTTCTAAGGCCTGTTCCTGCTGTCCAGGTCCTTAGGATGAGTTTTTCTGGCTTCTTCCCACACAGGGCTACAGGCTGGGATCCATCAGTAGGGACTAGTATCAAGGGTGGGTTTATGGACCCCACTCCAGGCACAAGTTTCCACCCCTGCTGCTTCACTCCTTCCTCCTTCACTGTTGTGCTGCTCTCTCCTCACCAGTCAGGTGCCAACTGCCAGCTCCAACTGCCAACACTCTCTCTTAACTCCCCAACATTCCAAACCGCCTCCAACTGTCACAGGGTTCTGGAATGTTCTGGAAGGTGCTGGTAGGTTCCAGTGGATGCTGGTGATGTCACAGGTGGCCACCATTTTGTGCTTCAGGCCCTCAGACAGAAGTTTCAGGGGTAGGTAAAATGGCTCCCTGAATCTGCAGCAACACTAAAAAGTCTGGTGGTTCCCAAAAAGGAAAAATTCAAACAGGGGTTGAGGCAAAAGTGGGACAAAATAAATAATGATGAGGAGGGACCACCCAAAGGGCTGACAGGTCTAACAACGCCTCACACTGCTGCACGCCGCACACTGCTGCACGCCTCACACTGCTGCACGCCTCACACTGCTGCATGCCTCACACTGCTGCACGCCTCACACTGCTGCACGCCACACACTGCTGCACGCCACACACTGCTGCACGCCACACACTGCTGCACGCCACACACTGCTGCATGCCTCACACTGCTGCGCGCCTCACTGCTGCACGCCGCACACTGCTGCACGCCTCACACTGCTGCACGCCGCACACTGCTGCACGTCGCACACTGCTGCACGCCGCACACTGCTGCACGCCTCACACTGCTGCACGCCACACACTGCTGCACGCCTCACACTGCTACACGAAACACTGCTGCACGCCTCACACTGCTGCACACCTCACACTGCTGCACGCCTCACACTGCTGCACGCCTCACACTGCTGCACGCCACACACTGCTGCACGCCTCACACTGCTGCACGCCTCACACTGCTGCACGCCACACACTGCTGCACGCCACACACTGTTGCACGCCTCACACTGCTGCACGCCGCACACTGCTGCACGCCGCACACTGCTGCACGCCTCACACTGCTGCACACCGCACACTGCTGCACACCTCACACGCCTCACACTGCTGCACGCCACACTCTGCTGCACGCCACACTCTGCTGCACGCCACACACTGCTGCACACCACACACTGCTACACACCTCACACTGCTGCACGCCTCACACTGCTGCACGCCGCACACTGCTGCACGCTGCACACTGCTGCACGCCTCACACTGCTACACGAAACACTGCTGCACGCCTCACACTGCTGCACGCCACACACTGCTGCACACCACACACTGCTGCACGCCACACACTGCTGCATGCCTCACACTGCTGCATGGCCCACACTGCTGCACGCCTCACACTGCTGCACGCCTCACACTGCTGCACGCCACACACTGCTGCATGCCACACACTGCTGCATGCCTCACACTGCTGCACGCCTCACACTGCTGCACGCCTCACACTGCTGCACGCCGCACACTGCTGCACGCCGCACACTGCTGCATGCCTCACACTGCTACACGAAACACTGCTGCACGCCTCACACTGCTGCACGCCACACGGTGCTGCACGCCACACACTGCTGCACGCCTCACACTGCCGCATGCCTCACACTGCTGCATGCCTCACTGCTGCACGCCTCACACTGCTGCATGCCGCACACTGCTGCACACCTCACACTGCTGCATGCCTCACACTGCTGCATGCCTCACACTGCTACACGAAACACTGCTGCACGCCTCACACTGCTGCATGCCTCACACTGCTGCACGCCGCACACTGCTGCATGCCGCACACTGCTGCATGCCTCACACTGCTGCACGCCTCACACTGCGCTGCATGCCACACACTGCTGCACGCCACACACTGCTGCACGCCTCACACTGCTGCACGCCACACACTGCTGCACGCCGCACACTGCTGCATGCCGCACACTGCTGCACGCCGCACACTGCTGCATGCCTCACACTGCTGCACGCCTCACACTGCTGCACGCCTCACTCTGCTGCACGCCTCACACTGCTGCATGCCTCACACTGCTGCACGCCTCACACTGCTACACGAAACACTACTGCACGCCTCACACTGCTGCACGCCGCACACTGCTGCACGCCTCACACTGCTGCATGCCTCACACTGCTGCACGCCGCACACTGCTGCACGCCGCACACTGCTGCATGCCACACACTGCTGCATGCCGCTGCACGCCACACACTGCTGCACGCCACACAAAGCTGCACGCCACACACTGCTGCACGCAGCACACTGCTGCACACAGCACACTGCTGCACGCCGCACACTGCTACACGAAACACTGCTGCACGCCACACAGCTGCACGCCACACACTGCTGCATGCCACATACTGCTGCACGCCACACACTGCTGCACGCCACACACTGCTGCACGCCGCACAATACTACACGAAACACTGCTGCACGGCACACACTGCTGCACGCCACACACTGCTGCACGCCACACACTGCTGCACATTGCTGCATTATTCACTGCTGCATGCTGCACGACACTGCTGCACGCAGCGCACTGCTGCACGCCGCACACTGCTGCATGCCGCACACTGCTGCATGCTGCTGCACGCCACACAGTGCTGCATGCCTCACAGTGCTACACGAAATACTGCTGCACACCGCACACTGCTGCACGCCACACACTGCTGCACGCCACGCACTGCTGCATGCCGCACACTGCTGCATGCTGCACACTGCTGCACGCCGCACACTGCTGCACGCCGCACACTGCTGCACGCCTCACACTGCTGCACGCCTCACACTGCTGCACGCCTCACACTGCTGCACGCCTCACACTGCTGCACGCTACACACTGCTGCACGCCGCACACTGCTGCACGCCGCACACTGCTGCACTCCACACACTGCTTTTATGCGAGTTTATGCTACTGACATTGTAAATGACAATGCCTTTTATTTGTTTTAAAACCAAAACATAAATAAAAGGCATTGTAATTTTACAATGCCAATAGCTCAAACTCTTATAAATGCGAGACCTATTGCATTGCAAATGCTTGGTATGCAATGTGACTAGCTGTGGATTTTGGACCCTAGCTCAGCTGGCGCCTAGGGAAACCTAGCAAACCTGTATATTTTTAAAAACAAGACACCCAGGAAAATCCAGGATGGGGTGAGTAGTGTGGGTCTCATCAGGTTCTGTTCCCCATAATCCCTTCCAAACTTTAAACTTTGTAAAAAAAAAAAAAGTCCTCACATTTCTGTGATGGAAAGTTCTGGGATCTGCGGGGAGACAGAAACTTCCACCCACCCGGCATTCCCTCAAGTCTCCTGATAAAAATGGTACCTCACGTGTGTGTGTAGGCCTAGTGCCTTCAACAGGAAATTGCCCAAAACGCACTATGGCGACATCAAAACGACCTGGTTTAGCAAGGGAATCACCTGCATTTTCAGTCCCTTGCTCAGTAGTCATCTAGGGAAACCTACCAAACTTAGACATTTCTGAAAACTAGACACCTGGGGGAGTCCAGGGAAGTGTGGCTTGCATGGATCCCCTAATCTTTTCTTACCCAGAATCCCCTGCAAACTTCAAATTTAGCACAATTGTAAAAAAGTTTCCTCACATTTCTGTGTGGGAAAGTTGTGCGATCACTGGGCTGACACAATTTTCCTACCACTCAGCATTTCCCCAGATCTCCCGATAAAAATGGTACCTCACTTGTGTGGCCCGGTGATCCCACAACTTTCCCACAGAGAAATATGAGGAAAATGGGATTTTTTAAGCTAAATTTGAGATTTGCAGAGGATTCTGGGTAAGAAAACATTGGGAGATTCACGCAAGCCACACCTTCCTAGCAGCCGCGGCCCATGCAGGTAAGAGCAGTGGGGCGGTGGGGCCTGGTGGGGGGATTTCGACAGACACTGACCAAAAACGCGGGTGCCCCCTTGCAAGACCAGGTTGTTTTGTGAACAATAATTTTGATGTCTCCACAATACGTTTTGGGCCCATCCCTGTTGCGGGCAGTTGGCCTACCCACATAAGTGAGGTACCACTTTTATTGGAAGACCTGGGGGAACGCTATGAGGTAGGAAATTTGTGTCCTCCAGGGAATGCCTCAACTTTCCCACACAGAAATGTGAGGAAAATGTGATTTTTTAAATCTAAATTTGAGATGTGCAGGCGATTCTGGTCATGAAAACATTGGGGGATTCACACAAGCCACACCTCTCTAGACTCCCCTGGGAGTCTAGTTTTCAGAAATGTCTGGGTTTGGTAGATTTCCCTAGATTGACGCTGAGCCGGGGACCAAAAATGCAGGTGACCACCTTGCAAAATCAGGTCGTTTTGTAATCGATAATTTTGATGCCTCGAAATACGTTTTAGGCCCTTCCCTGTCATGTGTGCTTGGCCCAATCACACAAGTGAGGTGCCATTTTTATTGAGAAACCTGGGGGTAATGCTGAGTGGTAGGAAATTCATGCCAGCCTGGTGATCCCACAACTTTCCCACACAGAAGTGTGAGGAAAACATTGGGGAATCCACACAAGCCACACCTCCCTGGACTCCCCCAGGTATACAGGGCCCGATTAACAGAACTAACTTAAGACAAAATCCTAAACTTACTACCATTTTCGTATTCACAGAAGGCACTTGCTCATTTTGGTATTCACAGAAGACACTTACTCACTTCGGTATTCACAGAAGTTAGGACTCCTAACTTTTGGACTTCTACATGCCTTCTGTGAATACCAAAAGCCTTAAAATTAGGATTTTTCTCAGTTTAGGAGTCCTAAAGTTAGGACTCCTAACTTTACTACTACTAAACTGAGAAAACTCCTAATTTTAAGGCTTTTGGTATTCACAGAAGGCATTTAGAAGTCCTAAAGTTAGGAGTCCTAAGTTTACTCCTACTAAATTGAGAAAAATCCTAATTTTAAGACTTTCGGTATTCACAGAAGGCATTTAGGAGTCCTAAAGTTAGGAGTCCTAACTATACTACTTCTAAACTGAGAAAAATCCTAATTTTGAGACTTTCGGTATTCACAGAAGGCATTTAGGAGTCCTAAAGTTAGGACTCCTAACTATACTACTAATAAACTGCGAAAAATCCTAATTTTAAGACTTTCGGTATTCACAGAAGGCATTTAGGAGTCCTAAAGTTAGGACTCCGAAGTTCTGTGAATACCGAAATGAGTAAGTGCCTTCTGTGAATACCAAAATGGTAGTAAGTTTAGGATTTTGTCTTAAGTTAGGTCTGTGAATCGGGCCCCTAGTTTTCAGAAAGAAATGTGTGGATTTGGTAGGTTTCCCTAGATGGCCGCCGAGCCCAGGACCAAAAACGCAGATGATTCCTTGCTAAAACAGGTTGTTTTGTGATAGAGAGGGGGCACCCGCGCTTTTGGTCCCGGGCTCAGCGGCCATATAGGGTACCTACCAAACCCAGACATTTCTGAAAACTAGATACCCACACAAGTGAGGTATCATTTATATTGAGAAACCTGCGGGAATGCTGGGTGGTAGGAAATTTATGCCAGCCTGGTATTCCTACAACTTTCCCACACAGAAATGTAAGGAAAACATTGGGGGATTCCCACAAGCCACACCTCCCTGGACTCCCCTAGGTATCTAGTTTTCTGAAAGAAATGTGTGGATTTGGTAGGATTCCCTAGATGGCCGCCGAGCCCAGGACCAAAAACGCAGATGATCCCTTGCAAAAACATGTTGTTTTGTGATAGAGAGGGGGCACCCGCGCTTTTGGTACCGGGCTCAGCGGCCATCTAGGGTACCTACCAAACCCAGACATTTCTGAAAACTAGATACCCACACAAGTGAGGTATCATTTTTAATGAGAAACCTAGGGGATGCTGGGTGGTAGGAAAGTTATGCCAGCCTGGTGTTCCCACAACTTTCCCACACAGAAATGTAAGGAAAACATTGGGGGATCCACACAAGCCACACCTCCCTGGACTTTCACACATAGTTTTCAGAAATGTGTGGGTTTGGTAGGTTTCCCTAGATGGCCACCGAACCCAGGACCAAAACGCAGGTGCCCCCTTTCAAAAACAGGTTGTTTTGTGATAGATAGGGAGCACCTTCATTTTTAGTCCTGTCCTCAGCAGCATCTAGGAAAACGTACCCAGCTCAGAAATTTCTGAAAACTAAACACCCACACAAGTGAGGTATAATTTTTATTGGGAAACCAAGGGGAACACTGGATGGTAGGAAATTTGTGCCCGTACGGTGATCCCACGCAAAAATGTGAGGAAAATGTGATTTGTTTAGCTAGATTTGAGGTCTGCAGGGGATTCTGGGTAAGAAAATGGTGGATCTATGCAAAACAGACCACCAGCCAAGTGACAGTCCCCACACACGGCCAGCCAAGCGCCATCCAAGTACACTGCCAGCCAAGCACCAGTCCATGCACACTGGCAGCCAAGCGCCAGTCCACACACACCTCCAGGTGATCAAGCATCTATACACACCACCACTAAGCGCTACTCCACAACACCGCCAGCTAACTGCAAGTCCACACACCGCAAGCAAAATGCCAGTACACACACAGCCAGCGAACGCTAGTACATGCAGACCATCAGCTGAATTCCATTACACTCACACACACAGAAACTTTCCCTGATATCTTGTGTTTATCTGCCCCAGATGAGCTTAGAAATATCGGTGATCTGCCTCCAAGGGGGGCAGAAATGGCTAAAATGTGTGCCCCAAAAAATGGGGGTGACCTTTGACTATGGGGCTGCTCCCTGACATGTCCATAACCATATCTCTGGTGCCTAGTGGGCTTTGTGCCTCTCCCCCCAGGTAATAACCACCATCTGCCCTCCAGGGCAGTAGAAAGACTGCCGATTTTTTTTGGGTGGGGGCATTGGCATTCTGGGCACCCCTATACATTCTACAGGCTACATTGCAGCCTGGGTCGAGAAAATGCCTGCCAGTCCCTGTCTGAGCGCCAAACCACAGCGCTTAGACCAATCACAACGCTGCTGTAAGGCAGCGTTGTGATTGGTCAGGGGATTCTGTAAGGCTGTGTCCTTCCTGCTGTGTGCAGAGAGTGGTACAGAGAAAGAAGAGGCGGCGGCTGGTGGTATTAAGGTAAGTGCTATTTCTTTTTCCTCCCCCTCGCTCTGTTCCCCCCGCCTCATCACTTCTGTTCGGTAGCAGCTGCTACTGGTGTGACCTATCCATGACATGGAACCCAAACCTTAAAATATTAGGAAAACAATTGTGAGTAGAGGAACAATAGACACAAGTAGCCCTGAAAAAATAGTTTGATCCGTTCGAAATTGAGTCATCATAAATGCTAAGCACAATCAAAATTCAGTACACAATGGAAACAGCTTGGAGCAGAGAATAATTACATAAGTCATAGTACCTGAGAATAGATGAACCAAAAATAGAATATTCATGTAAATTCATTGGCGATTCAGGGGCAGGAGCAAAGATGGCTCTTGACTAACCTGCTGCATCTTTCACTGTTCCCCCCATGGTTCGACTGTACGGCTTGCAATTACCTGGACTGAGCCTCTCTGACTGGTTTCTACAGTCTAAGCATTCGGGGCTGCTCAGCTCGATTACTGCCTGTGTTTCCTGGCTGTGTTGTTCTTCAGCCAACTTCGGTTTGTGGACGTTGTAGAACCGCAGAGTACACCTCGCTGCAACAATGACTGGTTGAGGAGGAAAGGCAGTGAAGACGCGGGCCGCACGACCGCCCGCTGTGGGTGCTGCAGCTAACTCGGAAGGAAACCTGCCTGCAATTTCTTGTGAGCCGAGCAAGGAAACAAGGCAATGCAAGGGTCTCGGTGAAGCTATGGGGGAAACCGGAGGAAAGAAGGCGTCACTGAGGGCAATACACTGTTAGGTGCAGTCAGAAGGTGGGTCCATACAACCCTCTGTTGCCTCTCCCTTCGGTGGTGGACCCCCAAAAAGGTACTTTAAAGGTAGAGGAAAATTGTGGTTCCACGATTCCACTGACGGTAGTCAGTGAAATCAGTGCAACTAGTGGGGGAGAGGGGAATGACCATGGTAGCACTATCATGAGTACCGAACCTCCTCCTTCTCCTCCTCCAACAGTTTCCCAGAACCCTGGGATACTTGGGGCAAATTTGAATAAACCCATAAATAGTATAAAAGGGATATCTGGTGATCCTCCAACGCAAGGAGCAGTTGGAGGTTGAGGAGGGAAGGGAAACTATGGACACTGATATAATGAAGTCTAACTCTCCTATAAATTTTGGGCCATTCAGTACCAGCCATCAAAGTAGGGGGGCCCTTTCTCCCGATTTGCCCAGAGAAAAGTGTTTTTCCTTAACAGCCGACTCTGACTCCTCCAAGCCAGACAGTACCTCCCTAAGCAATGATGCTCCATTGGATTCTAATAGTAGTATCTCAATGTAAGATTTACGAATGACTCAAAAGAAAAATTCTCAAAGAAAAAGAGAAGAGGGAGTAAAAAGGGGGGTTAGCCGACAGCAATTGAAATGGAACTACTCGGAAACCCAGATAGTATTTCAGGAGCATGCCTTAAATGGTGACGATACTCAGAATACTGGAACACCTATTGAGACTAAAGAACCCTCACTCACTACCATCTTTCTGTCTATCAAGCAAATGTAGGAAGAAACCCGGAATGAAAGTTGTAGGGTGAAAATTGCCTCTAAAAAGCTACAAGCGGGGATCCAGAAATTAAATAAAACCTGTGGAGAGATTGCTGATTGACTAACAACTGTGGAAGCTTGAACAGAATTCCTAGAAGCGGGGGTGGAGTCTTTGAAATTGCAAAATGCTTCTCAGGGAGCAGTCACATCCGATGTTATCTTTAAGCTGGAGGACCAAGAAAATCGTCAGAGGAGGAACAATCTAAGCTTTCTTGGGATCCCAGACGGAGTGGAGGGAAGCAATCCCAGAGTCTTTATGGTGGACCTACTGATAGGCGCATTTCCGGATCAATCTAAATGGGACAGGGATCTGGAAATTCAGCGGTTTCCTTTAATGCTGAAGAAACAGTCACGGAGTGAGTCTGAAAGGCCCAGAGCAATGTTGCTGTGTTTTGGCAACTTTCTGTTGAGACAATTTGTTTACAATCAGGTACGCCCAAATGCCAGAAAATCATTTGATGGGGTGGCATTTTTTGCGAAACCTGATTTTGCACATGTAACTATTGAGCCGAGATGGCGTCTCCGGCAGTTTTGTGCTCCTTTAAAAAAAATTGAGGCAGAGGTCTATCTCCAAAATCCTTCCAGACTTAAGATAATTTTTAAAGGATCCACTCGTAGCATCACCTCCGAGATCCAAGCTCAAGAATACCTAAAGGAGATTAGTCGGGGTAATGGTTGTAGTAATTCTCCCAAATGAACTGCAGGGTGGTGCCAGTTTTTTATCTCTTCAATTCCCCTTTTTCTGTCGAGCATAGGGGATGGGGCAGCGGGTCAAATGTTCATCATTCAGGCTATGCCTGATTGCTTGTTTTGTGGGAGGGGAGGGAGTTGGGAGGAGTGAGGGGTGGGTGGATCACACACAGGGGAGAATTTGGTATGAAGGGTCACATCTGCTTTACTGGGTATTCTGCAGAATTAGATATGGTATAGGGTCAAAGGCACTATGGCTGCTTTGACAACAGGAATGGGGAAGTTACGGATAGCCACACTGAATGTGTGTAGTCTGATCAATGCTAAAATAAAGGCAAAAGGTTTTTCAATGGCTCCAAATACTGCAGGCAGGCATCGTCGTTACCTATTATTCTTTGTGGCTATTTAAATATCAACTTGCCAAGTAACTGGGGTTTGAGTCAAAAATACACAGAGAGGAAGCCGAATGTTTTTGAATCTCTACTTAATCTATGCTACACACATGGGCTAAGTGATGTATGGTCTAAATTAAGACCAAGGGAACATGGGTTTACATTCTATTCTGCCCCACATCAAAAGCATGTCAGACTGGATTATTTTTTTGTAATGTCCTCTTTAATTTAGGAGAGTAGAATTGAACGCTGCCCAAGATTTTTATCTGATCATAACCCATTAGTCTTGGAATTGGCAGGCATTTGGTTGATAAAAAAGCCTTCTTCTTGGACCTTTGAGAGGGCATTACTGTATAATAATGATTACTTGAGACATATGTAGACCTGGATCCCGGAGTTCTTGAAAAGGAATATAGGAACTGCACCTTTATGTACAGTCTGGTATTCCATGAAGCTGGTATTCGGGGGGGGAAACCATTCAGTTCTCCTTAAAAAAGGGGAAGGACGAAAAACGCAGCTTACAAGATAGCCGGTTAAAGTTAGCACAAGCGGAAGAGAATCTAATTTTGGTATTACAGCAGAAGAAAGGGGTAAAGGATGCTTAGACCAAGGTGGCCTTAGCCAGAGCAATAATTGGGGAAATTCTTGTTAAAAAATCAGCAGATAAATCAATATCTCACCGAGAAAAGATATATGAGAGTAGTGAAAAGATTGGACACCAATTAGCAATGAGAACTCAGCAGGAACTAATTTGTAATGAGATTGTCACAATTAGAGATCCTACATTCGGTTTGGTATCAGAGCCACATAAAATCCGAGCTGCCTTTGAGAAGTGCTATCAGGCTTTATACTCTGAAGAATCTGAGAACTCAGCTGCTCAAAGGCAGGACTTAATTAATAACTATCTGGACTCCATGATTGTTCTCTGTCTTGGGATGAGATTCTTGTGGCAATGTCAAGCTTGTCCAAAGGGAAAGCTGCAGGACCAGATTTATTCCTTACTGAATTCTATAACATCTTTGCGGTCAGTCAAAGGATGTTATGACCACTCTGTTTAAACAAATCTTTAAAAAGGACATTCCACCCAGGTCCTTGGTTTTGGCGAAAATTATTGTCTTCTCCCAAAAGATAAACCTGTCCAGGAGCTTGGCTCCTACCGTCCGATAACATTAATCAACGGGGATTTGAAAATCTACTCAAAAGTATTAGCTACCCGTTTATCTCAAGTGATTCACAGAGTTGTGTCAGAGTGGAAACATGGATTTATTCCTGGTAGGGGAAGGATAGACCATATTAGAAGGATTATTTCCATGTTCGATGTGGAACAGGTGTCAAGAGGCCCTATTGCGGCGATTATGCTTGATGGAAAGAAGCATTCAATAGGGTCTCCTGGCATTTTCTCTGGGCTACAATGCGAAGGAAGACTATAGACCCTGAATATATCAGGGCAGTTAAAGCTTTATATGTAGACCCGGTCGCCAGTGTTTATATTAACGGGGAAATGATCGAGCAATTAAAAATTTCAAGAGAGACGCGGCAAGGCTGGCCATGCTCTCAGTTACTACTTGCGATATATATCGATCCATTTTTTAAACAGTTGGATTTAAACTCAAATATTCTCCCTGTGATATTGCAAGGACATGGCACTAAGGTATTAGCTTATGCTGATGACATAGCCTTAGTCACCCCTAACCCAGAACGGGCTATAATGGAAATAGAAAAAGAAGCTCTGACCTTTGGGTCGCTATCAGTGTAGTTTTTAAATAAGAACAAGATACAGATTATTATTTTTTTTTATTTTTTTTTTAAAACCTTTATTCGTGCATATTAAAAGAACAAATACGGGCCTACAACCTTCAGGCCGGCTACGATACGGTTAAGCACTGATACAAACATTACGGCCCCTGTGCTTCAACGGTCAAGGTTAGCAACGATTTATGAAACATACACTGGAGAGATCCTTGACCCCAGGGAAAGGAGAAGTGAAGGTTAATTTTAAAGTTTTCAAAATAAGTTTATCAGGGAAATAGTCAGTGAAGAATAAGAACCAAGGAGATTCGAGTCCGCACGATATCTTCACCACACGGGAGAGCAGCAGCATCATTAAAACAGCAATGGAAGTAAAATCGCAGGCAGTGAGGCAATGCAGTTATATAACAGGATAGTCACATGAGCAATTACGCACCCCTCCAGTGCCGCCCCCACTCAGTCAACCCCCCACCCGGACCCAGAATCGAAACAAGTATAGCGCAGAAACATAAAGAGAAAAAAGGCCCATAGAACTAATTAGAAACAGTAAGTTACCCCCCCACCCTACACCAATGCGGAGGCTACGGCCTTCCCCCCCCCAGCATAGTGCCTGTCGCCCAATAAACCCGAAATATAGACAAGAAAGAGAGTAAGAATAAAGTAAAGAAAGATAAGAAAACAATACACCTATGTTAAAGGGGGTGAGAAAAGAATAGGACTATTCTAATCTAAACTCCCAAAAAGAAGAAGGTGGGGAGGAGCCTACGTATCATCAGAGCGCCCTAAACCATCGGCCATCTTTGGCTTCCACACACTGAGAACCCACTACCCCAAAAGCGGTCGTGTGAAAATGAATCGTCACAACAATTTAGATGAAGGAAGACAAATCGCGACGAATGCGCACAAAGTACACATACAGTTCCAGTCCCAGTCCAGCCCCTCCGTGAAACCATGGCGACATTAATCAGTCTAGCCCTGGCCAGATCGCGGGCTTGAGATTAAGCCAGCCCCTACATGAAGGCCCCGCATCCCGTGCAGACAAAGACAATATGGCCGTTTGGGAAAAGATGGTGAAGTAGAATCCCAAAATGGCCGCCGACCATCTGTAGAGGTCCCTTTGTGCACCACATAAAGTCCAGACATGGCATGTAGAGTACAGGAGTTCCACAGAAAAGAAGCAGTAGGCCACCGTGAACGATTCCTCGAGGATGTTAGGTGTTGCTCAGCTGGATACTCCTGCAGACGCGGTGAGGCAGGCAACAATGAAGCAGGCAGCAATGAACGGGGAAGCAAAGTATCCGCTGTTAAGCTGGAGAGCAATTGATCCTGGGTGCCGGGAAAGCCAGATGCCGGCACCAGTGTAGCACGATCACACACAGCCGTTGCGTCCCCGCAAGAGGACAAAAGCACTGGCGCAGGGTGCAGGAGGTGTCTGGCCGTCCCTCCCCAGGCTCATCTGGCGACAGTCCGTGGTGTTAGGTGAGGTCGGGACCGCGGGGCTCGGATTTGCGCTAGCGGGTCCGGGGACTGCGGAGCTTCCTGGGGGCCGGCAAAGGCCACAATGGAGCAGGGGTCCAGGGCGGAGAACAAAAACACCAAAAACTCCGGCATCCGGGCGGGCTGAGACTTCGGGGAAGTGGCGGCGTGGACAGCGCGTCGTCGTACACGTTTCACCTCGAGAATCGGCAAGGATAGGAATCAGGATAATAGTCCGGGGCCAAGGGCCGACGGAGCCGGGCGCTCAAGCGTCTGCTCCGGTCGCCATCTTGGCTCCTCCCCCCGATACAGATTATTATTAATGAGTGTGCATCCTTAGTTGATTTTAGAGTGGTCAAGAGAGCAGTTGACTTAGGGGTTATTATAAGGGCCGAGTCGGATGAGTTGTTAATGAAAATTTGTCGCCGTTAGCAGACATAACTAAGAAGGCACTGGCAAGGCTGGATAATCTGCATCTGACACTGATTGGCAGATGCAATTTAAATAAGATGGTATTTTTTCCTAAAATGTTTTACCCCTATGAGAGCTATCCCCCTTGTCTTTTCTAACCAATGGCTGAAGAAATGTGAATATATGTTCTCGCAATTTATTTGGACTTATTCAGGAACAAGAAGGTCGCTCAAATTCCTGTCACTCCCTAGTTATATAGTTTGGAGATTAGGAAGGACCATCCCCCTCGCCCTCCTTAGGCCCCTCCAGGGTAATAAGAAACTGCCCGAGATTTTCGATGATCCATATATGATCAACTGGTTTAAGGCCGGTATTAATAAAATAGGGTGTTGTTATTCATCATACAGTATTATTTCTTATGGTGATCTTAAATCAAACATTAACCTCACCCATAGAGAATTTTTTAAGTTCCTTCAAATTAGAAGTTTTTTGCAAAAGAAGGGGGAGTGTTAGGGGATTTGGTGAAAATGAGCTTGTAGAAAAATTGACTAATTCCATTCCCCCCCGTATAGGTAGTATATATAACTTTCTGAACAATCTAATGAAAGATGGTATGGAAAAGTGCTCTGCGAAGTGGCAAATACAATTAGATATTACTGATGCTGCATTTCAGCAAGACTTTTCAGTAGCACAAACAGTTTAAATGTACGCTAGTCTTCAGGTTCAATTATAGAAGACCTGCTTCTCGCTATATCACACCCCGCATCGAATCGCTAAATGGGGTGATGGAAAAGAAATGCATTGTCCATGCTGTGCCCTTTATAGGGCAGGCGTTGTACATATGTTTGCAACCTGTAATCCTCTCTCCCTGCGATTTGATGAAATGAATAGTTTTTTAAGAAATAAATTGCTTCTAAACATTGTTATAACTCCCCCGCTAATTGTACTGGGAATACAAAATAGTGTCAGTATGGAGGAGGAGGGGATTTAAGTATTGCAATGCTCATATTTATGTTATGCATTGCTTCAGCTTGGATGGATTTGAATCCCTCTTCTTTTCAACAATGGCTGGCCTAGTTGTTAATGGTATATAATCTAGAAAAAGCTATATATACTCGGAAGGGCTACCGGGCCAGGAAAAAAGGACTAGATTTGGAAACACTTCTCTAATTGGGTTGAACAACTGAATGTATAAACTGCATGTGCAAATTATGGCTAACTTTTTTTTTGGGGGAAAATATTTTTATTGTTCTTTTTCGGTAACTGATAATGATCCTGAGAATCCAGGAAACGTAAGTACCCACAATAAGCTCATCCGCGCCAATACAGCAATAACGGCTTCATGGATACACATTGCATGTATGCCCCCCTTCTCACGTACAATATGCATACAACGTTCTCATGAAATATGCCGATGGTGAGATTGTCTATTAGGACCTTAGGTCTGAGTCCGATTCTTCGAGGGGAGGCGTGCAAATATTTCCTCTGTATGCATTTTACTTGCCTCATACCCATGTCCATTTTTGGGGACATTTTCTGTGGATAAAAACTGATATCTCTGCCACCATTGCTCTATCCATATCTCCACACCATTGTCTATGTGTGGGGACTGTTTGTGCACCCCAATTCTGTGCTATATTATGTTTAGCCAGCATCATACCCAAGGTCGCCCAGAATGTTTGTGCACCCCAATTCTGCGCTATATTATGTTTAACCAGCATCATACCCAAGGTCGCCCAGACTTGTGCTGCATGATTGAGGTCTGTCGGTTCCCAAATGTTGAGGAGGCAACGCCTGGGTTCTGGGGGGACAGTAGGGCCACAAACCTGTGAAATAGTATTCATAATAGCCTTCCAGTCTTGCGTAATTTTTGGGCACTCCCACAAGGTATGGTAGAAAGTGCCCTGTGACCCGCAATCCCTCAGGGACTGAGGATTGTCAGCCCTGCCCATCCTGTGTAGTGTCACTCATGTGTTGTATGTTCAGTGAAGTATGTTGAGTTGTACTAGCTGTAGTTTGGCTGGTATGGTTACTTCTTGTGGGGACGCAAGGGCCTCCTGCCAGTCCGTTTCGTCCAGCTCCCCCAGTTCGGCCTGCCACTTCTCACGGAGGGCGACCGTAGGATCCCTCTAGTTATTGATTATTTTACGGTACGTCAAGGAAATGGCCATTTTTGCAAGGTGTTCTGTCAGCAGTCTGTCCTCGAGCGGGGAGGACTCGGGGAGGTCGGTGCTTTGTGGAATAGATTTTGTGAGCGCATGTTTGATCTGTAAGTAGCGATAGTGTTCCGTTGAAGCCATCTCGTAGATCTGTTGCAATTGTGAGAATGAAATGATCTCTCCTTTTCTCCACAGGTCTCCCACCCTTGATATCCCTATTAGGTCCCACGTGGCAAAGCCTTTGCTTTTACAGAGTCTTCCTAATCGCTGGGTGTTCCAGAGTGGTGTGTGTTGCGTTAAGACCCCTCTCAGCCGAGCACCCTGAGCGCCATGTACCAAACATGGACAGTTTGCTCAGTGGGTCCCAGTAGTGTGTGTCTGCGGGGTTTGTTGTATAATGCACCCAAAACTCCCCCGGTCCCGAGAGTGTTTCTGCCCATACGGAACGCGGGTTTGTCCTGTGGAGCATGAATCCACTGGTTTACCACAGTAAGCTGTGAGGCCCAATAATATGTTTTGATATTGGGTAGAGGGATTCCGCCGTCGTACCAGCCCCGCACCAGTTTAAGCTGGGCTATGCGAGCGGGTTTCCCCTCCCAGAGGAGATGACTAACTTCAGCGTTGATCGCCTTGAAGTAGGAGGGAGGGACAGGGAATGGAGTATTTTGCAAGGCGTACAAAAACCTGGGAAGTGCCATCATTTTGAATAAGGTGGCTCGGCCCAGGAGAGTCAGTGGCAGGGAGTGCCAATATTTAACGTCGCGCCGGAGTCTCTGCAGGGGCTCCGAGAGGTTCTTTTCAGTGAATTGTGCAGGTACGGAAGAGATATATATTGCTAGGTATTTAAACCCTCTGTCCGTAACTTGCAGCGGGCAATTTGGCGGTAGCCACGGAGGTTGGCAGTGAAGCACATAAAAAACAGACTTGGCCCAGTTTATAGTGTAGCCGGAAACCCTAACATAGGAAGCACAAATGTCTAAAGAATAACGATCAATCGTCGGGGGATGCCATATAGAGGAGGATGTCATCCGCATATAGGGAAATGCGGTCTTCCCATCCCTCCGTCCATTTTAGCCCGCATATGACAGGGTTCCTCCTGATCCAGGCCACCAACGGTTCCAATACCAGCGCAAACAGAAGGGGAGAGAGCGGGCAGCCCTGCCTTGTCCCATCACCAAGTGGAAAGTCAGCAGACATTCGCCCATTTATCACCACATGTGCCATCGGTTGCGTGTAAAGAAGGTGAATCCAGGCACAAAATTTGGGTCCAAAGCCCAAGTGCTATAGCACTGCAAAAAGAAAGGGCCATTCTACTAGATCAAAAGCCATTTTGCATCTAAGGAGAGTACGACTGCTTCTTTCTGGATAGTGTGAATTCGGGCCATCACACCATGGAGTCGTCTCAGATTGAGCGCTGTGTTGCGGCCTGGCATAAAACCTGATTGGTCAGGGTGCACTAGGATTGTAAGGTATGGTTGGAGCCTAGTGGCCAGCGCCTTTGCTAATATTTTGGCCTCTGTATTAAGTGGTGAAATTGGTCGATATGATGAGCATTCCCGAGGGGGTTTGCCAGGTTTTGGAATTGATACGATTGTCGCGGTGCGCTGATCTCTAGGCAGAACTCCTGCCTCAAGGCTAGCTTCATATATTGTAAGTAGGTGGGGTGTAAGCACACTTGCAGCTTTTTTGTAGAGTTCAACGGGGATGCCATTTGATCCTAGAGCTTTCCCCAATTGGAGCCCGTTTATGGCCAGTGCACGCCTCACACTGCTGCACGCCACACGGTGCTGCACGCCACACACTGCTGCACGCCTCACACTGCCGCATGCCTCACACTGCTGCATGCCTCACTGCTGCACGCCTCACACTGCTGCATGCCGCACACTGCTGCACACCTCACACTGCTGCATGCCTCACACTGCTGCATGCCTCACACTGCTACACGAAACACTGCTGCACGCCTCACACTGCTGCATGCCTCACACTGCTGCACGCCGCACACTGCTGCATGCCGCACACTGCTGCATGCCTCACACTGCTGCACGCCTCACACTGCGCTGCATGCCACACACTGCTGCACGCCACACACTGCTGCACGCCTCACACTGCTGCACGCCACACACTGCTGCACGCCGCACACTGCTGCATGCCGCACACTGCTGCACGCCGCACACTGCTGCATGCCTCACACTGCTGCACGCCTCACACTGCTGCACGCCTCACTCTGCTGCACGCCTCACACTGCTGCATGCCTCACACTGCTGCACGCCTCACACTGCTACACGAAACACTACTGCACGCCTCACACTGCTGCACGCCGCACACTGCTGCACGCCTCACACTGCTGCATGCCTCACACTGCTGCACGCCGCACACTGCTGCACGCCGCACACTGCTGCATGCCACACACTGCTGCATGCCGCTGCACGCCACACACTGCTGCACGCCACACAAAGCTGCACGCCACACACTGCTGCACGCAGCACACTGCTGCACACAGCACACTGCTGCACGCCGCACACTGCTACACGAAACACTGCTGCACGCCACACAGCTGCACGCCACACACTGCTGCATGCCACATACTGCTGCACGCCACACACTGCTGCACGCCACACACTGCTGCACGCCGCACAATGCTACACGAAACACTGCTGCACGGCACACACTGCTGCACGCCACACACTGCTGCACGCCACACACTGCTGCACATTGCTGCATTATTCACTGCTGCATGCTGCACGACACTGCTGCACGCAGCGCACTGCTGCACGCCGCACACTGCTGCATGCCGCACACTGCTGCATGCTGCTGCACGCCACACAGTGCTGCATGCCTCACAGTGCTACACGAAATACTGCTGCACACCGCACACTGCTGAACGCCACACACTGCTGCACGCCACGCACTGCTGCATGCCGCACACTGCTGCATGCCGCACACTGCTGCACGCCGCACACTGCTGCACGCCGCACACTGCTGCACGCCTCACACTGCTGCACGCCTCACACTGCTGCACGCCTCACACTGCTGCACGCCTCACACTGCTGCACGCTACACACTGCTGCACGCCGCACACTGCTGCACGCCGCACACTGCTGCACTCCACACACTGCTTTTATGCGAGTTTATGCTACTGACATTGTAAATGACAATGCCTTTTATTTGTTTTAAAACCAAAACATAAATAAAAGGCATTGTAATTTTACAATGCCAATAGCTCAAACTCTTATAAATGCGAGACCTATTGCATTGCAAATGCTTGGTATGCAATGTGACTAGCTGTGGATTTTGGACCCTAGCTCAGCTGGCGCCTAGGGAAACCTAGCAAACCTGTATATTTTTAAAAACAAGACACCCAGGAAAATCCAGGATGGGGTGAGTAGTGTGGGTCTCATCAGGTTCTGTTCCCCATAATCCCTTCCAAACTTTAAACTTTGTAAAAAAAAAAAAAGTCCTCACATTTCTGTGATGGAAAGTTCTGGGATCTGCGGGGAGACAGAAACTTCCACCCACCCGGCATTCCCTCAAGTCTCCTGATAAAAATGGTACCTCACGTGTGTGTGTAGGCCTAGTGCCTTCAACAGGAAATTGCCCAAAACGCACTATGGCGACATCAAAACGACCTGGTTTAGCAAGGGAATCACCTGCATTTTCAGTCCCTTGCTCAGTAGTCATCTAGGGAAACCTACCAAACTTAGACATTTCTGAAAACTAGACACCTGGGGGAGTCCAGGGAAGTGTGGCTTGCATGGATCCCCTAATCTTTTCTTACCCAGAATCCCCTGCAAACTTCAAATTTAGCACAATTGTAAAAAAGTTTCCTCACATTTCTGTGTGGGAAAGTTGTGCGATCACTGGGCTGACACAATTTTCCTACCACTCAGCATTTCCCCAGATCTCCCGATAAAAATGGTACCTCACTTGTGTGGCCCGGTGATCCCACAACTTTCCCACAGAGAAATATGAGGAAAATGGGATTTTTTAAGCTAAATTTGAGATTTGCAGAGGATTCTGGGTAAGAAAACATTGGGAGATTCACGCAAGCCACACCTTCCTAGCAGCCGCGGCCCATGCAGGTAAGAGCAGTGGGGCGGTGGGGCCTGGTGGGGGGATTTCGACAGACACTGACCAAAAACGCGGGTGCCCCCTTGCAAGACCAGGTTGTTTTGTGAACAATAATTTTGATGTCTCCACAATACGTTTTGGGCCCATCCCTGTTGCGGGCAGTTGGCCTACCCACATAAGTGAGGTACCACTTTTATTGGAAGACCTGGGGGAACGCTATGAGGTAGGAAATTTGTGTCCTCCAGGGAATGCCTCAACTTTCCCACACAGAAATGTGAGGAAAATGTGATTTTTTAAATCTAAATTTGAGATGTGCAGGCGATTCTGGTCATGAAAACATTGGGGGATTCACACAAGCCACACCTCTCTAGACTCCCCTGGGAGTCTAGTTTTCAGAAATGTCTGGGTTTGGTAGATTTCCCTAGATTGACGCTGAGCCGGGGACCAAAAATGCAGGTGACCACCTTGCAAAATCAGGTCGTTTTGTAATCGATAATTTTGATGCCTCGAAATACGTTTTAGGCCCTTCCCTGTCATGTGTGCTTGGCCCAATCACACAAGTGAGGTGCCATTTTTATTGAGAAACCTGGGGGTAATGCTGAGTGGTAGGAAATTCATGCCAGCCTGGTGATCCCACAACTTTCCCACACAGAAGTGTGAGGAAAACATTGGGGAATCCACACAAGCCACACCTCCCTGGACTCCCCCAGGTATACAGGGCCCGATTAACAGAACTAACTTAAGACAAAATCCTAAACTTACTACCATTTTCGTATTCACAGAAGGCACTTGCTCATTTTGGTATTCACAGAAGACACTTACTCACTTCGGTATTCACAGAAGTTAGGACTCCTAACTTTTGGACTTCTACATGCCTTCTGTGAATACCAAAAGCCTTAAAATTAGGATTTTTCTCAGTTTAGGAGTCCTAAAG
This sequence comes from Triturus cristatus, assembly GCF_964204655.1. Taxonomy (NCBI): domain Eukaryota; kingdom Metazoa; phylum Chordata; class Amphibia; order Caudata; family Salamandridae; genus Triturus; species Triturus cristatus. The sequence continues at coordinate 1,073,626,863 of NC_140593.1, read as the reverse complement.
TTAGGACTCCTAACTTTACTACTACTAAACTGAGAAAACTCCTAATTTTAAGGCTTTTGGTATTCACAGAAGGCATTTAGAAGTCCTAAAGTTAGGAGTCCTAAGTTTACTCCTACTAAATTGAGAAAAATCCTAATTTTAAGACTTTCGGTATTCACAGAAGGCATTTAGGAGTCCTAAAGTTAGGAGTCCTAACTATACTACTTCTAAACTGAGAAAAATCCTAATTTTGAGACTTTCGGTATTCACAGAAGGCATTTAGGAGTCCTAAAGTTAGGACTCCTAACTATACTACTAATAAACTGCGAAAAATCCTAATTTTAAGACTTTCGGTATTCACAGAAGGCATTTAGGAGTCCTAAAGTTAGGACTCCGAAGTTCTGTGAATACCGAAATGAGTAAGTGCCTTCTGTGAATACCAAAATGGTAGTAAGTTTAGGATTTTGTCTTAAGTTAGGTCTGTGAATCGGGCCCCTAGTTTTCAGAAAGAAATGTGTGGATTTGGTAGGTTTCCCTAGATGGCCGCCGAGCCCAGGACCAAAAACGCAGATGATTCCTTGCTAAAACAGGTTGTTTTGTGATAGAGAGGGGGCACCCGCGCTTTTGGTCCCGGGCTCAGCGGCCATATAGGGTACCTACCAAACCCAGACATTTCTGAAAACTAGATACCCACACAAGTGAGGTATCATTTATATTGAGAAACCTGCGGGAATGCTGGGTGGTAGGAAATTTATGCCAGCCTGGTATTCCTACAACTTTCCCACACAGAAATGTAAGGAAAACATTGGGGGATTCCCACAAGCCACACCTCCCTGGACTCCCCTAGGTATCTAGTTTTCTGAAAGAAATGTGTGGATTTGGTAGGATTCCCTAGATGGCCGCCGAGCCCAGGACCAAAAACGCAGATGATCCCTTGCAAAAACATGTTGTTTTGTGATAGAGAGGGGGCACCCGCGCTTTTGGTACCGGGCTCAGCGGCCATCTAGGGTACCTACCAAACCCAGACATTTCTGAAAACTAGATACCCACACAAGTGAGGTATCATTTTTAATGAGAAACCTAGGGGATGCTGGGTGGTAGGAAAGTTATGCCAGCCTGGTGTTCCCACAACTTTCCCACACAGAAATGTAAGGAAAACATTGGGGGATCCACACAAGCCACACCTCCCTGGACTTTCACACATAGTTTTCAGAAATGTGTGGGTTTGGTAGGTTTCCCTAGATGGCCACCGAACCCAGGACCAAAACGCAGGTGCCCCCTTTCAAAAACAGGTTGTTTTGTGATAGATAGGGAGCACCTTCATTTTTAGTCCTGTCCTCAGCAGCATCTAGGAAAACGTACCCAGCTCAGAAATTTCTGAAAACTAAACACCCACACAAGTGAGGTATAATTTTTATTGGGAAACCAAGGGGAACACTGGATGGTAGGAAATTTGTGCCCGTACGGTGATCCCACGCAAAAATGTGAGGAAAATGTGATTTGTTTAGCTAGATTTGAGGTCTGCAGGGGATTCTGGGTAAGAAAATGGTGGATCTATGCAAAACAGACCACCAGCCAAGTGACAGTCCCCACACACGGCCAGCCAAGCGCCATCCAAGTACACTGCCAGCCAAGCACCAGTCCATGCACACTGGCAGCCAAGCGCCAGTCCACACACACCTCCAGGTGATCAAGCATCTATACACACCACCACTAAGCGCTACTCCACAACACCGCCAGCTAACTGCAAGTCCACACACCGCAAGCAAAATGCCAGTACACACACAGCCAGCGAACGCTAGTACATGCAGACCATCAGCTGAATTCCATTACACTCACACACACAGAAACTTTCCCTGATATCTTGTGTTTATCTGCCCCAGATGAGCTTAGAAATATCGGTGATCTGCCTCCAAGGGGGGCAGAAATGGCTAAAATGTGTGCCCCAAAAAATGGGGGTGACCTTTGACTATGGGGCTGCTCCCTGACATGTCCATAACCATATCTCTGGTGCCTAGTGGGCTTTGTGCCTCTCCCCCCAGGTAATAACCACCATCTGCCCTCCAGGGCAGTAGAAAGACTGCCGATTTTTTTTGGGTGGGGGCATTGGCATTCTGGGCACCCCTATACATTCTACAGGCTACATTGCAGCCTGGGTCGAGAAAATGCCTGCCAGTCCCTGTCTGAGCGCCAAACCACAGCGCTTAGACCAATCACAACGCTGCTGTAAGGCAGCGTTGTGATTGGTCAGGGGATTCTGTAAGGCTGTGTCCTTCCTGCTGTGTGCAGAGAGTGGTACAGAGAAAGAAGAGGCGGCGGCTGGTGGTATTAAGGTAAGTGCTATTTCTTTTTCCTCCCCCTCGCTCTGTTCCCCCCGCCTCATCACTTCTGTTCGGTAGCAGCTGCTACTGGTGTGACCTATCCATGACATGGAACCCAAACCTTAAAATATTAGGAAAACAATTGTGAGTAGAGGAACAATAGACACAAGTAGCCCTGAAAAAATAGTTTGATCCGTTCGAAATTGAGTCATCATAAATGCTAAGCACAATCAAAATTCAGTACACAATGGAAACAGCTTGGAGCAGAGAATAATTACATAAGTCATAGTACCTGAGAATAGATGAACCAAAAATAGAATATTCATGTAAATTCATTGGCGATTCAGGGGCAGGAGCAAAGATGGCTCTTGACTAACCTGCTGCATCTTTCACTGTTCCCCCCATGGTTCGACTGTACGGCTTGCAATTACCTGGACTGAGCCTCTCTGACTGGTTTCTACAGTCTAAGCATTCGGGGCTGCTCAGCTGGATTACTGCCTGTGTTTCCTGGCTGTGTTGTTCTTCAGCCAACTTCGGTTTGTGGACGTTGTAGAACCGCAGAGTACACCTCGCTGCAACAATGACTGGTTGAGGAGGAAAGGCAGTGAAGACGCGGGCCGCACGACCGCCCGCTGTGGGTGCTGCAGCTAACTCGGAAGGAAACCTGCCTGCAATTTCTTGTGAGCCGAGCAAGGAAACAAGGCAATGCAAGGGTCTCGGTGAAGCTATGGGGGAAACCGGAGGAAAGAAGGCGTCACTGAGGGCAATACACTGTTAGGTGCAGTCAGAAGGTGGGTCCATACAACCCTCTGTTGCCTCTCCCTTCGGTGGTGGACCCCCAAAAAGGTACTTTAAAGGTAGAGGAAAATTGTGGTTCCACGATTCCACTGACGGTAGTCAGTGAAATCAGTGCAACTAGTGGGGGAGAGGGGAATGACCATGGTAGCACTATCATGAGTACCGAACCTCCTCCTTCTCCTCCTCCAACAGTTTCCCAGAACCCTGGGATACTTGGGGCAAATTTGAATAAACCCATAAATAGTATAAAAGGGATATCTGGTGATCCTCCAACGCAAGGAGCAGTTGGAGGTTGAGGAGGGAAGGGAAACTATGGACACTGATATAATGAAGTCTAACTCTCCTATAAATTTTGGGCCATTCAGTACCAGCCATCAAAGTAGGGGGGCCCTTTCTCCCGATTTGCCCAGAGAAAAGTGTTTTTCCTTAACAGCCGACTCTGACTCCTCCAAGCCAGACAGTACCTCCCTAAGCAATGATGCTCCATTGGATTCTAATAGTAGTATCTCAATGTAAGATTTACGAATGACTCAAAAGAAAAATTCTCAAAGAAAAAGAGAAGAGGGAGTAAAAAGGGGGGTTAGCCGACAGCAATTGAAATGGAACTACTCGGAAACCCAGATAGTATTTCAGGAGCATGCCTTAAATGGTGACGATACTCAGAATACTGGAACACCTATTGAGACTAAAGAACCCTCACTCACTACCATCTTTCTGTCTATCAAGCAAATGTAGGAAGAAACCCGGAATGAAAGTTGTAGGGTGAAAATTGCCTCTAAAAAGCTACAAGCGGGGATCCAGAAATTAAATAAAACCTGTGGAGAGATTGCTGATTGACTAACAACTGTGGAAGCTTGAACAGAATTCCTAGAAGCGGGGGTGGAGTCTTTGAAATTGCAAAATGCTTCTCAGGGAGCAGTCACATCCGATGTTATCTTTAAGCTGGAGGACCAAGAAAATCGTCAGAGGAGGAACAATCTAAGCTTTCTTGGGATCCCAGACGGAGTGGAGGGAAGCAATCCCAGAGTCTTTATGGTGGACCTACTGATAGGCGCATTTCCGGATCAATCTAAATGGGACAGGGATCTGGAAATTCAGCGGTTTCCTTTAATGCTGAAGAAACAGTCACGGAGTGAGTCTGAAAGGCCCAGAGCAATGTTGCTGTGTTTTGGCAACTTTCTGTTGAGACAATTTGTTTACAATCAGGTACGCCCAAATGCCAGAAAATCATTTGATGGGGTGGCATTTTTTGCGAAACCTGATTTTGCACATGTAACTATTGAGCCGAGATGGCGTCTCCGGCAGTTTTGTGCTCCTTTAAAAAAAATTGAGGCAGAGGTCTATCTCCAAAATCCTCCCAGACTTAAGATAATTTTTAAAGGATCCACTCGTAGCATCACCTCCGAGATCCAAGCTCAAGAATACCTAAAGGAGATTAGTCGGGGTAATGGTTGTAGTAATTCTCCCAAATGAACTGCAGGGTGGTGCCAGTTTTTTATCTCTTCAATTCCCCTTTTTCTGTCGAGCATAGGGGATGGGGCAGCGGGTCAAATGTTCATCATTCAGGCTATGCCTGATTGCTTGTTTTGTGGGAGGGGAGGGAGTTGGGAGGAGTGAGGGGTGGGTGGATCACACACAGGGGAGAATTTGGTATGAAGGGTCACATCTGCTTTACTGGGTATTCTGCAGAATTAGATATGGTATAGGGTCAAAGGCACTATGGCTGCTTTGACAACAGGAATGGGGAAGTTACGGATAGCCACACTGAATGTGTGTAGTCTGATCAATGCTAAAATAAAGGCAAAAGGTTTTTCAATGGCTCCAAATACTGCAGGCAGACATCGTCGTTACCTATTATTCTTTGTGGCTATTTAAATATCAACTTGCCAAGTAACTGGGGTTTGAGTCAAAAATACACAGAGAGGAAGCCGAATGTTTTTGAATCTCTACTTAATCTATGCTACACACATGGGCTAAGTGATGTATGGTCTAAATTAAGACCAAGGGAACATGGGTTTACATTCTATTCTGCCCCACATCAAAAGCATGTCAGACTGGATTATTTTTTTGTAATGTCCTCTTTAATTTAGGAGAGTAGAATTGAACGCTGCCCAAGATTTTTATCTGATCATAACCCATTAGTCTTGGAATTGGCAGGCATTTGGTTGATAAAAAAGCCTTCTTCTTGGACCTTTGAGAGGGCATTACTGTATAATAATGATTACTTGAGACATATGTAGACCTGGATCCCGGAGTTCTTGAAAAGGAATATAGGAACTGCACCTTTATGTACAGTCTGGTATTCCATGAAGCTGGTATTCGGGGGGGGAAACCATTCAGTTCTCCTTAAAAAAGGGGAAGGACGAAAAACGCAGCTTACAAGATAGCCGGTTAAAGTTAGCACAAGCGGAAGAGAATCTAATTTTGGTATTACAGCAGAAGAAAGGGGTAAAGGATGCTTAGACCAAGGTGGCCTTAGCCAGAGCAATAATTGGGGAAATTCTTGTTAAAAAATCAGCAGATAAATCAATATCTCACCGAGAAAAGATATATGAGAGTAGTGAAAAGATTGGACACCAATTAGCAATGAGAACTCAGCAGGAACTAATTTGTAATGAGATTGTCACAATTAGAGATCCTACATTCGGTTTGGTATCAGAGCCACATAAAATCCGAGCTGCCTTTGAGAAGTGCTATCAGGCTTTATACTCTGAAGAATCTGAGAACTCAGCTGCTCAAAGGCAGGACTTAATTAATAACTATCTGGACTCCATGATTGTTCTCTGTCTTGGGATGAGATTCTTGTGGCAATGTCAAGCTTGTCCAAAGGGAAAGCTGCAGGACCAGATTTATTCCTTACTGAATTCTATAACATCTTTGCGGTCAGTCAAAGGATGTTATGACCACTCTGTTTAAACAAATCTTTAAAAAGGACATTCCACCCAGGTCCTTGGTTTTGGCGAAAATTATTGTCTTCTCCCAAAAGATAAACCTGTCCAGGAGCTTGGCTCCTACCGTCCGATAACATTAATCAACGGGGATTTGAAAATCTACTCAAAAGTATTAGCTACCCGTTTATCTCAAGTGATTCACAGAGTTGTGTCAGAGTGGAAACATGGATTTATTCCTGGTAGGGGAAGGATAGACCATATTAGAAGGATTATTTCCATGTTCGATGAGGAACAGGTGTCAAGAGGCCCTATTGCGGCGATTATGCTTGATGGAAAGAAGCATTCAATAGGGTCTCCTGGCATTTTCTCTGGGCTACAATGCGAAGGAAGACTATAGACCCTGAATATATCAGGGCAGTTAAAGCTTTATATGTAGACCCGGTCGCCAGTGTTTATATTAACGGGGAAATGATCGAGCAATTAAAAATTTCAAGAGAGACGCGGCAAGGCTGGCCATGCTCTCAGTTACTACTTGCGATATATATCGATCCATTTTTTAAACAGTTGGATTTAAACTCAAATATTCTCCCTGTGATATTGCAAGGACATGGCACTAAGGTATTAGCTTATGCTGATGACATAGCCTTAGTCACCCCTAACCCAGAACGGGCTATAATGGAAATAGAAAAAGAAGCTCTGACCTTTGGGTCGCTATCAGTGTAGTTTTTAAATAAGAACAAGATACAGATTATTATTTTTTTTTATTTATTTATTTATTTATTTTTTTAAAACCTTTATTCGTGCATATTAAAAGAACAAATACGGGCCTACAACCTTCAGGCCGGCTACGATACGGTTAAGCACTGATACAAACATTACGGCCCCTGTGCTTCAACGGTCAAGGTTAGCAACGATTTATGAAACATACACTGGAGAGATCCTTGACCCCAGGGAAAGGAGAAGTGAAGGTTAATTTTAAAGTTTTCAAAATAAGTTTATCAGGGAAATAGTCAGTGAAGAATAAGAACCAAGGAGATTCGAGTCCGCACGATATCTTCACCACACGGGAGAGCAGCAGCATCATTAAAACAGCAATGGAAGTAAAATCGCAGGCAGTGAGGCAATGCAGTTATATAACAGGATAGTCACATGAGCAATTACGCACCCCTCCAGTGCCGCCCCCACTCAGTCAACCCCCCACCCGGACCCAGAATCGAAACAAGTATAGCGCAGAAACATAAAGAGAAAAAAGGCCCATAGAACTAATTAGAAACAGTAAGTTACCCCCCCACCCTACACCAATGCGGAGGCTACGGCCTTCCCCCCCCCAGCATAGTGCCTGTCGCCCAATAAACCCGAAATATAGACAAGAAAGAGAGTAAGAATAAAGTAAAGAAAGATAAGAAAACAATACACCTATGTTAAAGGGGGTGAGAAAAGAATAGGACTATTCTAATCTAAACTCCCAAAAAGAAGAAGGTGGGGAGGAGCCTACGTATCATCAGAGCGCCCTAAACCATCGGCCATCTTTGGCTTCCACACACTGAGAACCCACTACCCCAAAAGCGGTCGTGTGAAAATGAATCGTCACAACAATTTAGATGAAGGAAGACAAATCGCGACGAATGCGCACAAAGTACACATACAGTTCCAGTCCCAGTCCAGCCCCTCCGTGAAACCATGGCGACATTAATCAGTCTAGCCCTGGCCCGATCGCGGGCTTGAGATTAAGCCAGCCCCTACATGAAGGCCCCGCATCCCGTGCAGACAAAGACAATATGGCCGTTTGGGAAAAGATGGTGAAGTAGAATCCCAAAATGGCCGCCGACCATCTGTAGAGGTCCCTTTGTGCACCACATAAAGTCCAGACATGGCATGTAGAGTACAGGAGTTCCACAGAAAAGAAGCAGTAGGCCACCGTGAATGATTCCTCGAGGATGTTAGGTGTTGCTCAGCTGGATACTCCTGCAGACGCGGTGAGGCAGGCAACAATGAAGCAGGCAGCAATGTACGGGGAAGCAAAGTATCCGCTGTTAAGCTGGAGAGCAATTGATCCTGGGTGCCGGGAAAGCCAGATGCCGGCACCAGTGTAGCACGATCACACACAGCCGTTGCGTCCCCGCAAGAGGACAAAAGCACTGGCAGACCCACGCCGTGTTGATGACAGACGGAGCGCTCACGGCCCGCAGCCGACAACAGGGAGTCAAACTGCTCACTTAGCGCCTGAAAGCGAGCAAACATTTGTGAACGAAAGTCCCGCAGGACGGCCAGTACGGAGCCGCATGTCAGCGGAAGCTGCACCCCCACATCGGCAGCAATCCGGGACGGCACTGTGGAGCTGGTGGCTGGTGGAGGGAGGGCGAAGCGGGCAGCGGGCAAGACCGGAGTATCACCCCCCAGCCGCGAGCAGGCAAACAACGCCATGTTTTACCGCCGGACGGTACAATGGCCAGGGGGGAGGGGTCGTAGCAAGGAGTCAGTTCCCCTCAGGTCTGCGCCGCAACTGGGAAAGCCAACAGTCGCCTCCCTTCCCTCGGGTTCTCTTTGCAGCCGACTAGGCAATAGAAGAAGGGGGTCGGCAGCCTCCCACAGCGCGGTCCACCGATCGGGGCAGGAGACCCGCCTCACCGGGGCTTACCTTACAGCCCCAGCCCTTCAGGCGCAGGGTGCAGGAGGTGTCTGGCCGTCCCTCCCCAGGCTCATCTGGCGACAGTCCGTGGTGTTAGGTGAGGTCGGGACCGCGGGGCTCGGATTTGCGCTAGCGGGTCCGGGGACTGCGGAGCTTCCTGGGGGCCGGCAAAGGCCACAATGGAGCAGGGGTCCAGGGCGGAGAATAAAAACACCAAAAACTCCGGCATCCGGGCGGGCTGAGACTTCGGGGAAGTGGCGGCGTGGACAGCGCGTCGTCGTACACGTTTCACCTCGAGAATCGGCAAGGATAGGAATCAGGATAATAGTCCGGGGCCAAGGGCCGACGGAGCCGGGCGCTCAAGCGTCTGCTCCGGTCGCCATCTTGGCTCCTCCCCCCGATACAGATTATTATTAATGAGTGTGCATCCTTAGTTGATTTTAGAGTGGTCAAGAGAGCAGTTGACTTAGGGGTTATTATAAGGGCCGAGTCGGATGAGTTGTTAATGAAAATTTGTCGCCGTTAGCAGACATAACTAAGAAGGCACTGGCAAGGCTGGATAATCTGCATCTGACACTGATTGGCAGATGCAATTTAAATAAGATGGTCTTTTTTCCTAAAATGTTTTACCCCTATGAGAGCTATCCCCCTTGTCTTTTCTAACCAATGGCTGAAGAAATGTGAATATATGTTCTCGCAATTTATTTGGACTTATTCAGGAACAAGAAGGTCGCTCAAATTCCTGTCACTCCCTAGTTATATAGTTTGGAGATTAGGAAGGACCATCCCCCTCGCCCTCCTTAGGCCCCTCCAGGGTAATAAGAAACTGCCCGAGATTTTCGATGATCCATATATGATCAACTGGTTTAAGGCCGGTATTAATAAAATAGGGTGTTGTTATTCATCATACAGTATTATTTCTTATGGTGATCTTAAATCAAACATTAACCTCACCCATAGAGAATTTTTTAAGTTCCTTCAAATTAGAAGTTTTTTGCAAAAGAAGGGGGAGTGTTAGGGGATTTGGTGAAAATGAGCTTGTAGAAAAATTGACTAATTCCATTCCCCCCGTATAGGTAGTATATATAACTTTCTGAACAATCTAATGAAAGATGGTATGGAAAAGTGCTCTGCGAAGTGGCAAATACAATTAGATATTACTGATGCTGCATTTCAGCAAGACTTTTCAGTAGCACAAACAGTTTAAATGTACGCTAGTCTTCAGGTTCAATTATAGAAGACCTGCTTCTCGCTATATCACACCCCGCATCGAATCGCTAAATGGGGTGATGGAAAAGAAATGCATTGTCCATGCTGTGCCCTTTATAGGGCAGGCGTTGTACATATGTTTGCAACCTGTAATCCTCTCTCCCTGCGATTTGATGAAATGAATAGTTTTTTAAGAAATAAATTGCTTCTAAACATTGTTATAACTCCCCCGCTAATTGTACTGGGAATACAAAATAGTGTCAGTATGGAGGAGGAGGGGATTTAAGTATTGCAATGCTCATATTTATGTTATGCATTGCTTCAGCTTGGATGGATTTGAATCCCTCTTCTTTTCAACAATGGCTGGCCTAGTTGTTAATGGTATATAATCTAGAAAAAGCTATATATACTCGGAAGGGCTACCGGGCCAGGAAAAAAGGACTAGATTTGGAAACACTTCTCTAATTGGGTTGAACAACTGAATGTATAAACTGCATGTGCAAATTATGGCTAACTTTTTTTTTGGGGGAAAATATTTTTATTGTTCTTTTTCGGTAACTGATAATGATCCTGAGAATCCAGGAAACGTAAGTACCCACAATAAGCTCATCCGCGCCAATACAGCAATAACGGCTTCATGGATACACATTGCATGTATGCCCCCCTTCTCACGTACAATATGCATACAACGTTCTCATGAAATATGCCGATGGTGAGATTGTCTATTAGGACCTTAGGTCTGAGTCCGATTCTTCGAGGGGAGGCGTGCAAATATTTCCTCTGTATGCATTTTACTTGCCTCATACCCATGTCCATTTTTGGGGACATTTTCTGTGGATAAAAACTGATATCTCTGCCACCATTGCTCTATCCATATCTCCACACCATTGTCTATGTGTGGGGACTGTTTGTGCACCCCAATTCTGTGCTATATTATGTTTAGCCAGCATCATACCCAAGGTCGCCCAGAATGTTTGTGCACCCCAATTCTGCGCTATATTATGTTTAACCAGCATCATACCCAAGGTCGCCCAGACTTGTGCTGCATGATTGAGGTCTGTCGGTTCCCAAATGTTGAGGAGGCAACGCCTGGGTTCTGGGGGGACAGTAGGGCCACAAACCTGTGAAATAGTATTCATAATAGCCTTCCAGTCTTGCGTAATTTTTGGGCACTCCCACAAGGTATGGTAGAAAGTGCCCTGTGACCCGCAATCCCTCAGGGACTGAGGATTGTCAGCCCTGCCCATCCTGTGTAGTGTCACTCATGTGTTGTATGTTCAGTGAAGTATGTTGAGTTGTACTAGCTGTAGTTTGGCTGGTATGGTTACTTCTTGTGGGGACGCAAGGGCCTCCTGCCAGTCCGTTTCGTCCAGCTCCCCCAGTTCGGCCTGCCACTTCTCACGGAGGGCGACCGTAGGATCCCTCTAGTTATTGATTATTTTACGGTACGTCAAGGAAATGGCCATTTTTGCAAGGTGTTCTGTCAGCAGTCTGTCCTCGAGCGGGGAGGACTCGGGGAGGTCGGTGCTTTGTGGAATAGATTTTGTGAGCGCATGTTTGATCTGTAAGTAGCGATAGTGTTCCGTTGAAGCCATCTCGTAGATCTGTTGCAATTGTGAGAATTAAATGATCTCTCCTTTTCTCCACAGGTCTCCCACCCTTGATATCCCTATTAGGTCCCACGTGGCAAAGCCTTTGCTTTTACAGAGTCTTCCTAATCGCTGGGTGTTCCAGAGTGGTGTGTGTTGCGTTAAGACCCCTCTCAGCCGAGCACCCTGAGCGCCATGTACCAAACATGGACAGTTTGCTCAGTGGGTCCCAGTAGTGTGTGTCTGCGGGGTTTGTTGTATAATGCACCCAAAACTCCCCCGGTCCCGAGAGTGTTTCTGCCCATACGGAACGCGGGTTTGTCCTGTGGAGCATGAATCCACTGGTTTACCACAGTAAGCTGTGAGGCCCAATAATATGTTTTGATATTGGGTAGAGGGATTCCGCCGTCGTACCAGCCCCGCACCAGTTTAAGCTGGGCTATGCGAGCGGGTTTCCCCTCCCAGAGGAGATGACTAACTTCAGCGTTGATCGCCTTGAAGTAGGAGGGAGGGACAGGGAATGGAGTATTTTGCAAGGCGTACAAAAACCTGGGAAGTGCCATCATTTTGAATAAGGTGGCTCGGCCCAGGAGAGTCAGTGGCAGGGAGTGCCAATATTTAACGTCGCGCCGGAGTCTCTGCAGGGGCTCCGAGAGGTTCTTTTCAGTGAATTGTGCAGGTACGGAAGTGATATATATTGCTAGGTATTTAAACCCTCTGTCCGTAACTTGCAGCGGGCAATTTGGCGGTAGCCACGGAGGTTGGCAGTGAAGCACATAAAAAACAGACTTGGCCCAGTTTATAGTGTAGCCGGAAACCCTAACATAGGAAGCACAAATGTCTAAAGAATAACGATCAATCGTCGGGGGATGCCATATAGAGGAGGATGTCATCCGCATATAGGGAAATGCGGTCTTCCCATCCCTCCGTCCATTTTAGCCCGCATATGACAGGGTTCCTCCTGAACCAGGCCACCAACGGTTCCAATACCAGCGCAAACAGAAGGGGAGAGAGCGGGCAGCCCTGCCTTGTCCCATCACCAAGTGGAAAGTCAGCAGACATTCGCCCATTTATCACCACATGTGCCATCGGTTGCGTGTAAAGAAGGTGAATCCAGGCACAAAATTTGGGTCCAAAGCCCAAGTGCTATAGCACTGCAAAAAGAAAGGGCCATTCTACTAGATCAAAAGCCATTTTGCATCTAAGGAGAGTACGACTGCTTCTTTCTGGATAGTGTGAATTCGGGCCATCACACCATGGAGTCGTCTCAGATTGAGCGCTGTGTTGCGGCCTGGCATAAAACCTGATTGGTCAGGGTGCACTAGGATTGTAAGGTATGGTTGGAGCCTAGTGGCCAGCGCCTTTGCTAATATTTTGGCCTCTGTATTAAGTGGTGAAATTGGTCGATATGATGAGCATTCCCGAGGGGGTTTGCCAGGTTTTGGAATTGATACGATTGTCGCGGTGCGCTGATCTCTAGGCAGAACTCCTGCCTCAAGGCTAGCTTCATATATTTTAAGTAGGTGGGGTGTAAGCACACTTGCAGCTTTTTTGTAGAGTTCAACGGGGATGCCATTTGATCCTAGAGCTTTCCCCAATTGGAGCCCGTTTATGGCCAGTGTTAGCTCATCTGTTGTCAGGTCTGCCTCCAGCGCCTGAGCCTCGTGTGATGCGAGTTTGGGCATCTGGATGTCATGGAGGAATGCTAGGTTTTCCTCCACGGTGGATGCTTTATGGCTAACTTTGATACAAACCTGGAGGAATGAGTGTGTTGATTTTATCCCTAATTAGTCTACCTTCAGCACCTAAAATTGGGTGTTAAATTAAAAATTGTACTTAGATGGTCTTGTTTTAGAGTTTAAGTTATTGGTAATATTTTTCTTTGAATTATGGTTGATGGTTTATGGAAAAAATTGTTCAATAAAGATATTTAAAAAAAATATATTCATGTACAATCAAAGTTGCCATTAGTAAATTAGATATTAGGCATAATTCTGGCCTAAGTACATGCATCCCTAAACTGTAAGCTTTTGCTTTCACAATCTCGCTCTCCGCCGTTCACTCTTTCTCTGGAGTTCTAATCTACTGTTCCCCAGGTGTATGAGGGCAATTTCTCAAATCCCTCCCTGAAGTAGCAGCCACATTAGTTGGCGCCTCTCCCAACCTTACTCTTTTGGGGGATTTTAACCTGCACCTTGATGACCCCAGTAAGGCAGATGCTGTGGATCTTATGCAGGAACTATTAGCTGTTCAGCTAACACAAAATGTTACAGGCCCCACACATAAGAAAGGCCACACCTTAGAACCATTTTTTTCTAATAACACTGAACTGTTGGTAGATCACCCCATCCCACTGCCCTGGTCGGATCACTCCCTGATCTCCATCTCCCTGAGTACATTAACTCAACCCCCTCTGCCAAATTCATTAGCAGAAGAATCCACCCCTGGTCTAAACTCCCAGTAAACTCATGGATCACAGCTCTTGAAAATCTCAAACCTAAAATTTACCCCAATCCTATCGTAGCCTCGGAAAATCCACTCTTTGGATAGAGTCCTCTTTGGACATAGTTGCTCCTGTCAAACCCAGCCAGAAAGTGAGAGACAATAAGTTGCCCTGGTACTCTCACAAACCTTCTTCACTTAAGCAAGCTTGCAAAAGATTGGAGAGGAAAGGGAGGAAAGAATACAATGGTCTGAGCAAACAGACATATAGAGAATCTAAAAACCTTTACGAAATGGAAATAAAAGGAGGACAGGCAATCTACTATGAAGGTAGCATTAACTCTGCAGCTAATATTCCTAGGGAAATCTTTCGCATTGCGAATGACCTCCTAGAGCTCCCTAGATCTGGAACTACCTCTGAGGTCTCCCCAGATCACTGTAATGAACTTGCGGAATTTTTTCAAGAACAAATTAAAAATATATACACTGCATTCCCTAGCTTACCAGGCCCTAGTGACCTTCTACTAATGGACAACCCCCACCCCATACCGAGCACGTACTAAGGGAACTCCCTACTCTGAATTTGGAGACTCTGTGAGAAAAGTTTTCCAAATAAAATTAGGCTCCCCCTAGATCCAGCTCCCCTCACTTCCTTCGTAAAGCCAAAGACGTGATACTCCTGATCATCTTGGAGGTGATAAATCTGTCTATCTCCACTGGCCTAGTTCCATCTCCCTGGAAGCATGCCATGGTGAAGGCTTTACTCAAAAAACCAAGTTTAGACCCAGATGACTTAGGTAACTACCATCCCATTTCTCTGCTTCCGGTGATTGCTAAGATCCTGGAAAAGCATGAAAACTCGACCCTCTCTAATTTTTTAGAAACATATGGTCTCCTGCATTACTCCCAGATCGGGTTTTGCCCTCAGCATGGAACAGAAATGGCCCTTCTAGCCGTGGTCGAAGAATCTAAGAAAATCCTTGATCATGGAGGAGCAGTAGCTATCATCATCCTTGCTCTAAGCTCGCCTTTTGACACGGTTAATTTTGACATCCTAATAAACAGACTTAGGGGGGTTAGTGTATCAGGTGGTGGGATTACTTGGCTCCAATCTTACTTAGACGGTAGAACATTCCTGGTTTTCTCATGGGAGTCAACCTCTAGGAGCCGAGAACTCAGCTGTGGAGTCCCCCAGGGCTCGTCTCTGAGCCCCACATTATTCAATGTGTATATGAGACCACTTGCTGACATCATCGTGCCTTATGGGATTAAAATCGTCACTTATGCTGACGATACGCAGCTGGTAATTGCCCTCAATGGTCCTCGGAACTTTCCCTCTGACTTTGGGTTTAAATCGTTTTTATTATCATTATTGTAGATCAAACAATGGCCTACAGCAAAAGGTCACAAAGAGCTATCAGACATTGCATGGCATTTAACAAAGAAAGGAAACAAACAGAACAAAGAAAATATCCCCCCTGCCCCGATGACAAATAAAATTAAAATTAAAAACGCTCTCTCCCGGGTCATGTCCTAGTGCAGTTCGTAACTTCAACCCCGCCACCCTCTCACCCAGGCCCTCCCCACATGACAGCTTAACCATCAGAACATGGCTTCTCAGCGTCCATGTCTGGAACGGTGAGTGGGGTGGGTTCCTGTGAGGGTTCTGAAAGCCGTGGCAGGTGCAGATACTTGGGGCAGGTTAACTCTCTCATCTCAGATCTCATTATAGACAAGAATGGGTGCCAGAGATCCGCAAACGAGGCCCGTCTCCCTATAGTGTAAGCGTTATGCGTTACATATCCAGCACATTCCATAGCCTACATAACCAGCCCTGGTGCATGGGCATTCTGTCCGTGCCCCAGTCGGACAATATATTTTGGAGTGCTGCTGCCAGGGCCATTCCCATTGTCTGCCTCTACGAGATTTAAAAGGAAAGGTAAGCTTATTGGGTAAGCCTAAGTCAATGTATGCTGTGAAAGCGGGGAATTTGCGTGTTGAAATAATTATCGATGTTAGTTAAAACTTGTTCCCAGTATGCAGAGAGATGGGGACATTCCCACAGTAGATGGGTCAGTGTGCCCTCTGCTCCACAGTGCCTCCAACAGTGCGAGGGGCGGTTGGGGTTATATCTGTGCATTCTAGGGGGAGTAAGGTACCAATATGTGGCTATGTGGTCGCGGTTTCTCCCCCAATGAGTCCATATCTGTTGCCCCTTCTCAATTGACCGCTCCTCTCCTCTAAGCTTTTGGCTGTGGTGCAGGGCTCAGCAGGGCATCGTACCATGTTTAGGTCCGGTATGGTCCCCACAGCCAGCAGGGGGTGCCTCTCCTCCACCGCCCGAGAGTGTGCCACCGGAGCTCTGCCCCCCGCTCTGGGCTCTCACACGCAAGCCCTCGACGGCCGATGCCACTCCGGTCCTCACCCTCAAAGGCCTGTCATTCTCGAGCCCCCTCCTCTGCTTGACTCAGGCCATACTCTCCTCAGTCCCCAGCGTGCTGCAGTCGATTTCTGCCGTCTGCCGCATCGCCTCTACTCACTGTGTCCTCGGCTCCAGTCCACTTCCTGCTTCAAAGGGAGGGCGCAGCCTGTTCCTCGGCTTCTCCTGGCGGTGCTGTCTAGGCCAGGCCGCAGGCTGCCGGCCTCCTCCATGTCAGCCGAGTCACGGTCCCTCCCGCTGTCCGCTGTGTCACCTCTAGCTGGGCCCACTGAGTCCCTGCAAATTGCCAGGGGGAAGGGTTCCACCCCATGCTGATGTTACTCAGGGGTCGTCTGGGACGCCATCCGGTCATCTCTGGCGATTCGCGATCTCTCCCTCGCTGCGGTTGCTCCCGCCAGGCGGGAATTTGGCACTTTGCGCCACCTCCTCCTACTGCACACCCAGTATTGTGCTCCGAATGAGGCGCCGATGCTGTTATTGCTCTTCCTCAAGGGCACCACTGCACTTGGAGGTTTCTCCGGGGGGTAGGCGGCTTCCAAAGCCCCCCAGAATGCTAGTAAATTACCGGGCCCGGGCGGGAGTGGAGAAACAGGAGAACGCGTCTTACCGCTCCACCATCTTGGCCACGCCCCTTCCTCTGACTTTGAATCCTGTCTGGAGAAAGTAGCCACGTGGATGGAACACTCCTGCCTCAGGCTTAATGGAGGGAGAACGCAACTAATGCTCCTGGGCAACTCCACTAGCATGGATCTTAAACAGACATGGCCAATTTGTCTTGGCCCCGCTCCAACCCCCAATACTAAGATAAAAAGGTTGGGCGTCTGGTTGGATAACTCCTTTAAATTTGACCACCAAGCAGTGCCTGTTTCGGTGCTCTCAGACCACTCCAGAAAGTTCTCCCTCTCCTTCCTTTGGGGGCAAGGAGAACTCTGATCCAGGCCTTGGTCCTCTCCCGTTTGGACTATGGCAACTCTATTTACCTAGTAGCTCCTAAAGCAACGAGAAGGAAACTCCAAGTCGCGCAGAACTGCACTGGCCGGCTGTTGTTTGGAATTACTAAAGCCGACCCTCAAGACCCTACACTGGCTGCCAATTATGGAAAGAGTAAAATTCAAATTGCTGTGTATAGCCCATAAGACCCTGTGGGGAAAGGGCCCAGTAATCAATAGCTCCCTCATTAACTTTTATCACCCCAGGAAATGCCTTCGCTTGGCTAATCTCAACCTCGCAGTCATTCCCAAAATAAAGATGGTAAGAAGTGGAGGAAGATCCTTCTATTAAAATGTAGCCAGACTCTGGAACACTCTGCCCCCTCACCTCTGCTCGGAATCCTGTCATCTCCCCTTTCGAAAACTTCTTAAAAAATGGTTATTTCAACCTACAACCTTATACTTTTCTCTGTCTCCCTCCTGTTCGACGGCTGGCGCTGGGATGCCTTAGGGTAGCTATGCGCCTAATAAATGCTGAATAATAATAATAATCTTCCTCAGTGACATGACTGTGTGTTTAGGATGATTAGATATGTATGGGATCTTGTCAAAGGTAAATAGAGGTATATGATCTTTAGCCAGAGGTGTTATAGGGACTGTCTATTTACTACGTATTGAGGAAGTTCTGATCTTCTGGCCAACCCAAGATCAGCCTGCAAGTGTATCTAAATACCAGACTTTTAGGTCTATTTTATAGTAGGGTGACCTATTACAATTGTTCTACTGTAGTGAGGAATTCCTGTGGAATACTGAAGATAATTATGTTAGGGTAGGAGCGGAGACGTGATAGGCATGGGTAGGCCAAGATCATAGGTAAAACCATAAAGAGTGTATAGTGAGAGCCATGGTCAGCCTTGCACATAAAGTGGATGGGATGGTAGGACATAAGTGGTTATTACAGGAACCGCTTAAGTAAGAGCTCCAAAGGAGTAAAATGTCAATTTCTTATGGGAAACAGCCAAACTTGTAATTGCCTCCCCTGAGCGAGTGATGGATTTGAAGGTAGAAACATGCTTACAAGTAGAATGGAATCTTATAACTTCTGAAATGATATCAGGTTTAACTATGATATATGATGGCATATGGAACAATAGATCATAAAAGGCAGTGCAAATTGTGGGCGGAAACTGTGACCAAAAGTAGAGACCAAAAAGCATGTGACCTAAGATAGAGAACAAATAGCAGGTACCAAGAGGGACATGAAACATGTATGCCAACCAGATGACAAGCAAAGGATATATTCATGGAAACAGGTTCAACAGGTGGGCAGCCACCAGCAGATCAGGTGTGGTAATGATGAGTGTAAGTACTAAGATGAGAGTCCGATTCCATCTGAGATTGTCCAGGAAGGCTGTTAAGTCTGCTGGTTCTACGAAAATGTTTGTCTGCCCTCTGAACGTTATTCGAAATTTTGAGGAGCCTGAAAAAGAGTAAGGTATTTCCATGTCCATAAGCCTTTTCCATAGGTTCAGGAACCCCTTTCAATGAATTACAGTCTCTCTAGCATAGTCCTGCGAGATGGAGATTTTGTGATCTTGCCACTTTATTATCCGAACCTTCCTCATATGTGCCTAGATTTGTTCCATGTGTTGATGGCGTAGGGGTTTGAAGATTAAAGGTCTTGGAGTCGACATATTTTGGGATTTTAAGGCTGGAACCCCGTGGGCTCTTTCACTTTCAACGTCCTTACTGAAGGACATCTGGAGGGCCTCTGGGATCCACGTTATTAAGAAATCAGCAACCGAGGCGGCAGAGTTTTCTATACCTTCTGGCATCCCAAAGATGCTAAGATTGCTTCTCCGGTTGCAACATCCTGTTTTGTGAGGTCTCTCTTCAGTGAGGATATTGACCGCTCCAGGTTTTAAAGATGTTAAGATTGAGTATTTGTGAAGTCTTCAACTGTACTTATTCTCGTTTCAGCATTCAACATTCTTATTGTTAAGTCTTTAAAATCATTGCAAATCCCCGCTACTTCAACTTGAAGGAGATCTGTGTTAGTTTTAGTGCTCTGTTTTATATAATGCACGGGTATTGAGTTTAAGAAGAATTGCCACTAAGGTAGAAGCGGAGTCTGCATTGCCTTTTACTGGTGATTCCGGGATAGGTGGTGGTTGTTTCGAAAGCTTCAGGTTTCCCTTAGTATCTCTGTCTATCATGTTGCCATCTCTGCTGTCCGACATTTTGTGATAGTTAGACTGACAATTCCATATTAAAACAAGGGATTACAAGATGGATTGCAGAAGACATTCCTTTTGTCATCATAAGGTTAACAGGCCATACTTGACCCTAGTAAGGGCCTTCCCTGCAAAAGGAGTAGCGATAGCACCAACTTTGTCTGCAGGAGTACTGTTGATGGATATCTACCGGACAGCAACTAGGAAATGCCGCAGCACATTTACAAAGCACTACTGCATGGACATAGAAGCAGCAAAGGACTCAGGCTGGCTGTTCTTTGCAACCTCTCCAGTAAGTCGAGCCTTGTTCCCATCTTCCTTTAATGAAATGTACTGTTTACTGCTTGCTATTCTGATACTGTGAAAGATCAACTTGAAAAACAAGATGGAGAGAGTGGCAAAAGAAAAGATATCTAGGAGGATTTATGGAAGTGAGCATGGAGAACGACACAGTCATAGGAGAGAAGTGAGCAGTACAGTAAATACCAACCAACCTGTCTCCACTTCCTGGAGTATCATCATATTGACGTGCACATGTTGTCTGGTTAAGAACAAAAAAAACAGGGCTATGGAGCTGCTGCCATTAGGCTTTAACAAGGCTGTCCCTTTCTAACACATGCGGCAACGGGTCTCAGGCGACTACCCTATCCTTCCTTAGGTTACTTTGTCCTCATTTTGTTGTACCCTAAACCCACAGTTTGATTAAGTAATGCACCATGTCTAACATGGCTAATATGTGTATTACCACAATGCCTAACTTAACACTGCCTCGGTCACTGCAATGACAATTATCCAGGAACTATTACCAGTGATATGTCTGCTAGCTAACCTGTTAATAAGATGGATTGTATGTGGAACTGCATTATTTTGTCGTTGCCACACATGGTGCCAGTGCACTGTTTATGTTGTATGAAAATATGAAAATGCCAATAAAAAGATTTAAACAAAAAAAAAGAACAAAAAAACACAGGAAGAATTCCATGGGATGTAAAATACTGGTGAGCTAGCTAGTCCTGAACCCTTGGTGCCGGTCTGGCTGATTGGTAAGATTGAACGGGACTTAACCTGCAAGGTAATCTAAAAAGCTGAGAGGAATTCATATGTGATACTGAGACCACACAAAGGTTGTGTAGTGATGGTCTGGGAAGAAGGAAATCTACACTAGGCTTTACGGAGGAGCAAGGGATTAGACAGAAAATGTTACATTTTAAATATATCCCTCACGCGCAGTCCAACTTCATAATCAATAATAGCCCACACATTAAAGGCACTTCTGTGGTTTGTTAAGCATTTAGCTGGTGTTATATGGAAGGAACTCCACCCTTTACTTAACTGGGCCTCTCCGCAGATCGCAAATTTCAATATTCCCTTTCCTCCACTCCTTCCACATGTCAAAACTCTTCAAACCAATGAGGCATGATTAGCATGCGGTTCTCAAAACATCATCTCCTTATCTCATGGCAAACAAACCTGGGTCTGAGTTTGTTCTCTTTCCTCGTAAGCATAATTATCTAATGGTGTATTTGCCCAAGTCTCTATTTTCGTTTGATGCAAGTTTACTGTGTGTGTACATTTTATAGATGGTACAGAAAAGAAGGCAGGCCTCTCTCCAAGCAAACCAATCCTCCCAGGTAGCAGTCTGAATTCTGCTAGAAACAGTAATGCTTCTGCAGTAGCATGTGTGCTTTTCCCACTTAGCTATTTGTATTAAAAAACAAGGTTTATTTACAGTACCATCAACTCTGTAGCTCGGACGTCGCAGACTGTTGTAATATTCTACTTGCTGTTGTCCACTCCGGCGCCCATCCTTGCCAACCCCTGGGCCCAATACCTCCCACCGAACAGGCTTCCAAATTGCACAAGCACACACACATTTAAACACGCACTCACGTTTACAAGCACTCTCGGACACATACAAAGACATTCACGTAGACGCACACATGCACTCCTGTCATACAGACAAACGCACACTTGTACACATTTGGAGACCGAGGAACACAAAAAGCGCACTTGGACCTGTAGGGCAGGTCCATGTTTCCCCACTCCTCTGTCTCCTCGTTTCTAATAACAGCACAACAGAGGCAGGCCCACGAGCTTTCACTGAATCAGAAGCTGGAATAGAGTAGGTGGTATTGATGTACACCTTATGTCTCTATTCCAACTTCTGATAGGGTAAGAGGGCGCACGATTGGCAAGCCCTGAAGGTCCGTTATCTGGCATGCTTCACGGCCTTACGCCAGTGAGTGCAGCATAGTACCCCCAGGGGCACCCCTCTGTCCCCCCTCCCCAAATTGCATACCCAAATAACACACACACATACTGTTGAGTTGGGTAAAATTGCTGCAGGTTTATTACATAATCCAGAATATGTAATGTGTGGTTTATCTTACGGGCGATCCAAGGGCAGGCAACCAACTGGGTCGCCTGCCCGCCTAATGAGCCGGGCAGCGCGGGACGATACCCGCCGTTGCTGCCATCCATGTGATTCTTTCTACGATCACGTGCCGTTGGTAACTTCTACTCACGCCCCCCCTCTTGGGGCGGAGCGTTGCTTAGCAAAGCCCTGGTTGTTCAGGCCCACAACCGCCCGCAGGACTAGTGGGGCGCCGACACGGCTTCCGGAATCCTCCCATGAGGCTCCTCGGTTTTGGCTCAGGCACCCCCTATGGTGCCGCGTAGAGGTACCCTTTGTACCGCCTGCTTCCAGATCGCCCTGTAACTCCGCCTGCAACGAAAAAGAGAAACATTACAACGCTCTGAAAACCCCCCCACCCAATGCCTACACCGGGTAAGCGGTAGGGAGGGATGTGGCATGGTGGGCGACAAAGAGGTCGCTAGGAGGGTGGGGGAAGGCTAAATAGCCTCCCCTTCCCTACAGGGGCCGGGAAGTGATGCGCTTGCGCGTCACTTCCGGCCAGCACGAGGAGGGGGACACTGGCCGGCGTCCCCGCCCCATACCCTTGGGAGGAGGTGGGGGGGGGTGACCGGTGCCCCGGTGGCACTAGGGCGCCAACCGCTGTAGAGGCCCCCTGCGGGGGCCGCGGTCGGCGGCATAGTACCCCCAGGGGCACCTCTCTGTCCCCCCTCCCCCAAATTGCATACCCAAATAACACACACACAGACTGTTGAGTTGGGTAAAATTGTTGCAGGTTTATTACATAATCCAGAATATGTAATGTGTGGGTTATCTGACGGGCGATCCAAGGGCAGGCAACCAACTGGGTCGCCTGCCCGCCTGATGAGCCGGGCAGCGCGGGACGATACCCGCCGTTGCTGCCATCCATGTGATTCTTTCCACGATCACGTGCCGTTGGTAACTTCTACTCACGCCCCCCCTCTCGGGGCGGAGCGTCGCTTAGCAAAGCCCCGGTTGTTCAGGCCCACAACCGCCCGCAGGACTAGTGGGGCGCCGACACGGCTTCCGGGATCCTCCCATGAGGCTCCTCGGTTTTGGCTCAGGCACCCCCTATGGTGCCGCGCAGAGGTACCCTTTGAACCGCCTGCTTCCAGATCGCCCTATAACTCCGCCACAGCCCTGGAGGTGGCTCACCGTCGCAACCAGGGCCCCCCACCAACCCGCTATAGTCTTACCTGCAACCTCTCCTGTCTAGGGCTTCCTGCAACTAGCTGGAAGGAACCATCCCTGCAGAAAGGAGAGTTTGAAATGTTGCCACCTTATGACACTTTGACAGCGCTGGCGGGACTCAACCCTTGTCCTGTGAGATCCTTTACAACCTCAGGCACAAGACTTACCAGTGAGCTATAGCTCCTGGTGTTGTAGATGGCCCCATCTACGTCCCCAAAGCCCTAGACGCTATCCTGGGTCGGATAGGGTCTGCTGAAATAAAGGACCCGTTGGGCCTGAGAAGAGTGCCAAGAACTATTCGCCCCCCTGCGGGTAAGATACACCTCTTCACAAATCTAGGCGGGAGGATGCCGGTCCCCAGGCTTGCAAAGCCCCATCAATTTGATGATCTCACCTAGCTGCCGCCCTCCGCAACGGGTGTGCCTGAACCTGCGTGCCCATCTCTGGGACAGCAGCCCACTTGCTAGGTGCCACTCCCCCACCCGCCTGCCTGCCTTGGTTATTATGGCGAGAAGGGTTTCGCTCAACCTTTGGACAGTCCCCTCTGTGTGCTAAACCTGGAGCACAGGAGTGCTCCTAGCTGACAGCGCGTGACCATGGGCAAGGGGCGACTCTTGCCCCTGCCCACTATCCCTTATTCCTTATGGGAATTATGCCCCTACAGATCCCTCAGTGATGAAACCCCCTAGGCATACCAGCTTCGGGAATCTGTCTGGTTTAAGCAGTGCGCGCTGTCTGTGAAGTTCAAGCAATGAGGATTGACTAAGTCCTACTTCGCCCCTCCCATCATGCTCCCCAGTGGAGGGTGGCAGGAGGGTGCCCCCCGCAAACCCAGAGCATCCCCAGCGGTGCCAAATTCCTGCTCCGTTGAAGTAGAGTTTTAGTGACACCCTGGGCGTGACAAATGTTCAATTGACATAATGTCCCCTTGTGTTTGCCCCGCTGGCACCCCAGTTATTGGGACGGCAGCACCATGTGTTGGCTGGCCGCGTCCCCTAAGCGAGGTGAAAGTGTCCGTAAACCAGGTTCCCAGTTTCCTGCAGCTGCGGTACGCGACCAGTGATTCCGCTGGGGGATACCACCAGCCGCAGTGGTCCTCCGGACATTAAGAAATGCCCTATTTTTACCTGGGCCTATCTCTAAATGATGGTGATTTCACCCAGCTGTAAGGCCAGAGGCCCGCCTATGAAACCTATTTACTTGTTTTTTGCTACTCGGTCCCCTTATGGGTAGGCCTCAGAGTATGGGCAACGTGCGTGCTCCCAGGGCACGGTGCTGCTGGAGAGCAGATGTCTGTTACCCACACGCTGATACTTTATCTGTTGCTAAATGCCCTACCGCTGGAAGCTTCCCAAGAACCGTGGATTTCGTGGTCCCACCTAGAATGATCCCATCGCCTGGGGGGAACCCAGTGGTGGACAGGACCTGCACGGTAGCTCCACCCCATCGTGGCTATCGACTTATTTGGGATGCTGAAGCAGGAGATGCCCCCTCAGTCTCAAGTTCTAACCCATAGAGGATAACCCTGGGGGCAGGCAAGTCTGTGGGAACCAACAGGAAACTTTGGTGCAAATACCGGCCCTATCCTGAATGTTGCGAGTGCTGTTTACTAAACTTCGAACGACCGCACACTTGCTATATAACAACGATACCACCCACATACCGCCTAAAGCGCGGGAGGAAAGGTCTTCATTGAAGCAACCCGAAAACTGCCTTTGGTTGCAGGGGAATGTCCCCCAAGTGTACATCTGGACCTGTTTCTATATGGTGCCTTCAGCTGATCCTCCTGCAGGCCTAACCCAGCTCAGTGTGATGCCAGCTGGTGATTTGCGGCTTCCTACATGGCCTCCAAATGTATATTTCAAGATCACACTACCCCTACAACACCCCAGTGCCGATGGCTTAACGAGGCTTGTGAGTTGTAGAAGATGACCGAAGCCACAGTTCTGGCTTCGCCTCGTAGCAAAATGCTTCCATTCTGCAATGGTGGGACTGTCACCTTTCTGTGTTGACTAGCCTAGGTGTCTCCCTTCAGTGAATAGCAAGCTCACCCCTGGCATGTGCCGCGGGCACCGCGTCGCCATGCGGCCAACGTTATACTAAGTAACGTGGCATGTGGGTAGCCCCATGCTAGTGTTCTCTGCCTGACACCCCACAGGGCGCTGTGCTTACAGCCTGCCCTGAGCAATGCTGTGCCTTCTAAAATTCCAGGCCGCATCCAAGACAGAGGTTATTCACGCAGTTCCCACAGCTCCTCACTGCGGGACCCCTTTTCGTATGCAGTGAAAATTGGATTCCCAGGTAATCTATTGTTCGTAAAGTTTTACTTGACTATCAAGTGACGGAATGGTGGCCCTCTACGCCCGCGCATGGACAGTCTGCACGGTAAACCCCGAAAATCCCACACGACTGAGGAGGAGGTGTACCTCTCTGGAGGCCCCTCTTATTCCCACTGACCTGCACGGATGCTGGGGCGGGGGGCCTGGGAAACCATGACCAACTGAGTGATCACTTGCAACCCGATCGGGTTGATTGCCCAGACAGAAGTTGTATTGAATAATTGCAACCTGCCTGGTCCAGGATTTAACTCGGGCACCATGAGGCAGTCTGGAACACGGACCGGTGGCCAGCAAGTAATTGGCCTAACAATGAACTGTTGGTGGGTTTGAGACCCTCCAAAAACCGAAATAACAATGGTGATAATAGTTCTATGCAGAAAAGCCTTGAATGAATCGCTCCTCAAAGTGAAGGGACAAATACCCTGTCCGGTTACCCCCAAGGCAGGCGTACTGCAATGCCAGCTGTAGGCAGCGTGACACACAACCACCGACCTAGAGCTATTCACGGAAAAATGTACCTAGAGAACCAGAATGCGCAAAACTAGAATTGGCATACGCGCGCGCTTCCGCCACAAGGCAGTTCTACGGAACCCTGAATACTTATTCAGCTGGCAACAGTGAATTTACTCCCAAATGCATAGATCCAAGCCTGTTGGGCCATCTCTACTATAAACCAGCCGCACCAGCTTGTGGCAGACTGTCCCCAGCGCCAGTTTGCAATTCGCTCGCGAGCGGCGCACCCGCAACCACTTGGTCAGATCCCACCGGTGACTTTGTGCCGCGATTTTGGCCCTAGTGAGGCGCTATGTGGTGACCACTTATTCTTTTGCCGCTATGTCAGTGCATCCCCGTATTCAATGCGATTGGGGCACTAAGCTACACCCATATCTACACCCATCTATTGGCTTAATCCAGGCCTCCATTTGCATTAGATAATAAACTACCATTCTATCTCGGTTGCGTTGCCCTCCACGAACTAGGCACCCACCTGGGTGGCTAGGTTTCAGTTAGCTATGTGTGATTTCTCCCATATCTGTGCAACCATGAGTGACAGGTGAAGGCCTAAGACTGGCCCTTTCTTGCGAGCAAAACCACACCGTGCTCAGGTCGAGGCCCACATAAGATGTTTGGGGGGCAGGGTTGCGGACTTGTATCACACCACTTTAAGACTGTAGACAGCGTTCCATGTTTAACTGTTACTAACCTAGCCCAATGACCGTTCTACGTTAAGACTATCCCCACTCTGGTCCGCCCTGCCCAAGGACTAATGCACTTGGGAGCACGAGGCCTTAAGCAATGGGGGTTTGGATGTCAAGACAACAACAATAACAGCCTACCCATGCCCCTTTTCAGCAAAAGGTTGGGGCCGCGGGACCCGAGATGCAATCTGCCGTATAGTTCAAATTCTCTCGATGGCTCCAACAGTTAACTCCATAATTTGGACGAACTCCCACTTGGCATGTGTGGAGGCATCTGCGAAGCATGATTCATTTCGTGGCTGCTCAAACACCTGCAGTAAACTGTGCTGACAACGATCTTGTGGGACTGTTGTTAAATAGACATGCTCATCTATGAATTAATGTTAGTCAACAGCACCGCACATGGCACCGAAAATTAATTCCATCATATCTCCCCCTATACCACTACATTCAGGCTTAGTGATGGTACAGCATAGCCACAGTGCCGACCGGTGGCGTACCATTTGCAAGCCTGTAACCAGTGTCTGTCTTGTGTACTAGAAGCGACCCCTTCTAGATTAGACATTCAGTCAGCAAGGCGCGCGGACCTGACCCGAAGGTATAGGAGCGCTGTACATGAGTACCGTATTTACATTACCTATTCGGGCACGGGGGGAGATTGAGTGATTTGCCCAGAATCACAGGACGCGACCTCGAGGCTCGGACCCTGGTTTCCTGCAACAAAGTTAACAGCTGCCCGTTGAGCACCGTGTTTACCTATTCAGGCCCGGGGAGATTAGTGATTTGGGGGGGTACCTCCTCCCCCTGCAAATGTCTAGCCGTGGCATACATGCGGCTGCTGCGGCGTTGAGGGGTCAAATCACGGAGGCTCGCGCACCCCTACGCCCCCACCTCCCCGCTACTCTGCTGCCGAGGTCTGGACCTGCACCTGGAGGCGCGGGCCCCAAAACTACTTAATTGTTGTTTATTGCATATTTATATAGCGCGAATTCGCCCGAGGGTATTGGAGCGCCTTAAATAGCACCGTCTGTACATTTCCCATTCAGGCACGGGGAGATAAGTGATTTGCCCAGACTCACAGGAGTGGACGCAACCACGAGGCTCACAACCTGCAAATGAAATCCTCGCGCCTACTGTGGGGATCGAACCCACGACGTTGAAATTAAGTGTTTCACGCTCTACCAACTGAGCTAGCTGCAGAACTGTTCCCGCACCAAAGGCGGCAGCGCAGCCTACGGACCACACCCCCGTCAAGGAGTTTACGCGATTTTAAAATTTTCGCATCGATCCCGCTACTCGGCTGCCGAGAACCAGACCTGCGCCCGGAGGCGCGGGGCCCCAAGACTAATCTTAATTGATTTTGTTGCATAGTATATATAAAGCGCGAGTTCGCCCGAGGGTATTGGAGCGCCTGAAATAGCACCGTATTTACATTGATCATTCAGGCACGGGGAGAATAAGTGATTTGTCCCCGATCACGGAAGTGGACGCGCCTGCGGGGCTCGCAACCTGCTTACCGCACCTATGGCGGCAGCGCAGCCGACGGACCACATCCTCGTCACGGCGATTACGTAATTTAAAGTTTTTTTTTTTTTTTAAATGGAGAGTGCGGGCATCGATCCCGCCACCCCCGCGTGCCGAGCAAGTGCTCCGCCATAACGGAACTGCCTCCCCAGCGTCGAAGCCCGACCACGAGGCTCGCAGCCCGCATCACCGCACCCCCGGCGGCAGCCAACGGACAAACCCCGCCAAGGCGACCCACGGGCCCAACGCCTACCCCTCATCGAAATGGAGGGAGCGAACACCAGCTCGGGACCAGTTCAGCTGATTATACAGCCTGGGCGGCTGGCCTCATGGCCGCCTCTTACCGGACATGGCCAGCACCCTGGACCTCCGTCCGTCTGAGGGTGCAGGAACCGGTTATGTGAGAGGCCATGGGGAAATCGCCACAGTGGAAGGTCACGGGAAAGCCATGGAGATGATGACATTGGTATGTATGAAATTAAAGTATTATACATTGTCATATTTACTGAGGAAATGTAAAAATACTCCAGGATCCATACACTGGGGGTCAATGTGTGCAGAAAAGTCTGACTGCCAATAGTTCAGGCTCACGTAATTGAAAACAGGCCAGCTGCATTTTAAAATATTGGTCAGGGTTACGGCACCAGCTGCAGTCATCTTTGTGCCCCCAGCAATTTCTAAGCAGAGTTAGGTATCAGAGAGCTGCATGCAGACTGCAAGAACCTTATTGTTTGTACACAATGTTTCATTTTTGGGAAGTCGCTAAAATGGGTTCATCTTGGTAATGATAAAGACAATTATTATAGAGAAACCACTGAATACCCCTCATCTATGTTTCAAATTCAGACATTGTGTTTCTCCAGAACTAGCGCTTTTACCAATCAATGCCTACGCCTGTGGTTTCCGAGCCAGACACAAATACGCGCCTACCCGAGCGACGCAGGTTGCCTGGGTGCATGTTGAATAATACATGCGTGTGGTTGAATGCATGTGGCATTCAAGGCAAACTCTCTTCTGATGTCGCAATTCGGATCACGTTCCAGCCCAGGGGTATCCCGTATCCTAAGCCCATTTCTATAATTATACCGAAGACCTTATCGTGGGGTCAAGGACCAAGGAAACTTGGGAAGGTGGGTTCTCGGCCAGCACGCTGTCGCGTGAGCTTGGGTGCGTCCCTTTCCTCCTCGGTGTTGTTTGTGTGGTTGACTCTGCGATGGCCCTGCTGGCCTTTCAGATACCCGGACTGTTGGCAAATCTCCCAATTGCCCGCTAGGGCAGCCTGCTTCTGTGCATCCCAGTCAAAGGCTGTTGTGCGCCGAGACTTGATATTTCCCCCGCGTCAGCAACCCCACCCCGACCCAACTCGAGGCACAGGGGGGTGATCCATTGCCCAGGATCACGCGGCGCGGGGAGATTAAATGACTAGCCGGGGATCGCAGGATGGGTGGGCGGCTTCAAAGGCAGCGCCGAGACTTGATATTTCCCCCGCGTCAGCAACCCCACTCTGACCCAACTCGAGGCCCGGGGGGTGATCACTAGCCCAGGATCACGCGGCGCGGGGAGAATAAATGACTAGCCGGGGATCGCAGGATGGGTGGGCGGCTACGAAGCCAACCTCACCCAGGGAATTACCTGCTTGCAAATCGGGGGGTGCGGGCATCGATCCCGCTACTTTTCGCGTGCCATCAGGTGCTCTACCAATCGGGGCTATGTCCCTTGCTACATTGATCTGTGCATCCCTAGCTACACTGATCAGTGCCGCCGGCGGACCGCGTCACCGCCCTCTAAAGTCGCCACCCTCACCCTAATCTTGCGCCCCCTCTGCCCGTGGCCATCCGAGCCACAGGGCCCTGTCGACCTGGTACTGCTCAGGGACAGGGCCGGGGCGGAGTGGGTGCAGCAAGACTCACCGCAATCTGGAGACACGACGACGACCGATCTGGCTATGTGGCGTGGTGGGCGACAAAAAGGTCGCCAGGAGGGTGGGGGAAGGCTAAATAGCCTCCCTTCCCTACAGGGGCCGGGAAGTGACGCGCTTGCGCGTCACTTCCGGCCAGCACGAGGAGGGGGACACTGGTCGGTGTCCCCGCCCCCTCCCCTTGGGAGGGGGTGGGGAGGGGTGACCAGTGCCCCGGTGGCACTAGGGCGCCGACCGCTGTAGTGGCCCCCTGCGGGGGCCGCGGTCGGCGGCATATCAGAGATATATTGTGACTGTGAGGCTGGGCTGTATCAGCCCTCGCTTGACAAATGCGCAATACAGGCAGTGGAGCCCTCACCTGCTGGCAATGCGATATCACAGCTTTTACATGCAAATAAACGATCCATGAAATAATTTGTTTTCATGTAAAAGCTGTACTAAGCTATTACTGGCAGTGCCAGGTGGTGGACTCGCTCGTAAATAAAGGGACCCCCTCTAAAAGGCATATAAGGTCAGGGCGAATGAGGGGTAGCAAAAACAACTATAACAAGAAAAACTCCCCTATGACCTAAATTGCTTTACCCACGATTTCATCTAGTATGGGTTAAAGTACAGGTCTAACTTTGCATAATTATGACATTCAAGTACACATATACATGTTCTTTTAAAAAAATAAATCATTTTATTGTTCATTCTTATTAATTTCTGTCTGTTTATAATCAGTACGTATTACTCTATATTTTGTATATTCACTAGGAAGACATTTTGTAAAATTTTCTAGTACAAAAATTATTACACCTTATTATATACAGTGTAAAACTACTGTATCGGCCCCCAATAAATAAATCAGTCAAATATCAAACATACTCATTTCTCACACTCATACTGGACACTTATACACTTTTGGGTATAAGGAACACAAAGATGTCAAACGTATCCAATGGACAAATTCGATGACCAAAGCCAAAAGGCCTGGGCGCAGGTGGTCTACGCGCGTTTCGGTGGAGTAACACAACCGTGAACCACCTTCATCAGGACCTTGCCCAAATAGAATACAGTGTCACCAGAACAATTCAAAGTGGGGGTACCTGAGGAACAACAACAATAAATATTTTTGTCAACCCATTCTTAGTTAGAAAATTACTATGAACAATTGATCAGACCATCTCTTTATTAAAAAACGATAGAAAGAGAAGAAGAAGAGAAAAGACCCGAGGAAGTTGCCCACTGGGGTACATACCTAAACAAGCATTGGCATAGCCAATAGGTCTCGCCTTTGGGACCTTATAAGTGTTTAGCCATGCAACACTTGATGTTGTTGCACCAAGGATATTGTGCTGGATAACTAAACACTTATAAGGTCCCAAAGGCGAGACCTATTGGCTATGCCAATGCTTGTTGATTGTGGAGATGGCTCTAGATTTCTCCTCTTGTGCTACTCCTGCTTTTTTGTAACATTTCTGTATTGTCAGTCCAAATCATCATGACAGGGTCCCCTTGGACATGGGTGAGCATCAGTTTGTAGGTGCAGAGGAAATAAAGAACTGTCTCTTCCTCATCGGTTTAGTGTTCTGGAGGTAGAAAGTGACTTTCTTCTGTACATCCAATGTTTGCAATGCACTTTCTGCGTACATCTTCAGCTGCTGGAAGAAATCTGGCAGCAAGATGGATTTGACATGAAAGTGTGAGACGACCTTGGGCAGCAACTGAGTTTGTTCTCACAACCTTGTGTGCTATCAATGATGTATTTTCAGATGTTGCAGTGATATCAATGATGCCACAAATTGTCATGAGTGATGTAACATGGGAAGTCATACAGGAAATAATTAGAAGTGCATGGCGAGGGCGCACGTTAGTTACTTTAGTGCATGGGTTGTAGTTACTTAAGATAACTATTCTGGGGCATTTCAGGGGTTTTATTAGTTTAACACAGTATGTTTTAGTTGACATTTTCACCCAAATATAAAGTCCCTTTAACTTTTGTTTTTTTCAGTGGAATATATACACAGTGGCAACTGCCACTGTGTAGTTATAAGGTCGGAGTTTCAATAGGAAAACTAATTTATATTTTCCTAATAACTTTGCCGCCATTCCACAAATCAGCACAAAGCTTTCGGAAAAACTTCACATACTTCATGGAGTGTTTTGCAGTGATCCATCAAGAGGTCTCCAACAAAAAGTGGGGCCCCAAAAGTGTTGTTTCCTATGTTGATTCCAAAACGAAACATTGCTCTCCAATACAGCAATAACAGCTGAATGGAATTACACCACATTTGACAAAAAGTTACAACTTTCATCAGAAAGTTTGCTTTGTATAATTTGGTATTCATTCTACCCCTAATTGGCGTATTTAAGTTATCTATAAGTCCCTAGTATATGGTACCAAGGGTACCCACGGCCTGTAAGTTAGATGTCACCATAAATAATAATACGTCACCCCTAGGAAGGCCTTACTGTCCAGAAGACAGGGTGCATGACATTATAAGGTAGGATAAGTAAACATTTAACATGTCCTTACCGTGAAATGCCCCAAAAGATATTTTCACTGTAGCAGGATTGGCTCTTCCATAGGAAAGCACTGGGATACAATATTTCATTTAACACTTATCTCTGGCTAGGAAACCTCTACAAATGTCATTGTTTGAGTTTTAAAATATGTATTACAAGCCCAATTCACATGGGAAAGTCAGATTTGTAATATATATATTTTGAAAAAGATAGGTTTAAAAAGTTCCTTTTTCCCAGTTAAATGAGCTCTAACCTGTCACCTATGAGCCGAGTAGCCCCGTGAGGTGTGACCCAGCTCCCAGAGCTGAGACAAAGGACTTGGTTTGGAAGGGGAGGGATGTAGGGGAGCGGCTAGGTTATCGGGTGGGGAGGTGTTCTGTTCCTCTGGCAGGATGACCACCTGGGCTGTGCCCAGGAGCTTTATTAACTTCAAAGAGGTCTACACTGTCACAGGCATATGTTAGCCGACACCTGGACAAGGCCCCTCTTGGTTTCTTCAGGCAGGCAGGCACCAATCAGTGAGGAAGAGCTGCCCCCAGTACAGGCTTGAAGTGACTACAGAGGATGGGTTTCTCAATTCCTTGGCTACACGTCTCAGGTAGGCCCACAGGCCCTGCACAAGGGCAGAAGTGTTTCACCATCTTAGAATTGGATAGAGTGGAACACAGTGGGATTGTTTGCAGTAGGGTACACAGGAACAGTTGCAACAGTGAGTAGTTCCATAACTAGGAATGTTTTCTATATTGGTTCGGGAGGGGACAGGAGTTATCCCCAACCACAGGCTAGTGAGTTAAATGTGGCACCCCTGGGCACCCTCCTGAGACCATTACTGGACCTGTGGAAGGGAGAAGGAGGACTTCACCTGCTGTTGAGATCTGTGAGGAGACCTGAAGGGCTGGACCTGCTCCAACTTGTACCGAGGACAAATAAGTGTTCTCCATGGGTCAGATGGCTGACCTGTTACACTACAGGGACACAACAAGCTGCTATAAGCCCTTTACCCGAAGAGCCCAGCTGACCAGTTCCAACTAGACCGGCCGTCAAAGCTGGGTCTTAATAAAAATAAGGGATCTCTAAGGGACTGAGACCAACCTACCAAGTCAAACTTTGCAAAAATGCACTGCTGCTGGGCTAAAGATCCAGGTTGCTTCAACTCTGAGCTTTCCGCAGCAGCAAATCCATTTCAGCAGGATGATGCTTTGAGGGTATCCGACCTCCTAGACCATTCTTCAACTATAGCTTGCAGCCTTGTCCTGCTGGAGGAATCAGAGCTTCAAAAAAGTGACTAAGCTCGAATGTAGAAATTTTGACTGTGTGAAGGAACCAAAAGCATTCAGCAGGCGAGGGGCCATCCATGGCTGCAAATTTTGAATCTCTCCCACTCTGAGCTTTCCCACCAAAAGTCACCGGCTTCACAGGGACCTCCCACGACTGCTATTTGGCCTTATTGAGCCCTTCTCTGAATAGCATGCTGCCTTGCCCCGCAGATGATATTTTAATTATATTTCAGAGGTCAGGTCAGACCTTAAAACTTCAGAGAGGGATGAATCTGTTTTCTTTATTCAACCTGCACTTCTTCGCCGTCAGCCTTAAATAGCCCCTAGGACTAAGTTCTGGTTAAGAGCAACCAGATGACTGTGGTTGGCGCTTAACGCTCTATGGCACTGTTTTTATTTTAAACACTTTAAAAAGTATTTTTCCCAGTTCCCCTTATTGTATATTTTGTTGTTTCGGTGATATTTGTTCATTAAGTTATTCTCTAGTTATTTTCTAAAGTACATCAGAAAAAAACAATGAAATTCAGTGAAAAAAAGTTTAAA
Organism: Triturus cristatus; assembly: GCF_964204655.1. NCBI lineage: Eukaryota > Metazoa > Chordata > Amphibia > Caudata > Salamandridae > Triturus > Triturus cristatus. The sequence continues at coordinate 1,073,592,508 of NC_140593.1, read as the reverse complement.
CATGAGTTCTGGCTCAAATTTGTCAAAGCACTGAAATTCACCAGTTACTAGTCCTAGTACCTCCTCATCACTTAGCAGAACAGAGACAGAGAGCGAAATGGAACTTCTATAAAATACTAATGTCTAAAAAATAAAATATGTGCCAAATGAAGTTTTCTAAGACCATCACAACCTGTGGAGTAAAGTAATGTTTGCAATGTTTTTTCATTTAGCACATCGAATGTACTGCAAGTGACCAATCACCACTGTGAAACAGATCAACAAAGAGGGAAGTAAAAGATTATGAGGGAACTAGAAAACATAATTTTCATTTGAAACAAATCAGAAAATTAAAGAATACACAAAATACCCGAACTGCTGGAACCTGGATACAAAACAGGTTATTTTCAAATAAAACATGCAATGTTTCCAGTTAGAATAGAAAGGGTACATTTAGGATGTGAAATGAACATTTCAATCATTTACCTGCTCTTCTACTGACCATAGCTCGTTAAATGTTTCCGGTTTCGACTCGTCACAAGGTCTTCCTCTTATCAACTATTTAATAGGATGTACAAGACAGAATTTACTTTTTGATAAAGGATACGTCACCTAGCACTTTGTTTGCCATTAAACATCTAGAAAGTATTGATGTTACGAGCCATTCCCCAATGGGTTTACCCTCTTTAAATTGCAACCAAAAAACGTTGTCTTGCCTTAAGCCAATTTAGAATTTATATTACCTCTTTGTAATCATTAGTCCATTTCCCTCGCCCTTTTCAATATACCAGTTTTAACAAATGTCTCTCCAGTTTGACATGCATAAAATGTTATTCCAAAAACAAAGTACATCCATCACGTCATTTGGTTCAAAGCCTTTGTTTACTCAATGTATTCCTGCCCTTGACAGTTGGATCAATGTAAATGGCACTAAACTAAATCTTTAAAAACAATGTGTCAGTGATTGCCAACCAAATATCCCCAGAATGTGTATTTGGATTCATCATCTACACTGGCTAATGTGGTGAAGAACTGGAATACTCTCAGACTGTAATCTCATAATTGTGTTTTAAGAAGTAACCATAAGTAAGGCTGGATTCTTCCATCTTAACCAGTAGGGAAGATCATTGCCAACTTTAAGTAGCCCTAGAAAGTTAAAAAGCACAAAGGTACTCATGAGATCTATGCTGGACTAAATAGACATTTACTTTTGCCTCTCAGTTAAGATGCTTTGCTGCTGCAAAAGCGGTTTCACATACAGCCCTACAAGCTTATTTCACTTCGTTTTAAAGAGTATAGATTGGCTTTTGGTGACAAAGCAAGCATATCAGATTTAAAATATTTTGCTTAGTGCATCATTCCCTACATGACCGTCCTGCATTTCTACAGGGAAAAATACACGCTTTCCAATCTTCCAGAGTTTTATGTAACTGTGATAGATAATCGTAACTCCCTACTTTCATGACGATCAAAGGATGGTTGCTCTTTTACAGTTCATGCTACCCAGCTAACAAGTTCCCTCTGCTATGGTCTCTGCAGGGAAGTGACTCTACAACTTTAAATTGTTCCCAAAAATATAGATGAAAATCAGAATGACGATTATTATAAAAGAGGCTCTTTTGATACATTTTCATCACAATGTTGGATCCTTTTAAATGCATAGACCTGCATACATTTAATTCCTGAATGAGCAGAGAATTAGCAGTTTCTTAAGCCCTGGTAAAAATAACTTGTTAGCCAATAGTCTATAAAAGTGAAGCTATCAGAACTGACTCCTTTGAAACATGATGCAACTATTTCAGTCGAATTTGTTTAAAAGTATATTTTTTTCTGGGTTTTAGTGTGTTCCTGAATTGCATGATTCGAGTGGCCAGATATCCATTCTTCTATTTGGGTAAATTTTAACCTTCCAGTAGGAGCAACTAAAAAAAAAAATTATACAACTATCAGTCACATGAAGATTAAAAATACGGCTACCAGTAGAGATACAAGAGGGTGCATCAAGAACATTAAAGTTGAATGTTAATAAAAGGATACTTTTATATCATTTATTCAACAACCCTGTGCATGGAATCCCTAGCACTGGAGAAGCAGTTCAATATGTAAGTGAACAAAGGTTGCAAATGGTCTTTGACATCTCATTTGACATAGTATTTGAGCAGAAAATGTAGTGAAAATCAGATGCTGTGCATTTGAGAAACAGGCGATATGAATGAATTTGCCAAGTCTCCTTGTGACTGCCACACTATGGTCTTTATTTCCACTCAAAGTCCAACACCAAAAGTTACAGAAAGTCTCTGATCTTGCAGGCATTAATACATGACAACGTGGAAGACATATGGGAATTTTGTTTCTCAAAGCAGTCCAGTCCAAGGACGTGTTATCTAATTGAAGATAACTGCCTTCTGAACATCTACACTATTTTAATATTTGAAACACCAAACTCTAGCAAGAATGTGTGTGCGCGTGCATACACACACACGCACGCACGCACACACAAATGAAGGGCTACTATTTAAAACTCTGCATTTACCTGAGTGTTACTGCTAGTCGAACCTTCTGGACCATCGCTTATAGGCAAAACAGAGTATGTAGGGGAATCCCGAGCCTTCAAAAGTTCTACTGGACTTTTTGGTCTTACAGTTAAGCCTACGATAACCAAAAAATACAGGTTACAAAACAACATCCAATTGCATCGATCTGTTGAGATCATACATGCATACTCTTCCATTTACCTTTGTCAAAGGTCAATTCCACTTTCCTGCTCGAGCGTTTTGGGTTTCGAAATTCTCTTTAAAAGTTTCCGAGATTGGTGGTATATTGGTCCCAAGCTATGTCGGGTAACTGTACCACTCGTTGTGGACAAGGAAGTCCTAGGTCAACCTAGAGAAATACATTAGATGCCAAGTACGGTAATTCAGCAACTCATTTTTACAACGAAATGTTTACATTAACAGAGAAAACGAATTCCTGACAAACCTTCAAAATATAAACTAAACCATACAACGGTGGGTTATTGTAGTGTCTTTTTAAAACCCGTAAATAAAGTGCATTTAAAGCAGCAAGGAAATTCCAGTTTACTACGGGTGCCCACCACAAACTCCGTTTCATTTATCATCAAAATGAGAGCAGTAGATCACTATAGCTACCCATTATCAGTCGGATTGGGAGAGCAAGCAGTTTTGTTTTTGTAAATTCCTCTCAAGGCCATATTGCAGTGTACACAGTTCAAGAACCCCATGTAAAAGAAACAAGGGAGAGTATACAGGAAGTGGTGCGTGCGCGGCCTTCGCGCCGTGAAAGTGAAAGTGATCGCGATCAAGCGCGCGGCGAGCGATGCGCTTAATGAGCATGAGGAATGCCATATGACGCCTCTGCTGAAGCGCGCACCCGCGCACATGTACTGCAAGCTGTAGCCTGCGGTAGCATTTTTTGAAGCCCTTACAAAAAGTCTCGCCAGACCAGCGCATGCGCTGGGTCAGGCGAGACCTAAAAAGTGCTCTATTCAAAGAGAATATACAAGACTCCGGGCGGTCTACTTACTAAGGAGATCTCATAACGTGGAACTAAGGATAGAGGAAGCAGTGGGGGTAAAAAATACTCCAGAAAACACCATATTGTGCCATGCAAAGACATGTTTATAAAAGTGACAAAGAAGTGAAAATAGGATTGTCATAGATTCATAGATGTCATGCTGACAAGATTCCTAATGTGTGAAGTCTAAAGGAATAGCCACACAGCATATAGAGCTAGCCCCAGGTTTAACTTACTAGTTTCAATTGGGTGTAATGCCCATTCTCCAAAGTAAACAGATTTGAGAAATGTGGACAACCGAGTCTGTGTCACCAATGTGTGACCGTCCCCTACAAGGAATATAATAACAAGGGCTGTATATGACTTGGGCTACTAAAACAGAGGTATATAATGATAATGGCTATACAGCTGAGTCCTTACCTCCCAACTCGGAGTGGGAGCTTGCTTCTAGATAATGTATTCGGTATGTAGTAGATCTTCAGCGCCGATATTGTAAAGGTTCTACAGGGGGGACATAAGTTTTATTTTGTTGTACTTTATTTTAATATAGAGATGTTATCGCTGTATCATGGACCCCCCCTTAATAACCTCAGATAGATAAAGAATAATCGAATACTCACTTCAATGCATGTGTATATTAAGTTATATGTTCTTGTACGTGCAAACACAGGGTGGGTCACACTCTGGGCCGTTACGATGGATAAATCCTTGTAATATGTCCTAATGTGCCCAGCGGGCTAAGACCTCCGTAAATATACCTAAAAAGAAGTTTGACAAAAATATAACTGATGCATAACATCCAACAGGGTACCACCCTGTCCATTATCTGAAAGAAAGTGTCAACCATGCGTGATCTCTACTATTATGTCTACCTCTACTATATTTTAAAGCCAAAATTCTTTGTGGTACTAGGGATGATATATTTGTCTGGCCCGCTGCGTGGATGGAGTATGCAACTATCGTGGTGCAAACACATGCTTAAGACTAAACCGGAAAACAATCGATGCCTAGCAGCTATTCTCATGTGGTACGATGTCTGACATAGCATCCTGATGGAATCTGATGCTTGGCACGAAGATAATGTACGTGCTATCTGACCTGTTTAGCAAACTCTGCCAGCTGCTTCTAATATTGTGAGGAGCTGATGCATAGATACACGATATGCAAAACCACAACTGTAATATAATAGTTGCATAGCGTGCATACCAATAAACATGTGAGGCGGCCTCTACGCTCTCGGTATACTAATGTAGGGGTCCTGTCACACTACTCAGAGACTAGTATACTATGTAAAAATTTGTTGTTTGACATGTTAAGCAAACCCTGCCGTCTCCTTCCAATATTATGAGGAGCTGATGCATAGTAATGCGGCATGCGAGAACGCAACTATAGTCTAATAATTGAATAGCGCGCATACCAATAAACATATGGGACGGACCCTATGCTCATGGTATACTGATATGGGGGTCCCATCGCGATCATATAAGGCTAATATAATATGAGATCATTTATACATGTAGGAGAGTGTGAGCACATATTCTATCAAACAGGGCTAGGTGGGTCCTACATAATCATAAAATCCTGTCTATTCGCTCACCCGCTCTCTCAGGAACCTCCTTTGCGTTGCTCCACGTCCATCTCAAACCACTGGGTATTACGGACGCCATAGGCTGGCTTTTAAATAATAGCTGCACATGCTCAAGGCGATGCGTCGCCTCTTGCGTCATGTCGTCATGAGTTACCCTTGGAAAGCAGCGGACCCGGTATGCTCAGCTATTCTGACGCCATCTTGGAGTGGTGGATAGTGGACTACACCCTTAGCCGCTAAACTAGATGAAAGTAACTGCTTTTCTGATGGATATATCTGCCAGTGGATTCCGCACCTTCTGAATATCCACTGCGCCAGCAACATTCGGAAACTTTTGTAGCAGTCCACGCCGATGAGGTCGAAGACGACGTCAGAGACACGGCTCCGCTCGCGACTCCGCTGACGTCACCAGCTCCATAATAAGACCTCGTCGGCGTGTTGACGTCAGTTCCCTTTTTTCCGCGCCGTCGACGCCAACGGATTTCGGTAATCTTTCTATGTAGCTATTCTGGTTACTTTGTTTTCTGCTGGTTTCTCTTTGTCTTCTTCAGCGAAAATGTCGACGAAGAAGTCTGGATTCAAACCTTGTCGAGAATGTGGGAAACACATGTCGATAACGGATCCGTATAACGACTGCGTGTGGTGCCTGTCATCGGACCATGATGTGGAAGGATGCTCTTGCTGCCGCAAGATGAGCTCCAAGGCTCTTAAGGAAAGGGAAGCAAAGCTCTTCATTGCCAAGATGAAGAAAGAAAAAAGAGGCCGTAGGAAGTCGTGGTCAAGATCGAGGTCGAGGTCGGCGTCAAAGTCGACTTCGGGCATGCTTCTAAATCTAGGAAGCACAAGAAGAAGAGGAGGCATTCATCTCGACGTCACTCGGATAGGGATGCGGCTCCGAGATCGACGTCGCCCTCCCGACGCAGTAAGGACTTTGTGTCTCCTCGCCCGTTCCGGATTCACCTATTGGCCTGTCGTCACCTGTGGCTTCACCGGAACATTCTTCGGCTCCGTGCCCAGCTCCATCTCCGACACCGGCTCCATCTCCGGCTTCGTCCCCGGTTCCGATTGAGGAGCTTCCAGCTCCGGGAGAGCCTTCGGCTCTGCTGATTCCACCGTCTGTGCCGGTTGGCCCGAGTCCGGTGATGCCTGAACAATATCCTGCGTTTTCAGGACCAGGTCAGGACCCTACGCATTATCTTAATGCTATGTATGGAGTCTTCTCCAGAGCCATGTACCCCTCTGGTGCACCTTCGGGTCCTATGGGTCCTATGGCTTTTAGTTTGGGAGTTCCCCAAGCCTATCCTCAGGCTCCCTTCATGCCATTTTTTCCGGCGACGCCGTCTTGGCATCTACCGACGCCGAGGATATCGACGCCGCTCCCTTCTTCACCGGCGCCGACTCGACATCGTTCTACGCCGGCTGGTCCATCGGATCCACGCTCGGATCCGGCCCCGGCGGATTCGGTCACGGCGCCGCCTACTCCAGTTGTGAAGATCAGGTCTAGGAGGGAGGCCCAAAGGGTGCTGGATGAGCAAAGATACCTATTGGAGGAAGTAGAGCTCATGGAATCGGACGATGTTTTTGATGAGTTGAAAGAGGCTAGTGGCCTGGACTTATCACCTGAATGGGAGATTGCTCCTCCTTCTGACCTCCCTTCAAAGGATGTGGCTCCATAACATGCCGTTATAAAGAAGGCGCGAAGCAGCACCTGAGCAGGATTCGCTCCACCCCGTCTCTGAGGCCTTCATTCAATGCACTGCTACCGGCATAAAATAATTAATTTCCCGGCGCATGAACGTTGCCGCCCCACGGCCGAGTGACTCCGTGATTTTTCAACGCGTTGTTCAAGCTTCCCCCTCCGCCCAGGGCCTCAGTAGTGTGCAATTAACCACATCCCGCCCGCGTCTTGATTGAAATTCTTTTACGCTCACAGATACGGATTAATTTCACCGTCTCCACATCTTACAATTCTAGCTGCTCACATTTTGTCCTGAAGATGAACTCGAATAACTGAGTTCGAAACGTCGTCGACCTCTTACAACATGAACCCTTTAAATTATGTTAAAAAACTTTTAAAAAGTGGTTCAACAATTGTTGTCAATGCGATGTCTCTTTTAAGTTCACCCTCACCTTGCACGTCACTCTTATTGTCACTGAATATGTGAGCACTTGAATTCTATTTATGTATAATAAATATTTTTCATACTCTGATTTTTATGTCCCTCATCTATATTAACTATTGCTCTCTTCTAAGACTTACGCTCTCATATCTTTATTAAACTCATTGCCCTCTCTAGGGTATTTTTTGTACTGGACCTTTTTAGGCCATCAAGAACCATTGTCCTTCTCTATACTATGTTATAAAGAAGGCAGCTGAACTTTTAGATCTGCAATTGCCTTCTGCAGAGTTCAAACCCAACATCTTAACAGAAGTTCTGTACTCTCCTCTGCTGTTTCGGAGCCTTTACTCTCTTTTAATGACGCCATTATAGAGCCAGTAATGGAGGTGTGGCGTAAGCCCTTTTCTGCTCCGGCAGTCTCTAAAGTTATTGCCAGGAGGTATAGGGCAGCTCCGGGCGACCCAGACTTTTTGACATCTCACCCATCTCCGGAGAGTCTGGTGGTTCAGGCTGCCTGTTCCAGGAAATCATCGGGTTCTTTTCCCAAGTCCCGAGTGACAGGGAGGCGAAGAAACTGGATCAGTCGGCCAAGAAGGTCTTCTCTTCTGCCAGCATGGCCCTTAAGTCGACGAATGCCACCTGTCTTTTGGGTCGGTATATACATGCACTTATGGACTCATCAAAGCAGCTGGCCCCTAAACTGTCTGGATAGGATAGGTTTCAATGAGGTCCTTTCGGATACCCAAGCGGCGGCACGTCAGGTGATCCAAAGTGGCTTTGACACAGCTGACTCGGTTGCAAGAGTCATGGGGACTTCTGTTGCCACCAGGAGGAGTGCGTGGCTTAAATCTTCGGAATTCTCCCCTGATGTTCAGTCAACGCTATTGGACTTGCCTTTTGATGGCTCCAGACTCTTTGGCAAGAAAGCGGATGCTGCGCTTGAAAGATTTAAAGAGAGTAAGGCCACGGCTAAATCTTTGGGCCTTCAATCTCAGTCAAGGGGTTCGTTCAAGAGGTACAGGGGCTTCGGAAGGTCTACCTTTCATTCTTACAGGCAGCCCCAGCAGCAGCAGCAGCAACAGCAACAGCAACAAGGTACTCTGTATAAGAGCTACAGAGGCAGACTCAGCGGTCGCTCTCGAGGTCGGCAGCTCTCCTCCTCTTCCTCTTCCTCCTCCTCAGCCCCTCCCACCACCGCAAAGCAGCCCTAGATCCACCATTCTGGATCATGTTGGTCCTGTGGGGGGCCGGCTTACCCATTTTCTACAAGATTGGGAATTGGTTACTACAGACCTTTGGGTTCTAGATCTTGTAGAAAATGGGTACGCCCTTCCCTTTCGGGAATTTCCTCCAAATTACCCTCCTTGTCAAGGTGCTTGCTCGGAGGACCACCGTCTTCTCCTGCAGGAGGAAGTCCTGACGTTACTAAGAAAAGGTGCGATACAGGTGGTTCCAGAGCAGGAGAGGGGTCAGGGATGCTACTCCCGGTATTTCCTGATTCTGAAAAAGGACGGCAGATTGCGTCCGATATTGGACCTCAGGATCTTGAATCTTTATCTGAAGCAAGAGAAGTTCAAGATGCTCACCCTTGCGCAGGTTCACAGGCGCTGAATCAGGTGTCGATCGACTTGCAGGATGCGTATTTCCACATCCCCATCCTGAAGTCGCACAGGAAGTATCTCCGGTTTACGGTAGGGTCGCAACATTATCAGTTTGCGGTCCTTCCGTTTGGTCTTACTACTGCACCTCGAGTCTTCACCAAGGTGATGGCAGTGGTGGCAGCCCATCTCAGAAGGTCGGGGATCTCAGTTTTTCCCTTTCTGGACGACTGGCTGATCAAAGCAGAGTCTCCAGGGAAGGTGCTTCATCATCTGCAGGTTACAACTCAACTGTTGTACAAATTGGGTTTCTCGATAAACGTGCCCAAATCTCACCTCGTGCCCTCTCAGCGCAACCTGTTCATAGGGGCGGTACTGGACACTACTGTGTGTCGGGCATTCCCACCTCCACAAAGGGTTCTCGACATACAGGAAATGATTCTTTTGTTTTACAATGGAGCGGTCGTTCCAGTCCTGAAGGTTCTTCGCCTGCTCGGTCTGTTTGCTTCCTGCATTCTGTTGGTCAACCATGCACGCTGGCACATGAGGGCACTCCAGTGGTGCCTCCGCAGGCATTGGTATCAACACAAGGGAGATCTCAGGGAGTCTGTGAGGATCTCGGGAGAAGCTGCAGCGGATCTGTCTTGGTGGAGCGTGGAGGGCAATCTGTCTCAAGGAAAGCCCTTTCATCTACCTCCATCGGTGGCCACAGTGATAACGGATGCATCCACTTTAAGGTGGGGTGCTCATCTGGTGTATCTGGAGATCAAGGGTCTTTGGTCTCCAGAGGAAAGGTTGTTTCACATCAACCTTCTGGAATTGCGGGCGGTACGTTTGGCGCTCAAGGCCTTTCTCCCTTCCCTTCACGGTCAGTCGGTTCAAGTTCTGACGGACAACACTACCGTGATGTGGTATGTCAACAAGCAGGGAGGAGTGGGGTCTCTTTGTCTCTGCAGAGAGACTCTGCGTCTCTGGTCCTGGTCTCAGGATCATCAGATTTGTCTGATGGCAAATCAGCTGGCCGTAGTTCTGAACGTGCGTGCAGACAGTCTCAGTCGGCAGTTCTCCGCCGACCACGAGTGGAGGCTTCATCCGGAGGTGGTTCGTCACGTCTTCCTGATGTGGGGAACTCCTCGGGTGGACCTGTTTGCCACTCACGAGAACGCTCACTGCCTGTCATTCTGCAGTCTCCAGTATCCGATGCAGGGAGCGTTGGGGGACGCGTTTCAGTTGAAATGGGACTCACATCTCCTTTACGCGTGTCCTCCCATACCCTTGATTCCTCGGGTTCTGAGGAAGATTCTCCAAGACCGGGCCCAAGTCATATTGATCACCCTGGATTGGCCAAGAACGGTGTGGTATTCCAGAGCTTACACCTTCAGGCCTGGAGATTGAACGGGGCAACCTGAATTCTTTTTCTCTCCCACCAGATGTGGTAGATGTAATTTTGTCTGCCAGACGTCATTCCACCAAATCTATCTATTCCTATAGGTGGTCTAAATTTGTGCTCTGGTGTGGGGAGAAGTCAATTGATCCTTTGAGGGCTCATTTATCTGACATTCTTCAGTTTGCCCTATCTCTTGCTCAGCAAGGTTTTGCTGTAGCCACCGTAAAGGGATATCTTTCAGCCTTGTCGGCATTCCTTTGTTTGCCGGACCAACCATCATTGTTCAAATCGCCTATTGTTTTACGATTTTTAAAGGGCCTTACAAACAAGTTTCCTCCTACTCCTTTTATTGTGCTTCAATGGGACTTAAATCTTGTCTTAACTTATCTGATGGGTTCTCCCTTCGAGCCCTTACACAAGTGTCCCTTGAGACTGTTGTCTTTCAAGACGGTTTTTCTTATTGCGATCACCTCGGCAAGGAGGGTAAGTGAGCTTCAAGCTCTGAGTTCAAAACCCCCGTTTTTGACCATTCATGCTGAAAGGATGGTACTCAGGACCAGGGCTGCTTTTCTGCCTAAAGTGGTAACTGCCTTCCATCTGGAGCAATCCATTACCCTCCCTACCTTCTATCCTCCCCCTCACCCTTCCAAGGAGGAGGAGAGACTTCACCGCTTGGACCCTAAGAGGGCGGTGAGCTTCTACCTTGACAGGACAAAAGACTTTCGAGTTGATGACCAGCTCTTCGTGGGCTTTGTTGGCTGCAGGAAAGGCAGAGCGGTGCACAAGCGCACCCTTTTCAGATGGATTATCTTGTGCATCAAAATATGCTACTCTTTGGCCGGTAAGGAGCCTCCAGGGGGTTTAAGGGCTCATTCTACTAGAGCTAAGTCTTCCACATCTGCTTTGTCTAGAGGTGCTCCTGTGGAGGACATTTGTAGGGCGGCAACTTGGGCCTCCCTTCACACTTTTGCAAAGCATTACTGCTTGGATTCTGAGGTGAGGAGGGACGGACATTTTGCTCCTTCCGTCCTTCAGGACTTTCTGGTATAGAAAGGTGGACACCCTCCTCCGGGAGTGGGACTGCTGGGGGAATCTTTTCACAAGGTGAGGAATCCACTGGCAGATGTATCCATCAGAAGAACAAGTTACTTACCTTCGGTAACGCTTTTCTGGTGGATACAGTATCTGCCTGTGGATTCCTCACTGACCCACCCGCCTCCCCGTTGTCCACACTTGTATACCTACAATTCTATTGATGATTATTCAAAATGTATTTGTTACCGTCAAAGACATTGTTATTTCTTTTGCCTTCCTATTTATTCTTCACACTGTGTGTGTTGCATTGTATATTATGTACTGTGTATATATTGCTGTCAGTCCGTCCGTGTGCCTCGAAGGCACGGAAAAAAGGGCGGAACTGACGTCATCACGCCGAAGAGGTCTTCTTATGGAGCTGGTGACGTCGGCGGAGTCGCGAGCGGAGCCGTGTCTCTGTGACGTCGTCTTCGACCTCATCGGCATGGACTACTACAAAAGTTTCCGAATGTTGCTAGCGCAGGGGATATTCACAAGGTGAGGAATCCACAGGCAGATACTGTATCCACCAGAAAAAGCGTTACCGAAGGTAAGTAACTTGTTCGTTATGACAGGATCCTTTAATGATGTGCTACTGATAATATCGGATACAGCCCTTGACATTATTAGGACAATGTAGGAGTAATAAGATAAAGTGCTAATTCGGGCACCACAAGCTGCCTTATAAGTTATAACTGCACATGTGCTCATGTCTGAAATCCAAAAGGGGTTGGTCCGAAAGTTGGAAATTTACGGGCGCCATCTTAAGGTGGTATATACTGATAGTAGCCCATGACTTCTGGACTTAATGAATATATCTTACTATTGTTACCGATGATGTCACATGTAGCCCTTGTCACTATTAGGACAATATGTAGTCAACAAGATGGAGTAGCGAGTTAAAGTGCATGATAACTACACTATTTGCACCCTCCTATTGGAACCAGTCACAACGAAGTTGCGCTATAATTCACATATCAGTATACCATGAGCATAGGGTCCGTCCCATATGTTTATTGGTATGCGCGCTATTCAATTATTAGACTATAGTTGCGTTCTCGCATGCCGCATTACTATGCATCAGCTCCTCACAATATTAGAAGGCGACGACAGGGTTTGCTTAACATGTCAGACAGCAAATTTTTGCATAGTATACTAGTCTGAGTAGTGTGACGGGACCCCTACATCAGTATACCGAGAGTGTAGAGACCGCCCCACATGTTATTGGTATGCACGCTATGCGACTATTATATTACAGTTGCGGTTTTACATATCGTGTATCTATGCATCAGCTCCTCACAATATTAGAAGCAGCTGGCAGGGCTCGCTAAACAGGTCAGATAGCACGTACATTATCTTCGTGCCAAGCATCAGATTCCATCAGGATGCTATGTCAGACATCGTACCACATGAGAATAGCTGCTAGGCATCGATTGTTTCTGGTTTTAGTCTTAAGCATGTGTTTGCACCACGATAGTTGCATACTCCATCCACGCAGCGGGCCAGACAAATATATCATCCCTAGTACCACAAAGAATTTTGGCTTTAAAATATAGTAGAGGTAGACATAATAGTAGAGATCACGCATGGTTGACACTTTCTTTCAGATAATAGACAGGGTGGTACCCTGTTGGATATTATGCATCAGTTATATTTTTGTCAAACTTCTTTTTAGGTATATTTACGGAGGTCTTAGCTTGCTGGGCACATTAGGACATTTTACAAGGATTTTTCCATCGTAACGGCCCAGAGTGTGACCCACCCTGTGTTTGCACGTACAAGAACATATAACTTAATATACACATGCATTGAAGTGAGTATTTGAATATTCATTATCTATCTGAGGTTATTAAGGAGGGGTCCATAATATAGCGATAACATCTCTATATTAAAAGAAAGTACAACAAAACAAAACTTATGTCCCGTCTGTAGAACCTTTACAAATATCGGCGCTGAAGATCTACTACATACCGAATAAATTATCTAGAAGCAAGCTCCCACCCCAAGTTGGGAGGTAAGGACTCAGCTCTATAGCCATTATCACTATATACCTCTGTTTTACTAGCCCAGGTCATATACAGCACTTGTTATTATATTCCTTGTAGGGGACAGTCACCCATTGGTGACACAGACTCCGTTGTCCACATTTCTCAAATCTGTTTACTTTGGAGAATGGGCATTACACCCAATTGAAACTAGTAAGTCAAACCTGGGGCTAGCTCTATATACCGTGTGGCTATTCCTTTAGATTTCACACGTTAGGAATCTTGTCAGCATGACATCTATGAATCTATGACAATCCTATTTTCACTTCTTTGTCACTTATATAAACATGTCTTTGCATGGCACAATATGGTGTTTTCTGGAGTATTTTTTACCACTACTGCTTCCTCTGTCCTTAGTTCCATATTATGAGATCTCCTTAGTAAGTAGACTGCCAGGAGTCTTGTATATTCTCTTTGAATAGAGCACTTTTTAGGTCTTGCCTGGCGAAAAGCAGCGCATGCGCTACTCTCGTCAGAGAGACCTTTTGGAATCGATTCTCCCCAACGCTTGCATGCACGCGCCTGCATGGACAAAGATGGCTGCTCTCGCCATCTGTCTAATGCAGACAGCATGCGCGTGCCCCTATGGACTGTGGACAGTCCGACGCCATTTTGTTGTCCTAGCAACTAAAATGCCACTTCGCGTATACTCGCCATTGACACAAAGCGATCGCTTTCACTTTCGCGGTCGCTTTCACTTTTTACGGCCGCTTTTTTTTGTTTTACAATCGCGGCAGGATGACGTGCGCAGCCGGGACAATGGTGTCCTATTAAGCACAACCAGACCCTCCGTTTGCTGCCCCTCGGTGTCCGCAGTTGCTCTGTCATCACTGAACAGCATAGCTCTGAGTCAGGCGGGATGAGCAGAAAGCGCTGTAATGTACTCAAGCCTTTTCTTATTAAGCACAACCAGACCCTCCGTTTGCAGCCCCTCGGTGTCTGTAGTTGCTCTGTCCTCACTGAACAGCATAGCTCTGAGTCAGGCGGGATGAGCAGAAAGCGCTGTAGTGCACTCACGCCTTTGCACGTCATACCGAGCTCAGCTGGGACTCAAGGGCCTCCGTTTGTCGTCCTTTCGCCAGCGCTTAGTGACTAAGCAAAAACCCAGGATTGGGGCAACTTCTCTGCACAAGGGCTTAACGAGGTGAAACAACTCTTGGCTCTGAGGGGAGGAGGTGGGAGGCGGGGATTGGACCCCTATCGATAGCTGCATTATTTCCACCGTGTAAAATTACCACCAACTGTAACCTGGCTAAGAAAATTCTGATCATAGGGTGGTTTAACCAGCTTATTGCAGCTTACAGAAAACCTAAGGCACGAGTCTCACTGGTCAGAGGGAAGGAATTTGCTCCTTTAACAGCAACATTTGTTAAATCCGCCATAAGGCCGAGAAGAGGAGGTGCAGACCAAATCCAGGTATTTTCGCCTCTGCAATTGTTTCAACAGTAAAAGCGGAACTAGCAAACTAAATGTTAAAATATTATATTTTTGGTAAAAAAAAAATCAAGATATTTTGAATAACAATTTGCCCAAACCGCTGTATTTACAAAATATATAATACACATATTATTCTCTAAAGCAAACGGCATTTGCAACCAACTCTGACGTCACATTTCATGCTTGCTGTTTTGCTTGTCCTATTTTCTGACAGCATTCCTTGATCATGGCAAGACTTTGAAATACTTTATGCTGAAAAACCGGATTGATTGTAATGGTACTCTATTTACTGACTTCGGAAGGACCGAAAGCTAAATAGGCCATGCCAGGATTCGAACTCGCACCCTGCAGATCACTGCAGGATTTAGTCACGTGATGTTAATCGCGAGCCGTACTGCTGGTGTGCGTTTCAGTTTTCACTCCGAGAAGTCGAACACACAGCACAGTAGTTATTTCAGTGCACTGGGCCAGAGCTCCCCAGCGACCTCCACAAAGAAGTTCTTCCTCAGAGTTCTGGACAGCAAGCTACTAACATACTCAGAAAACATTTTTATAACATTTTTGCGGGTAATGCAGAGTGGAGGAGCCTTCAGCCCACTTACGCCATTGGTGGTGGCAAGCTAAACAGCCCCTTACATTGTTTTGCAGGGATTGCTCCCAGTTTTCGCAATTAACTTTGTAATTAACTTTTTTTTTTTAAATGTTACATTAGCTGACAAAACTAGTGTGGGAACAAAACCACAACATAATTAAATATTCTGACTGCCCGATATTGGGACAAGGTTGCTTCGGCCAGTCACTTTATTTATTCATTTACAAGCTCGATTAAAAATCTTGGTTAGATCTGCTTGCCAGACACAAAGATAAGATAAATGCTTCAGGGTCTTAAATGAAGCTTAGGAAGGGAATTTATGTTTTGCATGGACTCCCACGAAGGCACAGCCTCAATATGGAAAGTGACTTGGAATTGTTACATTTAGTCCAGAGACTGTGATGTTCCTAAAGTGCTATCAGCTTCGGTGCAAGGATTTTCAGAGCCCCAGCAAAATTGTATTTTACTGTTTGTGTGCTCCCCAAGAATGCTGTCGAGTCAGGAGTATCCATGAGGTTAAATACTAGCTGCAGATCATCAGCATATAGTTGTATATTTTTACTCTCCGCCTTTGTAGGGCATTTACCAGTGGGCAAATTTAGAGATTAAAAAAGGATGGGGGATAATGAGGATCCCAGAGGCACTCTACAACTGAGCTTAACCTTGGAGGAGCAGACGGTAGAAAGGAGAACCCAGTGCTTTAAATGGGCCGGTACTTCCTGGTACTGAGTACCAGCACTTTTTTATTTTGAGAGGGAGAGTACCGGCACTTCTCAAGAGCAGCGTAATACTTTTAATTGGAGAGTACCATCACTTTTCAGAAACACGCAGGGACTCTGCTACTGAGTACCTGCGCTTCTATTTTTCCATTTCAAGCACTGGGAGAACAGATTGTGAGCGGTGTGATAGAAAAGACTTCATCCAATCCAGAACACAGGGCTGCAGCCCAGCAACCTCGACACAGGCGAAAAGATTGTCATAATCCACCTTGTTGAAGCCGCCAAAAGATCCAGAAGGACCAACAACTGGTCCTGACCTTTGTCTGCCTCCTCTCTCATGTCATCTACTACGAAATGAATTACAGATTCCATATAGTAAAGGTGCCGGAAGCCTGCCTGATGTAAGTCTTCAGTATACTGTCACTTGTACGTCTTGCACAAACTGCACAGCACCACTGCAGTATCTACCCTTATCCATGCATATGCTCTGCAGCCCCCTAGTTGCATGGCAGTCCCACACCTTGTCTGGGGGACGACACTCACCCCAAGGCCTTTGCACACCTGTGAAGCTGCAAGCTCAAGTAAAACTTCTGTGGCTCCTCACCAAACTGCAACTTCGAATTTGCCTATAACTTTACATACTGTTTTAATCGGATGCGCTTGTAAAATATGAGATTCCTTAACTACGTGGACATGATCGCGCGTCTCCTCACCTCCCCTCCATGTCAGGTTTGTGGTTCTTGCTGCCTTAAGCTCTGCTGCGGGTTGCTGACTCCGGTTCCGCTATGCGGCCTCTGGTGTGCACTTTCAGGGGACCTGTGTGGGAGTCCCGCGCTCTGCCGCCGAGGCTGGTGGTGCCTGACCCACGCCCGTGTAGGCCCAACAGCCCCGGCCTCAATTTTCACGCTGCCGCCCGGGCTCGCCCCTCAACCCGTGCTTGTGCAAGTCTGGTATGGCGCGCTAGGACCTTGGCGCCGGTTGCCAATGATCGTGCATCTCCTCACCTCCCCGCCATGTCAGGTTTGTTGCTCTTGCTGCCTGTAGCGCTGCTGCGGGTTGCTGACTCCAATTCTGCTATGCGCCCTCTGGTGTGCACTTTCTGGGGACCTGTGTGAGAGTCCCGCACTCTGCCGCCGAGGCTGGTGGCGCCCCACCCACACCCATGTAGGCCCAACAGCCTCGGCCTCAATTTTCACGCTGCCGCCCAGGATCGCCCCTAAGCCGTCCTTGGTGTGCTGCCTGTTCTCCGCCTTGCCTCCCTGTCACCGCCGCCGCTCACTCACTGTCTTTCAGGGCCGGTGGTCGGCAGGCTGTTACGAGGGCGTTGATGTTTCCGCTGGCTGGGCTCGAACGAGTCTGTGTTAGTGCCCGCTCTCCCTGGGCGCCATTTCGCGGCTACGAACTCCGGACTGTGGTGGGGTCTCTTAGAAGCGTGTTGCCTCTGAAATGGCTCTCTCGCACGGCTTTTCGCCTCCACTTGTCATTCCGCCAAGTTTGGAGCACAACTGGGGACTGTTATGCTTGAATCGACTGGGGAAGGGAGCTCGCTGCGAGGAGCCGCGAGGTCCTGCGTCCACCTAGGTCGCCATCTTGGCCCCGCCTCAGCGCCTCTACTTTTAATCTCAGCAAAGCCCTGTAATGATGAAGCGGCACTGGAAAAAACGCTTGAAAAGAAGAGGAAAACAATCCAATCACCCTTGCCAAATACCTCAGAGTGACTTGCTCTTTCTTCAACATTCATTTCACCTCTGACCTTATCTTGACCACTTTCTTCTCTGGTAAATTTAGAGTCTTCTCTACTGTGTTCACCGCAAAAACTCTAAACATTGACTGGGTTTCAAAACCGACTTCTCCCTATTGATCAAGAAACCCAATCCTTCCGAAAGATCCATAGTCAAAGGTAGCTGCTTCTTCAACTCCTCATGACACTGAAACATTATCAAACAAGCATTTGCAATGCAATAGGTCTCGCATTAGGAAAGTTTGAGCTATTGGTATTGTAAATGCCAAATTTTGTATTTATGTGTTGGTTTTGAAAATAGCTAAATTGATAGCTTTGTCATTTACAATTCCAGTAGTTTTAACTTTCGCACCAAATACATAGCACCGACAAACATTGACCAAAAACAAAAAAAAATGCTTAAAATGCGTTTTGGAAACGTTTTGTCCCTGTAACGTTTGTGACTTTTTTCAAAAAGTGAAAATGCACCTACTGGCATCGTACAAAATAGGGGGCAGTGTGTAAGAGGGCAGTGTGTGAGGGGGCATTGTATGAGGGCAAAGTGTGAGTGTGTAAGGGTGCGGGCTGTGTGTGTGTGCGGGGTGTAAGGGTGCAGTGTGTGTGGCCTAAAGTAGTGTAAGTGGATAATGTGTGAGGGTGCAGAGTGTATAGGGGCAGTGTGTCAGTGGGGCAGTGTGAGGGGGGTGAAGAGTGTGAAAGGGTGCAGAGTGTGAGGGGGTGCAGAGTGTGAGGGGGGTGCAGAGTGTGAGGGGGGTGCAGAGTGTGAGGGGGGTGCAGAGTGTGAGGAGGTGCAGAGTGTGAGGGGGCAGTGTGTGTGGTCTGTGTGAGAGTGGGGCAGTATGTGTGATCTGTGTGAGAAGGGGGCAGTGTGTGTGGTCTGTGTGAGAGGGGGGCAGTGTGTGTGGTCTGCGTGAGAGGGGGCAGTGTGTGGGCTGTGTGCGAGGGGGGCAGTGTGTGTGGTCTGTGTGCGAGGGGCCAGTGTATGTGAAGGACCAGTTGCAGGTGACTTGCGAGGGCAGACCTCAAGACACAGCGAGGCGCAACAGAATAAAAGTGCTGTTAGTGGAGAGAGTGATCTTCATCAGAATGTAAGCAGGAAAGCAAAGAATGAAAGCCATACAAAAGCATACGTGTTTGGGTGAGTAAAGTAAAATAATGAAACACACATTCAAAAGTAAAAAAAAAAAAAATGATGAATGCAAAGCACAGAGGCAGGGGGTCAAGTAGTAAGTCACACAGAGCCGAGATTCCGGAAAAGTTGCGAGGAAGAGAAGGCGGGGCGGAACTACACGGAAGGGGAGAGACGCGTGGGCGGAGAGGAGCCTGTGAGAACGTGCTGCGGAGATCAAAGAAAAGGTTTGCGACCATATGGAGAGTGAGGGGGTGTGCAGCCTGGTGAGCTGAATGCGTGTGGCAACATAGGGAGAGCGCGGCGCTCGTGCGCCACAACATTTTCAGACCGCAACGTCCACGTGAACTTTGTTCATTTGTTAAATAAAGTTAAACAATAATTCTAATTTAAGCACAAAACACCTAGCACCAATAGACATTAACCGACGAAAAAACCCAAAAATCTACTGATGCGTTTTAGAAACGCTTTGATCCTGTAACGTTTTTGTTTCTGTTAAAATTTAGAAAAGGCACCTACTGACATCGTACGAACTAGGGGGCAGTGTGTAAGAGGGCAGTGAGTGAAGGGGAATTGTATGAGGGCACAGTGTGAGTGTGTAAGGGTGCGGGCTGTGTGTGTGTGCGGGGTGTAAGGGTGCAGTGTGTGTGACCTAAAGTGCTGTGAGTGGGTAATGTGCGAGAGCAGTGTATGTGGGGGCAGTGTGTCAAGGGGTCAGTGTGTGAGGAGGGGTCAGTGTGTGTGGTTTGTGTGAGAGGGGGGCAGTGTGTGTAGTCTGTGTGAGAGGGGGCAGTGTGTGTAGTCTGTGTGAGGGGGCAGTGTGTGTGGTCTGTGTAAGGGGCAGTGTGTGTGGTCTGTGTGAGGGGGCAGCGTGTGTAGTCTGTGTGGGGGCAGTGTGTATGGTATGTGTGGAGGGGTAAGTGTGAGTGGTCTGTGTGGAGGGGTAAGTGTGAGTGGTATGTGTGAGGGGGCAGTGTTTGTGGTCTGTGTGAGAGGGGGGCAGTGTGAACTTTGTTCATTTGTTAAATAAAGTTAAACAAAAATTCTAATTTAAGCACAAAACACCTAGCACCAATAGACATTAACCGACGAAAAAACCCCAAAATCTACTGATGCGTTTTAGAAACGCTTTGATCCTGTAACGTTTGTGTTTTTGTTAAAATTTAGAAAAGGCACCTACTGACATCGTACAAACTAGGGGGCAGTGTGTAAGAGGGCAGTGTGTGAGGGGGAATTGTATGAGGGCACAGTGTGCATGAGTAAGGGTGCAGGCTGTGTGTGTGCGGGGTGTAAGGGTGCAGTGTGTGTGACCTAAAGTACTGTGAGTGGGTAATGTGTGAGAGCAGTGTATGTGGGGGCAGTGTGTCAAGGGGTCAGTGTGTGAGGAGGGGTCAGTGTGTGTGGTTTGTGTGTGAGGGGGGCAGTGTGTGTAGTCTGTGTGAGAGGGGGGCAGTGTGTGTAGTCTGTGTGAGGGGGGCTGTGTGAGGGGGCAGTGTGTGTGGTCTGTGTGAGGGGGCAGTGTGTGTAGTCTGTGAGGGGGGCAGTGTGTGTGGTCTGTGTGGAGGGGTAAGTGGGAGTGGTCTGTGTGGAGGGGTAAGTGTGAGTGGTATGTGTGAGGGGGTGCAGTGTTTGTGGTCTGTGTGAGAGGGGGAGTGTGTGTGGTCTGTGTGAGGGGGCATTGTGTGTGGTCTGTGTGAGAGGGGGCAGTGTTGGTTAGTGACTTGTCAGTAAACTGTATTTCTATTTTCTTTAAAGGCTGTATTAGTATTGAAAAAAATACACAATCTGACACTGGCTCACGTAAATGACTGCGGTGCCTTGGAAGTAAACTGTATTCTTATGTATTTGAGGGTGAGGGGGTGCAGAGTGTGAAGGGGCTAATGTGTGTAGGGCAGTGTGTCAGTTGGCATTTTATGGGGTCTAATGTGTGTAGGGTAGTGTGTGAGGTGGCAGTTTGGGGGGTCTAATGTGTGTAGGGTAGTGTGTGAGGTGGCATTTTGTGTGGTCTAATGTGTGTAGGGCATTGTGTGAGGCAAAACAGAATAAAAGGATGAAAGTGCTGTTTGTAGAGAGAGTGTTTTTTTGTTTGTTTTGCATGAGAATGTAAGCGGGAAACTCAGACAAAGCATACGTGTTTGGATGTATAAAGCAGAACACAGAGGCTGGAAACTATTGAAGACGAGGGCAGACAGCAAAACACAGAGAGGCGAGGCAGGATAAAAGTGCTGTTTGTGGAGAGAGTGATTTTTTTTTCCGCATAAGAATGTAAGATGGAAAGGAAACAATGAACGTGTTTGGGTGCGTAAAGTTAAATAAAAAAAAACATTCAAAGTAAATAAATATAATAGACGCATGCAAAACTCATAGGCACAAGGTCAAGTAGTCAGTCGCACAAAGCCGAAAATCAGAAAAAGATGTGAGAAAGAAAAGGCGGAGGGGAACTACATGGAAGAGGAGAGACACGTGGGCGGTAAAAAAAAAACCATTCAAAGTAAATAAATATAATAGACGCATGCAAAACTCATAGGCACGAGGTCAAGTAGTCAGTCACACAAAGCCCCCCCAAAAACAAAATGCGAGAAAGAGAAGGTGGGGCGGAACTACACGGAAGGGCGGAAGGGGAGAGACGCGTGGGCAGAGAGGAGCCTGTGAGAACGCGTGGCATAGATCGAAGAAAAGGCGTGCGACCATATGGAGAGTGAGGGGGTGTGCAGCCTGGTGAGCTGAATGTGTGTGGCAGCAGAGGGAGAGCGCGGCACACGCGCACAAAGTGTCTGGTAGAAAATGGAAGCTGTAAAGAATGCGCGTGGTTGTGGCAGTTGTTGACAATGCGCGTGATTGTGTTCACATTAACTGTACGCGATCCACAGCTAGGTAGACTTTTCGGACTGCTTACTATAATCTCGCCTATCCAATCTCGCCTATCCATCCCTGCGGGATAGAATAGGCGAGACCTAAAAATTGTCTAAGTACATTATCATACAAACTCCTCTCTCCCTGAGAAACCTAGCCACTGGTCTAAACACCTTTGTAAAACACCATGGTGCTGATGCCAGTCCAAAGGGTACGGATGAAAACTGAAACAGCTCTCCCATCCACCTGACCTGCAGAAGCCTTTGACCCTCTTCCGCTATCGGAGTAGTGAAATAAGCATCCTTCAGATCCAATTTCACCAACCAGTCATTCTCCTAGAGAATATCCCTCAAAAATTGGATACCCTCCATCTTGAAGTGCCTGTAAACAACATACTGATTCAAGCCATGGACTGAAATCCCCTGGAAGCTGCACGTCCCTGGGATTGGTATTGACCCCTCGTCTATGACCGGCCAGAGAAACAGGCCCTTGCCCCAGCCCTGTCAAAAAGACCCTTCTTTTTTTTTTTGTAACATATTTTTATTGGCATTTATAGGTTATCATGACAAATAGCAATAATAGGATATATTCAGTTGAATTGCATGTTACAGCTCATACCACAGTAAACGCTAGTCATAAAAAGAGGGCTGGTCAATAGATATTTTGTTAACCCTGGGGTCTCCGGTTGTGTGCATGCCACTTAAACTGGGGTATAGCACACAAAGAACTGGGGAATGGTCATGGAATTTTAATCCCGGGCATCAATGTCGGACGTCGGAATAGGCGTGTGGGTGTTACGTGTCTCGGTGGTCGATATAGTTGTGTGCTATTGGAGGTGGATTTCGGTCGGTCTAACTCTCAAAAACCGTCGGCTAAAGTGACATAGTGCGTGATACTACTGCCAGTGTATGATCACGCCACCGGGAAGGTCTTGTATGGTCGGTTATGGTCTGAACCTGTAGTTGCGGGACCGTTGGTGTATGTATGCCGCCGCCTGGGTCCTCGCCAGGAATCGATTGCTTGAAGCGATGTAGTGGTAGTGCCCATTCCATAGAAATGGGGTTACTTATGTATCCCCCTCACCTCCTCCTCCCGCAACATTTCCTCTTCTGCTGCAGCCCAATTGTGTGTTGCTCCCACCCAGGCCGCGAGCGGGGGACCTGTGTGGGAACGCCAGTGCATGGCCACATTCCGCTTAGCTAGCAACACGGCCAGTGAAACAAATCGAGTATGCACTTTATATTGTTTTTGTTTTCGGAAGATACCTATTGTACTGGCCTCCCATGTATTCATGTATGTGAGTCCTGTGAGGTCCCTTAGTGAGGCGTGAATGTTTTGCCAGTATGATCGGATTGTGGGGCAACTCCAAAACATGTGGTAAAAGTCTGCGTCCTGCGATTGGCATCTGGGGCAAAGAAACTGTGTGTCTGGATAGAATCGCTGAAGGCGTGCCTTTGTCAGATACGCTCTATGGAGTATGTAGAATTGTATATTTTTAAAGCGAGCGTTTCTAGATACCTTCTTGGGGTATTCCAGGGCCCTCTCCCATTCTTTCTCATGTAGTGGGCGTCCGATTTCTTCCTCCCAAGTGGTTCGCAGGGTCACTAATGGTTTATTAGTAAGTTCTTGTATGGCTTTATACAGCCAAGTGGTTAAGTGTCGCCCCATTCCCATATGTAAAACCGTGTGGATGACTGGGTGTGTGCTCGGTTCCCCTAGCGAGAGGTCGTGGTACGGTCGGTAACTTTCAAGAAGTTGACGGTGGAGTAGGAACTGGCCTGGGGGAAGATCGTAGTCGTCCATAAGGCTTTGAAACGGTCATAGCTGTCCGTCCTCGAAAAGGGACTCCATCTCAGTGATGCCACAGTTCGTCCAGGCGATGAGCATATTGGTTGTGTAATAGTGTTCACGCTTGGGCCACCCGATCAATGGGAATAAAGGGGAGTACGGGGGTGTCTCTGACGACATGCGGTGTACTCTTTGCATACACTTGTGTGCCACTGCTACTTGTAAGGGATATGTACGTTTTGGTTTAGTGCCGGGTAGCAATAGGCGGTGGAGCTCCGAGATGGGTACCCGATCAGTCATGGTATGCGTTTCGTCTGTGTGCCTATCTGCCGTCCAGTAGGATAGTCATTGTAGTTGTGCCGCTAGGAAATAGGATTCAAAGGAGGGAGCGCCTAGTCCTCCCTGTGTGGTGGGTAATTGTAGTTTCTTCTGTGCTATTCTATGTCTGGTGGAACCCCAGATTAACGTACTGAGAAGCGAGTCTAAGTCACGAAAGAAGGTTCTAGGCAGGATCACTGGTAAGTTGGTGAAGTGGTATAACAATCGTGGCAACAATATAATTTTGGCTAGAGCCACCCGGCCGATCGTGGCTAGTGGGAGGCTCTTCCAGAATCTGATTGCGGCTCTGACGCCCGCCAATGCCTTACGGTGATTACCCTAAAAAATGTCGGTTGGGGAATGGTAGAGACGGATCCCGAGGTACCGGGGTGCTTCCGCGCTCCAGGCCACCTGCTGGTTGCCTAGCCATATGTCCTGGGGGGGGTAGGCTCGGATGTAGTGGGTATCCCAATTCACCTTTAACCAGGATGCTGCTGCGAATTCCGTTAGTGTCGCCCAGATAGGAGTTAAATCTTCTGTGATGTCTCGCACGTATATTAAGAGGTCGTCGGCATACATGGAAACGCTGTGTATGGCGTCTGCTATGGGAATGCCCCAGTGTATCCCTTCTTGTCGCAATCGTATAGCTAGGGGTTCGACTGCTAGGGCAAAGAGTAGGGGTGACAGCGGACAGCCCTGCCTCCTGCCCATCCGGATCGCAAATTCCACCGAGATATGCCGTCCTATGCGGACGCGTGAAGTGAGTTTGGTGTATAAGAGTTGTGTGTATGCTAGGAGGATGAAACCTAGTTCCGTCCGTTGCAGGACTGAGAAGAGATACTGCCAAGTGAGGGAATTAAAGGCCTTCTCGTGGTCTAGGATGAGACAGGCTGACCGGGGATGTGTCTCTCTCACCTGGTCTTGGACGTGGAATATTCGGCGTATGTTCTGGGATGTGCGTCTCCCGGGGACGAATCCACATTGGTCCGGATGGACCAGAGGTCGTATAATTTGTGTGTATCTGTCCGCTAATATCTTCCCGAGGAGTTTACAGTCAGCGGAGAGGAGCGTGATGGGGCGGTAGGAGGCCATTTGCTGCGGATCGCGGTGTGGCTTTAAGAAGGTCACGATTACGGATTCCCTTAGGGATCTCGGCAGCTCTCCCTTTTCTAACGCGGTCGCAAACATCTCTACTAGTCGAGGGACCAATTGTGGGGAGAAAGTTGTGTAATATTCCAGTGGGAGCCCATCTAAGCCCGGTGCCTTGTTACGGGCTAGGGCGTGCAGGGCGTGGGTAATGTCTGTTGATGTTATCGCCTTATCTAGGGCCGTCTTATCCGTCTTCTTGACTTTAGGGATTGTCCAGGGGTCGAGGAAGCGATCTATTATGGCCTGTGTAGTTGGGGCCGGGCTGTTGTAAACCTCCGCATATTAGAACTGGAACGCTAAGAGAATCTCGGCCTGGGATCGCACTAAATTGCCTTGGGAGTCCAGTATTTCTGTTATGGACTTCACGTCGGTGTCCTGTTTGGCTAGCCATGCCAACAATGTGCCTGTTTTATCCCTGTCTTTATGCATCCGGGTTGCATACGATCTAAAGTTGTACCGGCGGAGATCAGTGCAGGCGGCTTGGTATTCTGTTTTTGCTTTGGCCACTCGCTGTGCCCCTTCAGCGGATGTGGTGTCCCGTTTAGTGGCTGCTGCAAGTTGTTGCTCGGCCTTGGTGAGCGCTTGTTCTAGCGTTCGTTTGACCCCTGTGATTTGTTTAATACATTCTCCTTGGGCCACTACTTTGAATGTGTCCCACTCCACTAATGTTGAGGAAGCTGTGCCTGCATTGTGTGCAAAATAGTCTTGAATGCTACGCCCCTGTTCGTACCTAAAGACCTGGTCTGATAAACAATCCCGTGGTAGA
This sequence comes from Triturus cristatus, assembly GCF_964204655.1. NCBI lineage: Eukaryota > Metazoa > Chordata > Amphibia > Caudata > Salamandridae > Triturus > Triturus cristatus. The sequence continues at coordinate 1,073,566,691 of NC_140593.1, read as the reverse complement.
CGCCAGGTGTGGACGGGGGGGTGTGGGGGTCTCCAGTTTAACCGTAGGATATGGGCATCATGATCAGAGATTACCCTGCCCATGTAGTCTGTGTGACTAATTTTGGGTAAAATCACTGCTGAGCATAGGAATCTGTCTAGGCGGACTCGTAGGTTATGTGGGATGGAGTGGAATGAGTACAGCCTGGTCTGTGAGTGGCGCATTCGCCACGCGTCAGTGAGCGCCCATTGTGTAATCCAGGCCCGGAATCTTTCGGTTTGTCTGGAGGCGGGAGAGTGTGCGGGTGGGGGGTGGGAGCGGTCCAGGGCAAGGTCCAGCGTGCAATTGTAGTCCCCACCTAAAATCCAGGGAATGGAGGCAAAAGGGGCCAGAATCCCGGTGAGGTGATCCCAGAATTTGTCTTGCTCTACATTTGGGGCGGATATGCTACCCAGGAGTACTGCTTGCCCATCGAGGAGTCCCTCTAGCAGGGTGTATCTGCCGTCTTTATCCACCACCCTCTGGAGTTCTTGAAAAGGAGTTCCCGACCGAACCCAGATTAGTGCCCCGCGTGCGTACGCAGAGTATGTCGTGGCACATATCGTTCCACGCCATTTAGTTTGTAGTTTTCCTACCTCTGCCGCGATGAGATGTGTCTCCTGTAAGAAAGCTATCCGAACATTGTGGCGTTTTGCATATGAGTACACTGCATACTGTTTGCTCGGTGTGTGGAGTCCTCTGACATTGAGGATGAGGATGCTGATGTCAGTGTGTTGTGTGGTTATTGCCATGGTTCAGTATCAGTGCGCGACAAAAGGGAATCTGTGTCTGGTGGAGCATGGTAATCGAGACCTCCCTAGTCAGTGAGGGCATGCGCGACCCACGACGTCGGTCGTCTATGTATTTCGAATACCCAGGTGTATGTTATTCCATGAGGGGGGTTGGGGCAGTGCTGAACTGGGATAGCAAACCGTATAACTGAGGTCGGGAAACAGTCCCAATACCAAGGACCCATCATTGGGAACGATACGTCCAAACCTACTCTCCCTAGCGAGGAGGGTGTAACAATATATAGTGGGGGTGGCAGTGTGGATCCGCGAGGCTGATCGCGGGTCGGGCCTTTGTAGGATCAGTGGGCATCGCTCAGGGCGTGCCGTAAAATGGCTATGGTGTGTGTATCTAGCTTGTGAGTTCCGGGTGTACCTGCCCTCACTGATCTCTTAGCAAGCACATCTCATGCTGTGAGGGTCCTTATTTGTCCATCTAGGATGCTGTCCGCTGTTTGAGGAGTGACCAGAGGGGGTGTAACGAAGTCCTCTCCAGATAATGTTCCATCTCTTTCATTCTCCCCTTCCGATGAAAAAATGTGCGGAGATCGATTTATGTCCTCTGTGGGGGGGATGCCTGAAGGTCGATCACTGCCTGCAGGGCCTCCCTTCGTTCTTTCACGATCTGTTCCAGGTCTGGAGAGTCATGGGTGCGTGATCTGGTCATGCTGTTTGATCAGCATCGGACTCGGGGCAGCTCCTGGTGGCGGTTTGCGGGCCGGGACCCTGTGGGCGCGCTCAATGGAGAAGAATGCTGTCCGGTCCGTCTCTGGGGTGAAGGATTTCACCCATACCTCCATGTAGTTCAGCGGGTTCGAGCCCTCAATTCCCTCCGGCAAACCCAGCACGCGGATGTTACAGCGTCTCGATCGTCCTTCCAAATCATCCGTTCGTTCTTCCATAATGGTTAGGCGGTGTAGGACATCCTGTAGCGTCTTCTGGTGCGTCTTGATGACGGGTTGTAGGTCGGCCAATGTCTTTTCCCCCGTCTTTCACTTTGTCCACCACTTTGCAGTGATCATCGCGGATGAGGCTAATATCTGTTACCAGGGTACCGAGCCGTTCCTCCATGGACACCCTGGAGAGTTCGATGGCTGCCAGTACTTGGTCTAGTTTGTCCGAGATCGTAGGATCGGTCTGTGGCTCCGCAGCGTTTACCCATGTCCGGGTCTTCGGCATGTTTTCCGGGGCTGTCTCGGGCACTGACGTGTGTTGGGTCACCCTCGGTTTCCCCATGGCAGCGGCTAGGGCGATTGCGCGCGATGAAAGCGCTGGCGTGTAGAGCGGGGTATGCGATCCACTGATAAGGGGGCTCCACGCTGGGTCCAGCGGTCTGCGGGCCGGCCCCCACAAAATACCAGGGTGCAGTTGTCTGGTTAGAGAGGGATTCCCTCGCTGGTGTCTCTGTCACCGCCGGTGGTGATCACTTCCAGAGTGGCCCAAACGCTCTTCACGCATAGTCCGATGAGCGGGGGTAATTGCGGGGGTCGTTGTTGGTGTAAGGTCCGAGTCTCGTGCCTCCTGTTGTAGTGGCACGCTGCCTGATGCAGTGACAGATCTGGAGACTATGCCGCCATGTTAAGGTCAGGCAGCCGTCGGCTCCGATGCACCCTGTTCAATGGGCCGGTCAGCTATGGGGTCTCTTACATGCGTGGGGGTAGAAGAGCTCTGCTCACTGCTTTGTCACTGATATGCGCCTCACAGAATCCCCAGATTTGAGTCCCGTCAGTCGCGCCGGATCCTGGGCGCCATCTTGGAGTCAGGCGGCTCCGGCCGAGGGGGGGCCCGTCCAGGGACTCACTGCTGAATTGGGGGAGAAAGTCGGCTCCCGGTTCCCGGGCCACCGGCGAGGGACGGGGGGCAACGTCTCTGCCTGCCTCACCTATGAAGTGCCGGCTCGCAACGCCTGCCTTCTGAGAGGGTCCGTATCCGACCCAAGATGGCCGTCCGTCCCCCTCGCGTCTCCCTGGAGCTGGCTGTAGGTGCACGATCGGGGATTATTGTGGCTCTTTTCGCCCCGATACAGAGCCCCTAAGCTCCCGTCTCCGTCGCGCCTGCTGTGGTCGCAAGCCAGTGCGGGTCCCGAGGTGTTCTTCCAGGCCGTCTAGACACATCTCTCAGGACGAGCGCCCGCCATCTTGCGGCCAGGAGCCCGGGTCCGGCACCTTCAGCGCTGCTGCTGTCTGACCCTTCGGTGGTAACAAGGTGAGGGCATCAATGGGTGCAGGGCAGATTCCGGCGTCTAATTCTGGTTTCGCCGCTGGGAGCAACGCCTGGAAACAGGCAAAATGCGGGCACGATCGCGGAGCCTCAGCTGACCACAGCCGCCATCATAGCCTGCTTGGGCACGCCCCCCGTCAACAAGACCCTTCTTAAGGATGGCTGGGCCTTGTCCAGGTTGGTGAAAGTTGAAACATACTTTCCAACCTCCTTTACCAGTCCTTCCCGCGAACAAGTACCCCTTAGGGTCCTCTGTACGCTCCTTTTTTGCAAAATCCCCTAACCTAGGACTTATCCTCATTAGGATAGCCTTGCGTCTCTCCTCCGACTAAACAGCGTTTCCATTGCCTAGCAAACAAATCGCCCTCTGAGACCAGCCTCTTAGTAGCTCATTATCTACTTGCACACATTTCATTCTGGCCTCTTCCGCCATGTCCGAAATTCTAGCCAGTGGCCCCAACACATCAATCAAGCGATCTTGGCACTGTTTGAGTGCCTTCTCCAAACCTTTCCTGGGGTCACTCCCCATCTTAAATAAAAAACTAATGTTAATGTTAATGTTATGGTAATTTATATAGCGCACCGCTGACCCAGCCAAGGGGCGTCCCGGCGCTGCGAAAAGACCAATTGCAGAGAGAAAGAGGCGCAAAGAAATGGAAGCAATTATTGAAAAAGGTGAGTTTTGATAGCCTTTCTGAAGGCCAAAAGGTCCTGCATGCCACGGATAGATTCCGGAAGACTATTCCATAACTTGGCAGCTAAGAAGCTAAAGGATCGGCCGCCTACTCTGGCCAGTCTGGTGCGAGGGATGATCGCGAGATGTTGTCCCTCTGAGCGAAGCGACCGCCTAGGAGTATACTCCGACAAGAGGGGGCACAATATTGGGGGAGAGGCGGTTTTAAGGATTTTAAAGGCTAAACACAGTGCCTTAAACTGGATCCTTTTACCCACCGGGAGCCAGTGTAATTTTTTCAAGGCTCCGGTCGCCGAGGAGTGGCGAGGGAGACCTACCAGCGCCCTGGCAGCCGCATTCTGGACTCTCTGTAGTCTGGAGGTTTCGGCAAGGTTCGCCCCTAATAAAAGAGAACTGGCATAATCCAGTCTTGAAAGGATGGTCGCCTGAACAATTAACTGGCGGGTGCGGCAGTCGAAGAACCTCAAAATAGGTCTGAGGTTACGTAGAATGCCGAAGCAGGTGGCCGCCACCTTTTTAGTATGGTGCGTGAACCTCAGTGCCGAGTCCACCCAGACTCCCAGATTTTTAACGCATTCCTTAGGCTTAGGAGGTTGGCCCAAGACATCAGGCCACCAGCTATCTCCCCAGGACGCGGTATTTTTCCCCAGGAGCAGTATCTCTGTTTTCCCCGCGTTAAGTTGGAGAAAATTCGCCGTCATCCAGTTGGTGATGTCAGTGAGTGTCTGTTTAAAGCGATGAGCCTCCAGACCACTGTTGTCATTAAGAGCCACCACCAGCTGGGTATCATCAGCGTAGGATACCAATGCTAGTCCGCTCCTTCTAGCCACCTCTGCAAGAGGGCAGACATAGACATTGAACAGGGTAGGGCTCAGGGAAGAACCCTGCGGCACTCCCTGTCCGATGTTATGCTCCTTCGAGATGTAAGGGGGGGTGGAGACTCTGAAAGACCTGTTGGAAAGAAAGTCTCTAAACCATCCTAAGGCTGTCCCTGTAATACCAATTTCCTCCAGTCTCGTCAGAAGGACCTCGTGCGACACCGTATCGAAGGCAGCACTGAGGTCCAACAGGACCAGTGCTGCCGTTCCGCCGCTGTCAAGGATGGTACGGAGGTCCTCTGTAACACTGAGCAGGGCTGTCTCGGTGCTGTGACCAGCTCTAAACCCGTGTTGGGAGTCATCCAGAATGTTGTTGGTTAGGAGGAAGTTGGTCAGAATGTTGTTGACGTGTGCCTCGATGATTTTGGCTGGCCAGGGAAGCAGGGAGATTGGCCTAAAATTTTCAGGAAGCGTGGGGTCTAAAGTGGGTTTTTTTAAGATGGGGGATACCCATGCCTGCTTCCATTTGGAAGGAATACTGGCAGTAGAGAGAGACAGGTTGATAGTGTCTCGTATATGTTCTGTAATAAGTTCATGAGCTTCACAGAAAGTCTCCGGTTTTAAGGGATCCGCCGGGGAGCCAGATTTGATTTTTCTACAAATTTTTTGAAAACTCTCTCGCTCAAGAGTAGGAAGAGAGGAAAGAGAAGGTCTGGTAGGATCCAAAGTAACCGAAAGCTGCGGACAGTTAGGGAAAGTATCATAGATTTTCCTAATCTTATTGGTGAAAAAATTAGCCATATTGTTGCAAAGGTCAGGGGAGGTAGTGGCAGTGATAGCAATTTTTTTCGCAGTAAGGTCTTTCAGAATTTTAAAAACAGATTTAGAGGTGTTGAAGCTACTGTTGATTTCATCGGCATAATATGCCGCTCTTGTTCTACACACCTTTTGGTGATAGGTTTTCTGGAGTAGGGCATAATTCTGTTTGAGATTGGCATCGTAATTTTTTCTCCAACCCCTCTCCGCCTTTTTGCATTCCTTTTTCAAAATGGCTAGTTCAGAATTGTACCAGGGACTAGCCGTATGGGTACGTGCCTTGATCCATCTGGCAGGGATCAGGGTGTCTAGTGCCTGGGTGATCCAGAGGCAAAACTGGTCATACCTTACGTCAAGGTCCTCACTTGAGGGAGGGGGATTTAACACCAGGAGTTTATGCAGATCTTCTAAGCGGAGTTTTCTCCATGGACGTTTTGAACTAGCGGAGTGGGCACCAGAACAGGGCTAGAATTGCAGGAAATTGACAATATTACCAGATGATGGTCCGTCCAAGTCATAGGAATAGGCGGGTATGCGGATCCACTCGTAATATTAGTAAAGATGGGATCAAGGAGGTGTCCCGCTCTATGGGTGGGACCACTTACGAGTTGATTAAGCTGAAAAGCAGCGAGATCCGCAAGAAAGGTGGCAACTTTAGGCTCGGTGTCTCTGTCTAGATGTGAATTGAGGTCGCCTATGATCGTGAAATTAGCCGTTTTAGTGATGTTAGTGCCCAGATACTGTAGGAGAGAGTTAATGAAGGGGGCGTCAGCGCCAGGGGGTCGATCAAGAGGCCAGTTGCGCAGAACTGTGAGTTGGCTTTGATAGAAAAGCGAGCGCTTTCGCTGCCCTTAATGTCCACTTTAGTTAGTTGGCAGGCAAGGTGAGATTTGACTATAAGCGCTAGCCCGCCCCCTCTTGAGCTCCTGTTCACCGTGTGAATGGTATATCCCGTAGGAGTAGCTAAATTGCAAACCGAGTCCATGTCATCCTGGAGCCACGTCTCGGTCGTGAACAGGGCATCAAGGGAGTGATCTATTAAGAGATCATGGATTTCTAAATGGTGTTTTTGCATAGATCTAACATTTAGGTGTCCTAGCCTGAGGGCCTGGGGCGGTTTAGGTTTCGATTTGGTATTAGAGCAGAGTTTGGAGGGGTGTAGCAGGGGATTTAGAATATGGGCTGGGTTCCGCCTGGTACAAGAGCAAGTGGGGTGCTGGAGACTCAACAACTCGGTCTTAGAGTAGCACATCTTACCGTGAAAAATGTAGGAGGGGGAACAATATATCTGGCGCCTGGCGCTGCCTTAGCGCGGACGGGCGCAGATGGGCAGCTCTTTGGCGGGTCTCGGGCAGCTCTTTGGCGGGTCTTCGGCGGGGCTGCGCGCAATCGCTGCGCGCTCGTGGTACTGCGAGGGCTAAATAGCCCAGAGGAAGTCAAGCACTAGAGCGCTAACCGCTCTTCGTGCAGGCCGACCGGAAGTGCCTGGAGGCCCTCACGATGAGTAGCAGGGAGGCGGCTCCGCCAGAGAAGACAAGTCAGTAATGGCGTGTGATGCAGGGGGGTATTGAATTTTACAAAAGCACTCGATAAAAATGTGACACAATTTCACAACAGAAAATTAAAATGCACTTTAAAACAAAAGCGCTGTCAAGCTCTTACTGCCCAGGTCAGGTCGCAAAGCGGGTCGGGGACACTGCCACTGTCTCCTTCCCGCAGCGAGCCACTGTCTCCTTCAGCCTAAATAGCCCAGAGTAAGTCAAGCACTAGAGCGCTAACCGCTCTTCGTGCAGGCCGACCGGAAGTGCCTGGAGGCCCCCACGATGAGTAGCAGGGAGGCGGCTCCGCCAGAGAAGACAAGTCAGTAATGGCGTGTGATGCAGGGGGGTATTGAATTTTACAAAAGCACTCGATAAAAATGTGACACAATTTCACAACAGAAAATTAAAATGCACTTTAAAACAAAAGCGCTGTCAAATCTGGATCCAGATCTCGCTTCATGCAGCATTTTTCATCAACCACAGGACGAGAGCACTCCACCCACATGACTGCTCTGTCCTCCTTTTCTAATAGCCTCCTTACCCAAAGCTTCAAAAAGTCAACCACACGAGGCAACGGCCACCAGTCCATGCTTCTGAGGTGCCTAATCAACTCAGGACTGAACATGTCCTCTCCCTGAGGATCCTTTACGATCACTTTCTCCTTTCTTTCCTTCTCTACTTTTTCTGTGTCCATATCCCAACTGTCATCACAATAATCATCCAAAATGAACTCAATGGCCTCATCCTCAAATTCCTGCTTTAAGAGGTCCTCCTGTGATTTTTCACCATCTTTTGTGCCGCTGAGGACACCTTCTCTTGTGCCGCATAGGACACCTTCTTCATTTGTGGCGCTAGGCTCACCCTTACATTTTGTCAGAAATCTGACACCCACTTCAATATTCTTTGTCTTTCTAGACCTCTCTCCATAATCTTTCACCTCACTACCTTCCTCTTCTTCCATTGACCAATAATCATCCTCAGAACACTCCACTATCCTTCATTTCCTTTTTTGCACGCTCTGTAAAACCTCCTTCACAGAGCTCTTCACCTTTTCTTGCACTATCTTTCTCATATTCGCATCACCAGAACCTGAGGACTGTGCGCCCTCATTCACTTCCATATTTTCACTATTAATGAACCAGAACTCAATATAAATATGTTTTTCTTTTCAACTTTTCCTTTTCCTCTCAAATTAACTTTCCTCCTTCCTTGCTCTTATTTAGTCTTTTTTTTAAACTTGAAAACTTCTAAATAACTTCTTTCTAAATAATAACAAACTAACTCCTACCTAAAATCACCGAATACTACTGCCTTTTGTAATTATAAAACCTCTTCTGAACCCAAGCGCGCCTCCACCCGCCCTGCTGCTGACAGAAAACAGCTGCTTGGCAGTTGGGAAAGGCAACGCTCGAGCGTACTTCACTCTGATGGCCGATCCCTAGCTTCAGGCCATCAGAAACTCTCTTTTCACTTTCCCAAAATGGCAACAGAAAGTTGCCACGCACGTAAGTGTGACAACGATCCTCACTCTACAGGTGCCCACAAGGCACACACGATTCAGAAATAGTGCTGCTCGTGCTGGAAGCATGGGAGGTCTCCACTACGCCGCGAGCCGATGAGACACGCTCGCTCGTGGTGCAATGTATTTCTACTTTTTTTTCTTTTTAATATATAAATTCCCCTTTATCCTGCACTAGCCTAACCCGCATAGCTAACTAATCTACTCAGAACCCATACATTGGGTTTTCTAATTTAAACAAAACTCTATACACATCAAATAGGTAAACCACTTACAATTCTTACACAACATAAGCAATCTCAACTTCCTTAAATCAAAACTTCAGAACACTGCTAATAATCCACATTAATTAATTAAATCTTTAAAATTATTTACACAGAACACAATACTTGTCTGCCAAGGAGAAGCAGTTATAAGAGGAAGATGGCTGCTGTGACAGAGTTTATATATGTTATTGGGACATTGTAAGTTCTGGAATTTTTGTGTTGGTAATGTAATACTTTGAAATGCTGCATGGAGCTGACAATAAAAGTAATATGCATAATGCTAGCCTCCGGTCTTGTCCTTTTTTTTTTTTTAAAGTTTTTATTGGTAACAAAAGCAGAGACATAGCATACTTGCTGCGATATACACAGTACACAAAGTCTAACACAGTGGAGCAATACTGTTATCTTATAGCATACAGAATCCATATAATCACCTTTCAATACGCATCAATAACATACACAGTTCAATTCAATGTTGTATTTGCCTAGTACACAGTACAAATCCTGAGGCAGTTAAGGGCAGCCACTAGTCATGGCATTTCTCCCAGTCCGGCAATCGGAAACATGTTATGCAATCCGCTCTCCAGTGTTATGTTTCAAGTGAATCAGCGTGATTTGAGCCGCTTGCTTTGGCAGCCAGGTAGGCCGGATATAGACCCCAGAAGTTTTTATTTATTTAGGATATTTATAGAGCGCAACGAATCACCCGGGGGCATCTCGGCGCTATGCCTGGTCGGGACCTGAAGAGAAGAGAGGAAAAAGAGTGGGCTGAAAAGAATAGAGGGAAAAAAAACGCAATGTTCAAAACTGAAAGGAAAATCGGTCAACAGATGGTTAGAATAGAAAGGTTTTCAGTTTTGTTCTGAAAAGGATGAGAGAGGGGCAGGAGCGTATAGATATAGGGAGCATATTCCAATAGCGGGGGGCAAGATATGAGAAGGATCTTCCCCCTGCACGGGCAAGACGGATACGTGGGATCTGCAAGAGCCCTAAGGAGTTTGACCTCAGGTGCCGGATTGAAGTTTGATTCGTAAGTTTGCGTGAGAGGTATTGAGGTCCTTTCCCATTTAGGGTCTGTAGGTAAGACAACAGGTCTTAAAGAATGCCTGTTTCTTTATCGGGAGCCAATGAAGGTCAAACAGTAAAGGGGCTGATGCCGTGCCAGGAGGGCGGTTCAGTATCATACGTGCGGCCGTATTTTGTATGGTCTGCAGTTTCCTAACCAATGTCGGGCCCAGATCAGCCAATAGTGCGTTGCTGTAATCAAGACGGGAAATCACCATGGCCTGCACCAGGGTTTTCCGATGTGCGATGGGTAAGTAGGGGAGGATTCTCCGTAGGAGCCGGAGGCTGTAGTAGCACGAACTCGTCGTTGCTGCGATATGATCCTTCATGGAGAGCGCTTGATCAAGTTTAAAACCCAGATTTTTTACCGCTTGTTTAGGGACGGGGGAGGACCCTAGGTCGGTGGGCCAGCAGCCCTGGGACCAGAACGCCAAAGTTTTGTATCTATTTTAGGGCCTGCTCTCGGATCCCACATGAGTACAATCTCTCCAATAGCTTGGCGTGAGAAATGGTATCGAATGCTGCAGATAAATCTAAGAGGACCACAATAGCAGATCCTCCGGCATCCATTTCCAATCTCAAAGAATCCGTCACTGCTAGGATTGCAGTTTCAGTACTGAATCCTGGGCGGAAACCTGATTGTGACGGGTCTAGATGATTGTTGGACTCTAGGTGGAGACTTAGCTGTTTGTTAATAGCTGATTCTAGGAGTTTGCCTAGTAGGGGTAGCAGAGATATGGGACGATAATTATCCAGTATGAGAGGGTCAGCAGCTGGTTTCTTAAGGATGGGTCGGACAAACGCTTCCTTCCAGGCTTGGGGAATAATACCTGATCTAACGGAGGAGTTGAACATTTCTTGTATTTCTAGGGTGCAACTTGGAGCTAACAAGGCCATGATTCTGGCAGGGCACAGATCGCTTGGGAAGCCTGATTTGGCTAAAGATATAAGTTTAAATACTTCCGTTGTAGATAGAGATTGAAATTCAGTGAGATTGGTGGAACCTGATCACTGATTTTCTTCAAATCTCCTACCGGAGGTTGTGGACCAGATTGGTGCTGGAGGGAAATTATCGTAGATCCGGGTTATTTTATCTTGAAAGTGTGTAGCAAGGGAATTGCAAAGATTCTGAGATTCCGGTTGAGATTACCTACATGCTTGAGGTGAGACAAAGTCTCTAACTATATTGAATAGTGTTTTAGATGAATTTGTGGCCTGGTCTATTTGATTTAAAATGAACAATTTCCTTGCTTTTTTTATATTTAGATGGTATTCGGATTGGGATAGTTTGAAAGTATGTCTATCTAAAGATGTTTTGCTGTATCTCCAGCGTCTCTCCAGGGCCTTACATTTTATCTTTTCCATGGCGAGTTCGCCTGTGTACCAAGGGGCAGATGGCCGTTGTTTATAGGGGGATAATTTTTTCCCAGGGATCACAGCATCAAAAGCCTGGGTTAATCTGGAATTAAAGTTCCTCAGGAGGTCCGGGACCGAACAGTCTGCCATGGGAGCTATGTGAGGGTGTGCCTGATAGACGGCCTCAAAGGCTGATTGCGTGGAGGTAATAGCTCCCTATAATATTCTGTTTGAGTACTGCCATACGTCATGTCGTGTGTCCAGCTCGTAACAGTGGGGGTCGGGCCCCGGGACAAGCAGAACGCAACCCTACGTCTTGCCACAAGGAGACCCATATCTACCAGTCGTCTGATTCCCTTAGGCAAATGTTTGGAATATCCAAATAGTGCAAGCTTAGGGTCCGGTTCAAGCGTGGAGTCCGTGATTTCCCCCAGTGTCTTGAATATCAACGCCCAGAAGAACGCCATCCCGGGGCATAGCCAGGCCAGATGATAAAAATCTGCGGGGTGTGCATCACAGCATTCGCACGCTGCAGAGTCACGCAAACCGTACCTGCAGAGCCTCTCTGGTGTATAATATACCCTATTTAAAAATTTGAAATATATCAGCCTATGACGCCCATTTAGTGAAATGCGTTTCGTACTCTCGCAGCAGTACTTCCAAATTGTATCATCAATCAGTCGACCCAGGTCTGCCTGCCACGCTAACCTAGCCGTGGTGTAGTGGTTGGCTCTGTAACCCTGTGCTGTGTTATACATCCTTGAGACAATTCCAACTGGCGATTCAGCCTTAATAACATGTGAGCGGGGCAAGCTCTGGTGGCTCATCCAACCCGCTTCCAGGAGCTCTCTCAGTGCATGACTCACCCTGTGGAAGTGGAATTGAGTCAATGGAGTAGCTGCCTGACCTTCCCGTACAGTGTCTTCCCATGATATTGTTTTACCCTCAACAAACATCTCTCCTATTGTGTTGATATTTATAGTGTTTAAGGCCTTAATCACCCCTTTTTCCTTGCACGGGGACAACCAGTGGCACCACACCAGCGGTGTCTTAGGAGAGTAAAGGATAGAGCCAGCTTTTAATTTCAGAAGGTGGAGCCAGGCGTGTGTGGTCGCATTAATGGAGTCAAGGATACCAGTCCTACAATCAGGAGGCTTAAACAGAAGCTCTGGCAATGGGGTTTGGGCCGCCACCATATTCTCAATACGAAAATGCGGAGCATCCGTGGGGCCGTGCATCCAGTGGTGCGCATGGGATCCCTGCGCAGTCCTATAGTACAGCTCTAGATCCAGAGCTCCAAGCCCACCCAAGCTGTAGCCTCCAGTCTTGTCATGAAATCTAGTAATCTCATCAAGCATTTAAGTAAGGATGTCAATCAACATGTTTCATGTCCTTTAGTGTCTTACCGATCATGGCATTTATTCAGGATCTACAAACCCTACTGACTACTCACTCAGGGGAAGTTCATATCTGTATGTAGACATGAAGAACCATACCCTTATCAAATACACCAACCACAACGAGGTTCCTCTGTGTAGGGACCTAAAGGAGAATGGAGAAAAAAGGGGGGGGGTAGGAGGGAAGAAATGGTACGATAAAGGAAGGGATCAAAGACATTAAAAACCACCATTGTTCCATATCGGTGGTAAGGGTTTCTAGTAGTGGTACGACTCACCATCCTCTTAGTCAAGCTGTATACACAGAAGAATTGCCATACTCAATGTGCATTATAATCAATCATGCCTAGTGGAGGATATGTAAACCAGTTGCCTGGTACCACACAGTGGTCCCCAAGAATGGACGCCCCAGCTCACACAGTGCCCACCTTAGGATCAGCGGCCCCCGCAATGGTGTGGACAGTAATCAATGGTGCCTCAGTGGGACTGCCAAAGGGTCCAACTCACAAGAACGGTGCCACAGGGAGCTAGGATGGCCATGAGAATCGACCCCCTAGGCATAGTAACTTACCAAAAGTGCTGAGGAAAGAAGCCAAATGCTCCGGAATATCGGGACACTCACTGGTGTTGTGTCCAACACCTATGGGTTAAGGCGCTGTGAAGGAGCTGCGTGGCTGGAGGCGGAAAAAGTTCGGAAATAGGACGTGTGAAAGGCAGCGAGTCTTCTAAGACCCTCAATGCTGCCTGGTGCAGGGTTCCACCTCTAATTCACGTTGGGTTTGCTATCAAAATAACGAGACAAGCGCTGGAAACTGGAAGACAAGAAAAAGGTTTATTTCTCATGAGGAGATCACGTCAACTGGGGAGGTGCTCTGCAATAACTCCTTTGGTTCTTCCTTTTATACAAGTTTGACACAATGCATTTGTTTCATCAACATGGTTACACAAGCTTGGAGTCCCCGCCCCGGGCAGGTTGTCACACAAGCCCAACAGTAATTCTCTTCCCACCCAGGTCAAACAGACAATCTTATCTTGCAGCTGGACCTTGCTTCAGGGTCTAAAACATGTGAGACTTGTCAGATCTAAGAGTCCGTTCTGTTGATAAAAACAGCTCCCATTGTTGGTAAAAACAAGTCTTGCTGTTTGCAGTGCAATAAATCATGTTGCAAGAGTCTTTTTGGTGTTTGGAACCTGTTTGTGTAACTAGGTGTAGTGAGGGGTAGAGCATCCAAAGGTTTGCCTGTAAACAGAGATGAGAGGATAAACAAGTTTGTGGCAGCAAGTGGCGCTGAGGTTTGTTGTGGCAATAGAGTTTATAGCCCCCCAGCACACATACCAGGTCGGTCAGAGGGATGCTAGTAAGGGCAGGATGAAACAAAGATGGCCAACAGAGTACAAAATGGCTGTGATAGATTAAAGTGACTGTAGCTTATGTGCACATAGAAATTTCCACCAGACAAGATGGCGCTGGCAATGTTCACGATTGTCGTTTTGCTTTTAACAGTGGCCCCTTTGAACATAACTAGCCAGCTTGTCAGTCTATTTCGATCTCCATAATGTCCTGTATCTCTTGATCGTACATTACTCTCATTTTTGTTAGCTGAGTGTTCATAGTCTTAGGGTGCAAGGTAGTTATACAAAGAGAACACAAATGTGGTATACAGTGAATACCCAAACAACAACCACATATTGTCAATACTGGGACCAAGAGAATCATTGATATTTTCCAACCCCACTCCTTCAAGATGCCCCAAAGCCAACTTCCAATTGTCCATGTCTCTGATCCCTGGTGAATTTCTGAAGACAGTCTATGGAGATGTTCGATTGCTTCATAGACAGAAGGTGAATTATCAGGAATGTATGTACAGCAGCTGGCACCGATGATGCGGCATGCTCCTCCACGGTCCGCTAATAACACGTCCAGGACCATGCGATTTTGCAGGGTAACCAGATGGACCGCTTGGAGCTCAGCAGTGTTGTTTGTGAGGATGCCAGCAGTGACGTTCAGGGCTGTCTCTACCGCTTGGGATAGATGTCTGATGGCTCGGCTGTTTGCCATCGGACCCCATAGCGGGATGAGCCCTTTTGCTGCGTCGAGGAACTGTGATGAGGCAGTGTCTGCTTGATCAGTGTCTTTAGAACGTTTTTCTCAATGATGCTCTGCATGGGCTGTGCAGGTTGGTGGCAAAACAAAGGCGATGTAGCACGTGCCCCTCCAGTTTCTTGGGAGCCAGGTGTAGGCTTTGGTTCCACAAACAAAGTACATATTGGGTGATGCGACAAGCGCTGGAGGGTTGGTAGTGTTCACAGTCCTTACAATTCTACTGGTGCTGTGACCCACATTCTTAGTCCCAGGGCCTTCAATGCATACAAGGCCAGAGACGTTCACCACAGATAGGGCCACAGTCAGTGTTGCAGCAGTTCTTTTCTTCAGGTAGGACAATGTTGCTCTGTTAGGATTATTGAACACTTGCATTTCCACTCGTTCTTTGGAGGGGACAGTCATTGGGAATGTCGCATTGAAGGTGTGAGGGCAGAAGGGGGTGGCTGTTCTTCCTGTTTTGTTTCGCCAGAACTCGTTGTAGAACTGGGCAATTTTTCCATCAAAAGTGGCATTGTCTTTGTAACTTTCTTGTAGGCGTATCATCCAGGAAAGAAAAGATCCGTGAATAGAAAAGGGCGAAGGGATGAAAGGGATGGAATGTTCAGTGGCATGTGGTAACAGCTCACAGACCCAACAGTTGGTAGTATTAGTGGCAAGATTGTGCTGGTGCAACATCTGCACGAAATAATTATTCCAGAATTCTTTGTGTCGTTCTCGGAGATGTGGTGGTAGTGATAACAGGTAGTGTTCTTTCTTGGTGATTGGTTGCATGGTGGGTGACAATGTTCTGTATGCAGGTGCATTCTCTTCAATGATCCAGAGTTCGACCGTTAGCAGGAGACAGGTGAGAAATGCGGCTGCAAGTGCAATTGTCTTTGTGCTGTGCAGGTTAGCAGTCTTGGTGTCTTTGCGGTGGCTTTGCAGGTGTTCAGTTTCTTCCATCATCTTCAAGGAGCTCTGTGGTAAATAAAATTCCTTTACCTGGACTTAATTTGATACAGAAACATAATAAAATAGCTCAGTAAAATGAGAGGCAGAATCCGTGGTATTAGAGGTTCGGAATGGGCTTTATTCCAGTGATCGATTATAATCGGTTGCTCCAAGTTCCATCACCACGGAGGTTCAGGAAGTGAAGTACATACATTATTGACAAGAAGTAACTTTTATAGTACATACATTACAATGAAGCGAATGCAGTAGGCGTAACAATTGATAAGGAAAATGACGATTTATCTGCGTAACCAAAAATGGGTGTAATAAGGAGTAAAAAGGAACGTAATTGGTTATGATGTCACATATAGGTGGATCTATAAGATAATACTTGGCATAGATGCGCGCGCAGCAGTATGACGTGTAATTGACGTGTAACTAGGGGGTGAAGGGGACTTGACATTTAGCTCTACATGTGGAGACAAGAAGTCTGGGGGGTCAAGTCAACCTAATCCCAAATCATATCTAACATCCTATGTTTAAAGAACTATGTTATCCACGAAAGAAGGACTCTCGGACAGAATCTATTCTATACTGACTGTGCGTGCGTGTACAAGCGTCTAAGTGTCTACACTAAATGCGAGGGGGTAGAAATATTCCATGGTAACAGGACTATGAATTACTTGCATGAGGACAGAGAAGTCGGGCCCTTTGCTTGGTAACTGGAAGAATGTTTACTTAAACTACTAGGCAGGAATGCATCGGCTGAGGGGGAAGCAGATAATTCGAAGGTGAAATACAGTTCTTGGCAGAGAATAGGCTGATGTCAGGCTTCGTGAGCCGCGCAGAGAATGAGACAAAGTTCATGGTCACAGATGCAGGCTCAGACTGGAGCTTTCAGAGGCAGAAGGCAAGAAGAGTTTGATGACAGAATCAGGGCCTACTTGCCTGGACTGCAAAATGGAGTAACTGAGCCATATAAAGCCGGTGGCCTTTCATATTTAGGAATGGAATATCCGGCCTATTCATGGCGGATCTGACAGAGGACATGTTGACGGTGGACGCACATGTATTTGCGTCTTCATAACTGGAACTGGAGGGACCATACATGTACTTGTGACATGCACATAGAACCGTTGGGGTCCAAGATAGGGGACATAACTGACCAGAAAAATCCATATTTCCACATTCCCTCCTTGTCCCCTACTTGCCCGTTAAGAGATATCAATCTTCATTAATCCATTGATCTGTTCATATAGCATCATTTGTTCTTCTTTCTTCTTCCGGGATCTTGAATGAAAATCTTGATGTGGAATGCACGATGTGGCACACAGACCACAGATCGCTGGTCCACATTGTAGACATAGACAGCAACTGAATAGTATGAGAAGGCCAATACCTAGGAAGGATAGAACTCTCCATCCCCAGGCTGATATCACACTCCAAAACCAACTGGACCAAGTCCAAGTGCCTGGGTTCTGGTGTATCTGGTTTACAATCTTATGAAGGCGAGTTATGGCTTTATATACTGATGGCGAATTTTCTGGTATGAATACGCAGTAGCTTGATCCGATGACCCTACAAGCTCCGCCCCTATCAGCCAGGATGACGTCAAGGACAAGACGATTTTGAAGCACAACAATCCGCATAGCAGACTGCTCTTCTGTTAAATTGCCTAGGGCGGAAATAGTTTCATTCACTACTGCTTCAAGGGTTCTAGTTAATCTACGTATCAGTTTACTATTAGTAACAGTACCTATATAAGGAAAGAGACCTTTATTGAAATCTGTGTATTTTTCCCATGCTGTTTCAGTGTAATCGACAATTGGAAGATCTCTCCGCTCTCTGTTGTGTACTAAACGAATATTTCTGTAATAATCAGGAGGAGCTAGGAAAACAGGTGGCAAAAGAAATGCAATGTAGCAGGTACCATCCCAATCTAGAGGTAGACGCATATATGCAGTCTGACCACATATAAAGTAGGAGTGGCGATAAGCTCTAAATGAAGATTTGCCTTGATCACTGAATTCTACTATAGTAGTGCATTTACTATGGCCCATATGTATGGAACCAACCTTTCTTACACACAATTCACCCTTCGCTGGGAATACTGACATGGTGGGTAAGACTAGTTCAACTTCGGATTCGACATTTAGAATCATGAGATTAGGTGTGAAGTTACCTAATCCATATACTTCATTTTCTAGATCAGTTCCTGTTCCTTTGGGGCGACCCTCCTTGTCAGGGTAACAGACTTTGAATAAAACTAGGTTCAGATTTCCCCATACCCAATGATCTTGGTAAACTGCTGTGTCTGAGTCTATGGAATTGATTAAACTAAACCATGCTCCACAGGAGCCATTATGTGTAAATGGGTGTGGAAAGAATGGCAGGACTCCTTCATAATTCTGATAGGGAGGGAGTCGGCCACACACCCAACAATTAGTAGCATTACTAGTCTGATGGGAATGATGTAACATACTAATGAAAGTGTTATTGCGCAGCGCAAGTCTATAAGACAATTCATGCGGCGGTAGGTCACTAAAAGAATGTTCTGCGGTAACATTGTAAACATGTCTAGAAATAGGGTAATATATGTGCAGCAATATACTTGCAGTAATTATTAAAAGACTCAAGAAAAACAAGATTAATAATGTCACTATGCAGTGGCTACGCAGTGATTTACAATACGCCTGTCGTTTCAACATTTTCCGCGACTGTCCATGATTCAGGTCTAGAGGATACATGTCAGAGACAAATTCAACCGCTTCACCTTGGAGAGGACTTAAACAATCAAATTGTCCGACGTTCTAGGCCTCAATTTTACTTTATAGAGTTCGGTTTCAGTCTTTTCAACCAAAGGAAGTTTTGAATCAGTCTGTGAGGGAGTGCAGGGCACAATGTCTATATCCGAGGATAGTCCATGAAATTTCTTGATATGACTTGAATGAATCCAGCCCTTGCGGCCCTCGATCTTCACGGCTGTCCTTGTAGTGAGCAGAACCAACTTGGGTGTCTTCCACCTGGGCTCCAGCTGAGTCTTTCGGTCGAAATTTCTCACAAATACGAGATCACCCGGAACTACGTCATGGGGTTTCACCTCAGTGTTGTCGGGAAAGGCTGCAGCTACCTGTGAACGACAAGATTGTAGTGCAGACATCAAGGAAGCCAAGTAATCTGTCAGCATATTACAGTCAACATCAGTTATTTTGCGTGGTACAGGCGTCCCCCACATATTTGGTGGTCTGCCGAAGATCACCTCATACGGGGATAGCCCTGTTCGAGAGTGTGCTACCATTCTCATGTAAAAGAGTGCAACTGGTAACGCTACTATCCAGTCGACACCTTTCTCTCTGCATATTTTGGACAATCTGATTTTCAGTATCTGATTATGTCTTTCTACGAGACCTGCTGCCTCGGGGTGTCGGACACAGTGGAATTTCCACTGATATCCTAACAGAAGTGAAACGTGTTTCATTAATTCGGATGAGAACGGCTGGCCGTTATCTGAGTAGACAACACGTGGTAAACCGTATCGTGGGAAGAATTCTCGAACCAACTGTTTGGCAGTAGTCGGGGCAGTGTAATCTGAAACCGGGTATGCCTCCGTCCAACGGGACAGAGCGCAGACAACTACGAGAACATATTTGAATCCTCGACATCGTTCCATCTGGATATAGTCCATCTGGAGGGCTTCAAAAGGGTGATCAGGAGGATGAAATCCACCCTGTTCTACGGGAACGCTTTTTCCTGGGTTGAACTGGCAACAGATCATACAGGTACGGACTTTTTGTTTGGCTGCTGCTCGCAAATGTTTATTGAACCAAATGTGTTGAATGCTGTCTAGCATAGCTTTTTCTCCGAGATGTGCTGGACTATGTGTAGTGTTAATTATAACTTGGACCATTGAATCAGGAAGGAACCATACAGACTTTTCCTTCATCATCCATCCTTGGTCCGTTTGGATCCCTCCTAATTCAGTCCATTTCTTTATTTCGTCTGGTGTAGCATGTGTCTGTATGTCAATTACGTCAAGAGTAGGATCTGTAACTGTCATGCAATGTGTCGGCATCGGGACTATTGTCTTTATCATGTCGGGGGTTTGAGTTTGAGCAGTCTGTTTAGCTGTTCTGTCGGCTAGATCATTGCCTTGGGAAATGATATCAGTAACCTTCGTATGAGCCTTACATTTCATAATTGATATTGCAGTGGGTCGATGTATTGCATCTAATAAGGCATGAATGAGGGGTCCGTGCTGAATGTGGGCACCGTGGGAAGTTAAATAACCTCTCTCTCGCCACAGCACGCCGAAGTCATGTACAACTCCGAATGCATAACGTGAATCAGTGTATATGTTGACTTTTTTATTTGTGGCTTGAATACAGGCTTGTGTCAGAGCGATGAGCTCTGCGGCTTGAGCTGACAAAGTATTTATACGATTAGTTTCAATGACTTCAGTATCTGTTGTGACTGCGTAAGCGGCCACTAACTCTCCTGTACTTGTTCTCATACATGAACCATCTACATACAATGTCAGGTCTGGATCTGACAATGGGACATTGGTTAAGTCTTGTCTGGGTTTTGTCGTTATAGTAATAACTTCAATACAGTCATGAGCTAGTGGGTCTGTTCCGGTTACTGGCAAAAGTGTGGCAGGATTCAATGTGTTACAGCGTCTGATTTCTATATGTGGCTGAAACAATGTAAGTTCGTACCCTGTAAGTCGCGCTATAGTCAAGTGTTGTGTTTGCGTTCTGTTTACAAGAACCTCTACTGCGTGTGGCACTTGAACTGTCAATGGATGTCCTAACACTATGGCATCGCTTTGTCTGATTGCTAAAGCTGTCGCTGCCACTGATTTCAGGCATGCAGGCAAAGCCTGAGCTACGGGATCTAATGTACTAGAAAAATAAGCACATGGTTTGTGTGCTCCTGCTTGTTCCTGTGTGAGTACTGACAAAGCAGTACCTTCGCGTTCTGTAACAAAGAGTGTAAACTGTTTTCTGTAACATGGTGTTGCTAAGACAGGTGCTTGACATAAAGCTTTCTTTAGGCTTTCAAAAGCTTGTGTATGTTCCTGAGTCCAAGGGAGAACAGTCGATGTGGCTGCCTCCTGTGTTGTCAACTGAATGAGTGGTTTTGCTAGAAATGCGTACTGAGGGATCCACTGCCTGCAATATGACGTGAGGCCTATGAAAGCCCGCACCTCCTTTTGTGTCTTGGGTATTGGCATGTTAGCTATTAACTGAATGCGGTCGGGTGTAAGCTGCCTTCCCTCCTTGGACAGCGAGTGTCCAAGATAAACAACTCGCTGGACACAGAATTGCAGCTTAGAAGGGGACACCTTGTGCCCCTTTTCGGCTAGAAATTTTAAAACTGTCAGTGATGCTTTTTCACATTCCGGTTCGCTTCTTGCGGTGATCAGCAGATCATCGACGTATTGGAGCAGAGCAGTGTTAACTGGCATGTGGATACTATCTAGTTCTCGTTTCAGTGCTTGGCTATAGATGCTGGGGCTTTCTGTAAATCCTTGAGGTGCGCGTGAGAATTTAAAGCTACGTCCATTTAAACTAAATCCGAACAAATATTGGCTCTCCGGATCTATTGGGACGCTGAAAAAAGCATTCTTGAGATCAATTACAGTAAAGAATGTTGCTTCGGAATCAATGGCTGTCAGTAATGACGAGATATCTGGGACCACAGGGAATTGTGGCACAATGCACTTGTTTAATTCGCGCAGATCAATAACCAATCGATATACTGGCGGGGCCTTTGGATCTGTTCGTTTAAGAATCGGAATTATCGGTGAATTACATACATTGGAGTCTGTTTCCACAACTACTCCTTGGGCAATGAGCTCGTCAATGATTTGTAGTAAAGCCACTACAGCATCTGGTGGTAACTTGTATTGTCGCATTCGTGGTAGCACCACTCCTGCCTTTAATGTGACTCGATATGGTGTAATATTCATGCAACCAACATCAGTAGGGCCTTGTGCCCATAGATGTGTAGGTAAAGTCTGCAGTCGGGGATCCATGTCTCTAGACACATAGTGACCTTTAAAATCACGTAAAAACAACCTTACTCCTTCCGGAGAACAACATATTATGGCTCCTAGAGCTTTCAATGTTTTTATTCCTAGCAAGTTTTCTGGACATGATTTAGTAAGCAATAAATCTGTAGTTCGGGTCAGAGGTCCTATCGTAAGTGGAAGAGGCTGTGATACTTCATTAACAATAGGTTTTCCTGAAAAACCAAGGGAAATATTCTGTGAGCCTGAGAGGGGTGCCCCTGGAACTTCACTACGTTTTATAGTTGTTCGACTTGCCCCTGTATCAAGTAAAAATTTTCTATCTTGGCCTAATAATTCACTATGTACATAAGGTCCTTCTTGATCTACAGGTATTTCAATAAGGGGTAAGTCAACTTCCCTCTCTAGGCTAGTTCATGCGTAACGCTGATACTCAGGATATTCATACTGGGCGGTCTGATACATTTGTCGTGTTGTTGTCTGTGTGGCAGCAACAGGCAACGGTGGTGCAGCTGGCACAAACTGTATTGGCTGTTGTGCGGCTGGCATGGCCTGGGCATGCTGCAGAGCTCCTTGTTCATTCTGATCTTGTCTGAGTGGCCGTGATCTTTCTTGTGTTTTACCTATGGCGATATTATGTTTTAAAACTGGACAATCGTGTACGTAATGACCTGGCTTTTTACAATAATTGCATGTCCCTTTTACAGGTCCTGCTGAATCGGAATGTGTCATACCCTTTTTATGTCCTTCAGCTGGAACTGTCTGGGAAACTAGCATTTTCATTTTCGTGTCTTTCATGCGTCTGTGTTCATGTTCTTGTTCCTCTCTAATTCTATTGTGATGGTACTGTAACATTTGTAACATTTGTGATGGAGTGTTACCTTGCCAGGTACTCTCGAATTTTAATACTCTATGTCTTTAATTTCTCGGTGAAAACCCGCTGGATCTTTGTCATGACTGGGTACCACTTTCTTCATTTCTAACAATTCTATTTTTGATATGGGCGTATATACAAATACGCGCTTAAACTCGTTGTCCTCGCCCTTTATTGGGTGCACTTCTCGTAAGGGATTCTGTCTATCCATGTAATACGTGGTTCTTTCCTTGACGGGCAATGAGACATGCTCTGCGCATACAAAAAGAATATACTGCTTTCTTGATTCTAGAATTTCTTTAATTAATTTAGTACCTGCACCTCTCCATTTATTCATAAGCAATTCAGTCAATATGTCAGGTAAGGGACCAGGGTCCGACCGCTGACTCCGATATAGTATAATGAGTTGTTGAATCATATAAATCCCAACTAACCTCTGTTCATCTGGGGTGAGATTCAAAAATGTGCGTACTACTGTATCATCACTATATTTTCCGGGACTGTCCACCCAATGGACAGCTGCCCTGGCTAAATCTTGTTCATCCATAGAATCGAGAAAATGATAACCCCTTCGTTCTCGGAGTAGTTTGTCGGCGGTTTGGAACGAATGCTCGTTAGACCTTATATTAATTATAGGTATTTGGAAATTCCTGTTATTATCTGGACATATCGGACGTATCGGGTCAATAAGACATCTATTACTATTACAAGATCTTCCTCTTCCTACATAGGCTATGGTGTCTGACTGTCCTGTGGGCAGTCCTGACCCTTCTTCCTCGCTTTGTTCGAACTCGTCTACCTCTAATCTCTCTTCGTGAAGGCGTTCTATTTCTTTACGGATCTTTCGGCACATGGCTATTATACAATTTTGCTTATCATGTCTCCCTTCTGATATATTCTGGCTCCATCTGGTAAGAATTTGCATTGCTTCCGGGTTTACCCCCGGTCGGTCTTGATTTCTGATCACACAGTTTATGAGGAAACGTAACAGTTCCCCCTGTATCTCTACTTTCTGGTATTCCATAGCTCTGTTAATACATTCTGGATCTCGCCCTGTTTGGACAAAATGATATATTTTATCTAGATGCGCAGTCATTCCTGGTAACTTCCCTAAATACACTGCGGCTCGTCTGATACGCAATGATGCCAGGGTCATTTCGTCCTCTTTACCGGGCACAGGGTCATATCTGCAATCTATAAGAAGTTCCTTCAGCGTACGGGCACTTATGAGTTTGGGTGTACGTGAATGTGCTGACTCTTGAAAAGTAAGTTTATTCATTCTGGGTGGCGTAGAAAAAATATTGGTAGCACCTCCCGTGGCCCCATCTGGGGTGTCGGGTGTGAAAGGATTCGTCGAACGTGACACAGCAACTACAGGTGTGGACACAGCTATAGAAGTAGCTGTAGGAGCAGATGCAGAAACAGATGTGCTTGCCGGAACTTGTGACTCGATTTGTTGCTGTAGGGATACGGGTACTGGATCTTGGCGTTGGATCTCCCTGGTATGCGGTCTATGTGGGGCGGAATTAGCATACTCGGGAGCTGCGTCATCTAAATATGAGGAAAGAAAAACATCTTCTGCGGTTCTAGGATGCCCCTTAGGATATACCTTTATTGGGAACAATGGGGGTGGCAAGTCTTTCGGTTTTTCTGGAGTAGCCTTAGGTAATCCTTCGGCCAGAAGGGGATACATACCATTCATAAGGGCATTTCTTTGTCTGTCTACTTGTTCTGATTTCACTCGGATACCTTCCTCAATTGATAGATTTTCTTGAACTTTATTTGAACTCTCTTTATTCTTTTCTTCCTGTCTACGTGCTTTTTCTGTGCGTCTATGAGATTCTTTACGCCATAACTCAACGGCGTCTTTCTGTGACTGTCTGACCTTCCTTTTCCATAACTCTTCCTCGACTTTCATGATGCACTCCGCATCCCAGGTTCCCGCTGCGGGCCACCTCTGACTTTCTGGTAATCCCTTGGTGTAGTCTACCCATAAATCAAGAAATAATATAGCGTCTAAGCCATGTTTGTGATACATGAAGTGCCCTGGAGTGTCCCTAGGAGGAATAGGAACGGCTTCTTCGAGAACCCCTTTTCTAGTAGTGATCTGTCTTAATTTCGAAAAGAGCGGCATATTGGCAACTGATCCGATACTTAATCTTGAACACATTTAATACAAAAGCACAATAATGAACAACCATTCATACCACAATATGCAGGACGTTTTTAAACACATTAAACATTAAACATTAAACCTTTAACTGAAACAACAATGATGATCGTCTGCATAACTAATCACCAAGCTTAATTCTTGACAATAACTAGATACTTCGGAATACTTGATATACTGCTAAACAGTACAGATACACTGCTAAAACAGTGCAGACCGGATTTGTGTACCCAAACCCGTCTTGACCGGCACAACCTATGTGCACGTCAGAAATGCCTCCCCAGTAATGGTACTCACCGGGTAGCTTCGGAAACGGAAGGCCTCGGTAACTTGAACTTGAACCGGACTGGACTCGACTCGACTCGTCGGAAACTGGGCTTGACTTCGAACTGGTGGGTCTCTGTATACCTCGGATCTTGCTCTCTCAGCTAGGCTCTGGTCGGGATACTTCGCACTTCTCACCGCCTCGTCTGGGTGTTGATCGCAGCCTCAGTCGCCCCCGCTTGACCGGAGGGAGCTACAGGAAATCCTGCTGGTACGCGTTATTATCCGTCCAGCTGTGGCAGGAGACCGGGCCTGCAACTCACCGCCGGCGCGTGAGATGAGAAAGTGTCCCTGTTCGGGCGCCATTCATGTGGTAAATAAAATTCCTTTACCTGGACTTAATTTGATACAGAAACATAATAAAATAGCTCAGTAAAATGAGAGGCAGAATCCGTGGTATTAGAGGTTCGGAATGGGCTTTATTCCAGTGATCGATTATAATCGGTTGCTCCAAGTTCCATCACCACGGAGGTTCAGGAAGTGAAGTACATACATTATTGACAAGAAGTAACTTTTATAGTACATACATTACAATGAAGCGAATGCAGTAGGCGTAACAATTGATAAGGAAAATGACGATTTATCTGCGTAACCAAAAATGGGTGTAATAAGGAGTAAAACGGAACGTAATTGGTTATGATGTCACATATAGGTGGATCTATAAGATAATACTTGGCATAGATGCGCGCGCAGCAGTATGACGTGTAATTGACGTGTAACTAGGGGGTGAAGGGGACTTGACATTTAGCTCTACATGTGGAGACAAGAAGTCTGGGGGGTCAAGTCAACCTAATCCCAAATCATATCTAACATCCTATGTTTAAAGAACTATGTTATCCACGAAAGAAGGACTCTCGGACAGAATCTATTCTATACTGACTGTGCGTGCGTGTACAAGCGTCTAAGTGTCTACACTAAATGCGAGGGGGTAGAAATATTCCATGGTAACAGGACTATGAATTACTTGCATGAGGACAGAGAAGTCGGGCCCTTTGCTTGGTAACTGGAAGAATGTTTACTTAAACTACTAGGCAGGAATGCATCGGCTGAGGGGGAAGCAGATAATTCGAAGGTGAAATACAGTTCTTGGCAGAGAATAGGCTGATGTCAGGCTTCGTGAGCCGCGCAGAGAATGAGACAAAGTTCATGGTCACAGATGCAGGCTCAGACTGGAGCTTTCAGAGGCAGAAGGCAAGAAGAGTTTGATGACAGAATCAGGGCCTACTTGCCTGGACTGCAAAATGGAGTAACTGAGCCATATAAAGCCGGTGGCCTTTCATATTTAGGAATGGAATATCCGGCCTATTCATGGCGGATCTGACAGAGGACATGTTGACGGTGGACGCACATGTATTTGCGTCTTCATAACTGGAACTGGAGGGACCATACATGTACTTGTGACATGCACATAGAACCGTTGGGGTCCAAGATAGGGGACATAACTGACCAGAAAAATCCATATTTCCACAGCTCAACAACTGGTAGGGCCACAGACTTTGGGCTGGCGCTTTCCTGGTAGCGTTGTTTGACTGTGCTACCGATCTGAGACCTTGACTCAGTTAGCGGCCTGGTCTTTGGAGCTCCCTCCTTTTCGTCGATCTTAGCTTGTACCCTTTCTTGGATGGCACCGTGGGGTCGGGAAATTCTGATAGTTCGAGGGTGTCTTCTTGTGGGTAGCAACTCAGAGCTGGTCGGTTCTTCGCGAGTCCTTCCTCTTGCACCTCCACCCCATCACAGGTTGCCAGGGTTGGAGGGACTCGCTTGCAATGATGAGCGTGCAGCCAGTTTCGTTTTCCTTCCACTCGGAGGGCAGTTCGGGTGGTGATCAGGACTTGCCTGGGGCCCGTCCTCCTAGGCTCCAGATTCTTCGTTCTTTGGAAGTTGCAAATCAATACCTGGTCGTCTGGCTTTATTTCATGTACCGGGCCCCTGGATACATCAGGCAAGGCTTGCTGCACCTGTTGGTGGATAATTGTTAGCTCGTTTGTCAATTTATGCAAATAATCCGACATCAATATGTTCAGGACATCGTTAATGGAGGTTGGTCTTGGTGCCGCCCAAATGTTCATAGGTCTGCCGAAGACCACCTCATACGGGGTCAGTCTGTGTTTGGTTGGGGTGGAGCGCATTGATAGCAATGCCAATGGAAGGGCGTCGGGCCATTTCAACCCGGTCGTGGCAACTATTTTGGTTTGTTTTAGTTTCAATGTTGCATTGTGTCTCTCTACCAGGCCCGCTGATTGGGGGTGGAAGACGGCATGGAACTTTTGTTTTACCCCCAACCCTCTCAGTATGTTCTGTATCACCTCGGCTACGAAGTGGGGGCCGTTGTCGCTCCATACAATTCTGCAAAGGCCGTATCGGGGGAAGAATTCTTTCAGCAATACTTTTGCAGTGGCTAAGGCGGTATTGTCGCGGGTGGGATATGCCTCCACCCATTTGCTAAAAGCTCACACAACCACCAGGACATATTTTAGACCATGGCATCTCTCTAGTTGGATGTAATACATTTAAAGGATTTCAAAGGGGTGGTCAGGGACTCCAAACCCTCCCCGTGGTACTACTGTCCCCTTCCCTGGGTTGTGTTGTAGGCAGACTATACATTGTTGTACAAGGCGTTTTGCAGATTCTGCTATCTTGACATTATGCCATACTCTGGTGATTAGTTCAATCATGGGGGTGGAGCCTATGTGTGCTGGTAAATGTGCCATGGTCAATATGGGGATGAGGTAGGCATTGGGTAACAGCCATTTATTTCCGTCTTTAGTTCTCCAGCAATCTATCTCGTCTTTTAGTCCCACCTTTTCCCATTCAGTCAATTCGTCTTGTGTGCCTGTAGTCTGTATGTCCCTTACAGTGGTCCTAGCGTCAGTCCATTGTTCAGCTTGTGACCTGGTCACATACATTTGTGTCATAGTTCTGTCTTCTGCCGTGGCTCGGGCAGTAACGTCTGCTAGTGCATTTCCCTGTCCAATGAGATCAGTCACTTTCCTATGTGCTTGGCCTTTTATCACTGCTAACTTCTTGGGGAGGAGGACTGCTTGCGTCAAGGCGGAGACTAAATCTCCATGCAGGATGGGTGTACCGTGTGAAGTCAGGAACCCTCTTTCTTTCCATAAGATCCCAAAATGGTGAATCACCCCGAAGGCATATTGGCTGTTGGTGTATATGTTAACTGTCGTGTCAGTCGCTAGGATACATGCTCATGTGAGGGCAATGAGTTCTGCAGCCTGGGCTGATCGTTCGGGAATATGGGCTGTTTCCAGAACGGTTCGGGCTGTGGTGACAGCGTATGCAGCTGAGGTGGTGCCATGGGAGAGTTTGAACCATCCACCCATAGTTCGCCATCTGGTTCTAGAAAGGCGGTGTCTCGGAGATCTATTCTACTCTTTGTTTGTTCATCGGTTAGTGTCACACAGTCATGTAGTGGAGTCACGCTAGGATCATTTTCGGGTAGGGTAGAGGTAACAGTGTGGCTGGATTGAGGGTGGTGCATCGCTTTAGAGTAATGTGCGGTGCTAGCAGGGTCAATTCATATCCTGTCAGTCGGGCGCTAGTCAAGTGTTGGGTTTTGGTCTGGTTTAGTAGTGTGTCGACTGCATGGGGTACTAAAACAGTGACTGGATTGGAGAGCACTATTCCTTCGCTCTGGCGTATTGATACTGCTGCAGCTGCCACAGTGCGCAGGCACGCTGGCAGCGCTCTGGCTACTGGATCGAGGGTGGCAGAGAAATATGCACAAGGGCGTTGTTTGTGACCAATTGATTGTGTTTGGACAGACAATGCACATCCCTCCCTCTCGTGCGTGTAGAGGAAGAATGGTTTGGAGTAATCTGGGGTTCCTAGGACAGGCGCTGAACAAAGGGCATTGCGTAGTTCTTTAAAGGCTGACTGGCATTCGAGGGTCCAGGGGAGAGGCGAGGGGATGTCTTTAGCCAGGAGGGAGAGAAGGGGTTTGACAATGAGGCTAAAGTTCGGTAACCACTGTCGGCAAAATGAGGTGAGGCCTATCAAAGAGCGGAGTTACTTCTGATCTTTGGGTACAGGGTTGTCTAGAATTGTCTGGATCCTGTCAGGTATGAGTTTCCTCCCTTCTTTAGATAAAAGGTGACTCAAATAGGTCACTTGTGATTTACAGAACTGCAATTTCTTACGGGAGACCCTGTGACCATTCTCAGCAAGAAAATTGAGTTGTTTGATGGTGGCTGTGACAGCTATTGGTATGATGTCTGCTGCTAGAAAGATGTTGTCTACATATTGTATTAGTGCTACTCTATCTGGCAATTGTATGGCGTCCAATTGTCTTTTAAGCGCCTGGCTATAGATGCTTGGGCTCTCAGTGTACCCCTGAGGTGCTCTGCAAAACCTGTACGAATGGGAGTTTAGGGTGAATCCAAATAGGTAGCTGCTGTCCTCGTATATAGGTATGGAAAAGAATGTGTTTTTGAGGTCAATTACAGTGAAGGTGGTGGCAGCGGAGGGGATTAAAGTCAAAATTGTCGTGATGTCGGAAACTACTGGGTATTGCGGCACTACGATTTTGTTTATCTCCCGCAGGTCAATGATGAAGCGGTAGGCTTTTCCGTCTCCCTCTCTCTGTCTCTTTACAATCGGTAGTATGGGACTGTTACAAACTTTGCTCACTACTTCCTCTACCACCCCTGCCTCTACCAAAGAGTGTATGATCTCTGTCAGTGCCTTCTCACCCTCTGGCGATATTTTGTACTGCGGTACTTTCGTTAGGGTTGCGTCCTGTCGTATTGTTACGAATACGAACGAATGAATGAATGAATGAATGAATATATATTTGTAGAGCGCATGGCTACCAGAGGCCTCCCAGCGCTAGCGACAAAGTAATAAGTCGATAAAGGAGCATTTAAGGGAACAGCAGGGTCTTCAGAGCCTTACGAAAGGAAGAGTGACTAGTCTCGAGCCGAATCCTATCTGGGAGTTGATTCCAGCTTTTCGCCGAGATGGTGGAAAACATCCGACCACCGCTCCGAGCTCTATGCACTCTAGGAGCTATAGCTAGGCGTTTTGTTTCTAAGCGTAGTTTTCTCTTGGGAAGGTAGGGGGTAATGATGGTTCTTAGGATAGGAGGCGCCCTCAAGGACATTACTTTGTGAGCAATACAAAGAGCCTTAAACTGAATTATTTCCGCCACTGGCATCCAGTGCAGAGAGGCAATCATCAATCATCATTCGTCCTACGTCTGAATCAGCTTTAGCCCATAAGTGTGATGGCAAAGTGTCCAGTAGGGATGCGTCAGTCTCGGAGATGGGAAACATGTGCTGAGAAGGGTTCTCTCTATGGCGCTGGGGGTTGTCATACAGGATGACACGCACTCCGTCTGGTGAGCATCTGATAGTCGCATGGAAGTGTTTCAAAAGGTCGAGACCCATAATGGCGTCTGGAGTGTTAGAAGAGAGGGGGAATGTTGTTTCGATGATATTGTTGTCAAGGTTAAAAGGGATCGGTCGGGACAAAGGGTTGGTGGTGGGCGTACCGTCAAATCCTATTGAGGTCACATGTGAGCCTGACAAGGGTGCCCTTGGAATCAGTCATTTGGATAGTGCACTACGTGTTGCTCCCGAGTCTACCAAAAATGGCGACTTTGTGCCCAGGACCTTAGCGGTAACATAAGGGCCTTGCTAGTCAACATAGAGCTCGACTGGATCCCTCCCTTGCCCCTGGCTGTCCTAAGCAAAATCGTACGTATTGTCATAATCTGTCTGTTGGTACTGATTCTGTTTGGGATGGTCAAATGCGTTCACTCTTCCTGGCCTTTCTTCGTTTGCTTTACTCGCGTACCCTCTCCCACGTCCTCTTCCTCTCTGTCCGCCTGCTATTTCCCTCACCCCCCTGCCCCTACCAGCTCCTAACAAAGCCGGGCATTGGGTTTTGGAGTGTCCATATTCTTTGCAAAATGCACATTGATCCTCTCCTAGGTCTTGGCGTCCTACATATGAAGTCAATGAATTGTTTCTAGGTGGCTGTACTCTAGGGGTATTCTGCTGGTATCCTCCTCTATATTGCTCCCTTCCTGTATTCGCCCCCTGGAGTTGTGCTATCATCACCCTTTCCTTCAAGTCCTTTTTCCTTTCTGTAACCCTGTCATTTTCGTTTCTCTGATGCTCATAGTACTGGGCCATTTGGAGAATGGCCGCCGGTTTAGATGCTGCCCAACTGCTTTCGCTGGCTTGTAATTTCTGGAATACATCTGGCAGTAATGCTTTAACGTAGTTCTGCACAAATAAGTGGTGTCCGGTTGCGGTGGACATGTCTTGTCCACTGTAATCGGAGAACACCGTTTCAAATCTTGAGAAATACTCTGAGACATCCTCTTGTGGTTTCTGGCGGCACGCGGTTACTATGGACCTATCTATCTTTTTCTCTGGGATCAGCGTTTTCACTTTCTGCACTATTTTGTCAGGGAGGTCCAATATTGCTTTAACCGGTTTTTGACCAGGGTTCCACTGTTTATCTAGTGTGTTGAGTTGTTCCCAGGTTATGACCAAGCAGTTCGGTATGGTCTATTTTCCTAATCTGTTTCCACACATCTGCTGGCAAACATAACCCGAAGAACAAGTCTATGTCGGCAAGTGTCATTATTGTTGATCCCAGAGCGGTACCTAGCTCGGTGTAAAAGGCGGTGGGGTTATTTCGTAAATCCGGTAAAGATTTACGGAACGTCAAAATGTCCTGTCTGTCCCATGGCTGATACACCCAATTGTAGACCACCCTTCCTCTAGCGTCTTGATGGTTCATATCATCATGAGTCCCTTGTCCTCTAGGAGGTACCCAATAAGGGGCAGCCTCTTTTATCAGCATCATGCTATCTGGTTTTTCCACCGGGGGTCCTGCTATCGTAGATGTCCTGTCCTTATCTATCCGTCCTTGTTCCACAAGGTGACGGAATACTTCCAGTGTGGATGAAAAGGGTTCTGTAACATTGTTGTCGCCTTCATCTCCGGTGTCTACTTTCCTATAGAGAGCTACTAGTCGCTCTGGCCCTACATCTTGGTATTTCTCTTCATATGCAGTAAGAGTGTGGTAACAGAGACGTACAATAAAGTATCGTTTGTGATTTTCAACATAGGAGTTGCATATGCTAGTTGCATACTCTTCTGTCTCCTTCCTATCTATGAGGGATTTAACTATTTTATCAATGCCTGCTCGCTCATTTGTACTTAATCGCGGGACCCTGGGTGCTCCTTTTTCTTTTGATCCTATCTCTACTACTGTATCCTTTGATGAGGCATTTGGTGTGGGTGACTTGGTGGGAGCAGAGGCGGTGGAGACTGAGGCGATCGTGCCACCTCCGGCTATACTTTGGGGGTCCTGGCGTTGTACTACCTGATGAGTAGGGGAGTAAGGGGGTGGCATGTATATGATTGGGGGACCTAACAATAAATCATCATCTACACTTTGTTTTGCCGGTAACTCGGGGTAAAGAGTCGAGGGCGTTCTAACAGGGCATTGACAGGATATTGTAGATTCCTGTTCCTTTTTATCGATTTCTTTTTCTTTTAGTTTTTCTTCTAACCTTTTACAGGCTTGGTAAACTGATTTTCGCGTTTCTTCATCTTGTCTAGCTTCGTCTCTTTTCTTTCTTCGGGCTGCCTCTTTTCACCATAAATCAAAACTGTCAAACATGGCTGGTCTAGTTTTCTTTTTGTGGAGAACTAATTCTAACGTTTCTATTTAAGCGGGATCGAAAGATCCCGTCAATGGCCACTGATTTACCCGGTCCTTCCTAGTGTATTTATGCCATAGTTTGCTATAAGCTACGGTGGCTAATCCATACTTTACGTACATGTCCTTGTTAGGGGTGCCTTCTGGCGGCGCCGGCTGACTGACCTCTAACAAACGGTCTGGTCCAAAACAATTACAATCAAACAA
Organism: Triturus cristatus; assembly: GCF_964204655.1. NCBI lineage: Eukaryota > Metazoa > Chordata > Amphibia > Caudata > Salamandridae > Triturus > Triturus cristatus. The sequence continues at coordinate 1,073,533,858 of NC_140593.1, read as the reverse complement.
TCTAGAGAAAACAGGCATGACATATTTATCGGTCAAAATTAATATCTCAATCAATCAATTTAGACAAAAAGTCTGCACTACCTGTCCTTCGCTGTCTGCAAAGAGAGAGAATATTCCTATTCTTCGTTGTTTGCAAGCAGGGAATGTTTCAAATAACTCAATATCAAAAAAGGAATACTAGTATTTCAATCAAACTATTCAATCAATCAATCAATTTAAGTCGTTTTTTATCGACCTTACCCGGACCGTATCGACAGTTTTTCGTCTTCCCCTTCCAGCGCCTGGTTGTCCTCTCACTCCAACAATCAATGCGGCGTTCCTCTATGGTCCCAGTCAGGACCGCAGGTCACTCGAGAGAGGTCCGTTCGGAACCGGTGAAGTTCAGTCGATCGGCAGCCAGACGAGGGTCTTCTCAGGCAGGTATACCCCAATCGTTTAGTCGTTCACTCCGTCGTTAGGACCTCTCTACCAGACCCACGCGTCGCTGATAGGCCCTCACGTTTTGGGCGCCAATTTGTGAAAGGCAGCGAATCTTCTAAGACCCTCAATGCTGCCTGGTGAAGGGTTCCACCTCTAATTCACGTTGGGTTCGCTATCAAAATAATGAGGCAAGCGCTGGAAACTGGAAGACAAGAAAAAGGTTTATTTCTCATAATAAGATCACGTCAACTGCAGACACCGGGATGTCTGAGGGAGGTGCTCTGCAATAACTCCTTTGGTTCTTCCTTTTGTACAGGTTTGACACAATGCATTTGTTTCATCAACATGGTTACACAAGCTTGGAGTCCCCGCCCCGGGCAGGTTGTCACACAAGCCCAACAGTAATTCTCTTCCCACCCAGGTCAAACAGACAATCTTATCTTGCAGCTGGACCTTGCTTCAGGGTCTAAAACATGTGAGACTGGTCAAATCTAAGTCAGTTCTGTTGATAAAAACAGGTCCCATTGTTGGTAAAAACAAGTCTTGCTGTTTGCAGTGCAATAAATCATGTTGCAAGAGTCTTTTTGGTGTTTGGAACCTGTTTGTATAACTAGGTGCAGTGAAGGGTAGAGCGTCCAAAGGTTTGCCTGTAAACAGAGATGAGAGGAAAAATGAGTTTGTGGCAGCAAGTGGCACTGAGGTTTGTTGTGGCAATAGAGTTTATAGCCCCCAGCACACAATCAAGGTCGATCAAAGGATCAGGGGGATGCTAGTAAGGGCAGGGTGAAACAAAGGTGGCCAACAGAGTTCAAAATGGCTGTGATAGATTAAAATGACTGTAGTTTATGTGCACATAGAAATTTCCACCAGACAAGATGGCGCAGGCAATGTTCACGATTGTCATTTTGCTTTTAACAGACGTGTACTTACATCTATCGGTTACGCAATAAGCGACCGGCCTACCCTCCGTACAGTCTGGAGCGGAGCAGGACCAGGAGAAGACTGGTGAATAAGTGTCCAGCAAAGTTCCAGGTCAGAGGGTGTACCAGTCCAGGAGGAATGCGAGAATGCCTGCTAGCGGAGGCATGGGCCCATGCCAGGGGAAGAGCGGGCGCCATATTGGGAGGGGCCCAGAAAAAAGAGGGGGTATAACGGAAGTAACAGGCTGGGGGTGCCAGGGAATGTCCGACACAACTGAACCAGTGTAACTGCCACAGAGTCAGCAATTGGGGGGAGAGGACATGCTGCAGTGGAGACACTAAGAGTCAGGTGGCTAGACAAGGGAGAGTTATAGCAATGTAGCTAGTATGTACTCGTGGTTGGCCGTGGTAAACTAAATGATATAATAGTTTCTTGCTGTGTGCGTCACTATTAGAAAGACATCACCATTATGTTAAATTCAGCGACTAGAGACTGACTGTTTTTTTAAACGCCTCCTGTTTCTTTTTTTTTTTAATTCTAATGAAGTGACCCCTATAGAAGGGTCCTTTACCGACCCGAAATGTATTGGGATATGAAAATGTGTTAACTGAATATGATTTGACACATGAAGAAGTACAGATTTGTACAATGTTTTCATTGATTGCAATTGGCTATCATAAATAAGTCATTTCAACATTCATTTGAAGTGTATGAACTTATTGAATATCTAGTTGAAGCAACTTATAAACTATTTGTTATTGAAATGTGCTCCTGCCAGCAGGGAGGGTACCCCTTCCAGCATTCTTGATTGTTTAGACACGGGAGAGTGTCAGGTACTGCAGACCTTAGGTGGGGGGCCACAAGGGAGGGGAAGGGCAGCCCTGTGGTGTCAGGATTGTGGAAGTGAAGATGTCACAGTTTAACCTCACCCCAAGGTATATCATCATTGAGGTCTGTCTGGTTAGTGGAGAGGTGGAATATCCAGCATTGTTCCTTGTGGAACAGATTGTCTTTGTCTATGTGTGCATGGGCTTCTAATATTGTCCAGTTTGGATCATCGGGTAAGTAGCCCGTCTCTTTGTAATGGGAGCTCATCTTAGTAGTGTCTTTTCTGCATCGGATGTTACTGCAATGTTCAGTTATCCATGTCTTAACTTGCCTGATAGTCATGCCTATATACTGTTTAAGTTAGTTTTGATTTGTTCAGCATTCCGTCCATCAATTGTGTGTCTTTTGCTTTCTTGCCCTAAGTGTGCCGGGTATGCCCAGACGTGGGTTCCGGGCTCACTGTGCCACTGGATATAAGCTATCCTGGCTAATGAGGGGTGAAACCCCGAAACCAGTCCTAGGATACTTGATTCCGGTACAGGAAGGACCTGGCTTGGGAGTTAGGTCTGGACTGGTCCCATGAGGCACATGATCAAGACTGATTTGCATATGGCCAGAGCAAAACTGGGGTGGCATGGTGAGCAAAAAAATGAGGGATTTAACACAGATCACTTGACTGGGGGTGAATGTTTTGATTTGTTCTGCATTCCATCCATCAATTGTGTGTCATTTGCTTTGTCGCCCTAAGTGCGCCAGGTATACCCAGATGTGCAACTGAGTTCAAGCTATCCTGGCTGATGAGGGGTGAAACCCCGAAACTGATCCTAGGATGATTGTTTCTGGTCCAGGAAGGACCTGGCTTGGCAGTTCGGTCTGCACTGTTCCCATTAGGTGCAGGATCAAGACTGATTTGCATATGGCAAGGTCTAAACTGGAGTGGCATGGATGGCAAAATAATGATGGATTTAACCCAGATCTCTTGACTGGGGGTGAATGTTTTGATTTGTTCTGCATTCTGTCAATCAATTGTGTGTCTTTTGCTTCCTCACCCTAAGTGCGCCGGGTATGCCCGGATATGGTTCCCGGGCTCACTGTGCCACTGGATTCAAGCTTTCCTGGCTGATGAGGGGTGAAACCTGTCCTAGGATGCTTGTTTCCGGTCCAGGGAGGACATGATTTGGCAGTTCAGTCTGGACTGTTCCCATGAGGCACAGGGTCAAGACTGATTTGCATATGGTGGTGTCTAAACTAGGGTGGCATGGTGAGCAAAAGAATGATGGATTTAACCCAGATCTCTTGACTGGGGGTGAATGTTTTGATTTGTTCTTCATTCCGTCGATCAATTGTGTGTCTTTTGCTTACCCGCCCTAAGTGCGCCGGTTATGCCCAGATGTGGGTCCCGGGATCACCGTGGCACTGGATTCAGGCTATCCTGGCTGATGAGGGGCGAAACCCCGAAACCGGTCCTAGGAAGCTTGTTTCCGGTCCAGGGAGTACCTGATTTGGCAGTTCAGTCTGGACTGTTCCCATGAGACACAGGGTCAAGACTGATTTGCATATGGCTAGGTCTAAACTGGGGTGGCATGGTGAGCAAAAGAATGATGGATTTAACCCAGATCTCTTGACTGGGGGTGAATGTTTTGCTTTGTTCTGCATTCTGTCCATCAATTGTGTGTCTTTTGCTTTCTCACCCTAAGTGCGCCGGGTAGGCCAAGACGTGGGTCCCAGGCTCAACGTGCCATTGGATTTAAGCTATCCTGGCTGATGAGAGAGCAAAATGCCGAAACCGGTTCTAGGATACATGCTTCTGGTTGAGGGAGTACCTGGCTTGGCAGTTAAGTCTGGACTATTCCCCTGAGGCTCAAGATCAAGACTGATTTGCATATGGCCTTGTCTAAACTGGGGTGGCATGGTGATCAAAAGAATGATGGATTTAACCCGGATCTCTGGACTGGGGGTGAATGTTTTGATTTGTTCTGCATTCTGTCCATCAATTGTGTGTCTTTTGCTTTCTCGCCCTAAGTACGCCTGGTATGCCCAGACGTGGGTCCCGGGCTCACTGTGCCACTGGATTAAAGCTATCCTGGCTGATGATGGGTGAAACCCCGAAACCAGTCCTAGCATGCTTGTTTCCGGTCCAGGTAGGACCTGGTGTGGCTATTTGGTCTGGAGTGTTCCCATGAGGCACAGGGTCAAGACTGATTTGCATATGGCTGGAGCTAAACTGGGGTGGCATGGTGAGCAAAAAAATGAGGGATTTAACCCAGATCACTTGACTGGGGGTGAACATTTTGATTTGTTCTGCATTCCATCCATCAATTGTGTGTCTTTTGCTTTGTCACCCTAAGTACGCCGGGTATACCTAGGCGTGGGTCCCGGGCTCACTGTGCAACTGAGTTCAAGCTATCCTGGCTGATGAGGGGTGAAACCCCCAAACCGATCTAAGGATGATTGTTTCTGGTCCAGGGAGGACCTGGCTTGGCAGTTCGGTCTGCACTGTTCCCATGAGGCACAGGATCAAGACTGATTTGCATATGGCGAGGTCTAAACTGGAGTGGCATGGTGAGCAAAAGAATGATGGATTTAACCCAGATCTCTTGACTGGGGGTGAATGTTTTGATTTGTTCTTCATTCCGTCCATCAATTGTGTGTCTTTTGCTTACTCGCCCTAAGTGCGCCGGTTATGCCCAGACATGGGTCCCGGGATCACCGTGCCACTGGATTCAGGCTATCCTGGCTGATGAGGAGTGAAACCCCGAAACCGACCCTAGGATGCTTGTTTCCGGTCCAGGGAGTACCTGGTTTGGCAGTTCGGTCTGGACTGTTCCCATGAGGCACAGGGTCAAGACTGATTTGCATATGGCAAGGTCTAAACTGGGGTGGCATGGTGAGCAAAAGAATGATGGATTTAACTCAGATCTCTTGACTGGGGGTGAATGTTTTGCTTTGTTCTGCATTCTGTCCATCAATTGTGTGTCTTCTGCTTTCTCACCCTAAGTGCGCCGGTTATGCCTAGATGTGGGTCCCGGTCACTGTGTCACTGGATTTGAGTTATCCTGGCTTATGAGGGGTGAAACCCCAAAACCGGTCCTAGGATGCTTGTATCTGGTCCAAGGAGGACCTGGTGTGGCAGTTCGGTCTGGACTGTTTGTGAGAAAGAGCCATCTTTTTGCATGGTATGCCCCCACTTATTGCTGAATTGCTAAATGTACTTTGACTGAGTGTGCCCTGGGCTCCTGCCAATCAGGTACCCATGGCCTATGTTCCTTCCCTAAAACTATGCTGACACCTAAACCCAATTGGCATCTCTGGCCACATGTCAGCCCCTGGTAAATGGTACACTAGGTACCCAGGGCCTTGCGACCAGGGAAGGCCCCTAAGGGCTGCCGCACTTATTGTGCCACCCTTAGAGGCCCTGTACCCTGACACACATGCACTGCCCTTGCAGGCTGAGTGTTTGGGTACAGAACAAAACAGAGAGTCGACATGGCACACATCCCTGTGTGCCATGCCCACAGCACACACTGCCCTGGCATACATCAGCCACCCCTCTAGCTGGGTGCCCTATACCAGTGGTGTGGGTACATGTGCATGAGCCCTGTGCCCCTACAGTAACCAGGTCCATTCCTGGGCACTGTAAGTGCAGTGCTGCCATTTAAGAGTATATGGTGCTGGGAGATCGTCAACACGAACTCCACAGCACCATGATGGCTCCCCTGAAAACTGAGGAGTTTGGTATCAAACTTCTCAACACATTAAACCCACAGTGATGCCAGTGTGGGATTTAATGTACAATGCAAGACAGAGGGCATCTTAGAGAAGCCCCCTGAGCTTAACCTACAATCCACGTCTTGTCTGAGGGGCTGCCTAGGATGCCACACAGCAGACATGTTGCTGGACCCCTGGGTAGAGAGCCATCCGCTCTCCTGGGCCTGCAACAATGCACACCCTGGGCGAGGTGCTAGGTCTCCTCCCCCAGGATGAGCAGGGGGAAACTTCAAAGGCATGCCGCCTTTGTGAGCTTCTCCAGACCACTTGATGTACTCAACAACAGGCACCTACCGGTTCTGACCCCCACTCTGGCGGGAAGACTGGCCGCAAACCCCAAGGAAGGAAAGGGGGTGTGCCAGCCTCTGCCAACCCCACCCCTCGGGTGGGGGAGGCGAGGTGAAGCACATCTCCTGGCTCTCGCCATCTTGAAGATGGGAAGCCCTGCCCAATCAGGACTAGGCTACTGCCCCCCTCCCACAGGAGAGTGGCAGGATAGGGGGTGTACCCACCCCAGGGCAGGGACCCAGTGATCCCTGCCCTTTACCTACCTGTAACGACCCTAAATTTAGTATTTAGGAGCACCCTGAACCTTCCTTCCTCAGATCCAAATTCCGAAACAGCAAAGAAGATCCAGGAACAAGAAGATCTGCCGTGCAGCTGCTAACAAGAGGAAGACACCAACTGCTTTGGCCCCAGCCCTACCGGCCTGTCAACCCTCGAACCTGCTCCTGCTAAACCCCGGCATCTCCAGTGAGCAGCAACCTCACAAACCCCGGAGGACCTGGCTACCTTGTGACTCTCAGCAACTGGGACTCCCACGAGCAGTGGTAATGCTCAAAGCAAGTAACTGACCCCTGGCATCAGCCAGGAACCGCGAACCCTGCACACTCTGCAACCGCCATGCCTGGCCTGTGCTGGAGTGGACAAAGACAATGAGGACGTCCCCCCGGCGACTGTGTCCCCGAATCCAGCACCCAAGGACCCACCTCGACGCTCCTGACGACGCCTGCAGCCTCAGAACCAGGGACCCCTCCAACCGCGACCAGCAGAGGGTAAGATTTCCCAACACCAAAAGGCACCCCTGCACCCGGCGCCCTGCGGCCCCCTGTGCCCAACTCCTGGGTGCCTACCTATCCTCCAACTACCCAACTTACCTCTCGAAGTGGTGGTCGCACCTGAAGAATCTTCGTCCCCGAGCTTGCAGCCTTTGTTCATTCTTGAGCTTCTCCATTGCAATCCATTGAGCGCCCAACGGCTCAAAAGCACTTTGCACCCAGCCGCCCGAGTGCCCCTGGCAGTGCAATCTCTACTCTACTCTACTTCCCCATTTGCCCTGAGCAAGTGACCAGGAGCCCAGCTCCCGCAGCCGCGTGGCCTGCTAGCCAGCAGCCACCAACCAAGGCCCCCCTGCCTCCCTTAGGATAACATTGGGCCTAACTCACTGCACCCGGCTGCCCCTGTGCCGCTGAGGGTGTAACAACTGTGCTTACCTGACCCCGGGAGAACCCTGAGTCTATGCCCAGAACCTTAACTCTGCCAGTCGAGTACTTACCCAAAAGCCGATAACTCTCTTATCTTCCATAGGGTAACATTGACTGGTTTCACTTGGAAATTCTTCTAAGTGTGACGTTTCTAAACTTTAAAATATTCACCTAAAATCAACCGAGTAACGAAAATGAAAATACTCCCCTGCTATCAGGAGAGATCCAATTTTCTTCCATAGGAAACCATTGACTGTTTTTCTGTGAAATTTCTTCTGTCGATTTTTGCAAACTACAAATATTCTTTAAAAATCGCACCAACTGTGAAAACGTAATTACTTACCTGTCTTAGATAGAGGTCCCAGTGCTGAATTTAGGAGCCCAGCACTGGATTACAAAAGTAACGAGAACGTACTTTACCTATACTTTGAATTTCCTTCCATAGGATAACATTGCCTGGTTTTTGCTGAAAAAGTTTCTGTGTCGATTTTGCAAACTTACAAATATTCGTTAAAAATCGCTTGTATAGCCAAAACACATTCTTTCAACTGTTTACAGGTGATGCACCAGTGCTGGATTCAGGATCCAACACTGAGTTAGAAAAAGTAACAATAACCCCACTTACCTGCTTAGTGAATTTCCTCACATAGGATAACATTGGTGATTCTATGAGAAAAAGTTTCTGTGTCAACTTTTAAAATACCAAAATATTGCTTAAAAATCACCACTGTAACCAAAACGCTTTTACTCAGTTGTTTACAGGAAATGTCCCAGGACTGAATCCAGGATCCAGTCCTGTGGTTAGAAAAGTAATCCTTAAAGTAACTAATTGCATTTAACTTGCAATTCCCATTGAGCTCAATGTATTATTGTGTTTGAAATTGTGTTGCCTATTGCAACCACTGTAACTATTATACTCAAAAGTCTATTACCTATTGAAAAGTATTTATCTAAAGCATCTCAATCTGAGAAAGTATATTTTGATACCTATTGTTGGTTCTAAAATAAAACAACTACATATTTTTATACAAAAAACCATTGGCCTAGAGTCCAGTTCTTGAGTGTGTGAGACCATTTGCTGACTGAGTGAGTGTGTACAACAAATGCTTTACACTGTCCTCTGATACTGCCTTACTGCTCGAGCAAGCTACCACTTTTGAGAGTAAGGTTATATCTAACTTTAGCCTCTGCCAAACCTCTGCACTCTGTACACACTGTACCTATTTGGGAACAGTATATACACTTTCTTACACCGGTCCTAGGATGCTTGTTTCCGGTCCAGGGAGTACCTGGTTTGGCAGTTCAGTCTAGACTGTTCCCATGAGGCACAGGGTCAAGACTGATTTGCATATGGACTAAACTGAGGTGGAATGGTGAGCATAAGAATGATAGATTTAACCCAGAACTCTTGACTGGGGGCTGAATGTTTTGATTTGTTCTGCATTTCGTCCATCAATTGTGTGTCTTTTGCTTTCTCGCCCTAAGTGTGCCATGTATGCCCAGACGTGGGTTCGGGACTCACTGTGCCACTGGATTCAAGCTATCCTGGCTGATGAGGGGTGAAACCCCGAAACCAGACCTAGGATGCTTGTTTTTGGTCTAGGGAGGACCTGGCTTGGCAGTTCAGTTGGGATTGTTCCCATGAGGCACAGGGTCGAGACTGATTCACATATGGCCAGGTCTAAACTGGGGTGGCATGGTGAACAAAAGAATGAGGGATTTAACCCAGATCTCTTGATAGGGGGTGAATGTTTTGATTTGTTCTGTATTCCGTCCATCAATTGTGTGTCTTTTGCTATATAATATTTAATGCATGGACACATGATCATATATATATATTACTTCCAATCCTGGTTTCACCGATACGAAAACAGGTACTGACTCCGTGGGATGCAGTTCAAAGAAAAATCTTTTATTCCGTACGATGTGGCCCAGACGCGTTTCGGCGGACGAGTCCGCCTTGCTCACTGTGTCTGGCATTACTCACGTAAGTTACATTTAAGCATTTTAGCACTCGTGACACAAACCAAATTGGTCGCTTAGCAACCAAAGGAATCAGTGAAGGACATAGAAAAGTTACAAAGAAAATTGCATATTCTAGCTCATAATACCTTGGTAAACAGACTTCATTGACCACTTTACCAAATTTAGCACAATATAGAGTGTATAACCGAAATTCCTCTACAACATATCTAACAGTAAAATACATTTACTTCATTATAATTAAGTACACGCTGCGAGGGTTTTTGGTCCAATATAATGAACCTCTGCCTTATCCAATATTAGTAACGGGAGAAATAATAGTGTTACTTGCCTAAAAGTAAACCGCATTTGCGTAAGTTAATCTCTTGGCAATGTGATCGATATAGACAATAGCGCACTAGTCTACTCGTTATGCCCAAGTGGGCGGGGATGTCGGTATTTCTATTATTGGGTGATTTCCTCTCTCAATTCTGTTTCATTGGTATTGGTGGGTCAGTCTAAGATAATTATCTCTATATTAAGTGATCTAAATAATTAATAAATAAACAGCATTAGAATGGAACAATAATTGGTGTGTATTGAGTGAAAAACATAATGTGAAAAAAGAAGAAAAAAGAGTGAGGCAGATATCATGGAGAATTGGTTCAAGAATCTGGAGTAGGCAATTACCGTTAGCTCAGTGTGACAGGGATAGATGGTTAGAGATTTACACTCATTGCCTCGTCTGCATTCATGCCATTCGGAATTTTACAATCCAACAGGATTATGTATCTTGATTCTAGTCTCCTAAGAGCTAGTTGTCTATTGCCTCCTCTGATATTCTTTTTTATACTGTCGATAACAAAATAAGTAAGATCCTCCGCTTTGCCACCATGTACTGTATTAATATGGCGGGCTACTGGATACGTAGGGTCATCATTGTTGTAGTATCCTAATATGTACGGGAGGAATGGTACTTCCCACGTACATTTTGTTGCAGGTGCAACGTAGCACATATACTGCGAAATCAGTTTTACAGGTGTAGTTCTCTCTGATCTCGAGCGGAGATTTTCTTAGAGGAGTGGAGACTAGTCTAGTATTTATTCCATGTTTGCAGGCTTTGCACTTAGTACATTTGAAAAAACCTTTTTGGGATTTGAGCCAACTACCACCTTTGTCCTGTGCAGGAGCTTTGGACAGGAGTGCTTTTTTCATAGATTTGGCTTTCCTGAAGGTTAACTGAGGAAGCTTAGTACAGGAGGGGCCTATGGTGGGATCACAACGCACTATTGGCTATACAAACATTTTTGTAGATTAGAATGGTATGTATTGTACCCTGTAATTAATCTGGGTGTCTGTTCTGCAGATTTTCTTGCGACTGTCTTACTATCCCTGTTCTTAAATATGAGTTCTTCCCTGGTGGTAGCTGCGCATTTCTGTTTTTCTGCCTCTAACGTTTTTGACTTATAACCTCTGTTACTAAGTCTCTTGAATAGATTTTCTGTTGAATCTTTCAAACTCTCTTGAGTGCTGCAGTTCCGTTTCATTCGCAAACACTCGGCATAGGGGATACTTTCAATGAGATTAATGGGATGAAAACTTTGGGCATGCAGAATAGCATTCCCTGATGTTGGTTTCCTGAATGTACGCAAATGTACTTTGTTATTGCTACTATACAATTCTAAGTCAAGGTATACAATAGACTTCCTACTTGTGGTACATGTACATTTAAGAGTCTGGTCATTGCTATTGATTTTGTCAGCAAACTCAATGGCACCCTGTTCAGTGCCCTTCCACAGAATGAAAATATCATCTATGTAGCGTTGGTACAATACTACATTTTCAGACATCTGTGTATTGTATGTCCTCATGAGTACTTGCTCCTTCCACCAGCCCATATGCAAATTCGCAAAGCTGGGGGCGAAGCAAGTACCCATGGCTGTGCCCTGTATCTGTTTGTATAGTTACCTATCAAACATAAAAATGTTATTCTCCAGGCACCATTTCATCATATGTAGTAGCATCAGTGTGTGTTGGTAAAATCCTATATCCTTTGTACTTAGATAGTGTTTTGCTGCATTCAGGCAATCTTGGTGCCTGATACTTGTATACAGATTTTGTACATCCAAGGTAACAAATACATAATCTTCATGCCAATTACAGTCAAAGATTTTAGTTAGAAAATCCCCAGTGTCTTTAGTATATGCAGGTAAAGCTTGAACGAATGTTTGAAGGAAAAAGTCAATGAATTTGCTTGTATTTTCTAACAAGCCCCCAATGGCAGATATAATTGGCCTGCCCGGTGGACACTCTGCATTTTTATGGACTTTCGGAAGTAGATAGAGTTGTGGTGTCACAGGATAGTAATTTCTCATAAAATCTAACTCATTCCCAACCCTTTCCCTCTCCATTCGTATAAACATCTATGGTATTTCTCTTTAATGCTGATGATATTGGTGGCACTGATACGTATGTAACAATCCTTGTCCGACAGTTGTGTCATTGCTTCTTTCAAGAGGCCAAAGCACAACATTGTCCCCTTTATCCGACCATCGTAGAACTATGTCGGGCGCTCTTTTATTTTTTGCATGACTCTGAAGTATTTTGTTAGTTCATTATTCCTGGTTTTATTAAAGACATTGCTGCTTTCAATTGCCAATTCCTTAAGATATTTGATCACTTTATCTGCAAAAATGTCAATATTGTCCCTAGGCATTAGTGGGTTAAAGACAGATTTTGGTCTGAACGGTGTATCAGCAGTTACATATATATTTAGATCTGATCTAATTGCTGCTTGGCCACTAGTGATTACATCAATTGTGCCATCAGTTTCCAGCTCCGTCATATCTCTCAGAAAACTCATATTCGCTACATTTAGAGTATTGAATTCTGTGGACACTGTGCCTCCATGTTCATTTTCATCAGTTCTTACTTTCATGTTAAATAAGTGCTTACGTAATTTCAATCTGCATATAAAATGATACAGGTCTATCCTAGTCTGTGTATAATCAAAGTTTGTTTCTTTGCAAAAAGATAGCCCTAGAACAAGGATTTGTTCTTCCTCCTGTGTGAAAGCCATGGTCGGTAGATTTATTACTGTATTTTCTGTCCCTGTTGTATCTATCATCCCCTTCTGTTCCATCTGTATGTTGTTTTTGGTGCTGTGTTTGCCCCATCGCCGGTTCTTCCTACCTCTGCTCCTTGATTTTGAGCCCGGTTTGATGTACGCTCCTATCGTGGAGGACTTGGGCGTAGACTCATCAAACGCTCCGCGCGTAAAAAACCGAGCTCCTGAATCGGTGTTGGCGCATTACGTGCTTGATCCCTACCGCCACTTACTTCAGGATCATACTCAACTTCTGAGATCAGCTCAGATTCACTGGGTTCATGATGTCCTGGGGGTCCACTGCTTGTTATTGATAACTGTTGACGACGGATATTTTCAAATTTTCTTGAAAACGTATAAATTCTCCCATGCAGGTAATCATTCCTATCACGTTGGAATTTGCTGGCTTTTCTCTCCTTGATCGTTTGCTCGTATTTTAATACACGATTTTTAATGTCTGTTAAGCCCTTCTTTACTTCATCTTGGTTAGATATTTTTTCAAGCTCTCTGTATATCTCGTCTATTCTGGCCAATATTTTCTCTCTGTCCGTTGTGGCAAATTTTATCAATATCTGCAGCATGTTTTGCGATGATTGGGCACTATTATCAGCCCATTCCTGAAGCATGGCGGGATCCGGATTTTCGTAGGTTGGAGCCACGAGAATCCTTAATTCCCTCGGGATACGACCCACCTCCAGGTATCTTTTAAGTGATGTGCACTCCCACCATTTGGCCACCTCATGCCTTCGCAATTTCTCTAGTTCACCAAGCATTTGTTTCAAATCGCTACCTGCCGCCGACGGTTGTACATTTCCACATGTTGATTGCAATCTGTCACTGTCATCTTTATCGCTAAAAATATCAAGCGCTGCCCCTTCACGGTCCTTGACCCTATCCTCGGCCATCTTTACGGAATAATTATTGTCCTTGACACCCACTGCCCGTAGATTAGAAAATCTACAGGACTACCTCTCCCATCAGCCACCTGGGGGGATTAGCAAACCACAGATAGACCACACAGTGAGCTTACCTGGATCCCCGCTTGCCCTCCGGCATTCACGAGAATCAGGATACTCACGTTTGTACTATACAATCTGCGCTTGACGTCCCGAGATGCCGGCTTCGGGGGGCTCTCCGTTGTCCTTGTTTCCAAAGACAGTCCACTTCGAATTCCGGCAGCGGAGTGCTCCAAATCGAGGAGGGTCAGTGTAAGAGGCTCCGGAGCGTCTCTAATATTACTTCAATCCTGGTTTCACCGATACGAAAACAGGCACTGACTCCGTGTGATGCAGTTCAAAGAAAAATCTTTTATTCCATACGATGTGGCCCAGACGCGTTTCGGCGGACGAGTCCGCCTTGTTCACTGTGTCTGGCATCACTTACGTAAGTTACATTTAAGCATTTTAGCACTCGTGACACAAACCAAATTGGTTGCTTAGCAACCAAAGGAACCAGTGAAGGATATAGAAAAGTTACAAAGAAAATTGCATATTCTAACTCATAATACCTTGGTAAACAGACTTCATTGACCACATTACCAAATTTAGCACAATATAGAGTGTATAACCGAAATTCCTCTACAACATATCTAACAGTAAAATACATTTACTGGCTGATGATGGGTGAAACCCCGAAACCAGTCCTAGGATGCTTGTTTCCGGTCTAGGGAGGACCTGGCTTGGCAGTTCAGTTGGGACTGTTCCCATGAGGCACAGGGTCGAGACTGATTCGCATATGGCCAGGTCTAAACTGGGGTGGCATGGTGAACAAAAGAATAAGGGATTTAACCCAGATCTCTTGATAGGGAGTGAATGTTTTGATTTGTTCTGTGTTCCGTCAATCAATTATGTGTCTTTTGCTATATAATGTTTAATGCATGGACACATGATCATATATATATATATATATATATGCAATTTTTATATTACAATTTGTGTAAGATGTTTTAGACCATGTGCTAGCGGAACTCAACTCAATTTCTTTGGACGGCTTAGTCATGTGGCACACACTACATGACCCAAACGGGAAGTGACCCTTAACCGGGGGGAAGATCCTAGAGTGTATTGTGTGGTGTCCTGTTGAGAATTTTGGGTCTGGTGGGCACGATGTTGTCTCTAAGATTAGTATGCTTGAAGGCAAAGCGTGGTACTGCTGGAGCTAGGCTTCCTGTGTGTAGTATAGGCCAGTGTATTTTATACAAAATTATTAATATCCTGAGCAAAGAGAGTCCAGTGTAATCAAAAGGTCCACACAAATATTCTTCGTAGAATTCTTCTAGTGTTCTTTAATTGTTCCCAGCTTTTTTTCACAGGGAATCACTTCTGAGCAGCAACATAGCAGTACATAATTGGTGATACAGACTCCCCCCAACCTCCTAGCCAACATGTGTTTCGTCTACATGGAAATAGCCACAGACATGAAGATCAATATTAAGACCCTTTTCTCTACAACCGCTATTATCTTTATATACAAAGCAGTAAAAAAAGGGCATCAGAGTATGAATATCAGGGGGACAGGGCAGAAAACCACCCGGTGTTGTGAAATCCTATTTGAGAAAACGACGTGTTTGGACAGAGTTAAATGTGTGAGAGTTTATTAGCACGTGTACAGATCCAAGGAAGAAAAGCACCAACATGTGGTGACTGTTTAAGCACATATATGATCAATATAACTCATGTATTCTGTGTTAAAAATGAATAAGGAAGGAAACACGAGCACACCTCATAATGAACATGGTATAGTCCAATGGACTTACCAGGCTTATGTGTATCTAAGTCCTGTTGTAAGAAAAAAATGAGAAGTGGGCTCAAAGGCCCAAGTATGATCCCAAAAGGATTAATATCTGAATCCAGGTACGACCCTGCAACGTAATGCAGAAAAACAGAACCCGAGAACGAATCTACTAAGACTTATACTTAGACTTGACAATACAATTGAGGCACAAACCGCTAAACTCCCAGGTTAGCAATATATTGTATATTCCATATAATATCCTACAATCAGTACGTTACAGGTTGACTCACCGGATATCATATATAGTAAGGCCACAAAGTATGAAGAGATAACGTTGGTAACTGCCTTGATATTAATGTTCAGATGCAGCCTGAAATTTAGGCATAGTCCTACAGGATAGAACAACAACCTTACTCAGAATTAGCGCCAGAGTCATAGGAGCTAAATAGGTACACGCGTAAAATATTAACTAGTCTATCGTGCTGTATTAGCAGGCTATCACTTAAGCGTCTCTCAAGGCAAAAAGCAAAGCTAGTATTTAGCGTGAAGTTCACAGTCTCCCCGTATCACTAGGATATCACTGTACATGCCCTGGCCACTGTAAAAAGTAATATATAAATAAGATATAAGCAGTCATACGCTTAAAGTTGTCCTTTCTTTGTTTTACCCAATGGGATACTTAAGGGCTTGTCAAGATGGCGCCCTTGCGAGACTCCACGCTGTCTATAGGAGTACTCTCTTTTTTGGACTGGAGCTGTTTGTCCGGTATGTCTCGACCTATTAAGGGGTTCAGGAATGGATAATACTATGTGTTAGACTGGGCCGATTTCATACTGGGATAATTTAGCGGCAGGTTGCTAGCGACTGCATTTAACTATGATTACGGGTCCATATGACTGCTTATATCTTGTTTATATATTACTTTTTACAGTGGCCAGGACATGGCAGATTTGGCTTTGTATTATCCCAATGTATTTCTACACCCTCATCTTGAGGTGCCTGTATGTTCAGTTATTTTTGGCTTTGTAATCAATCCACTAACTTAATTTAGTAGTTTGTGAATCTTAAGAGTAACAGTGAATTGAAATTGAAATGATTGACCTGCTAACAAACTCTCCCCCCCCTCACGCTTTCATGCTGGGAAAAAGTACCATTGACTTGTGGTTCTAGAGCAAATGTAGAACATGGAAACTTGGCTCCATCATATGTTACATTGGTGAAATCAAAAAATTGCAAAAAGCATGTTTATTTGTTCTTATTTACTACTAAAAAAAACTTTAACATGAATCATGTTTATTTGTTTTCAGTTACTACCAAAACAATTAACGTAGAGAATATTTTGTTGTAATTTCTTTCAACAAGCTCTTCCCTCAGCGGAATGTAAAATGTGTTGTCCATACATGTGATGATTGGGAGGGGTTGCCTCATCTGGGTCTTCGTCCATTGGTTCCTATGGCAGTACAATGTTATGTAACACAGCTTAAGCTGCAGTTACTTTTGCCAGATGTCTCTGGGTTGTATTATAAGGCACCACCAATTTTCTGCACGCATCGACATCTACCTTTTAAAATGCCAAAGTGTTTATCTGCGGCATTATAGTGTAGCTTCCTTGTAGTTCTTGGATGTAAATCTGGGGTAAGGATATATGGCCAAATGACATATCACTGTCACCTGTAACATACAAACATGAGTATGAATGGCAGGTGGCACTAAGGATTAGCACACTCACCAAGCAGGAATCCATTTGATGTCTCCTCTTGCAAGAGGACTGTTAGGTCCAAGGGGACAGAAAAGGAAGGAGTCGTGTACTTCCAAGGTAACGAGCTACAATGTCTGTAATAACATAATCAGCATTTCACATTCACACCACCTGGATGCTAAGGGAATGCTGTGTTTCCTATTGCTGTAACCTTACCCTGTAGCAGAGGGAGGGGTGTATGGGTGTCCGATCTACACAGCCAGTGACATTAGAAAAATGTGCCCTCTGATTAAAAAAGAACAAAAGCGGTTTCGTTGTCTATAGGTGTGGTGGGCTGTTTGGAAAAGTGACAAGTATATTTATTCTGCTCAGCATCGCATTGAGAATATTTCCAAATATTCTGTGAGACAGCACCTTGTGCTATATGTCCTGCAACAGGCAGGTATTGTGGCTTGGTTACTCCCTGGTGCTAGATATAGGGAGCAGAACACCTGCACGTGGACAGAATGGCTTTGTTGTCGTCTCACCAGCAAAGGTTCAAATCCCTTGAATAATTCAATTGGAAAATCATTGCTCAGTCAGTATCTGCTATAAAGGCCCTACTGTGTTTGTTCAAAACAGGATGACTCTATCTAAAAATCCTGACTTGCCTTCCCCTTCTCTTGTGTAGAGCTCTCGGTTCACAGCTCCTCACCCTACCATATATAGTGAAGCAATTGTGGATGCTTTGGCTGGATTTTAGGTGGGCTTTTATACCTTCCACTTTGTTACCACGTGCTTCTAGTTGAAGGTAATTAATTTGCACATGCTGTATGGCCGTTTTGCTACTATTCTGGACTCCTTTGAACATTTAAATTGTTAACTGATATTACTGATTCGCATTTTGAAATTGTATACAAGAGTCACATTTTAGTGCTTTCTTATTTTATCAGTTTGCTGTGCAATTTTTCTCATTTCTAATTTTCCCAGCTTTTGTACATACTAATTTCCTTATTTGGTGGTTGCAAAACAATTTGCAACCAATTACTGATTCATTATGCTCCTTTTGTTGAAGAAGTGCCCTGGACCCCAAATTAGCAGGGAATATTTATATTGTTTATGACTTCAATGAAGATTCCTACGATGCACAACAAGGTCGAAAAGTAGCTAACAATTTATTTTTACTAGTGGGTCTTTCAAAACTGTCAGTAGCTAACAGAGATGTTTGCCCCAAAATGAGGAAGGTCCTCAATGTGACATAAAGACGTCTTCCATGGACACGCATGGCTTATCTAAATGCAGCATCAAAGTCCTTGAATTGCTAAAAAGTAGTTGTAAAATAGAACAAACGTACTTACTCAAAAGCAAATTAAACAGAAGCTGGGCATCATCCTATCACACCTCCACTAGTTAGACCATGGGTGACATTTGTGGACAGCTCAGCCTATTCTAACTAGTGCATGGCACCAAACTCCATACATCAGTCATATATCAGGAAGCAAAGCAAGCTTCTGCTTAGTTTAATTGTTTTAAACCTGTATCTATACACAGGCATTAGGAGAGATAATGCATTGTTTTAGTTGTACCACATATGTTTAAGATGTGGTTTGAAAGGTAATCCTTCATGATGCGATTGCTATGTCATCCGTTCATCTCCCCTGTGGATTGGGAGAAATCTGTTTGATAACTTGACAACAAATGTGATTTTCCCAATAGCCAAATTCAGTGTAGTGTTAAGGCCCATTCAGTGTTCTACATCAGATTGTACTTTTGTGTTGTAGAACATTCCTTTTTAGTTTTTGAATTGTTTGCATAATGTTTGTTTCTGCCTCCTAGACCAATGGGTAATGAGGGGACTGACTTAGAGCTCCTCTGTATTCATTTTTAGTCGGTGTTGTTGACATGACTCTGGAAGATAGCTAAAGCTAAAAAGAAAAAGTGCCTTTAAACAGGCACATGTAAAATGAGAGACAGTTTCTCTAGCAATATGATCTGGGATTTAGTGCATAAATGGAGCCAGTTATGCAGGGTTCAGAAATGTATCCAAGGTTCCCGTGATGTTGGAAATAGGATTACCAGTCAGCAACAGTTCATTCATGTAGTTATATGGTACTTCTATTGTGCTATCGAAAGGCGAAAGGCATCGAAGCGCTGTAGAGGGTCATAGAAAATCCACAAGTGACAGGAGAGATAGCCGGGTTGCGGATGTTTAATGCATTGTAATGTAATGTTTTTTAAATATGTGAGTCTTCAGTTCTTTCCTAAATTGGAGCAGCGTTGGAGCCGTCATGAAGGATACAGAGATGTTGTAAGAGATTTTGGGTGTATAGTTTGGAAAGGCCTTTTACCTTGTTTTTGCTATTTTACACTTCTTTGTCTGCAGTTTGATTGTGTCCTGGCTATGAGTGCACGAGAACCACAAGAGATGGTGAGCTTGTCTGTTAGATAAGCATGAATGATTGATGTGATGACTTTTTGAATGATGCGTTGCTTTCGTCGCCTTTCGAAAACATTTAAAAACCTGGCTTTTCACGTCGCAGGCTTGTATTTATGGATTTATTAGATTATCTGTTTCCTTCTTTTTCCTTTCTGAGGGATCCCGGATAGGGCTTTGGAATTCCTTACATTCAGCGCCTTGATACCTGCGGGTGAAGAGCGCTTTATATATTCTCTTTTCATTTCATGCAGCTGGTTTTGAAGAAGGTGCAAGCAAGCAAGTGGAGCCAATGCAGTTCCATCATGATGGTGATGATTTAATTATATTTTTCCAGGTCCTGGATGAGATATGTTGTGGATTTAAGGCTGCCCTACAAGGATACCAGTGTGAAGGTTGGGAAGCCAAGCAACATTCCATTACCGCCATCCAGATGCAAGAGTACAGGGGCATCAACGGCAGTTCTGAATTCGGTTTCTGAAGAAATGGTCTAACTTTTTTAAAAAGACTGATAAAAAAAGCTGGTACCAGGTTTTGTTTGTATTTTTGGCAATGTATTTCCAGAGGGTAAGGTTAGTGTCCAGGGGTGAATCCAATATTCAGTGAAAGTAGGGGTTCGAAACCGTCAAGGTTCATGTCATAAGCCGAGTTTGTACTGTTTCTGTCTTTATAGGGTTGAGCTTCACGTAGGTGCTGGACATCCAGGTCTGGATGATGTACAGGCAGCTTTGGAGGCATTGGATGTCAGAAGAAATGTTCAAGTACAGTTGTGGATTATCGGCATATTGGTGAATTATGAGGCTGTTATCTGTGAGTACAGCACCATGCAGCTCTTAGAAGAGTTTGTAGATGACCGGGGATAGTGTGGAGCACTGGGGACTCCACCGTTGATAGGGATCTTTTGGGGTCTGGAAGTACCTATGTGAACAAACTGGTGTTCGTTGGAAAGGCAGGAGGATAAGCAGTGAAGGACACTGCCGGTGAATCTCCATCAAGACTCCTGGATACGTGTGAGGGTGGTATAGTTGATTGTATCAAAATCAGCTGAGAGGGCCAGCAATGTCAGAAGTCATTTTCATCTGTGATCAGGAAGGCAGTGTCTATGGTGTGTAAAGTAGTGGCCCCCATGATGCTGTGTGATATGAAGACAGACTGGTAGTCGTGCAGGAGATGGTTATCATTGATGTAATCTTGAAGTAGAACATGGACTGCTTTTTCAATGAACTCGCAGATGAATGGTAGGTGAATGATGTGCTAGTTGCTGGCGAGGTCATCAGGATCTAGTGCAGGTCTTGTAGGAGTTGGAGGATCTGGCCTGTCTTCAGAGCCTCTGGGAAAATACCCTGATTGAGGGAGGCGTTGACAGTGGTGCCCAGGGGTGAGAGAGGGTCCCCAGATAGTATATCCTGATAAAGGATGACGGTAATACATCATCTTCATAAGAAGTGGCTTTGAGGGATTGAGTATCTCTATGAGATCTGTGAGTGAAAGTGTTTTTATGGCTGGCCATCGTGGCAGTCTATGGGAATTGGCGGGTGTGAGAAATTAAGTGTGCTTTGTATTGTCGATGTTCTGATGAATCTTCTGTATTTTTTCACAGAAGAAGAGGTTGATGGCATTGCACCTTTTTGTGGATTGAGGAATAGGTTGGTCAGGCTAGGGGTTGATGCAATGCTTGATCGTCTTGAAAAGCGTTCCATTTCTATTGGTGGCTTTATTGAAGGTGTTACCATTGTACTTTGCTTTGGCTGATGTGATGAGCTATCTGCATGTTGTGTGGATGGATTTCCGTACCACGAGGCCATCAGGAGTTCTGTTTTTACTTCCATTTTCTTTTCTGTATGCAGATGGCTATAGATCCATTAATCTTTTGCTTCAAGGATATTCTGTTAGTCTACCCAGAACGTTTTTAAAGTACATTTAAGCTGTTTATAGCTTTAGTATACATGAAGTAAACCAGCCAAAAGTACGCAAATTAAATAAATGATGTTGCTCTTTGTAGGTGGCCCTTCGTATTCGTCCAATGAATGAAGCTGAAATTGACGAAG
Organism: Triturus cristatus; assembly: GCF_964204655.1. Classification (NCBI taxonomy): domain Eukaryota; kingdom Metazoa; phylum Chordata; class Amphibia; order Caudata; family Salamandridae; genus Triturus; species Triturus cristatus. The sequence continues at coordinate 1,073,512,476 of NC_140593.1, read as the reverse complement.
AAGCCTCCTTTATAGCACACAAACTGGGCAAGCAGGTCAGCCACAATAAATTAGTGTTCAATTTATGTTATGGCGCAAAGAGGGCATGTGACATAGTTTCAAATTTGTCATTTCCAATGTATTTAAAAATTATTCTGAAAAGTTATTTATTATTAACAGTGTCTAATGATTCTTACAAAAATCAAACATTTTGGTTCCTGATGTGTAATTGGTGGTTTTAGTAGGATGACAAATAATGCATGGATGGTATCTTGAAAACAAGAGAAAACACTTTGTCTTTGCTTGTGGAAGGGAGTGACATACATGCTCCTGAGCACCAGTTCTCAGGAATGTAAAACTATTTTCAATGCTCCACCTAAAATAGCATGTTTCCTGAAAATGTTTTGCCAATACACCGACAAAAGGGTAATTTCTCTGACTATGTGCTGTAATTTGGTACCACAGCTAGGGGGCTTCTTAAGACTGTTGCCTTACCTTACCTTGCCCTTTTGGCAGCACCAACACTGTCTCTGGCCCCATATATGAAGCTGGGTTATGAACTTCAGGTATACTCTGGCCCTAATGGCACAGTAGTAATTAGGTAAGTACATGCAAGCTTCACTTCAAACAGAGGGGATTCCCCTCCATTAGTGAGTAAAATGTGATTGAAGTGTGGCTGACTGCCCTGTTATGCCATGTGGGGGCATAATTCCACTTTTGTGTATGGCCCGCCAGCAATTATTTCTGATACCCCTAACTGTCATGGTTTAGTCTTATTACTTTGACATGTTTAATAAAAGTGCATTTCTCACTCTTGTCGACAAACCACTTGTGCACATGCCAAGCACATAACGTGCCCCTGCTGTGACTACCCTAGTGCTTAATTTGAGCCAGTGGTTTCCAGGGCTCAGCACCAGTACTTGATCATCAACCCTGGTGCTTTTCATGAGCACCAGTTAAGGACACATTCATTTATGGTAAACAGGGGGAGATTAAGTGATTTGCCTAGAATCACAGGATGTCGAGCCGACGCCGAGACTCAAAGTCGGCAGCTCTGGCCATTACACCACAACCTCTCCCCACTTTCATGGCTAGTAGTTGGTTCTGTTTTAGGCGGCGCTAACAGGAGAAATGGGCTGGTGCAAGCTGCCTCCTGACAAGAGCTCCAACACTTATTTTTTTTACAAATTAACCACTGGACTACCCTTACCTAGATTTACCTAGCAAGAGAACCTTCGATGAATTTGTATGGTTGGTAGCAAGCACTTTGTTGCTCCTGAGGAAGTGATGAGTTGGTGAATTGCTGATCATTAAGATGGTCAGATGTGTGATAGACACTTGCATTGCAAGAGCAGGTTGTTTGGTGGAAGTGGGGCCTCCTAATAGTTAAAGACTGGTGGTACTTTCAGTTTTTTATAAAAGTATCCGCATAATCCTGATAGACCCACTGATGCTATTAAAATATCAAATGTGAATCATTCCTTTTTCAGAGCCATAAAAGGATTTCAATTAGCCATTTGAGGTGCTTTTCACAATCCAAATACCAGGTAGGGTATAGCATCATCATACCAGCTAGTTGTCTAACTTGGGATGCAGTCAGTGTCTCATTTTCTACTATACTGTACAACAAACAGTATCTCATTGCTTTTTGTCATGTTATTTGTTCTTGTACCCATTTGATGTAAATTTATATATTAATAATAGATACTTGTGCGTACTTGTGCGTATATATATATATATATTCCGCAGGTGAACTTTTTCATCCTCCTGGGCACTCAAGCTGGTGTTAAAATCCCTACCGCTTTAACGGGACACTATTTGGTGTTTGGTTGTCCCCTTTACTTAAAGGACTTCCGTGAGGACTGCAACTACCAGCAAACCTATGCTCAGCAGGGTGAGCGTGTGACGTCAGTATTTCCCGAAGTGGAGGAGGGGCGAATTACATCTTAAATGGGAGTGCCACTGCAATCTTCACTCTGTGCGTGACCCCCAGCAAGAATGAGGAGCCCATGGAACCGGCACTGAAGAAAGTCGATTGGGACTGAAACGCGTCTGCCTAAGCGTTTCATGGACTACCGGCATCACGCAGAATTAAAAATAAAGTCACCTGTGAAACCCTGGAGCTGTGTCGGGCTTTCCTTTTCAAGTGAGAATCGAGCCATTTCCTTATATATATATGTGTGTATATATAAAATAGTACTTGCTATGGAAGGTTTGTAGCTCGATAAGCAAGTTACTATTGCTCCAGTTATTGATATCAGTTTTAGTATCTTAGATGGTTTCTAGAGTTTGAATCTCTTTAGAGATTGGTGGGCAGGTCTGAGGCTGACTGTAGCAACGGAGTCACTGCCACTCCAATCCCAGTCTGCCCCGTCGTATAAGAATATTCACTGAAAGTACTCTTACTGTCACAACACAAGCAAAATGGCAGACTACCTGTTGTATGCTATGTCATGGCGGCACCATGCACAGGCTGGAATTTTCTTAATTTTCCCACATAGACCATTAAACCCTGGATTTGATTATGAAAAATGAAAACAAAGCAACCTGATGTGCTGGGGATTCTGCTCACCGTCTGGTGTCATTATTGTTTTTTAAGCCCTAGAACACCATGTCATGTACAGTGGTCCCGGGATGGAAAATCAGTGTCAAATGGCTTGCACTAGATAGATAGAGGCATCCTTCTGTTGGCTGTGAACTGTCCGTTCTAAGGCTGCTGGTCTGTATTTTTGATGGTAAAACCAGCTAAAGCTTTACTGTCTGAAAGATAGTGACACTCCCACCTCTAACTGAAGCAAGGTAGGCAGATTAGGCATCTACTGATTTTCGGTAGTTACCCCATTACTGCCTACCTCTAAATTACCCCTCTGGTATTTACCCATTAGGTCTGTGACTGGTTTTTCAAACTCAACTAGGACCACTCTCCAGGGACCTCCCTTTGTTTCCTCCTCTGAGCCCCCTGACTAGTAAGTTCTCTTCCAGGGGATCCTCATCAATAGTCATATGAACTAGAATATTCCCGCCCATGCGTGGGACCCCGGAAACATAATCATATATGTGATAAACATATATGCATCTCCACATATATATACATATATAAATAATAAAAAAGCAAATGCAGCCTTTCTTAACCAGAGCTGAATAATGCTGTAAGGACTCCCCTGTATATTATAAATAATATATCTAATATAAACAATATATCATAAAAACAGGGAAGAAACAACAGCAAAGCATGTTTGAAAACTGTTTTAATGCTTAGCATTTAGCTCAAAACCTCAGATAGGACTGAAAGCATTGACAGCTCACAGGCTGCATTGTAGAAACCTACAGCCTAGAAAGGCTAGAAAGCTAACTCATAGCAACATAGAAAAACTGGCCCGTGCCTTTAAGGCAGCCATGACCCCTAGCTTCCCATCATGCCTCAGGGGTGACAGTTAGGTCAGTTGTTCTTTCCGGCTCCTTCAGTCAGGACCCTGGTTACACAGTTCCACTCTTTTCTGGTTTTATTCAGAAATAATCTACTTTTTTCAGGAAAATTTTATCTTACTTTGATGTTTTACATCTAGTCAAGTAAGGTGTTTGCTTTTTCTGACTAATTTTGGCTTTTTTTTCCACTCAAAATGCCATCCCTTTTTGATCCCTGCCCTTCTTGTGGAAAACATAAGGCCAGGTCAGACTCTCACTCAGTCTGTATTCTTTGCCTGCCTAAAGATCATGTTCCCAAGACTTGTCCTCATTGCCAATCTCTCTCTAAAAGAACTTTGAAAGACAGGGAGCGTATACGTCTTTATGGGCTGGCAGAAAAGGCTTCCAGAGGCAGGTCTCCGGTAAGAAAAGGCTCTAAGAGGCCCAGATCCTCTTCTAGACCATCAGCGTCGGGCTCGGCGCTGAGAAAACAGCCACCGGAGGGACATACCTCTAAGAAACAACCGTCGACGGCGGGCTCGCCATCGAGAAAACGCAGGCATGAAGGTACGTCACTGCATTCAACGTCGACGTCGAGAATTCGGGAGCCTCCGCTGTCATCAACCCGGCGACGATCGGCGTCGAGGAGTTCCAGTCCACCACCGACGTTGACTCGGCGACGATTGGCGTCGAAGAGCCAAAGTCCTCCGCCATCGTCAACCCGGCAACGATCGGCGTGGAGAATCAGCAGACCTCCGTCGACGTTGGTTAGACGTTCGACGTCGAGAGCTGGCAACCCTCCGTCGCCATCACACAGACGACGTTCGACGTCGAGGGGAGAGAGTTCTCTGCCGTCGCAAGCCAGGCGGCGATCGGCGTCGAGAACGAAAAGCCGTCCGCCGTCATCCCGGCGACGATCGGCGTCGAGGATCAGAAGCCCTCCGCCGACGTCAGTCCAGCGACGATCGGCGTCGAGGAGAGGAAGTCGTTCGGCGCCGTCGATCCCGCGACGCTCGACGTCGAGACGAAGAAGTGTATTGCCGTCGTCGATGCGCCATTCGCCATCGAGACATTCGACGTCGAAACAAGTGGAATCAAAGCCGAGACCGCTCCCAGAACCTGGTCGAGCTTCGACGGCTAGAAGAAGATCTAGATCGACGTCGAGGAGGGCTCTGTCGGAGCGGGCTATACGCTCGACATCGAGACCCACATCACATAGATCTGTAGAGGGTTCAGTGGTTTTAGTGATTGAATCAGCCTTGAGACACTCATCTTCTCATCCCTCGAGACGTCCGTCGACGCATTCTCCATCTGCGTCCCCAGAACATCATTCGAGGAGATCACGACAGAGGTCCCTATCACATCAGAGGAGGACCTCTCCTTCTATACATCTATCTCCAAGATGGCTTTTACCAGTCCATCACTGGAGTAACACTCTGACGGGAGCATCGAGAAGGGAGGAAGAATACACAAGCCCTATCCACAGATCCCCTCTACAAAGATTGGTACAGGAGGTGGATAGATCGCCTTCGCCGGTACGTCAGCACCATGCAGGAAGATCTAACGAACGCAGGCCTTCTACGTCTCATCACCGAAGAAGGAGGTCTTGTTCATGGTTGTCTTCTTCCACCCACTCCTCTAAGAGGGACTATTCGCTTACTCTATCGGAAAGCCCTCAGTCGAGAGTGTCTCAGATAGATGACATTAACACATATCATGATGTGCTGCAGAGAGGGGCACAGAAACTGAAAATTGAAATGTCCACCCCTCAGGTCGCAACGACAGTGATCTTCGAGACGCTGCACCAAAGATCTGCTTTGTGCCCGTTGCTACCTCTGGTTCCTGGACTTCTGGAACCAGTAATGGGCATTTTTCTAACACCCTCAGTGATTAAGGCTAGACCGGCCAGAATTCAAAAGAAATACAAGCCTGCTGATGCAGACCCGGTGTTTTTGAAAACGGATCCGCCTGCGGATTCAGTGATCTTCGCAGCGGCACGTAAAACGCACGCAGTCTCTGCACATGCGTTGGTCCCTCCGGACAAAGAGAGTAAGTCCCAGGATTCTTGGGGACGAAAGGTTTGTGGTTCTGCAGCGTCTTTGCTTAAAGTCTCCAGTGCAGCAGCCTTATTAGGTCGGTACGACAGATCCTTATGGGACTCTTTGGATCGTTTCAAAGAGAAGCTACCAAAGGAGGATCAGAAGGACTTTGAGGAAGTCATTACAGAGGGGTCCCTGGTAGCTAATCAAATGATTAGCACTGCAGCGGATGGTGCCACACTATCGGCGCATTCGTATGCGCATGGCATTTGCGCAAGAAGGTCTGCCTGGTTAAGGCTTACAGCTCTTAAACCGGATGCTCAGCAGAGGATCCTTAACCTGCCTTTTTCTGGTTCTTCATTGTTTGGCTCCCACACATATGAAGAGATGGCTCAAATGAAAGCAGAGCTAGACACTTTGAAGGCGGTGGGGTTAGAAAAGAAAAAGGAATTCAGACGAAGATACAGACCCAACCAGCGCAAGGGATACCAACAGAGGGTTCAAACCCCTCAGTGGTCCCAAAGCAAGAACCAGTGAAGATCGCAGTTTCAAGGTCGAAAGTCGAACAGAGGTAGAGGAGGTAATCAGCAGCGATCCTCCTCCACAACTCGAACAACAGGAAAGCAATGAACCAGAGCTTCCTCTGACGCCGTTGCCCACTCCAGTGGGAGGAAGTGTTTCACGTCATCTGAAAGAGTGGTGCAACATAACAAAAGATCGTTGGGTGCTCAGTATACTGCGCAATGGATACGCACTACGTTTCCGTGTGTCTCCAAAGGACATTCCTCCAAAAAGATCTCGTCCTCACCAGCTAAAGATACTACGACAAGAAGTGGTGGCTCTTCTGCAAAAAAAGGCCATAGAGAAGGTTCCCCACTCTCAGCGAGGAAAGGGAGTGTACTCCAGGTACTTCCTTGTACCAAAAAGAGATCAGGAGCACAAGTTCAGACTTATCCTGGACCTTCGGTCGCTGAACAAGGTCATCTTGAAAGAGAAATTTCGCATGCTGGCACTTCATCAAATATGTCCACATCTGCAGGCAGGAGATTGGATTTGTTCAGTGGATCTCCAGGATGCGTATTTCCACATTCCTGTAATTTCCCGTCATCGCAAATTTCTGCGATTCGTGGTCGGCAGCAGTCACTACCAGTTCAGGGTGTTGCCCTTCGGACTAAAATCTGCCCCACGAGTCTTTACCAAGTGCATGGCGGTGGTAGCGGCGGCTCTACACAGAAGAGGACTGTTCGTATATCCGTACTTGGACGATTGGATCTTGAAAGGGCCATCTCCTCAGCAGGTAAAGAACGACTTCCAAGTGTGTCTATCTCTGCTCCGCAGGCTAGGCCTGCACGTGAATATGGAGAAGTCAGTTCACCAGCCTACACAGGTGATCCATTACCTGGGCTCCGTTCTACATACAAACCTAGGATGAGCGTTTCCTTCGGAACAGAGACTTTTATCAATTCGACAGAAGTGCGAAATTCTTCTCCAGACAAATCGCCCAACAGTCCGACAAGTGACGTCCCTATTGGGATCAATGGCTTCTTGCATATTCCTCATTCCCAACGCCAGGCTGAGAATGAGGCCTTTACAACAGAACCTGGAGGACAAGTGGAACCAGGCAACGGGTCTCTGGGAAGACCGGATTGTGCTTTCACAAGCAGCAAAATCGTCTGTTCTATGGTGGACTCGTCCACACAACCTCTTAATGGGAGTCCCCCTCCATCAACCTGTTCCAACCCAGTCTTTGGTAACAGATGCATCTCTGCAGGGATGGGGAGCACACATGGGTTGCCTACAGATACAAGGGCGGTGGTCCGTCAAGGAGTAATCCTACCACATAAACATGTTAGAGCTGAGCAGTCCATCTAGCTCTCAAAGCTTTTCAGCCCTCGATCGTGTCCAACTCAGTCCTCATCCAAACAGACAACACGACCACCATGAATTACCTCAACAAACAGGGTGGTACGCGTTCTCGCACTCTCTCCCTGGAAGCTCAAAAGATATGGCATTGGCTTCTAGCCCGAGGCCTCTCCGTCACAGCGGTGCACCTCCCAGGGGAACGAAACGCGCGAGCAGACGCACTCAGCCGGCACTTCGAAGATCAGCCAGACTGGGTGCTAAACGACGAAGTAGTGGCAGAAATTTTCCATCAGTGGGGGCAGCCTTCCATAGATCTGTTTGCAGACGATCTAAACAAAAAAATGCCACGCCTTCGCCTCCAGGTTCCACCGTCCAGGGATGAAGGGGAATGCTCTTTTGATGGATTGGTCCGGAATACTTGCATACGCCTTTCCTCCCCTGCCTCTGATTCCGAAGGTGGTATCCAAGCTCATCCGGTCCAACATGTCAATGATCCTGATAGCCCCAGACTGGCCTTGGCAGTGGTGGTACCCGGACCTATTACAGCTGTCGGTGCACCCCCACAGGAGGATTCCTTGCAGATCGGACCTACTGACCAAGATGGACGGGAAGATCCTACATCCCAACCTTCCCTCACTGAACTTGGCAGCATGGCACCTGAGGTCCTGCAATATGGACAATTGAACTTACCACAGGACTGTATGCATATACTAAAGGAGGCAAAGAGACCTTCCACAAGGGCTTCGTACTCCTTTAAGTGGAAACAGTTGTACTTGATGTGCACTCGTAATCATTTTAATCCAACCACAGGGCAGGAGGAGGTTATTCTTCCTTACCTCCTGTACTTGGCTAAATCAGGGTTGAAGTATTCATCGATCAGAGTACATTTAGCGGCCATTACGGCCTACAGAAAGTCTCCAAACCAGCCTTCCTTTTTTCAACTACAGGTGGTCAAGGATTTCCTACAGGGGTTGAAAAAAGAGTATCCCCCTGTTCGGCCTTCTTCTCCTCCTTGGGAGTTGAATCTAGTCCTCTCTAGATTGATGGGTCCTCCTTTTGAGCCCATCCAGAAAGCCACGCTGCAGCATTTGATATGGAAGACCGCTTTCTTAGTCGCGATTACATCAGCGAGTAGAGTAAGCGAAATCCAAGCGCTGTCTTCCAAAGAGCCATATACTATCTTTCACCACAACAGAGTAAGCCGAAAGTTGTATATGATTTCCATGTTAATCAGTCAATTTCTTTGCCGTCCTTTTTTCCCAATCCCGCAACTCCTGCGGAAAGGTCACTCCATTCCTTAGACCTTAAGAGAGTGCTTAAATTCTATCTAGAGGGAACGAAGGTCATAAGAAAGTCGGAGCACTTGTTTTTAAATTATGGTTCCATGAGGACAGGTTTGCCAGCTACCAAAAGATCCATCTCCAGATGGATAGTGTCCTGTATAAAATTGGCCTACCAGCTGGCAAATAAAAACCCCTATTGTTGTCACCTAAAGCACACTCCACAAGGGGAAAAGCAGCTACAATAGCTTTCTTGCATGACGTTCCGATGGCAGAAATTTGCAAGGCAGCAACCTGGAGATATGTGAATACTTTCACAAGGCATTATTGTCTTGAATCCGACTCCAGGGCGGATACTCAAGTAGGCCAGGCCTCCTTGAGAAATCTGTTCAGATAAGAGAAATGTCTGAATTGTCAAGTTTAGTTGTCTGAGCTTGATTGTTAATTATTATTTTCCTTTGCCCGCAGTGGATGAGGTGAGGTTCGCTATTCTATTCTAGTGCTTATGACTATTGATGAGGATCCCCTGGAAGAGAAGGATTAGTTACTTACCTGTAATCCTAGTTCTCTTCCAGGGGTATCCTCATCAAAGTCATAAGCAACCCTCCCGCCTCCCCGGGCAAAGGATCCTTATTCTTAAGGAATTGTCAACTCTTTGTGTCATGGCTTTGTGTCACTGCAAAGAACAACTGACCTAACTGTCACCCCTGAGGCATGATGGGAAGCTAGGGGTCATGGCTGCCTTAAAGGAAAGGCTTGTGGAAGGGAGTGACATACATGCTCCTGAGCACCAGTTTTCAGGAATGTAAAACTATTTTCAATGCTCCACCTAAAATAGCATGTTTCCTGAAAATGTTTTGCCAATACACCGACAAAAGGGTAATTTCTCTGACTATGTGCTGTAATTTGGTACCACAGCTAGGGGGCTTCTTAAGACTGTTGCCTTACCTTACCTTGCCCTTTTGGCAGCACCAACACTGTCTCTGGCCCCATATATGGAGCTGGGTTATGAACTTCAGGTATACTCTGGCCCTAATGGCACAGTACTAATTAAGTAAGTACATGCAAGCTTCACTTCAAACAGAGGGGATTCCCCTCCATTAGTGAGTAAAATGTGATTGAAGTGTGGCTGACTGCCCTGTTATGCCATGTGGGGGCATAATTCCACTTTTGTGTATGGCCCGCCAGCAATTATTTCTGATACCCCTAACTGTCATGGTTTAGTCTTATTGCTTTGACATGTTTAATAAAAGTGCATTTCTCACTCTTGTCGACAAACCACTTGTGCACATGCCAAGCACATAACGTGCCCCTGCTGTGACTACCCTAGTGCTTAATTTGAGCCGGTGGTTTCCAGGGCTCAGCACCAGTACTTGATCATCAACCCTGGTGCTTTTCATGAGCACCAGTTAAGGACACATTCATTTATGGTAAACAGGGGGAGATTAAGTGATTTGCCTAGAATCACAGGATGTCGAGCCGACGCCGAGACTCAAAGTCGGCAGCTCTGGCCATTACACCACAACCTCTCCCCACTTTCATGGCTAGTAGTTGGTTCTGTTTTAGGCGGCGCTAACAGGAGAAATGGGCTGGTGCAAGCTGCCTCCTGACAAGAGCTCCAACACTTATTTTTTTTTACAAATTAACCACTGGACTACCCTTACCTAGATTTACCTAGCAAGAGAACCTTCGATGAATTTGTATGGTTGGTAGCAAGCACTTTGTTGCTCCTGAGGAAGTGATGAGTTGGTGAATTGCTGATCATTAAGATGGTCAGATGTTTGATAGACACTTGCATTGCAAGAGCAGGTTGTTTGGTGGAAGTGGGGCCTCCTAATAGTTAAAGACTGGTGGTACTTTCAGTTTTTTATAAAAGTATCCGCATAATCCTGATAGACCCACTGATGCTATTAAAATATCAAATGTGAATCATTCCTTTTTCAGAGCCATAAGAGGATTTCAATTAGCCATTTGAGGTGCTTTTCACAATCCAAATACCAGGTAGGGTTTAGCATCATCATACCAGCTAGTTGTCTAACTTGGGATGCAGTCAGTGTCTCATTTTCTACTATACTGTACAACAAACAGTATCTCATTGCTTTTTATCATGTTATTTGTTCTTGTACCCATTTGATGTTAATTTATATATTAATAATAGATACTTGTGCGTATATATATATATATATATATATATATATATATATATATATATATATATATATATATATATATATATATATATATATTCCACAAACACAGGTGCCTGCTATGAAGGAAGCCTCGCAAGAAGGTAAGTTTTCAGCCACGTTTATTCAAGGAGGAAAGCAGCGTGGAGGAAATACAGCTAACAGCAGCATGAAGTCCTGCCTGACGCGTTTCGTGCTTGTAGCACTTCTTCGAAGGTACCGGACTGTGAAGGAAATGGCACGACGATTTTCGGCACCACTTTTCAATGGATGAAGTCCCGCCCAGGTGGGCGCGGCCACCCCTGTGGCCTGATGGTATTTGTGGTGCCGGTCTTTCTGCATTGAGCTGTCTTGACATTTCATCACTAATGTTCAATAATCACCCCAGTGGGTTGTGTAGCAGCATTCACTATCACGCTGTTTAGATTGTTCCCCCAAAAACCGGCATCTTCTCCCAAAGGCAAAGGCGTCGATTGGCGTCTCTGCTGGAGGGCTGCGACCAGCCCCGGAGCTTCACTTCGCGGCTCAGGCAAGCCGCAAAACATTCCACAAACACAGGTGCCTGCTATGAAGGAAGCCTCGCAAGAAGGTAAGTTTTCAGCCACGTTTATTCAAGGAGGAAAGCAGCGTGGAGGAAATACAGCTAACAGCAGCATGAAGTCCTGCCTGACGAAATGTCAAGACAGCTCAATGCAGAAAGACCGGCACCACAAATACCATCAGGCCACAGGGGTGGCCGCGCCCACCTGGGCGGGACTTCATCCATTGAAAAGTGGTGCCGAAAATCGTCGTGCCATTTCCTTCACAGTCCGGTACCTTCGAAGAAGTGCTACAAGCACGAAACGCGTCAGGCAGGACTTCATGCTGCTGTTAGCTGTATTTCCTCCACGCTGCTTTCCTCCTTGAATAAACGTGGCTGAAAACTTACCTTCTTGCGAGGCTTCCTTCATAGCAGGCACCTGTGTTTGTGGAATGTTTTGCGGCTTGCCTGAGCCGCGAAGTGAAGCTCCGGGGCTGGTCGCAGCCCTCCAGCAGAGACGCCAATCGACGCCTTTGCCTTTGGGAGAAGATGCCGGTTTTTTGGGGGAACAATCTAAACAGCGTGATAGTGAATGCTGCTACACAACCCACTGGGGTGATTATTGAACATTAGTGATGAAATGTCAAGACAGCTCAATGCAGAAAGACCGGCACCACAAATACCATCAGGCCACAGGGGTGGCCGCGCCCACCTGGGCGGGACTTCATCCATTGAAAAGTGGTGCCGAAAATCGTCGTGCCATTTCCTTCACAGTCCGGTACCTTCGAAGAAGTGCTACAAGCACGAAACGCGTCAGGCAGGACTTCATGCTGCTGTTAGCTGTATTTCCTCCACGCTGCTTTCCTCCTTGAATAAACGTGGCTGAAAACTTACCTTCTTGCGAGGCTTCCTTCATAGCAGGCACCTGTGTTTGTGGAATGTTTTGCGGCTTGCCTGAGCCGCGAAGTGAAGCTCCGGGGCTGGTCGCAGCCCTCCAGCAGAGACGCCAATCGACGCCTTTGCCTTTGGGAGAAGATGCCGGTTTTTTGGGGGAACAATCTAAACAGCGTGATAGTGAATGCTGCTACACAACCCACTGGGGTGATTATTGAACATTAGTGATGAAATGTCAAGACAGCTCAATGCAGAAAGACCGGCACCACAAATACCATCAGGCCACAGGGGTGGCCGCGCCCACCTGGGCGGGACTTCATCCATTGAAAAGTGGTGCCGAAAATCGTCGTGCCATTTCCTTCACAGTCCGGTACCTTCGAAGAAGTGCTACAAGCACGAAACGCGTCAGGCAGGACTTCATGCTGCTGTTAGCTGTATTTCCTCCACGCTGCTTTCCTCCTTGAATAAACGTGGCTGAAAACTTACCTTCTTGCGAGGCTTCCTTCATAGCAGGCACCTGTGTTTGTGGAATGTTTTGCGGCTTGCCTGAGCCGCGAAGTGAAGCTCCGGGGCTGGTCGCAGCCCTCCAGCAGAGACGCCAATCGACGCCTTTGCCTTTGGGAGAAGATGCCGGTTTTTTGGGGGAACAATCTAAACAGCGTGATAGTGAATGCTGCTACACAACCCACTGGGGTGATTATTGAACATTAGTGATGAAATGTCAAGACAGCTCAATGCAGAAAGACCGGCACCACAAATACCATCAGGCCACAGGGGTGGCCGCGCCCACCTGGGCGGGACTTCATCCATTGAAAAGTGGTGCCGAAAATCGTCGTGCCATTTCCTTCACAGTCCGGTACCTTCGAAGAAGTGCTACAAGCACGAAACGCGTCAGGCAGGACTTCATGCTGCTGTTAGCTGTATTTCCTCCACGCTGCTTTCCTCCTTGAATAAACGTGGCTGAAAACTTACCTTCTTGCGAGGCTTCCTTCATAGCAGGCACCTGTGTTTGTGGAATGTTTTGCGGCTTGCCTGAGCCGCGAAGTGAAGCTCCGGGGCTGGTCGCAGCCCTCCAGCAGAGACGCCAATCGACGCCTTTGCCTTTGGGAGAAGATGCCGGTTTTTTGGGGGAACAATCTAAACAGCGTGATAGTGAATGCTGCTACACAACCCACTGGGGTGATTATTGAACATTAGTGATGAAATGTCAAGACAGCTCAATGCAGAAAGACCGGCACCACAAATACCATCAGGCCACAGGGGTGGCCGCGCCCACCTGGGCGGGACTTCATCCATTGAAAAGTGGTGCCGAAAATCGTCGTGCCATTTCCTTCACAGTCCGGTACCTTCGAAGAAGTGCTACAAGCACGAAACGCGTCAGGCAGGACTTCATGCTGCTGTTAGCTGTATTTCCTCCACGCTGCTTTCCTCCTTGAATAAACGTGGCTGAAAACTTACCTTCTTGCGAGGCTTCCTTCATAGCAGGCACCTGTGTTTGTGGAATGTTTTGCGGCTTGCCTGAGCCGCGAAGTGAAGCTCCGGGGCTGGTCGCAGCCCTCCAGCAGAGACGCCAATCGACGCCTTTGCCTTTGGGAGAAGATGCCGGTTTTTTGGGGGAACAATCTAAACAGCGTGATAGTGAATGCTGCTACACAACCCACTGGGGTGATTATTGAACATTAGTGATGAAATGTCAAGACAGCTCAATGCAGAAAGACCGGCACCACAAATACCATCAGGCCACAGGGGTGGCCGCGCCCACCTGGGCGGGACTTCATCCATTGAAAAGTGGTGCCGAAAATCGTCGTGCCATTTCCTTCACAGTCCGGTACCTTCGAAGAAGTGCTACAAGCACGAAACGCGTCAGGCAGGACTTCATGCTGCTGTTAGCTGTATTTCCTCCACGCTGCTTTCCTCCTTGAATAAACGTGGCTGAAAACTTACCTTCTTGCGAGGCTTCCTTCATAGCAGGCACCTGTGTTTGTGGAATGTTTTGCGGCTTGCCTGAGCCGCGAAGTGAAGCTCCGGGGCTGGTCGCAGCCCTCCAGCAGAGACGCCAATCGACGCCTTTGCCTTTGGGAGAAGATGCCGGTTTTTTGGGGGAACAATCTAAACAGCGTGATAGTGAATGCTGCTACACAACCCACTGGGGTGATTATTGAACATTAGTGATGAAATGTCAAGACAGCTCAATGCAGAAAGACCGGCACCACAAATACCATCAGGCCACAGGGGTGGCCGCGCCCACCTGGGCGGGACTTCATCCATTGAAAAGTGGTGCCGAAAATCGTCGTGCCATTTCCTTCACAGTCCGGTACCTTCGAAGAAGTGCTACAAGCACGAAACGCGTCAGGCAGGACTTCATGCTGCTGTTAGCTGTATTTCCTCCACGCTGCTTTCCTCCTTGAATAAACGTGGCTGAAAACTTACCTTCTTGCGAGGCTTCCTTCATAGCAGGCACCTGTGTTTGTGGAATGTTTTGCGGCTTGCCTGAGCCGCGAAGTGAAGCTCCGGGGCTGGTCGCAGCCCTCCAGCAGAGACGCCAATCGACGCCTTTGCCTTTGGGAGAAGATGCCGGTTTTTTGGGGGAACAATCTAAACAGCGTGATAGTGAATGCTGCTACACAACCCACTGGGGTGATTATTGAACATTAGTGATGAAATGTCAAGACAGCTCAATGCAGAAAGACCGGCACCACAAATACCATCAGGCCACAGGGGTGGCCGTGCCCACCTGGGCGGGACTTCATCCATTGAAAAGTGGTGCCGAAAATCGTCGTGCCATTTCCTTCACAGTCCGGTACCTTCGAAGAAGTGCTACAAGCACGAAACGCGTCAGGCAGGACTTCATGCTGCTGTTAGCTGTATTTCCTCCACGCTGCTTTCCTCCTTGAATAAACGTGGCTGAAAACTTACCTTCTTGCGAGGCTTCCTTCATAGCAGGCACCTGTGTTTGTGGAATATATATATATATATATATATATTACCTACTGGCGGTCGCCAGTAGGTAGTTATAGTTAGGACCCTGTTTCCATAGGAAATCCACAACATTCTATTTGGAATAACTTTGGCGCCGGTCGACGAATCCTCGCGAATTTCTCAAAATAGGTGGGGCGCTCCGCTCCGCTCCTACCCTGAAAGTCTCGGGGGGATTCGTCAAGCGGGGGCTGAGATAAAAGGGGGGTCCCAAAACGCGTTTTTCCCATGCATTTTTTCCATAGGACCTTTAGACAGGGCTACAGCCCGAACGGCTGAACAGAATTACTAGAAATTTGGCAGAGAGGTAGTCCTCAGGTCAAGGAAGTGCCTTTTGTAGGTTTGGTGTAAATCTGTTCAGTAGATTCTGAGAAAATAGCCTTTAAATCAATATATATATCTGAGCCAGCTTACGGTACGCTTACGGTACGCTTACCGTACGCGTACGGTGGCGTGCGCGAGCGCGATTCTGATTGGCTCTTAGATCTTAGTAAACATTCGAATCGGCCGAAACCAGGAAGCGGCGGCCGCCATTTTGTGTATTTCACTCCGGTAAAAAAGAGTGATATCTTGAAAAGGGGGCAAGGGAGAGAGTTACAGACCCCCTAACATTTGTAAGGGGGTCAAAGAAGGACAGAAAAGTACAAAGAAAACATTTATTGATTTTTAAAAAAATCACGGGGTACGGTAAGCTTACGGTAAGCGTACGGTAAAAAAAAAAAAAAATGAAATTCAGATTTAAGTGTTTAGATATTAGGGGGTTCTAAAAAGAGCCGTTGTGTTTATTAAGTGATTTTTTAGTGGTACCTACAAGTAAGTACCGATGCAGAGTCTAAGGTTCAAGAGGAAGACTCTGTTCCCTTCATCATTGAAGTGCACACCATCTCCTCTATAAATGTCTTGCATGTCGTAACGCAAGTTGTTGTGGTAAATGGAACCCATACCATAGTCACGGAGGAAAGCAGAAACAGATTTGTTGACGTGCTTTCTTGCTTTGTCAATCTGCGGACAGAAATGATTGGACCAGTTCCATTTTTGCCTTTGGCATATGTTAGAAAACACAAAGGCAGTTTTAGGGAAAAGTGAAAACAGTTGTGCAAAGGTGTCCTTCATAAGCATTTCCAGACCTACCCCAGTCAAAGTGCCTAGGTCATTGCCACCACAGTGCACTATTATGAGGTCAGGGTGTTGGATTTGCATGAAGGATTTCACCAATGGCATCAATTGGTGCCACTTTAACCCTCTCTGACCAATCCATTTAATGTCTACATTTGGCAAAGCAAGGTCTCTCACCATACCTGTTTTCTCTGCAAACTTTTCACTCCAGAAGACATAGCTGTGCCCTACAATCCACACTGTGAACATCTTCAAAGGAGAACTGGATGCACTCAGGAGGTGTCTTTCAGTAGAATGGCAATATGAAAAGAAAGACAGTTTGGAAATGGAGGCATACATATTTTTTTCAAAACAAAAAGAACTGATTGGCTGTTTCATACCATTCTAGAATAAAAACTAGGCTGTATGTGTAAATTAATAGAAGCATGTTTTGTATTGGTACAGAAAAATGTGTTACCAAAGAACAGTACTATGGATTTGCTGTTAGGTTTGAAAAGTCAAGCACTCTTGCTCTGTGGAATTGAAACATTGTTTGGGGAACTTCTGACCTGACTCCACACAGCAGTGTTCCATGAGCTGTTGCTATGGTAGCAGGCAGAAGTCAAGTTGGGGGAAGGGTACTAGGCAGAAGTCAAGTTGGGGGAAGGGTACTTTTGGAAAAGGGTTGGTTTTCAACCAATAGAAATGTGTGATTACATTTGAAAAAAAGGGGGAAGCACTGAGATTTGAAACTTACATGTATATGTGTGGAAAAATAGAGGGACACTTTGCCATTATCTGGTTCTGCTGAGAGGAGAGAGGTGTAGAGAACAGAGATCCTGGCTCTGATAATCTGCTGTTTGAGTGCCACATTTCTTTCACAACTAACTAATTTTAAAGGTGAGGTTAGAGTTTGAGAGGAGATGTATATGGTAAATTAAGAAATGAATAATAGAAATGTAATTCTTTTTGTTGAAGTTGCGTTTATTATTTTCTGTTTTGGGAGAAATTTAAATGTGAGGAACATGTAAAATAATATGGACTATGTTTTCACGATAAATTAAGGTGTATTGGTATAAAAAATGAATAGTTTAAGGGTTTGAGGTTGGACTCAGTAATGCAAATACATTCAGCATCACTAAGGCTGGTTGCCCTTGGTGGAATGTAGGCAGTCACCCAGGTTACACATGTTGGGAAATATAGGCAGAGATTTATTGTGTACAACTCTGGTAATTTTATATTTGCATTAGTAGGAAAAAGGGGGAGCGATTTTTTGGTGCAGAAGCAGACTCTTAGCACACACCCAGCTCCTTTCCATGTATAATCATGCACAGTATTTACAAGCGAGTGGGGTTTGAGGTTTCAGTCTGTAATGCAAATACATTCAGCATCACTAAGGCTGGTTGCCCTTGCTGGAGTGTAGGCAGTCACCCAGGATACACATGGTGGTGGTCTGAAAAAGCAGTTTGGACATGTGCATTTAAAAAAATCTGAAAAGTGGATTCATAATGTGTCAGTCTGTAAAAGTGATTATCACTTGCCAAAAAAAAGAGCAGTAAGTGTGCATTCAAATTGGCAAAGGAATCTCGTTTTGTGACTAATGTGAAAACATGACTCTGTGTGCAAATAGGAATTACAGGCAGAGATTTATTGCGTTTTGCTCTGGTGATTTCACAGTTGCATTAGTAGGAAAAAGGGGGAGCGATTTTTTGGTGCAGAAGCAGACTCTTAGCACACACCCAGCTCCTTTCCATGTATAATCATGCACAGTATTTACAAGCGAGTGGGGTTTGAGGTTTCAGTCTGTAATGCAAAGACATTCAGCATCACTAAGGCTGGTTGCCCTTGCTGGAGTGTAGGCAGTCACCCAGGATACACATGGTGGTGGTCTGAAAAAGCAGTTTGGACATGTGCATTTAAAAAAATCTGAAAAGTGGATTCATAATGTGTCAGTCTGTAAAAGTGATTATCACTTGCCAAAAAAAAAGAGCAGTAAGTGTGCATTCAAATTGGCAAAGAAATTTCGTTTTGTGACTAATGTGAAAACATGACTCTGTGTGCAAATAGGAATTACAGGCAGAGATTTATTGCGTTTTGCTCTGGTGATTTCACAGTTGCATTAGTAGGAAAAAGGGGGAGCGATTTTTTGGTGCAGAAGCAGACTCTTAGCACACACCCAGCTCCTTTCCATGTATAATCATGCACAGTATTTACAAGCGAGTGGGGTTTGAGGTTTCAGTCTGTAATGCAAATACATTCAGCATCACTAAGGCTGGATGCCCTTGCTGGAGTGTAGGCAGTCACCCAGGATACACATGGTGGTGGTCTGAAAAAGCAGTCTGGACATGGGCTTTTTAAAAAATCTGAAAAGTGGATTCATAATGTGTCAGTCTGTAAAAGTGATTATCACTTGCCAAAAAAAAAGAGCAGTAAGTGTGCATTCAAATTGGCAAAGAAATTTCGTTTTGTGACTAATGTGAAAACATGACTCTGTGTGCAAATAGGAATTACAGGCAGAGATTTATTGCGTTTTGCTCTGGTGATTTCACAGTTGCATTAGTAGGAAAAAGGGGGAGCGATTTTTTGGTGCAGAAGCAGACTCTTAGCACACACCCAGCTCCTTTCCATGTATAATCATGCACAGTATTTACAAACGAGTGGGGTTTGAGGTTTCAGTCTGTAATGCAAAGACATTCAGCATCACTAAGGCTGGTTGCACTTGCTGGAGTGTAGGCAGTCACCCAGGATACACATGGTGGTGGTCTGAAAAAGCAGTTTGGACATGTGCATTTAAAAAAATCTGAAAAGTGGATTCATAATGTGTCAGTCTGTAAAAGTGATTATCACTTGCCAAAAAAAAAGAGCAGTAAGTGTGCATTCAAATTGGCAAAGAAATTTCGTTTTGTGACTAATGTGAAAACATGACTCTGTGTGCAAATAGGAATTACAGGCAGAGATTTATTGCGTTTTGCTCTGGTGATTTCACAGTTGCATTAGTAGGAAAAAGGGGGAGCGATTTTTTGGTGCAGAAGCAGACTCTTAGCACACACCCAGCTCCTTTCCATGTATAATCATGCACAGTATTTACAAGCGAGTGGGGTTTGAGGTTTCAGTCTGTAATGCAAATGCATTCAGCATCACTAAGGCTGGTTGCCCTTGCTGGAGTGTAGGCAGTCACCCAGGATACACATGGTGGTGGTCTGAAAAAGCAGTCTGGACATGTGCTTTTAAAAAAATCTGAAAAGTGGATTCATAATGTGTCAGTCTGTAAAAGTGATTATCACTTGCCAAAAAAAAAGAGCAGTAAGTGTGCTTTCAAATTGGCAAAGAAATTTCGTTTTGTGACTAATGTGAAAACATGACTCTGTGTGCAAATAGGAATTACAGGCAGAGATTTATTGCGTTTTGCTCTGGTGATTTCACAGTTGCATTAGTAGGAAAAAGGGGGAGCGATTTTTTGGTGCAGAAGCAGACTCTTAGCACACACCCAGCTCCTTTCCATGTATAATCATGCACAGTATTTACAAGCGAGTGGGGTTTGAGGTTTCAGTCTGTAATGCAAATACATTCAGCATCACTAAGGCTGGTTGCCCTTGCTGGAGTGTAGGCAGTCACCCAGGATACACATGGTGGTGGTCTGAAAAAGCAGTCTGGACATGTGCATTTAAAAAAATCTGAAAAGTGGATTTATAATGTGTCAGTCTGTAAAAGTGATTATCACTTGCCAAAAAAAAGAGTAATAAGTGTCTTTTCAAATTGGCAAAGAAATTACGTTTTGTGACTAATGTGAAAACATGACTCTGTGTGCAAATAGGAATTACAGGCAGAGATTTATTGCGTTTTGCTCTGGTGATTTCACAGTTGCATTAGTAGGAAAAAGGGGGAGCGATTTTTTGGTGCAGAAGCAGACTCTTAGCACACACCCAGCTCCTTTCCATGTATAATCATGCACAGTATTTACAAGCGAGTGGGGTTTGAGGTTTCAGTCTGTAATGCAAATACATTCAGCATCACTAAGGCTGGTTGCCCTTGCTGGAGTGTAGGCAGTCACCCAGGATACACATGGTGGTGGTCTGAAAAAGCAGTCTGGACATGTGCATTTAAAAAAATCTGAAAAGTGGATTTATAATGTGTCAGTCTGTAAAAGTGATTATCACTTGCCAAAAAAAAGAGTAATAAGTGTGTTTTCAAATTGGCAAAGAAATTACGTTTTGTGACTATTGTGAAAAGAAATGTAGTAATATATTTAAATAAAATAAAGGATTTTTTTTTTAGTTTTTTTCAGGTATTGCTGAAGAGCAGTGAACAAAATGTAAGATGCCTACAAAATCCAGAGTTCAAAAAACTCACAAAAAAAACCTATATTTGAAGACAACTGGAGGACCAAAGTTAGTAGAAGATGCTCATGTTGGGAAAAAGAAAAAATCTTCTGGTAAGCAGAAAAAACAATTTCTAAAAAATATATTCAAAAGAATGAAAAATGTACAAAATGTCTGTACTGGAAAGAATGTTTTGAAAAGAAAAGGACAGGAAAAAATTGAGAATTTAGTTAATGCAAATATACCTTCTGCAACTGAAAAGATTTACATAAATAGAAAAACAGCGTTTAAAGAGATACGTAGAAAAATGTTTCAGAGAAGAGTTATGTCCAATTTGATAAAGGATGTGAGAAATATAAGCAAAAGACTAAGTTTTATAAAAGAAAAAAAGAAATTGAAGCCATTGCAGCAAAGGCATTAGAATTAAAAAGGAAACTATTCATTTTAATTTTGAATAGGATGCGTACATTAGATAAAATGGTTAATGTACTGAAATCACATAGCAAAAGGAAAAGAGTAGTGAACAGAACAAACTTTTGTAAAGTGTTTTTAGGAAAGTGGATGCATAGTTCAAGTAGTGAACCTTTTTTTAATGAAGAGAGCTATTTTCAAAGTAATAGTTTGCTGCATGCAGTTGGCACCAGAGGTCGTGCTTACGAAGTAAAAAATGGTTGCATAATGGAGAAGGAGATAATGGTTCCAAGAGATGAGGTACAAGTGATGGCAGATGAGGCTATGGGGAGACGTCCTAAAGCCCCAGTGTACACTTGGAATTGTAGTAGTATTTGCACTGTGCGTCAGGAATCTATTGACAAATTTTGTGAGTTTCTAAGAGAATATAGTAAAAAAAGTATAAAACAGAAGATTAAGGTGCTTCAAAGTCTGGATCCATGCAGAGTGAGAGAGAATACAGGTTTGCAGGGTCATTCTCTGGCATGTCTATCTAGAAAAGTGTGTAATAGTGTTTTCCATCATTTTAGGATGCTGGCTGTTCATCATACTGAAATGAGAAAGTTTGTGAGACGGTTGTATTTTGCCAAAAGTCCAGCAATAAAGTTAAATGAATTGAATAGGGCTCTGTTCCGAGGAACGGTATCAGATGTAGAGAAGGTTGTTGATGAAATTCAGTTTTGTTACTTTGGTCCTGAACAAAACAGTGCAGAGAAGGACACAGTAAATGAGGAAGAAGTGGAAGAGAATGTAGAACCCTCTGTAAGTAACACATTTAATGATCACATAACAAAATTTGCAATAATCTCTAATGAAAGACCAAATTTTACTTGTATTTGTTGCCGCAGAACTCATTATAGAAAACAAACTAGGAATGTTGATCTCTACAGAAAGAGTGAAAATGAAGATAATTATAAGTGGAAGGATTTTGCCACATATATATTTCTTGAAAATTGTTTTGATTTGGGTGAAGATCAGCGTATTTGTAAATACTGTTACAACAAGTTAGAGGAAAATAGAATGCCGACCAGAGCTGTACATAATAATTTAGAATTGGATGCTATTCCTGCTGAACTTTCTGAATTAAATACATATGAGTCTATACTCATTCAATGTGTTCATCCGTTCCAGACCATAGTACGTATGGAGCCCAAAACTGGTAAATTACCTCCTTCCGATTTACTGAGAGGTTTAAAAGGTAGAGTGGTGTATTTGCCCTTGGATTTGAAAAAAAATATGGAAACTATTGATGCGGATACTTTGGAAACTGAACCATTAATTATTCTGGTTAATGGTGTACCTACAAAGAATAAGAAGATTTGGCAGGAGCTGGTAGATGTGCGGAAAGTACAAAGAGCAAATTTGTATTTGAAAAGGAATAACAAATGGTATGAATCAATTTATATAGAAGAAGAAGAAGAAGAAGAAGAAGATTTACAAGAAGACACAGAAATACCAACTGGACAAATTGAAAAAGTGGACAAGTCAAAGGAAGAAGAAATTTATGAACATTTTAGCATACATCCTCTTCATTCAAAAGAAGTTATGGGAGACAATATTGATCTCTTTCAGATGAAGAAAGCAAAAGGAACTCCCGTGAGTGTATGGGAGGAGAGCTTGGAAGCTCGATGTTTTCCCCAGCTGTTTCCTACAGGAAAAGGAGGACGATACGATGAACGTCCGGAACAGATTCCAGCTTCTGAGTATCGGACTACAAGACTATATGCTGAAGATCCCAGATTTCGACAAAGTATTCCTTATTTGTTCCATCTTTTATTTGAAAGCGACTTGTCTGCACTGTCTTATGCAGTAAATCACATTTTAAAAAGTGGAGTACATTTACAAAATGTGTCTGCTAAGGATTTTATGGAGAAAGTGCAGCACCGAGATGATCATTTGGAAACACAACTGATCAATCTGATGGCTTGTCAGCGTGGGACAAATGAATATTGGTACCGACGCCATGGTGAATTAAAATGCATGTTACGGAATTTAGGAACACCAACATGGTTCGTTACACTAAGCTGTGCCGAGTACGCTTGGGATGATTTACTGGATTTTCTACGAGAGGCAAATTCAAACATTAAAAACATCGAATACAAGACAGCAGGAGAACTGTGCTCATTGGATCCGGTTAATGTTTGCAGATATTTCAATCATAGATTTGAGGCTATGATGTCCTTCATCTGCAATAAAAAAAAAATCCACCTCTTGGAGAAGTAGTAGATTTCTTTTGGAGAAAAGAGTACCAGGCAAGAGGTGCTCCTCATATTCATATGCTGTTGTGGATCAAGGATGCCCCAAAGTTTGGAACAGATACTGATGAAGCAGTGTTATCTTACATTGAAGAATATGCAACATGTGCTATACCAAAAAGCACAGAAGAGAAAAAGTTAAAGGAGCAAGTTTTACGTTTCCAAAGTCATCGGTGTGGAAAATACTGTCGACGGAAATACAAGAGCAAAGATAAATACTACACTAAATGTCGATTTGGATTTCCTAGACCTGTTCTTTCAAATGGAAGAGTAAACAGTTTTATGTCAGCTGTGAGACATACTATCACAAGAAAATCACCTAAGAATACCTACAACCTTAAAAGAAAAGAAGAATCAAAAAATATAAATGACTACAACCCAGTCATTTTATCCATGTGGAACGCTAACATGGATATACAGTATGTAGCTGACAATTCCATTGCTGTTGCTCGATATGTAACGTCTTACATTACGAAATCAGAAAAAACAGAATTGAAGGAAATGTGGGAAGAGATTTCTCACGAGAAGACTGTCAGTAAGAAGCTGTACAGTTTCAGTTTGAAGATGTTATCGCATCGAGAAATTGGATCCTACGAATGTTCAGATAGGTTATCTTCTGCAAGTCTCTACTCGAAGTCAAGAAGAATAATTTGGGCAAGTTTAGGCCTTGCAGCAATGAGAAATCGGGTACTAAAATCTGTTGGAGAAATTGAATATTTGGCCGAGAATGACCCAGAAAGTACAGATATTTTGAAATCAAACATGTTGGACACATATTATCCCAAGAGAAGTCAACATCTGGAGAACATGTGTCTCTATGAAGTGCTGCAGAACTACATTTATTCACGGAAAGCCGCAGAAGACATCAACAATGGAAAATATAAAGTCATTGGTGAGGAAGGATGTTTGGTGAAGCAAACAAAAGGAAGTTTGATAAATCACAGGAAGCTGAGTTGCGACACTACTGACAAGAAGGAATTTTACTACTTGGCTCTTTTACAGTTGTTTAAACCATGGCGTACAGAGGATGAACTACTGGGAGAATTTCAAAGCTATGAAGATTCTTTTAATGCTTGCAAAGACAGCATACAATGCAGTACATTCTCAAGTTATCTGCAAATGTTAAATGAAGAAATTGAACAGGAAACTACAATTGCAGCAGAAATAGCTAGAGACAGTTCTCAGGACAGCCAAAGTTCAGAAACACTCAGTCAAGATCCCCTAGGACAACCAATCGTTGAAAATGAAGCATCAATAGCCATGAATGAAGTGGAAACGGCTATGAATCAAGCTCAAGAAGAATTTATAGACTTACAAAATTTGGAAAGACAACTGAACGAAGAGCAGCAACAAATTTATGAAGAGATCAGAAACAAAATTGATCACGGATTTCTACATGAAAAAAAAGAGTGCTCATGCACATCATTTCATCCAATCAGGATGTATGTAAGCGGACAAGCTGGAACTGGAAAAAGTTTCCTAATTAAAGTCATCAGAAGCTACCTACAGCAAAAAACGGATTCTACTTTGTCTTGTGTGGTTACTGCTCCAACTGGGTTAGCAGCATATAACATAAAAGGAATCACTTTACATCGTTTGCTAATGTTACCAGTGGAGCATGAGAACAAAATACAATACAACAAGCTAACTGGAGAAGCATCCTTGGAAGTTTCAAGAGTCTTGAAGAAGATGCAAGTTCTCATTATTGATGAGGTGAGCATGGTTTCAAACTTAATGCTTGCCTTTGTGCATTTAAGAATGCAGCAAATTCTGAAGACAGACTATGACATGTTATTTGGTGGAAAACACGTCATAGTTTTTGGAGATCTTTTGCAACTTACTCCAGTTAAAGGACAACCAGTGTTTAATACTGTCACACATGAAGACACGAAGAAGTCATTGGGAAGCATCGGAAATACAAATATTTGGTCCTTCTTTGAGTACAAGGAACTTACTACTAATATGAGGCAAGCAAGCGATGAAGAATATGGAAGTATTCTGAAAGATATCAGAATTGGACTACTCACAGAAGTTGGCAAAAAAGCATTACAGAGTCGGCTGCTACATAATTTATTTCCAAAGGAAGAAATAGTTGCAGAGAAGATATACAAGAACATTGCAGAAAACAAAAGTATCATCTGCTTAATGCCAACTCTACGTGAATGCTCAATATTCAATGAGGAGCTTTTGAAATTGGAAAAGGAAGAGATCAGGAAATTAGAAGCAGTGGACAAAATTGAGGATGGAAGAATTACTGTCACAGTAACAGGCACACTGAAAAATAAATTGGATTCACTAGAGAAGAACATTTCCAAAACAGCTGGATTAGAAAAAAATCTATATGTTTGCATGAACTGTAGAGTATTTTTAAGGAGAAATTTGGATGTTGAAAAAGGTTTAGTTAATGGAGCTATGGGAAGAGTTATGGGTTTTATTAATTATCAGAAAAAAGATGGAATTGAATGTTTAAAAATAAAATTTGATCAGATAGAAGAAGTTAAAGACATTTGTCGTTGTACAGTTCGTTTCATGCTTGTGAAAGACTTATATGTACGTAGGAAGCAGTTTCCGTTTTCGCTAGCATATGCTGTAACTATTCACAAGTCTCAAGGATTGACTGTAGATTGTGCATTTGTGAACATTGGTTCAACTGTCTTCAAAGAAGGTATGGCATATGTTGCTTTGTCACGAGTGAAAACATTATCAGGTTTATTCATGATAGACTTTGATGACTCAAAAGTTAGTGCTGATACAAATTGTGTAAAGGAGTATAATAGATTAAGAAGAAGCTATGCTCCTCATTTAGGTCAGTATCCTGTGTTGGAGAAACGTGTAGTTTCTCGTAAAAGGAGAAATGAGAATATCTGTGATGAAGATGTACAGAGGAGGAAAAAAAAGAGGAGTGATGTAATTGCAAGCAAAAAGAGTAAGGAAAAAGAAGAACAGGTTGTAGGATGTCATTTTGAAAATAGCTCTGGTGTCAACTGCTACGCAAATGTAGTGCTGAATGTTGCATTTTATCTGGAAAGTTTGCAAGAGCAGATAATAGTAAATCAGGGAAAAAGATTCTGTTCAGAGCTGAGTCTCCTTTTTCAAAAGCTGAGTAATGATAAAACTCAAATAGAAAGTGCTACTGAAATTAGAAAACTTTTAGATGTATGTTCAGGACGAACACAGTTTTCTCAAAATGAACAGCAAGATGCACACGAATTTTTGATGTTTTTTCTTCAGGTACTGGAAGAAGAAGAAGTTGCAATTGATAATTTATTTGATCTCTCTTATAAATGGGAACATAGTTTTGAAAACTGTTATAATATATGTGGCTCTAATGTTGATAATGAAAGGTTTATTTTTTTGACATTGCCAGAGACTAAAACAGTCACTTTTGCTAAATTAGTTAAAGATGCTAATCATAGCATGCAATGCGGTGAGTGTCAATCTGACATGTTTTCAACATTAATTTTAAAGGAATACGGACAGTATGTAATTTTAATGATGCAACGATGTAGAGCTGATGGTTCAAAATTGGATACTTTAATAAAGAAGTTTACAGGACAGCAATTATCAATTTCAGGAAAAACTTTTGTAACTGTTGCAATAATTTTCCATGAAGGACCTACTGTTACTTCTGGACATTACACAGTTTATCTTAAATGTGAAAAAGGCTGGACACTGTGTAATGATTCCCAATTGGTTTTTAAGCAACGTTTGCCTTTTGATTTAGCAAATTCCTATCTAATCTTCCTGAAACCTAAATTTTAGAGAGACTTGGCAAGATCTGGACAAGACAATGTTACCATTTTATTGGATTACCATTGGAATTTTCAAAAATAAAGATTTTTTAAATTATCATTTGGCCTAATGGAAAGATAACCAATTGTAATGTGGACTTTTTTAATTTTTAATGAAACTTTCGAAAACTAAAAATTTAGAGAAAATCGGTAACATCTGCTCAATTTAAATTTTGGAATGTTATTGGAGTGCCATTGGAAATTTTTTCAAAAAAGATTTTTTAAATTACTATTTGGCCATGTGGAAAGGTAAACAATTCTATTGTGGACATAAATTATTAATAAATATTTAGGGAACCAATATGTTACAGAGAATCGGTGAGATCTGTACAAATAAAACTTTAGAATTTTATTGGATTACCATTGGAAATTTAATCAAAAAAGAATTTTAAAATTACTATTTGGCCCAAAGGAAATGGAACCAGATGTAATGTGGAGTTATTTGAGATATAATATTGTGATTATACTTCTGAAACAAACATATCAGACGGTATTTTAAAGAAATAAGTATTGATATTAGATGATATTTTTTAATACAATCTTTGAGATTGTTATTTTTTTTTGCCCGCTGTAAAATGATGAATGCAATTGCTTTCACAATTTATAGTGAAATGCAATATATTCTGAAAACAGCAAAAATAAGGCAAAAATATTTTTTGATAAATATGTAAATATGTGTACTGTATTATAAAATGTTTTAAAAATATTAATACTTTTTTCTTTTTTTTCAGATTGATATAGAAAATTTTCGAAAACTAGAACCATTTTTAAAGCAATTTTTTAAAAAAACAAATGAATAAATATTTTTTTGAGTGGGTATGGTAAGTCAATAATAATAATTGTAGTCTCTCAAAGACCTTGTAATGTGATAATTGATTTTTAGTGTTTTTAAAAAAAAAAAAAAAAAATACGCGCACCGTACGCGTACGGTAAAAAAAAAAAAAAAAAAAGTTTTTAAAAACATATATAAAAAAAAGATGAAAGATAAGGTTGGCTCTTAAAAGAGCCGTTGTGTTCATGCAGGGACAGAGGAAAGAAAGATTGGGAAAATTAGTCTCTGCGACAAGTGTGCTGATCTATTTTGAGGTTCACTAGGGAAACACTGGTCTCCCTATGACAAATTAGATCATGACAAGAGGCGCATCGAATATCAACCCTCAGAAATCGAGGGTTAATTTCCAGAGGGCCAGCAAAAGGAGATGCTCCCCCCACAGATGAAGGGCTCACCTGACCTGCAGAAGAAGGACTCAGCCCTGCAGATGATGGTCCAGGCTGAGCTGCTGTGGATGTGCTTGGTTGACTTACTGAAGGGTTACCTCCAGTAAGTCGAGCATGTGTCCTTTTGTGTACATCCTTGAGGTGCCTCATCATGGTATGATTCCCAAAGGAATACTTCCTGTCAGGATTACCTCTTGAAAGTACACGCTGACACAGCTTGCAAGTCACTAAGGGTGCATTTACCTTTTGCTGGCCTTCAGGAAAAGTAAAATAATCCCATACATAAGAGGTCTTTTGTTTCCTCGCTCTCTGCCTCAAGGTAGTGCTGCTAGTGCTAGCCTCACTCTCAGAAGGGCTCTGCTGTTCTGCCATCGTATCACAAAGACAACCCAGCTCCTTCTTCTAAGGGATCACAAGCAGAAATGAGGGGAATGGGTGTGGTGTAGGAGAGTTCTAGAACTGAAAGTAGTTTCAACCAATCAAAAGTTGTGTTTCATGATCACATGACCTACCGTACGCTTACGGTACGCTTACGGTACGCTTACGGTGCGCTTACGGCAAAAGTACGCATGCGCGTAAAAAAGACACGCGCTTGCGCGCATGCGCATAACAGTCACTACCCGACACTTCCGCGTAACGTGCGCGTGTAGCGTACACGCGTACGCGTCCCACGCGGAGTACGCGCGGCTACGCAAATTGCGTAACTATACGCAAACAGCGTAGATAAATTACGGACATTGCGTAAACCGTACGCTTACCGTCAGCTTACGGTACGCGTACTAAAAAAAAAATTAAAAAAAAGGAAAAAATGTATTGCTAATAAATTTTACCTGTTTATTTTATAAAATATTTTAAAAAAAACATATTATAGAATTTTAAAAATTTAACCATAGTCTTAAAAAAAGGATAGAAAATTAAAAAAAATATATGTTTAAAAAATAGAAGAAAATTAAAAAATTAGCATTTAAAAAACCTTGCAAATTCACTGAAAAAACCATGGGATTCACACACGTTATAGTTAGGAATTAGCATTTAAAAAACCTTGCAAATTCACTGAAAAAACCATGGGTTTCACACACGTTATAGTTAGGAATTAGCATTTAAAAAACCTTAGAAATTCAATGAAAAAACCGAAGGTTTCACACATGTTATAGTTAGCTGGACATTTCACTCGTAAAAAACCATTGAAATTCCCCCGTTATAGTTAGTTCAGCTAACTATAACTCGCGCGCCCGCAATGCACTGCTGATGACGTCACATATTACATCACTCATGACATGGTCAGTGACATCACTCATGACATCACTGATGACATCTCAAATGACATCACTGATGACATCACTGATGACATCATCCTTGTGATAGAGTGGCAGACCACCTCTGCCCCTAATATAACCTTTGATACACACATTCAAAAATAGAAATTAAAATTTTAAAAACAATGGACATACCAATACCAGTTACAACAACCTATTCAGTAATTCTAAGATCCACATACACATCCACTCATTCACCAACAGTCCTGTACAGTCACTCATACATGTACTCACTCATCATATGTACTCATACACGTATACATCCTGTTACACAATGCCACTCATCCATAGAGGTACTCACACACATAGTCACTCATGCTAATAAAGAATCAAACATACATTTACTTGCATATACAGTTATACACACACCGCCACACTTACTTCTACAGAAACTTACACATACTTAGTCTTTTAAACAATCACTTATAGAAACACATACTTATTCATACAGGAACTCTTTCAATCTCTCACTCTCACATATACTCACTTATATACACCAATAGTCACATATACTAGTTTAAAACATATGTAGTTACTCATAGAGACACTATTGAGACAGTCATTCACTCACTAACACACCCATGCACACACTCATTCACCCATAGAGTCCTGCACACATGCTGTCTTCAACACATACAAAGAGTGAGTCACTCATTCATGCACCTATGCACTACGTAATACCCCCCACCGAACCATACAGACATCAGACACTGATACTCAAAAAACCAACTAATAACCTATATAGACACCCATGTAGCTACTCACCAACCCATGCAGCCACTTATACACAAAGTGAGAGACTGATACAGATATTTACATATTTAAACATTACTCACTAAGCCATGTATTCACTAAGATACACTTAATCAGTCAGTTATACAATCAATTTTTCAAAAACAATTCATCCATTTAGACACTTATATACCCATTTATTCTTCCATCGACCTTGAGATATACATATATAAAACATATGTAATTTTCTGAAAAACACACATTCTCTGAATGATGTCATCAGTGATGTCATTTGAGATGTCATCAGTGATGTCATGAGTGATGTCACTGACCATGTCATGAGTGATGTAATATGTGACGTCATCAGCAGTGCATTGCGGGCGCGCGAGTTATAGTTAGCTGAACTAACTATAACGGGGGAATTTCAATGGTTTTTTACGAGTGAAATGTCCAGCTAACTATAACATGTGTGAAACCTTTGGTTTTTTCATTGAATATATATATATATATATATATATATGTATATATAAAATAGTACTTGCTATGGAAGGTTTGTAGCTCGATAAGCAAGTTACTATTGCTCCAGTTATTGATATCAGTTTTAGTATCTTAGATGATTTCTAGAGTTTGAATCTCTTTAGAGTTTGGTGGGCAGGTCTGAGGCTGACTGTAGCAACGGAGTCACTGCCACTCCAATCCCAGTCTGCCCCGTCGTATAAGAATATTCACTGAAAGTACTCTTACTGTCACAACACAAGCAAAATGGCAGACTACCTGTTGTATGCTATGTCATGGCGGCACCATGCACAGGCTGGAATTTTCTTAATTTTCCAACATATACCATTAAACCCTGGATTTGATTATGAAAAATGAAAACAAAGCAACCTGATGTGCTGGGGATTCTGCTCACCGTCTGGTGTCATTATTGTTTTTTAAGCCCTAGAACACCATGTCATGTACAGTGGTCCCGGGATGGAAAATCAGTGTCAAATGGCTTGCACTAGATAGATAGAGGCATCCTTCTGTTGGCTGTGAACTGTCCGTTCTAAGGCTGCTGGTCTGTATTTTTGATGGTAAAGCCAGCTAAAGCTTTACTGTCTGAAAGATAGTGACACTCCCACCTCTAACTGAAGCAAGGTAGGCAGATTAGGCATCTACTGATTTTCGGTAGTTACCCCATTACTGCCTACCTCTAAATTACCCCTCTGGTATTTACCCATTAGGTCTGTGACTGGTTTTTCAAACTCAACTAGGACCACTCTCCAGGGACCTCCCTTTGTTTCCTCCTCTGAGCCCCCTGACTAGTAAGTTCTCTTCCAGGGGATCCTCATCAATAGTCATATGCACTAGAATATTCCCGCCCATGCGTGGGACCCCGGAAACATAATCATATATGTGATAAACATATATGCATCTCCACATATATATACATATATAAATAATAAAAAAGCAAATGCAGCCTTTCTTAACCAGAGCTGAATAATGCTGTAAGGACTCCCCTGTATATTATAAATAATATATCTAATATAAACAATATATCATAAAAACAGGGAAGAAACAACAGCAAAGCATGTTTGAAAACTGTTTTAATGCTTAGCATTTAGCTCAAAACCTCAGATAGGACTGAAAGCATTGACAGCTCACAGGCTGCATTGTAGAAACCTACAGCCTAGAAAGGCTAGAAAGCTAACTCATAGCAACATAGAAAAACTGGCCCGTGCCTTTAAGGCAGCCATGACCCCTAGCTTCCCATCATGCCTCAGGGGTGACAGTTAGGTCAGTTGTTCTTTCCGGCTCCTTCAGTCAGGACCCTGGTTACACAGTTCCACTCTTTTCTGGTTTTATTCAGAAATAATCTACTTTTTTCAGGAAAATTTTATCTTACTTTGACGTTTTACATCTAGTCAAGTAAGGTGTTTGCTTTTTCTGACTAATTTTGGCTTTTTTTTCCACTCAAAATGCCATCCCTTTTTGATCCCTGCCCTTCTTGTGGAAAACATAAGGCCAGGTCAGACTCTCACTCAGTCTGTATTCTTTGCCTGCCTAAAGATCATGTTCCCAAGACTTGTCCTCATTGCCAATCTCTCTCTAAAAGAACTTTGAAAGACAGGGAGCGTATACGTCTTTATGGGCTGGCAGAAAAGGCTTCCAGAGGCAGGTCTCCGGTAAGAAAAGGCTCTAAGAGGCCCAGATCCTCTTCTAGACCATCAGCGTCGGGCTCGGCGCTGAGAAAACAGCCACCGGAGGGACATACCTCTAAGAAACAACCGTCGACGGCGGGCTCGCCGTCGAGAGAACGCAGGCATGAAGGTACGTCACTGCATTCAACGTCGACGTCGAGAATTCGGGAGCCTCCGCCGTCGTCAACCCGGCGACGATCGGCGTCGAGGAGTTCCAGTCCACCACCGACGTTGACTCTGCGACGATTGGCGTCGAAGAGCCAAAGTCCTCCGCCATCGTCAACCCGGCAACGATCGGCGTCGAGAATCAGCAGACCTCCGTCGACGTTGGTTAGACGTTCGACGTCGAGAGCTGGCAACCCTCCGTCGCCATCACACAGACGACGTTCGACGTCGAGGGGAGAGAGTTCTCCGCCGTCGCAAACCAGGCGGCGATCGGCGTCGAGAACGAAAAGCCGTCCGCCGTCATCCCGGCGACGATCGGCGTCGAGGATCAGAAGCCCTCCGCCGACGTCAGTCCAGCGACGATCGGCGTCGAGAACTAGAAGCCCTCCGCCGTTGTCATCCCACCGACGATCGGCGTCGAGGAGAGGAAGTCGTTCGGCACCATCGATCCCGCGACGCTCGACGTCGAGATGAAGAAGTGTATTGCCGTCGTCGATGCGCCATTCGCCATCGAGACATTCGACGTCGAAACAAGTGGAATCAAAGCCGAGACCGCTCCCAGAACCTGGTCGAGCTTCGACGGCTAGAAGAAGATCTAGATCGACGTCGAGGAGGGCTCTGTCGGAGCGGGCTATACGCTCGACATCGAGACCCACATCACATAGATCTGTAGAGGGTTCAGTGGTTTTAGTGATTGAATCAGCCTTGAGACACTCATCTTCTCATTCCTCGAGACGTCCGTCGACGCATTCTCCATCTGCGTCCCCAGAACATCATTCGAGGAGATCACGACAGAGGTCCCTATCACATCAGAGGAGGACCTCTCCTTCTATACATCTATCTCCAAGATGGCTTTTACCAGTCCATCACTGGAGTAACACTCTGACGGGAGCATCGAGAAGGGAGGAAGAATACACAAGCCCTATCCACAGATCCCCTCTACAAAGATTGGTACAGGAGGTGGATAGATCGCCTTCGCCGGTACGTCAGCACCATGCAGGAAGATCTAACGAACGCAGGCCTTCTACGTCTCATCACCGAAGAAGGAGGTCTTGTTCATGGTCGTCTTCTTCCACCCACTCCTCTAAGAGGGACTATTCGCTTACTCTATCGGAAAGCCCTCAGTCGAGAGTGTCTCAGATAGATGACATTAACACATATCATGATGTGCTGCAGAGAGGGGCACAGAAACTGAAAATTGAAATGTCCACCCCTCAGGTCGCAACGACAGTGATCTTCGAGACGCTGCACCAAAGATCTGCTTTGTGCCCGTTGCTACCTCTGGTTCCTGGACTTCTGGAACCAGTAATGGACATTTTTCTAACACCCTCAGTGATTAAGGCTAGACCGGCCAGAATTCAAAAGAAATACAAGCCTGCTGATGCAGACCCGGTGTTTTTGAAAACGGATCCGCCTGCGGATTCAGTGATCGTCGCAGCGGCACGTAAAACGCACGCAGTCTCTGCACATGCGTTGGTCCCTCCGGACAAAGAGAGTAAGTCCCAGGATTCTTGGGGACGAAAGGTTTGTGGTTCTGCAGCGTCTTCGCTTAAAGTCTCCAGTGCAGCAGCCTTATTAGGTCGGTACGACAGATCCTTATGGGACTCTTTGGATCGTTTCAAAGAGAAGCTACCAAAGGAGGATCAGAAGGACTTTGAGGAAGTCATTACAGAGGGGTCCCTGGTAGCTAATCAAATGATTAGCACTGCAGCGGATGGTGCCACACTATCGGCGCATTCGTATGCGCATGGCATTTGCGCAAGAAGGTCTGCCTGGTTAAGGCTTACAGCTCTTAAACCGGATGCTCAGCAGAGGATCCTTAACCTGCCTTTTTCTGGTTCTTCATTGTATGGCTCCCACACAGATGAAGAGATGGCTCGAATGAAAGCAGAGCTAGACACTTTGAAGGCGGTGGGGTTAGAAAAGAAAAAGGAATTCAGACGAAGATACAGACCCAACCAGCGCAAGGGATACCAACAGAGGGTTCAAACCCCTCAGTGGTCCCAAAGCAAGAACCAGTGAAGATCGCAGTTTCAAGGTCGAAAGTCGAACAGAGGTAGAGGAGGTAATCAGCAGCGATCCTCCTCCACAACTCGAACAACAGGAAAGCAATGAACCAGAGCTTCCTCTGACGCCGTTGCCCACTCCAGTGGAAGGAAGTGTTTCACGTCATCTGAAAGAGTGGTGCAACATAACAAAAGATCGTTGGGTGCTCAGTATACTGCGCAATGGATACGCACTACGTTTCCGTGTGTCTCCAAAGGACATTCCTCCAAAAAGATCTCGTCCTCACCAGCTAAAGATACTACGACAAGAAGTGGTGGCTCTTCTGCAAAAAAAGGCCATAGAGAAGGTTCCTCACTCTCAGCGAGGAAAGGGAGTGTACTCCAGGTACTTCCTTGTACCAAAAAGAGATCAGGAGCACAAGTTCAGACCTATCCTGGACCTTCGGTCGCTGAACAAGGTAATCTTGAAAGAGAAATTTCGCATGCTGGCACTTCATCAAATATGTCCACATCTGCAGGCAGGAGATTGGATTTGTTCAGTGGATCTCCAGGATGCGTATTTCCACATTCCTGTAATTTCCCGTCATCGCAAATTTCTGCGATTCGTGGTCGGCAGCAGTCACTACCAGTTCAGGGTGTTGCCCTTCGGACTAAAATCTGCCCCACGAGTCTTTACCAAGTGCATGGCGGTGGTAGCGGCGGCTCTACACAGAAGAGGACTGTTCGTATATCCGTACTTGGACGATTGGATCTTGAAAGGGCCATCTCCTCAGCAGGTAAATAACGACTTCCAAGTGTGTCTATCTCTGCTCCGCAGGCTAGGCCTGCACGTGAATATGGAGAAGTCAGTTCACCAGCCTACACAGGTGATCCATTACCTGGGCTCCGTTCTACATACAAACCTAGGATGAGCGTTTCCTTCGGAACAGAGACTTTTATCAATTCGACAGAAGTGCGAAATTCTTCTCCAGACAAATCACCCAACAGTCCGACAAGTGACGTCCCTTTTGGGATCAATGGCTTCTTGCATATTCCTCATTCCCAACGCCAGGCTGAGAATGAGGCCTTTACAACAGAACCTGGAGGACAAGTGGAACCAGGCAACGGGTCTCTGGGAAGACAGGATTGTGCTTTCACAAGCAGCAAAATCGTCTGTTCTATGGTGGACTCGTCCACACAACCTCTTAATAGGAGTCCCCTTCCATCAACCTGTTCCAACCCAGTCTTTGGTAACAGATGCATCTCTGCAGGGATGGGGAGCACACATGGGTTGCCTACAGATACAAGGGCGGTGGTCCGTCAAGGAGTAATCCTACCACATAAACATGTTAGAGCTGAGCAGTCCATCTACCTCTCAAAGCTTTTCAGCCCTCGATCGTGTCCAACTCAGTCCTCATCCAAACGGACAACACGACCACCATGTATTACCTCAACAAACAGGGTGGTACGCGTTCTCGCACTCTCTCCCTGGAAGCTCAAAAGATATGGCATTGGCTTCTAGCCCGAGGCCTCTCCGTCACAGCGGTGCACCTCCCAGGGGAACGAAACGTGTGAGCAGACGCACTCAGCCGGCACTTCGAAGATCAGCCAGACTGGGTGCTAAACGACGAAGTAGTGGCAGAAATTTTCCATCAGTGGGGGCAGCCTTCCATAGATCTGTTTGCAGACGATCTAAACAAAAAAATGCCACGCCTTCGCCTCCAGGTTCCACCGTCCAGGGATGAAGGGGAATGCTCTTTTGATGGATTGGTCCGGAATACTTGCATACGCCTTTCCTCCCCTGCCTCTGATTCCGAAGGTGGTATCCAAGCTCATCCGGTCCAACATGTCAATGATCCTGATAGCCCCAGACTGGCCTCGGCAGTGGTGGTACCCGGACCTATTACAGCTGTCGGTGCACCCCCACAGGAGGCTTCCTTGCAGATCGGACCTACTGACCAAGATGGACGGGAAGATCCTACATCCCAACCTTCCCTCACTGAACTTGGCAGCATGGCACCTGAGGTCCTGCAATATGGACAATTGAACTTACCACAGGACTGTATGCATATACTAAAGGAGGCAAAGAGACCTTCCACAAGGGCTTCGTACTCCTTTAAGTGGAAACGGTTCTACTTGATGTGCACTCGTAATCATTTTAATCCAACCACAGGGCAGGAGGAGGTTATTCTTCCTTACCTCCTGTACTTGGCTAAATCAGGGTTGAAGTATTCATCGATCAGAGTAAATTAGCGGCCATTACGGCCTACAGAAAGTCTCCAAACCAGCCTTCCTTTTTTCAACTACAGGTGGTCAAGGATTTCCTACAGGGGTTGAAAAAAGAGTATCCCCCTGTTCGGCCTTCTTCTCCTCCTTGGGAGTTGAATCTAGTCCTCTCTAGATTGATGGGTCCTCCTTTTGAGCCCATCCAGAAAGCCACGCTGCAGCATTTGACATGGAAGTCCGCTTTCTTCGTCGCGATTACATCAGCGAGTAGAGTAAGCGAAATCCAAGCGCTGTCTTCCAAAGAGCCATATACTATCTTTCACCACAACAGAGTAAGCCGAAAGTTGTATCTGATTTCCATGTTAATCAGTCAATTTCTTTGCCGTCCTTTTTTCCCAATCCCACAACTCCTGCGGAAAGGTCACTCCATTCCTTAGACCTTAAGAGAGTGCTTAAATTCTATCTAGAGGGAACGAAGGTCATAAGAAAGTCGGAGCACTTGTTTTTAAATTATGGTTCCATGAGGACAGGTTTGCCAGCTACCAAAAGATCCATCTCCAGATGGATAGTGTCCTGTATAAAATTGGCCTACCAGCTGGCAAATAAACCCCTATTGTTGTCACCTAAAGCACACTCCACAAGGGGAAAAGCAGCTACAATAGCTTTCTTGCATGACGTTCCGATGGCAGAAATTTGCAAAGCAGCAACCTGGAGATATGTGAATACTTTCACAAGGCATTATTGTCTTGAATCCGACTCCAGGGCGGATACTCAAGTAGGCCAGGCCTCCTTGAGAAATCTGTTCAGATAAGAGAAATGTCTGAATTGTCAAGTTTAGTTGTCTGAGCTTGATTGTTAATTATTATTTTCCTTTGCCCGCAGTGGATGAGGTGAGGTTCGCTATTCTATTCTAGTGCTTATGACTATTGATGAGGATCCCCTGGAAGAGAAGGATTAGTTACTTACCTGTAATCCTAGTTCTCTTCCAGGGGTATCCTCATCAAAGTCATAAGCAACCCTCCCGCCTCCCCGGGCAAAGGATCCTTATTCTTAAGGAATTGTCAACTCTTTGTGTCATGGCTTTGTGTCACCGCAAAGAACAACTGACCTAACTGTCACCCCTGAGGCATGATGGGAAGCTAGGGGTCATGGCTGCCTTAAAGGCATGGTGCCAGTTTTTAGATCTCGCCTGACCCAGCGCATGCGCTGGTCTGGCGAGACTTCTTGAGAAGGCTCCAAAGAGTGCTACCAGGCCAGCCTAGAGGTACAGTGTATGTGCGCGGGCGCGCTCGCCGCGCTTTACCGCCATTACTTTCATTTTCGCACTTTACCGCGGTTACTTTCATTTTCGGATCGCGATCACTTTCGCTTTGCATAGCCAATAGGTCTCGATTTTGGGACCTTATAAGTATTTAGTTATGCAACTGTTGCATAGCTAAACACTTAGAAGGTCCCAAAGGCGAGACCTATTGGCTATGCCAATGCTTGTTCTATGTTGCTATGAGTTAGCTTTCTAGCCTTTCTAGGCTGTAGTTTTCTACAATGCAGCCTGTGAGCTGTCAATGCTTTCAGTCCTATCTGAGGTTTTGGGCTAAATGCTAAGCATTAAAACAGTTTTCAAACATGCTTTGCTGTTGTTTCTTCCCTGTTTTTATGATATATATGTTTAACTATAACATGTGTGAAACCTATGTTTTTTTCAGTGAATTTGTACGGTTTTTTAAATGCTAAGTTATGTTTTTATAATTTTTTTTTATTTTAAAATCGCGAAGTGCGCGCACCCTGCGCGTACTGCGAACCACAGAGCGCGCACGGTGCGAGAAGCGCACCGTGCGCGCACGGTGTAAAACCTGAAAAAAAAAAAAAAAAAAACATAACTTAGCATTTAAAAAACTGTACAAATTCACTGAAAAAACCATAGGTTTCACACACGTTATAGTTACGAATTAGCATTTAAAAAACCTTGCAAATTCACTTAAAAAACCATAGGTTTCACACATGTTATAGTTAGCTGGACATTTCGCTCGTAAAAAACCAATGAAATTCCCCCGTTATAGTTAGTGCAGGCAACTATAACTCACGCGACCGCAATCCTCTGCTGATGACGTCAGATATTACATCACTGATGACATATGTGTCTTTCTGAAAAATAAATATTTGTAATATATATATAGCTAAAGATTAATGGAAGAAGACATGGGTGAATAAGTGTCTAAATACAGTGATGTAATATCTGACGTCATCAGCAGAGGATTGCGGTCGCGTGAGTTATAGTTGCCTGCACTAACTATAACGGGGGAATTTCATTGGTTTGTTACGAGTGAAATGTCCAGCTAACTATAACATGTGTGAAACCTATGGTTTTTTAAGTGAATTTGCAAGGTTTTTTAAATGCTAATTCGTAACTATAACGTGTGTGAAACCTATGGTTTTTTCAGTGAATATATATATATATATATATATATGTATATGTATATATATATGTATATATATGTGCAGATGCATATATGATTATGCTTCCGGGGTCCCACGCATGGGCGGGAATATTCTAGTGCTTATGACTTTGATGAGGATACCCCTGGAAGAGAACTAGGATTACAGGTAAGTAACTAATCCTTCTCACACCTCCCACACTCTTAGTTCTGCCGTTGCCCTTGACCAGCGTACTTACTCTCCCTTTCTTACTTTAGGCAGAGGTGTCCTATTTTAGCCTGGATTGTTCAGGGACCCTCTACCACGGTTGGGATTTCTGTTACGATACGTCGCGTAAGTTGCCGTGATTCACCTGGCATCGTGCTCCTTTGTACACACCACCTTCTCTGAGCCTAGTCAAGCGGTAATCTTCCTTCGGTTTTACATGTACGCCGCGTTCTGAATCTGTCCTCACCTTCCCATTTGGACTCATCCATAACTCTCCTTCTTTAAATTCCTTAACCCTCCTTCTTTCTTACCCCACACGGTCCACCATTGAGTGTATATATTTTTACCTACAGCACTGCTATAGAAATAAGAGTAACCTGGTCCTGATGATGGCCTAAACACTTCAACAGGCCGAAACGCCTACGACTTTAACAGCAAAAATCTCGGCGCTCTTTCCTCGAGGAAACCCAGCTTGATTTTATTTGTATATATTAGCATTTATTGTTTGGGTATCTCTACTATGTAAATCTCACCAACATTTATGTTTTTTGTTGTGCCCCTTCGTGTTGCTGTACATACTTCCTCACGTGTCACTTGTGCCGTCACCATTTTCACGAGCACTTGTGCACTGTATTTCACAGGTTACATGCCATTTAATGTAACGCAGTGCTTCCCTTATATATGTTTAAATGTATGAAGTTATTTATAACAAATATATGTATTTATTAAACTCAATCTTATGTTGTCACATTGTTCTTTTGTCTCCCTGGTTTCTCCTTCCACTCCCAGGAATTAATTGTGCTGCTTGAAATTGACCCACCTTTAGAGACATTGTTGTATGTTACATGAGTTCAACTCGTAATAAGGCAGGTGATCCTTGAGCGGCTTCGGCGATGCTGTGTCGAGGAAGAGCCGGCGCAGCACTGCCAAACTCTTAATCGGCCCCATAATTATTAAACAGCAGCATTTGCCTCTATCTTTCATCATGTAGCTGCTAGAATGCCGTACTTATAAATCAAAAGACACACAGTTGATGGCTGGAATGCAGAGCAAATCACACATTTTCCCCCCAGTCAATAGATCAGGGTTATATCCACTGTTCCTTTGCTCACCATGCCACCCCAGTCTAGACCCAGCCATATGCAAATGAGTCTTGATCCTGTCCCTCATGGGAACAGTCCAGACCGACTGGGACCGATTTCGGGCATCACCCCTCCTCAGCGAGGCTAGCTTGAATCCAGTGGCACAGTGAGCCCGGGACCCATGTCTGGGCAAACCCCGCGCAGATAGGGCGAGAAAGCAAAAGTCACACAGATGATGGCCGGAATGCAGAGCATATCAAACATTCTCCCCCAGTCAATAGATTTGGGTTAAATCCATTGTTCTTTTGCTTACCATGCAACCCCAGTCTAGACCCAACCATATGCAAATCAGTCTTGACCCTGTGTCTCATGGGAACGGTCCAGACCGAACTGCCAAGCCAGGTCCTCCCCGGACCGGAAACAAGCATCCTGGGACCGATTTCGGGCATCACCCCTCATCAGCCTGGCTAGCTTGAATCCAGTGGCACAGTGAGCCCAGGACCCATGTCAGGGCATACCCGGTGTACTTAGGGCAAGAAAGCAAAAGACACACAGATGATGGCCGGAATGCAGAGCAAATCAAACGTTCTCACCCAGTCAATAGATCTGGGTTAAATTCATTGTTCTTTTGCTCACCATGCTACCCCAGTCTAGACCCACCCATCTGCAAATCAGTCTTGACTCTGTGCCTCATGGGATCAGTTCAGACCGAACTGCCAAGCCAAGTCCTCCCCAGACGGGAACAGGCATCCTGGGACCGGTTTCGTGCATCACCCCTCATCAGCCAGGCTAGCTTGAATCTAGTGGCACAGTGAGCCCAGGACACACGTCTGATCATAACTGGTGCACTTAGGGCGAGAGAGAAAAAGAGACACAGATTATGGCTGGAATGCAGCGCAAATCAAACATTCTCCCTCAGTCAATAGATCTGGGATAAATCTATTGTTCTTTTACTCAACATTCCACCCCAGTCTAGACCCAGCTATATGCAAATCAGTCTTGACCCTGTGCCTCACGGGAACAGTCCAGACCAAACTACCAAGCCAGGTCCTTACCGGTCCAGAACAGCATCCTGGGACCGATTTCGGCACCCTCGGCACCCCCCCCCCCCTCCCCCCCAGCCATGCTAGCTTGAATCCAGTGGCACAGTGAGCCGGGGACCCATGTCTGGGCATACCCGTCACACTTAGGGCGAGAAAGCAAAAGACAAAAGACACACAATTGATGGACGGAATGCAGAGCAAATTAAACATCCTCCCTCAGTGGGACGGATATTGCCCAGACGTGGGTCCCATGCTCTCCATGCCACTGGAGTCAAGCTATTCTGTCTGGTTTGGGGTGAAACCCCGAAACCGGTTCTAGGATGCTTTTTTCCAGTCCAGGGAGGACCTGGCCTGGCAGTTCGGGCTGGACTGTTCCCATTAGGTGCAGGGTAAAGACTGATTTACATATGGCTGGTTTCAAACTGGAATGGCATGGGGAGCAAAACACACGATGGATTTAGGCCCAGATATCTGTTCTGGGGTGTATGTATGCCATTGTTCTGCATTCTGTCCATCAATTGTTGTTTTTGCATTTGTCACCACGAGTGGGACAGGTATGCCCAGACTTGGGCTCCGTGCTCTCCATGCCACTGGAGTCAAGCTATCCTGGCTGATGAGGGGTGAAACCCCTAAACTGGTACTAGGATGCTTGTTTCCAGTCCATGGAGGACCTGGCCTGGCAGTTTAGGCTGGACTGTTCCCATTGGGTGCAGGCTCAAGACTGATTTGCATATGGCTGGTTTCAAACTGGAATGGCTTGGGGAGCAAAAAAACGATGGATTTAGGCCTAGATCTCTGTACTGGGGTGAATGTATGAGATTGTTGTTCATTCTGTCCATCAATTGTTGTTTTTGTATTTGTCACCCAGAGTTTGACGGGTATGCTCAGACGTAGGTCCTGTGCTCTCCATGCCATTGGAGTCAAGATCTCTGTACTGGGGTTAATGTATGACGTTGTTCTGAATTCTGTTTATCACTTGTTGTTT
Organism: Triturus cristatus; assembly: GCF_964204655.1. Lineage (NCBI taxonomy): Eukaryota > Metazoa > Chordata > Amphibia > Caudata > Salamandridae > Triturus > Triturus cristatus. The sequence goes on along the minus strand of NC_140593.1, from coordinate 1,073,469,852 downwards.
CTGATGGATACATCTGCCAGTGGATTCCTCACCTTGTGATTCCTCACCTTGTGAATATCCCCTGCGCCAGCATTCCACAGAATTTTTTCCCCAGCTCTCCACGCCGACGTGGACGTCATAATACCTCGGCTCCGCTCGAGAGTCCGTATGACGTCCCCGGAGGCATAAGATAGCCACGTCGGCGTGATGACGGTAGTTGCCTTTTTTCCGCGCCGTCGACGCGTAACGGTTTTCCAGCACTCTCCTGCTACTTTGTAGTCTTCCAGTGGGTTACTGTTTCTGGATTTGCCATGTCTTCGACGAGGAGGTCAGGTTTCAAGCCTTGTAGGGAATGTGGGGGTCACATGTCCATCACTGACCCCCACGAAGATTGTTTATGGTGCTTTTCATCGGACCATGATGTGGACGACTGTTCCAGCTGCAGAAAGATGAATCCCAAGGCCCTGAAACAGAGGGAAGCGACGCTTTTCATGGCCAAGGCGAAAAAGGAAAGGAGAGGTAGGAAGAAGGAGAAGTCGAAGCCGGAGTCGTCGACTTCGCACTCTTCGAAGTCGAGGAGGCACAAAAAGAAGAGGAAGCATAGCTCTCGACGCCGATCGTCAAAGAGTAAGGCTTCGAGGTCGCCGTCGACTCAACATCGAAGTAAGGAATTCAGTTCTCCTTCACCTTCCCCTTCTCCTTCTCCTCGTGTGTCTCTGGAGAAGACACCTTCGCCCAAGTTGACTCCGGCGCAGTCCCCGTGGACTGTCCAGCTTCCGACTCCGAGCCGGAGCAGATGGAAGATATTACTCCAGTGCCAGGTGAACCTGCTGCTCCAGTTGAGGATACTTCGGCTCCGACTCCAGCTACTCCTCTACTGGATTCAGGGTCGAACCCATACCCGCATTTCCCGACTCCGGGTGTGGATCCGACGCATTTCCTTAATGCGATGTATGGGGTTTTCCAAAGAGCTGCCTTCCCATCCGGCGCACCTTCTGGTCCCGTGGGTCCAATGGCGTTTAGTTTGGGCGTGCCGCAATATATACACCCCCTTTTGTACCGCTTTGTTTGCCATAAGTTGGCAGGGTATGCTCAGACGTGAGTCCCTTGCTCACTTTGCCACTGGATTCAAGCATGCCTGGCTGAAGACGGCTGAAATGCCAGAAACCGGTCCTAGGAAGCTTGTTTCCGGTCCAGGGAAGGCATAGCTTGGCAGTTCGGGCTGGACTGTTCCCGTGAGGCACAGGGTCAGACTGATTTGCATATGGCCATGTCTGAACTGGGGTGGCAGAGTGGGCTAAAGAACGGTGATGGATCAAACCCAGATCTGTTGACTGGGTGTGAGTGTTTGATTGGTTCTGATGCTCCGTCCATCACCACCCCCTTTTGTACCGCTTTGTTTGCCATAAGTTGGCAGGGTATGCTCAGACGTGAGTCCCTTGCTCACTTTGCCACTGGATTCAAGCAAGCCTGGCTGAAGACGGCTGAAATGCCAGAAACCGGTCCTAGGAAGCTTGTTTCCGGTCCAGGGAAGGCATAGCTTGGCAGTTCGGGCTGGACTGTTCCCATGTGGCACAGGGTCAGACTGATTTGCATATGGCCATGTCTGAACTGGGGTGGCAGAGTGGGCTAAAGAACGGTGATGGATCAAACCCAGATCTGTTGACTGGGTGTGAGTGTTTGATTGGTTCTGATGCTCCGTCCATCACCACCCCCTTTTGTACCGCTTTGTTTGCCATAAGTTGGCAGGGTATGCTCAGACGTGAGTCCCTTGCTCACTTTGCCACTGGATTCAAGCAAGCCTGGCTGAAGACGGCTGAAATGCCAGAAACCGGTCCTAGGAAGCTTGTTTCCGGTCCAGGGAAGGCATAGCTTGGCAGTTCGGGCTGGACTGTTCCCATGAGGCACAGGGTCAGACTGATTTGCATATGGCCATGTCTGAACTGGGGTGGCAGAGTGGGCTAAAGAACGGTGATGGATCAAACCCAGATCTGTTGACTGGGTGTGAGTGTTTGATGGTTCTGATGCTCCGTCCATCACCACCCCCTTTTGTACCGCTTTGTTTGCCATAAGTTGGCTGGGTATGCTCAGACGTGAGTTCCTTGCTCACTTTGCCACTGGATTCAAGCAAGCCTGGCTGAAGACGGCTGAAATGCCAGAAACCGGTCCTAGGAAGCTTGTTTCCGGTCCAGGGAAGGCATAGCTTGGCAGTTCGGGCTGGACTGTTCCCATGAGGCACAGGGTGAGACTGATTTGCATATGGCCATGTCTGAACTGGGGTGGCAGAGTGGGCTAAAGAACGGTGATGGATCAAACCCAGATCTGTTGACTGGGTGTGAGTGTTTGATTGGTTCTGATGCTCCGTCCATCACCACCCCCTTTTGTACCGCTTTGTTTGCCATAAGTTGGCAGGGTATGCTCAGACGTGAGTCCCTTGCTCACTTTGCCACTGGATTCAAGCAAGCCTGGCTGAAGACGGCTGAAATGCCAGAAACCGGTCCTAGGAAGCTTGTTTCCGGTCCAGGGAAGGCATAGCTTGGCAGTTCGGGCTGGACTGTTCCCATGAGGCACAGGGTCAGACTGATTTGCATATGGCCATGTCTGAACTGGGGTGGCAGAGTGGGCTAAAGAACGGTGATGGATCAAACCCAGATCTGTTGACTGGGTGTGAGTGTTTGATTGGTTCTGATGCTCCGTCCATCACCACCCCCTTTTGTACCACTTTGTTTGCCATAAGTTGGCAGGGTATGCTCAGACGTGAGTCCCTTGCTCACTTTGCCACTGGATTCAAGCAAGCCTGGCTGAAGACGGCTGAAATGCCAGAAACCGGTCCTAGGAAGCTTGTTTCCGGTCCAGGGAAGGCATAGCTTGGCAGTTCGGGCTGGACTGTTCCCATGAGGCACAGGGTCAGACTGATTTGCATATGGCCATGTCTGAACTGGGGTGGCAGAGTGGGCTAAAGAACGGTGATGGATCAAACCCAGATCTGTTGACTGGGTGTGAGTGTTTGATTGGTTCTGATGCTCCGTCCATCACCACCCCCCCTTTTGTACCGCTTTGTTTGCCATAAGTTGGCAGGGTATGCTCAGACGTGAGTCCCTTGCTCACTTTGCCACTGGATTCAAGCAAGCCTGGCTGAAGACGGCTGAAATGCCAGAAACCGGTCCTAGGAAGCTTGTTTCCGGTCCAGGGAAGGCATAGCTTGGCAGTTCGGGATGGACTGTTCCCATGAGGCACAGGGTCAGACTGATTTGCATATGGCCATGTCTGAACTGAGGTGGCAGAGTGGGCTAAAGAACGGTGATGGATCAAACCCAGATCTGTTGACTGGGTGTGAGTGTTTGATTGGTTCTGATGCTCCGTCCATCACCACCCCCCCTTTTGTACCGCTTTGTTTGCCATAAGTTGGCAGGGTATGCTCAGACGTGAGTCCCTTGCTCACTTTGCCACTGGATTCAAGCAAGCCTGGCTGAAGACGGCTGAAATGCCAGAAACCGGTCCTAGGAAGCTTGTTTCCGGTCCAGGGAAGGCATAGCTTGGCAGTTCGGGCTGGACTGTTCCCATGAGGCACAGGGTCAGACTGATTTGCATATGGCCATGTCTGAACTGGGGTGGCAGAGTGGGCTAAAGAACGGTGATGGATCAAACCCAGAGCTGTTGACTGGGTGTGAGTGTTTGATTAGTTCTGATGCTCCGTCCATCACCACCCACTTTTGTACCGCAATATATACTCAGGCACCTTTTATGCCCTTCTTGCCGATGGCTCCTTCATGGCAGTTCCCGGCGCCGTCTGGAGATCCATCCTCCCGGCCTTGACTGGATCGTTTGCCTTCATCGGAGCCTCCCTCGACGCCGGCGCCGACTCCATCTGCACTGCGTCCGGCGCCGCCTACTCCTCCGGCGCCGCTGACTCCACGTTCGGTTCCGCCGACTCCGTGTACGGCGCCGCCGACGCCGTGCCCTCGGATCCGTACTCGGAGAGAGGCTCAGAGGATTATGGAGGAGGATCGATATAGGGAAGAAGTGGAGGAAGGTGAAGTTGGTGATTCCACTGATGAATTTGAGGGCATTCAGGAGGCAAGTGGACTAGATACTACTCCAGAATGGGAGCATTCTTCTGCCAGATCTTCTCCTCCACAAGAGTTGGCTCCTTATCATTTAGTCATCAGGAAGGCTGTGGAGTTGTTGGACTTACAGTTGCCCTCTGCAGAATACAAGCCAAACCTTTTAACTGAGGTCCTTCATTCACCATCTTCCATTGTTGAGCCTTTGTTGCCCTTTAATGAAGCAATTTTAGAGCCTGTTATGGACATTTGGCGCAAGCCACTTTCTTCACCTGCAGTCTCCATAGCTGTGGCAAGGAGGTATAGAGTGGCTCCGGGGTACCCGAGCTTCCTTTCTTCGCACCCTTCACCAGAGAGCCTTGTAGTACAAGCTTCCTGTTCGAAGCAATCTTCAGGTGCCTTCCCTCAAGCACCAGCTGACAGGGACTCTAAAAAGATCGAACAGTCAGCCAAAAAGGCCTTTTCATCTGGGAGCATGGTGCTTAAGTCAACTAATGCCACTTGCTTATTAGGGTGCTACGTTCATGCTTTAATGGACTCGCTGAAGCAGTTAGCCCCTAAACCGCCTGATGAGGAGAAGGTCTCGTTTATGGAGGTTGATGCGGATACTCAAGCTGCCGCTAGGCAAGTTATTCAGTCGGGCCTAGATACGGCTGATTCCGTGGCTAGGATTATGGGATCTGCTATAGCCACTAGAAGGCAGGCTTGGCTTCGTTCTTCCGGCTTCTCTGCTGATGTACAGGCCACCCTGGTCGACTTAACCTTTGATGGGGAAAAGCTTTTTGGGGGAAAAGCTGATTCCACCTTGCAAAGATTTAAAGATAGCAGGGCTACTGCGAAATCTTTAGGTTTGCAGATACAAGCAAAAGGGTTTGGCTACAGAAAATATAGAGGATTTGGGAGCTCATCCTTTGGTTCCCTCCGTCAATCTCAGCAGCAGCAGCAGCAACAACAGCAGCAAAATCCTCTCTATAGATCGTATAGGGGAAGACAAAGGGGTCGGCGAGGTTCTGGTCGCAATCCCTCCTCCTCTTCAGCCTCCTCTGCTCCCAATGAAGCTTCAGGGAAGCAGCCCTAGATCCCCCATCCAAGATCTTGTGAGGCCTGTTGGGGGTCGGGTGTCCCACTTTCTGCGAGGTTGGAAATCGGTCATGATGGACCTTTGGGTTTTGAACCTCGTGGAGAATGGGTACGCCCTTCCCTTTCGGGAGTTTCCTCCCCCTTACCCTCCTTGCCAAGGTTTTTGCACAGAGGACCATCTACTTCTTCTGCAGAAGGAGGTTCTTGTATTCCTACAAAAAGATGGTCCCTGAGCAGGAAAGGGGTCAGGGATGCTACTCCCGGTATTTCCTGATTCCCAAAAAGGACGGCAGATTGCGTCCAATCCTGGACCTCAGAGTTTTGAATTTTTATATGAAACAGGAGAAATTCAAGATGCTAACCCTTGCACAGGTTCTTCAAGCGTCGCAGCAAGAAGACTGGAGGCTGTCGATCGACTTGCAGGATGCGTATTTCCACATCCCAATCCTGAAATCGCACAGGAAGTATCTCCGTTTTACGGTTGTGTCGCAACACTACCAGTTTGCGGTCCTCCCGTTTGGTCTTACTACTGCACCTTGAGTCTTCACCAAGGTGATGGCAGTGGTGGCTGCCCATCTCAGGAGGTCGGGGATACCGGTCTTCCCCTACTTGGACGACTGGCTTCTGAAAGCAGAGTCCCTGGAGATGGTGCAACGTCATCTGCAGGTAAGATCTGTTATTCGACTTGGGTTTTTCGATCAATATGCCCAAATCTCACCTGGTGCCCTCTCAACGCAACCTGTTCATAGGGGCGGTACTGGACACTACTGTGTGTTGAGAATTTCCTCCTCCACAAAGAATTCTCGACATTCAGGAGATGATCCCTTTATTCTACAATGGAGAGCTTGTTCCAGTTCTGAAGGTCCTTCGCCTGCTCGGTCTGGTCGCCTCCTGCATTCTGTTGGTCAACCATGCACACTGGCATATGAGGGCACTCAAGTGGTGTCTCCTCAGGCAGTGGTATCAGCACAACGGAGATCTAAGGGAGTCGATCAGGGTCTCCAGAGAAGCTGCAGCGGATCTGTCTTGGTGGAACGTGGAGGGCAACCTGTCTCAAGGAAATCCCTTTCATCTTCCTCCAACGGTGGCCACAGTAATATCGGATGCCTCCACCTTAGGGTGGGGTGCTCATCTGGGGGATATGGAGATCAAGGGTCTTTGGTCTCCAGAGGAAAGATTGCCTCATATCAATCTTCTGGAATTGCGGGCTATACGTTTGGCGCTCAAGGCCTTCCTCCCTTCCCTTTGCGGTCAGTCGGTTTAAGTCCTGACGGACAACACTACCGCGATGTGGTATGTCAACAAGCAGGGAGGAGTGGGGTCGTACCATCTCTGCAGAGAGGCTTTGCGACTCTGGTCCTGGGCTCAGAACCATCGGATTTGCTTGATGGTGAATCATCTGGCCGGGGTGCTGAGTGTACGTGCGGACAGTCTCAGTCGACAGTTCTCCGCCGACCACGAGTGGAGGCTCCATCCGGATGTGGTTCGTCACGTCTTTCGGACATGGGGTCCTCCTCGGGTGGACCTGTTTGCCCCTCATGAGAACGTGCATTGCCCGTCGTTCTGCAGTCTCCAGTTTCCGATGCAGGGGGCGTTGGGGGACGCGTTTCAGTTGAGTTGGGGCTCTCAGCTCCTTTACGCGTTTCCTCCCATACCCTTGATTCCTCGGGTTCTGAGGAAGATCCGCCAAGACCGGGCCCAAGTTATTTTGATCGCCCCGAATTGGCCAAGAAGGGTGTGGTACACAGATCTACTTCACCATTCGTCGCACCCTCCGCTCCGTGTCCCTCTCAGGGCAGACCTCCTCTCGCAGTCGGAGGGGCAGGTTCTTCACCCCCACCTCCAGAGCCTGCACCTTCACGCCTGGAGATTGAACGGGGCAACCTGAGTTCTTTCTCTCTCTCTCCTGATGTGGTGGATGTTATTTTATCTGCCAGGCGACACTCCACCAAGTCTATCTACTCCTACAGGTGGTCTAAGTTTGTAAAATGGTGTGGAGAGAGATCCATTGACCCTTTAAAAGCTCATCTTTCCAATGTGCTTCAGTTTGCTCTTTCCTTGGCTCAGCAGGGTTGTGCTGTGGCCACGGTTAAGGGCTATTTATCAGCCTTATCGGCTTTTCTGTGTCTCCCAGATCAGCCGCCGTTATTTAAGTCTCCTATTGTTTTAAGATTGATCAAAGGTCTTACTAACAGGTTTCCACCTACTCCCTTTGTAATGCCACAGTGGAACCTTAATCTTGTCTTAACTTTTTTGATGGGGTCCCCTCTTGAGCCCCTTCATAGCTGTCCTTTGAGGCTGTTGTCTTTTAAAACGGTCTTTCTTGTAGCCATAACCTCGGCAAGGAGGATGAGTGAGCTTCAAGCTCTTAGTTCGAAACCCCCGTTTTTATCCTTACATGCTGAAAGGATGGTCCTTAGGACCAGGGCTGCTTTCCTACCTAAGGTAGTTACTCCCTTTCATCTGGGGCAGTCGATTACTCTCCCTGTGTATTTTCCTCCCCCTCACCCTTCCAAGGAGGAGGAAAGACTTCACCGATTGGACCCAAAAAGAGCTGTGAGCTTTTATTTGGACAGAATGAAGGATTTTCGTTTGGATGATCAGCTCTTCGTGGGCTATATTGGACACTCTAAAGGCAAGGCCGTGCACAAGCGCACTCTGTCCAGGTGGATCATCCTAGCTATGAAGGTCTGCTACGCCCTTGCTGGTAAGGTTCCTCCTGAGGGTATTAGAGCTCATTCAACTAGAGCTAAATCTTCTACCTCTGCTTTGGCCAGGGGTGTTCCTGTTGCAGACATTTGTAAGGCCGCGACTTGGGCCTCCCTCCATACTTTCGCAAAGCATTATTGCTTAGACTCTGAAATGAGGAGGGAGGGCCACTTTGCACGCTCTGTCTTGCAGGACTTTTTGGTATAGGAAGGTGGACACCCTCCTCCGGGAGTGGGACTGCTGTGGGAATCTATTCACAAGGTGAGGAATCCACTGGCAGATGTATCCATCAGAAGAACAAGTTACTTACCTTCGGTAACGCTTTTTCTGGTGGATACAGTATCTGCCTGTGGATTCCTCACTGGCCCACCCACCTCCCCGTTGTCCCCCTTTGTATACCTTTGCCTTGCTTGACATGTTGTTTTACATTGTATCTTCTTCTATCTGGTACACTTATAGGAAATGCTTTTGTTCCTTAGCTTTCCTTTTTGTATATGTACTATGTATATTTGTTCGAATGTTGTATACTGTGTATACTTTGAATCTGTTGTCGGTCCACCTGTTCGCCTCGGAGGCACGGAAAAAATGGGTGGAACTGACGTCATCACGCCAACATGGCTCTGTTATGGCTCCGGTGACACCATACGGAGTCGTTAGCGGAGCCGAGGTATTATGACGTCCACGTCGGCGTGGAGAACTGGGGAAAAAATTCCGTGGAATGCTGGCGCATGGGATATTCACAAGGTGAGGAATCCACAGGCAGATACTCTATCCAGCAGAAAAAGCATTGCCGAAGGTAAGTAACATGTTCTTTTGTACTTATAAATCAAGCTCTGTCAGTACAGTAACTTAGTCTCTCAATTTCACTGCTTAGATGAAAGCCTTCGGCAGTGCCCAGCTCCGAACACTTCAATGTTCACGAATGAGAGGGCTTACCGCCGAACACAAGTCTCTACCCGGGTAGCCCTTCGACTCCCAGCGTGGAACTCACATTGCTGCTTTCATTCCATCTCTTCCCTGATAATCTGATGTGGTGCTCGGGGGCTCACCAACATTAACATGCACAACATTGTTTTGTGATTTGCTGGCATGCTTCCTGATCGCCGGTGGTGCAGGAAAATATATGTGTGTATATGTGCATATATTGACCCCTGGACCCTAGCACCCACCATTTTCTTTCTACAGGGATCCCACTGGACTACCGCTGGATAATAGCAAAAAAATATATATATTTTGGTCCCAGAAAGGGTCCCTTTGGGACTCCCTTCCACAAGTGCTATGGGAGCACAGTTTCCCTATCCTGCCCCCTTATGTTGTTATTTAAAAAACATTTTCAGGACAGGGGAGAACGTCCCTGAGTTCTCCTGTAATGGCCTCCGCAACCTTTGTTTTCATGTTGTGGTCAGCCAATCAGAGCGCTCGCTCTCATGGGACCCGCAGGAGCAAGTTGGCTGAAGGGGGAAAAGCCCCCTCAGCCAATCTGCTCTATTTTTTTAAGTTGTGCTCGTAAGACTCTCTCTAGAGTCTCACAAACCCAATCATCCCGATAAACAGATATATTTGAACCTTAATTTCTCGAAAACTATGACACTAAATTTCGCAGAAAACTGGATCTATACCCAGAAAGCATTCTTTATATGATTTGGTTTAAATCTGTTCAGTATGTTCTGAGAAATTAAGGTTCAAAAGTTATATATATTTCTTAAAAAATATTGAGCAGATTTAAACCAAATCATATAAAGAATGCTCTCTGGGTATAGATCCAGTTTTCTGCCAAATTTAGTGACATAGTTTTCGAGAAACTAAGGTTCAAATATATCTGTTTATCGGGATGATTGGGGTTGTGAGACTCTAGAGAGAGTCCTACGAGCACAACGTAAAAAATATAGAGCAGGTTGACTGAGGGGGCTTTTCATGCCTCAGTACCTTTGCAGAGGATCGACGAGGATTAGCAGTTCCTTGAGCTCAAACTATGCCATCTGATTTGCTGGCTGCAACTGAAGAAAAAGTAGCGGCAGTCATTTTAGGACTCGAGGACTCTGTCACTGTTTCCTAGGAAATAACAAGACAAAACAAATTAAAATAGTTTTTCTTTTTCACATTTCATTAGAACCGTGGATACTCTGATGCGCCCAGTGTTGCTCCCCCATGTGAATTTGCAGGAAACCATGTATCAACTGCATTGCAAAAACAAAAGAGGGGGAAATCTGAGGCGTTGCGCAACTATGTTGGTTTGCGGCTCACAGGAAGTTGGGAGCAGAGCCTGACTGCTTCAGACAGGCAATAATTTTACCATGTACCACCTGAACAACCTAGGGTGTGAAATACAAGGTGCTGTGCCAGGAAGCTCAAGCAAATTGGCATTGGATGTTGACCAATCACATCCCTCAGTCCTGCCGGTGTCCCGTGGGAACGGCCAATCAGAATGTTTTCTTTGTTGTGTTATTTCTACCGAACTCCTGCTGGAGTCCTGAAGTGCTAGATCTCTCTATTTTTAAACCTTACTTTCTCTAAAACGGCTCAAAAGACTTACACCAAATCACATAAAGCATGTTTTTTAGGTAAATATCTAACTTTCTGCCGAATGTTCTTTTCAGCCATTTCTTCTGCATCGTCTAATTTTCTCTATGGAAATTTCAAGGGGGAAAGTGTTTTGGTACACCCTCACTTTTTCTCAGACCCTGCTTAATGGATAGCCCAAAACATTCAAGCTCAGATGGGTGAACTTTTTAGGGGAAAGTTTCATGAAGATTTGTCAAACAGGGTAAGAAACATTAGAAAATTAAACCCTCTTCCTATGGAAACCGCCTTATGTATAAATACACAGTGGCTACTGCTGTAGGCTTTTATGAATTCAGAGCAAATACCCATGGCGAAAAACTAGGATTAGAAGTAACTTCCTTCTTTACCATGGGATTCTCTCAACAATGGTAATGAATTGCATGTTACACCTGTGTGTCTAAAAAAAAACCCAAATATATATATATATGTATATATATATATATATATATATATATTTGGCTATATATAACTGAAGGCTCCAAATCATCAGGGGTGCCCGTGTATGACGCTGCACCAGATTGATTATTTCTCAAACAGCAGGGAGACCATCAATGCTTTTCAGTGTGTAACACGTCTTTATCATCACATCGATCTCAAGTTACACTCTTCCATACATGCAAAGTAAAACGTAATACAAATGTGAACTGTGAAAATATACCAAGGACTGCATACTGCTGACCGAAATTTGCATCTTACCTTTTTGCAACGCAGCAGATTGAACGCTGTAGCGGTAATTGATTGCTTCATTTCCAGCGGCCGCCATCGCAGGCGTGCAAGCTAGCCACGCCCCCTTGAGGCCACGCCCCCTGTCATATATAAAGCGCCGCTCTGAAACTGACATTCAGAATCAGATCCCAGACCTGAGGCGGAAGCCGGGCTCTGGCGGTACGCGCTATTTTTAAAATTGCAACACTTTGTATTTTACTGTGTGGATGAAATAACTTGTCACTGCTGACCGAAATTTGCATCTTACCTTTTTGCAACGCAGCAGATTGAACGCTGTAGCGGTAATTGATTGCTTCATTTCCAGCGGCCGCCATCGCAGGCGTGCAAGCTAGCCACGCCCCCTTGAGGCCACGCCCCTTCCCTCTCCTTTATTATGTGCCAGGGCAGGAAGCGCAGCGGACGAGCGCAGCGGGTGCGCCGTTTGCGCGCCGAAGGCGCGCCTAAGGCAAGCCCGTCTGCGCCCGTCCGCGCCTGGACCGTGCCCAGGGCCAGACCCCCTGCCAGTTCCGCTGATTCTACCCGCACGTGCTGGACCAACACCCAACTGCATTTATTAAATTCCTCCCCCTGCTCGGCCACTATCCTCTGTAACCCTGACCATTTGGAAAATGTCCCTTTCCGTTGCCCTCAATGTAACTTCACTCTCCCGTCCTACCTACCTCGTTTGCCTTCCTATCCCACATCGCAGCTCTCTTCGTCTCACCACCGGACGCTGAAAGCAGGCCTGGTCAACTGCCGGTCACTCCCCCGTCATGCCAACGATATCTGGATGTCAATTTCCTCTGACGAGTGGGATATTTTATTTCTCACTGAGTCCTGGATCACTGATTCCTCCTCTCCGGATATCTATCTGGCCATCCCCCCAGGCTACGACATAAAATGCATCAACCGGGCTGGAGGAAAATCTGGAGGCGGACTAGCCGTCATCCTCAAATCCCATCTTCAGCTGACCATTACCAAACTTACCAACATTGGTATAATTGAAGCCATGTACTTCTCTGTATCTGACTCCGCGGCAGTTATACTGGCTGGCACCTTAGTCTACAACCCCCCTACTGCCGCCTCCACCTCTCTTACTGCTCTTACCCATCAGCTGGCTGACCTATCTCTTAAACACCAATATTTTTTAGTCCTAGGTGACTTTAACCTTCACGTAGACAACCCTCTCTGCGTGAAGGCGAACAATCTGTTGGAAACCATGGATAGTCTGAATCTCACACAATTAGTCACCGGTCCCACTCATGTGGCTGGTCACACTTTGGACCTTATTTTCGCCAACTTTTCGACTATCACAGTCCTCCCCCCCCTCCCCCTTACTTGGTCCGACCACTATCTTATCCCCTTCTCTCTTGCCCTAGGCCGGAAATCTACCCCCCTGGCCCCCAGGAAGGAGTTGGGAAGAAAGTGGCATAAGGTCACATGTGCCACCTTGGACCCGGTATTCCACTTCCAGACGGAATACCTCTCCACTGATATTGACGGAAATGTCTCTAGGCTAAATACTGCCCTTATCAAAGCTATTGACATCATTGCTCCCCAGAAAATCATTGCCTCCACTAGATCTCGCCCCTCCGCCCCTTGGTTCTCCACCTCCCTCCGTGAGGAAAAAAGCAGATGCAAAGCACTCGAACGTAAGTGGAGACTAAACTATGACCCTGAAGCTAAACTTACTTACAAATCTGCTTTGAAAAAATTCCTCAAACAAAAAAAAATCACTATGAAAGACCATTTCTCTCTTCAAATTGCTAATGCCAAAAACTCGTCAAAAACCCTTTTCACCATTGTCAAAGACTTCATTAATCCTCCGGCTAGGGCCACTCAGAACTCTGCGAGTCAGGCCCTATGCGAGGGACTCTCTGACTACTTCCTTGAAAAAATAAACAAACTCTGTATCTCCTTCCCTAAAGGGCTAGCCTCCCTGCCTCCTTCCACAAGTCCCCCAGCCTCTCCGTCCTTCCTCTCCTTTAATAAACTCACCCTGGACGATGCTATTAGGTTACTCACCCACTGCAAATCTGGCGCCCCCTCGGACCCTGTCCCTGCTAAACTTATGGGAGAGCTGGCTCCCTCGTTAGCCTGCTCCTTCCTCTCCATCTGGAACGCTTCCCTCCTCCATGGCTTCTTCCCTACCACTTGGAAGGAGGCTTTGGTGATTCCCATCCTAAAAAAGGCTGATGCTGATCCCACTATCTTCGCCAACTACCGCCCCATTTCCCTTCTCCCCAAACCCGCAAAGGTCCTGGAAAAAGCCGTACAGCTGCAACTTACGGAGTATTTGGAAAGCAACTCTCTACTGCACGACTCGCAATCCGGATTTCGGGCGGGATTCAGCACAGAGACGGCATTGCTGGAAGTATCGGAAACAATCCGGGAATGCGTGACAGGGGCGAGGAGGCTATGCTGGTCCTCCTCGACCTGTCCGCTGCATTTGATACTGTCTCCCACCTCATCCTCCTTGACCGACTCAAAAAGATAGGCATTGGCGGCACTGCCTTTAGCTGGATCAAGTCCTTCCTTTCAGGAAGAAGTCAGAGGGTGTTGTTGCGGCCTTTCAAATCGGAGGATAAACCCTTGTTATGCGGTGTGCCACAGGGCTCTGCCCTCAGCCCTCTATTTTTTAACATCTATCTTGCCCCACTGGCCGACGTTGTGGAGTCCTACGGAGTCAGGGTGGTCTCTTATGCTGACGATACTCAGCTGATGTTTTCCTTCAGAGACCACTCGGACTCCGCGTTCACCAACTTCCGCCAGTGCCTCAACAACATCAGTGTCTGGATGACTGATAACCACCTTAGACTCAATGCAGACAAGACAGAGGTGCTGTTTTTTAACCAGAAAAATCCCATCCCTTCCTCTTGGTGGTGGCCCACGGCACTTGATCCTGCTCCCTCTCCCGTTCACTCTGCTCGGAACCTGGGATTTCAGTTCGACGACTCCCTCTCATGCAAAACTCAGGTCAATAAAGTGACCTCTGCCTGCTTCCTGAAGTTGCGCATGATTAAAAAGATACTCCCCTATCTCCCTCTGGACTCCCGCCGTACAGTTACCCATGCTCTCATCACGTCTCACCTGGACTATGCCAACAGCCTTTATGCTGGTGCCCCCCAATATCTGATAGACCGGCTTCAGATTGTCCAGAATGCGGCGGCCAGATTGATTGGTAATATCCCCTACCGTCAATCAGTCTCCGCTTATCGTAAGGAACTTCACTGGCTACCGGTGGCTTGCCGTATCCAGTTCAAGATCCTTACCCTCGCCTACCGAGCCATCAACGGCCTCGGACCCAACTACTTGAAAAAACGTGTCTCAATATCCCGTTCCATCAGATCCCTGAGATCCAATGACCTCCGCCTTCGGATCTCTCCCCGTTTTAGACTCACTAGAATGGGTGGCAGAGGGTTCAGTGTTATCGCGGCAAAATTGTGGAACGCTCTGCCAATCGATCTTAGATTCTGTCCTTCTGAATCCATCTTCCGGGCCAGACTCAAAACCTGGCTCTTTTCTGGACTCTGATTCTTATCCTGCTGTTTCCCTCCCTGCCCTTTTTCTCCTCACCTGGATGTTCAGATTCTAGCGCCGGGACACCCCCTCGGGGGTAGCTGTGCGCTCTACAAACTACATAAATAAATTAAATAAATAAATAAATATAAGTGACTTTCACTACTAGAAAGGCATTCTTTGCATTCAATCAGCTTTTATCAGTGTGTAGCAAATCCTAATTTATGCCAATCGACATTTATTGTAAACAGTGTATAATGGTACATTCATTTCTAGCCCCAGTGGGCAGACACTCGATGATCGCCCTAAAATGTACCCCATATTAAAATTATAAACGTGAGTATAAGGTGAAACATAACCAATAACACATGCAAAACAAGCTTGGTACCAAGTTCGTGAAGCCTCATGGAGGATGTAGTGACTCCATCTAAATGCATTCCCTGTAGTGCTCGATTAATGGTATAGATTCTCAGTAGTGAACCTGCATAAATTCACCATTTCAAGGATGAACTTAAGAATAATATAATAAATGGAAGAATGTAATTTGCGATCAATGTCTTTACAAAAGCGTTTTACATGCCGAAACACGTTGATGTTTTGCCTGCAGTTGGAGAATTCATTTGAATTTTCAATATGCCTTCAAGTGCCGTCATCGTCCAGGGTATGTATGTATATATATTCACTTAAAAAACCATAGGTTTCACACATGTTATAGTTAGCTGGACATTTCACTCGTGAAAAACCATTGAAATTCCCCCGTTATAGTTAGTGCAGGCAACTATAACTCATGTGACCGCAATCCTCTGCTGATGACGTCAGATATTACATCACTGTATTTAGATACTTATTTACCCATGTCTTCTTCCATTAATTTTTAGCTATACATATATTACAAATATTTTTTTTTCAGAAAGACACATATGTCATCAGTGATGTAATATCTGACGTCATCAGCAGAGGATTGCGGTCGCGTGAGTTATAGTTGCCTGCACTAACTATAACGGGGGAATTTCAATGGTTTTTCACGAGTGAAATGTCCAGCTAACTATAACATGTGTGAAACCTATGGTTTTTTAAGTGAATTTGCAAGGTTTTTTAAATGCTAATTCGTAACTATAACGTGTGTGAAACCTATGGTTTTTTCAGTGAATTTGTACGGTTTTTTAAATGCTAAGTTATGTATTTTTTTTTTTTTTTTAAGGTTTTTCACCGTGCGCGTACCGTACCGTACCGTGCGCGCGCTTTGGGCGCGCGGTGCGCTTCGCACACCGCGCTCCAACATTACGCAGTTCGCGGAATTTTTCCGTTTCTACCGTACGCGCACGCTACGCACACTCCGCGATTTTTCGCAAAAAAATTAAAGGAAATTTTGGCCCTTGGGGGTCCTTCTGGGACCTCCTGACAAAGGCTAGGGGGTCAGGAACTGTCCACCCTGCCCCATTTTCACGTTCTCCACCTTTGTTTTTCACCCTCTCAGACTGCGAGAGACAAAATGGCGGGCGACACTTCCTGGTTTCGACCGATTCGAATGTTTACTAGGATCTAACAACCAATCAGAATCGCGCTCGCGCACAGCAGCGTGCGCGTACGGTAAGTTTTACCGTACGCGCACGGTACGCGCTTAGAATTATATATATGCTTTTAAATGCTATTTTCTCAGGAAATACTGAACAGATTTACACCAGACCTGCAAAAGGCACCTCCCTGACCTGAGGACTACCTCTCTGCCAAATTTCAAGTAATTCTGTTCAGCCGTTCGGGCTGTAGCTTGGACTAAAGGTCCTATGGAAAAATGCATGGGGAAAACGCGTTTTGGGACCCCCCCCTTTTTCTCAGACCCCGCTTGACGAATCCCCCCGAGACTTTCAGGGAAGGAGCGGAGCGGAGCGCCCCACCTATTTTGAAAATTTCGCGAGGATTCGTCAATCGGCGCCAAAGTTATTCCAAATAGAATGTTGCGGATTTCCTATGGAAACACGATCCTAACTATAACTATCTACTGGCGACCGCCAGTAGATAATATATATATATACACACAAATATATATATATATATATATATACACACAAATATATATATACTATTGAGACGCCCACCAGGGGGCAAACACCTTCAAAAGCTGCAAGTGAGTGCGGGTGTGTTGTTCGGCCTCAAGATGCCTTGGCTCCTCCTCTGAAGAAGGTCAATGTGACCGAAATATATTAGGTAAAGGTAAACGCCAGAATTGCTTCTCTCGCCGCAAGGAGTGCAACTCGTACCCTTCTGTTGCAGAGAGGGTTTGGAGACATATATATATATATATATATATATATATATATATATATAAGGAAAAAATCTTCTCCCATGTATCCGGAAGAAAAACGAAGCTGTGTGCGGTTGGATAAATGCTTTATTCCTCAGTCAGCCATTCGTCAAACGCGTTTCGAGTGCGCAGCACCCTTGTTCACTGACGCTGAGTAAGGTTTTCACAACCATTTTAACTTGGCTTTCCACGTGACTATACAACTACATAGTGAGTGTATAAGAAGACAGACTCGTAGTTTTTACATATAGTCCTACGTTGTTGGCATACACATCACAATACGATTTCATTAGTATTAAACTAAAATAGTAAATCATGACCGACAGTGATTATTTTTTAGAAAACATTGTTCCGTCATCCATTGCACTTGTGAAATAAACGGTGTGAGTAATGCCCAAGTGGGCTTTCTTAATCCAACCATGTTGTTTGTTAAACAATGTTTTCCAGGAACCTATTCAAAGACTTTAGCCCCAGTGGGCTGTGTTGCCAATACAATGTATTAATTTGTTACATCTTGAGTCAATTTGCACATGGAAAGCTTTTCATGACTGAAAATTTGGTTAGGAACGATTATTCAAAACTAATTATCAAAGGTGAGTGTACATGTCCTCTTCAACATTCAAACCATCTGGCTGCTTAGAATTCAATTCTGTGACCTTCTGTGGGAAGATGATTATCTCCTAATAACGATAGATGTGTCAACACTCTACACGAGTATACGACACACCGATGGGATAAAGGCTGTCAAATATTTTCTAGGTTCAAACCCATAACAATGTGGGCCCATACCCAAATGCTCTTGTCAATGATCGAGAGATGTCTTACAAATAGTTATTATTGAACAAGGGTGCTGCGCACTCGAAACGCGTTTGACGAATGGCTGACTGAGGAATAAAGCATTTATCCAACCGCACATGGCTTCGTTTTTCTTCCGGATACATGGGAGAAGATTTTTTCCTTATTTGATAGAGACCGGCTTCCGTGCGGTCCATTGGCAACGAAGCAACTCTCGCTCAGGAGGAGGCATTTCATATACGGAAGACTCCAAGGCATATATATATATATATATATATATATATATATTCACTGAAAAAACCATAGGTTTCACACACGTTATAGTTAGGAATTAGCATTTAAAAAACCTTGCAAATTCACTGAAAAAACCATAGGTTTCACACAAGTTATAGTTAGCTGTACATTTCACTCGTAAAAAACCAATGAAATTCCACGTTATAGTTAGTGCAGGCAACTATAACTCACGCGACCGCAATCCTCTGCTAATGACATATGTGTCTTTATGAAAAAAAAATATTTGTAATATATGTATAGCTAAAATGTAATGGAACAAGACATGGGCAAATAAGTGTCTAAATACAGTATTAGCATCAGCAGAGGATTGCGGTCAGTTAGTGCCGCGCGGTGGGTCAGTTAGTGCCGCTGGATGGGCCATGTACGCACGATGCCCTTCGCGCACCGTCCGCACACGGAGGACATATTATGCGCTTCGTTGTGAAATGTTTTATATTAAATGTTCAGATATGTTTTATGCCATGCACAAAAGGTGCTCTCCGGGTACATTTTGCACACGGGGGGGGGGGGGGAAATATGGATTTTGTTTTTTTTTAATTTATTTTTTTCCGTAAGCTTATTCGGCGTTTTTTCAAAAAAAAAAATATATTTTTTGGCCTTGGATGGCCTTCTGGCACACCATAACCAAGGCTAGGTGGTTAGGAGCTGTCTAGCCTGCCCCCTTTTTATGATATCCAACTTTGTTTTTCCTCCCCCCCTCAGAGTGCGAGAGAGAAAATGGCGGCCGACACTTCCTGGTTTCGACCGATTCGAATGTTTACTAAGATCTAACAGCCAATCAGAATCGCGCTCGCGCACGGCACCGTACGCGTACGGTAAGCTTACGGTGCGCGCTCGGAGCGCGCTTACAGATATATATATTGATTTAAATGCTATTTTCTCAGGAACTACTGAACAGATTTACACCAGACCTACAAAAGGCACTTCCTTGACCTGAGGACTACCTCTCTGCCAAATTACAAGTAATTCTGTTCAGCCGTTCGGGCTGTAGCTAGGTCCTATGGAAAAATGCATGGGGAAAACGCGTTTTGGGACCCCCCTTTTTTCTCAGCCCCCGCTTGACGAATCCCCCCGAGACTTTCAGGGTAGGAGCGGAGCGTAGCTCCCCATTAGTTTTGAAAATTTCGCGAGGATTCGTCGACCGGCGCCAAAGTTATTCCAAATAGAATGTTGCGGATTTCCTATGGAAACAGGGTCCTAACTATAACTACCTACTGGCGACCGCCAGTAGGTAATATATATATATATATATATATATATATATATATATATATATATGAAAGAAAACTTGCCGTACACCTCCATGCAAATCCGCTGGAACAGAACGAGAATGGACCCAATTGCTTGCTTGATTAGTTGTTTATTGCAAGCAACACTCCACTATGACGCGTTTCGGCAGCTCCTCTGCCTTGATCACATGACAGCGCTTACACGGCAGGACTTCATTTTTAAAGTGAAAATGCTAGGTCACATGGTGCAATGAACATAGAAAACAGACCTATGCATACATATTTACATCAATGTAGGATTTAAAACCTTACAAGAAAAATTAAATAAATATAATATTTAAAGAGTTAAAAGCTTAATGCATATTGTATTTCCCGTTGTTGTGAACTGCGGCTGGATAAAGGAGTAGAATTTCCGTTCCTACACTACAAGATCCATGATTCAGAGGTGTAGCTGCAGGCACCGCCCACTTGGGAAGTACTGACACAGGCGTTACTGCAGCTTGGAAGCTTGAGACATCTCGTTTGGAGTACCCGCCCCTGGACTCGTGAATGAGTGCCTCAACCAATCGTAGAGGGACACTCTATTTTAAAAGGTGAACAGTGAATGACTATGTTAGAAGGCATCTGAGGAAGGCGACTACGCTGAAATGCATCATGCCGATCATTGCACTGCAAATAAAGGAGTTAATTCTACTTACCTGTGTGGGCTCAAGTCCTTCTCTGATGGGGAGGGACATTGGTTCTGATGTTTGGTGCTCGCCACGAGCACTTCGAGCCCCGATCCTCAAGAGTCCGGCGATTTGTGGAACTTTTGGTTTTGCCTCAAAGCGCTTGGGGAAGCGCCGGACCGCCACACTCAGCAGCGATGTGTTAAGCCAGGATCCGCTGGGCCATGACTACTTGGCTACACCCATGCTCATTGTAGTGGTGGGTGTCAAGACCCGTTGTTGTGAACTGCGGCTGGATAAAGGAGTAGAATTTCCGTTCCTACACTACAAGATCCATGATTCAGAGGTGTAGCTGCAGGCACCGCCCACTTGGGAAGTACTGACACAGGCGTTACTGCAGCTTGGAAGCTTGAGACATCTCGTTTGGAGTACCCGCCCCTGGACTCGTGAATGAGTGCCTCAACCAATCGTAGAGGGACACTCTATTTTAAAAGGTGAACAGTGAATGACTATGTTAGAAGGCATCTGAGGAAGGCGACTACGCTGAAATGCATCATGCCGATCATTGCACTGCAAATAAAGGAGTTAATTCTACTTACCTGCGTGGGCTCAAGTCCTTCTCTGATGGGGAGGGACATTGGTTCTGATATATATATATATATATATATATATATATATATATATATATATATATATATATATATATATATATATATATATATATATATATATATATATATATATATATATAAAAGAAAACTTGCCGTACACCTCCATGCAAATCCGCTGGAACAGAACGAGAATGGACCCAATTGCTTGCTTGATTAGTTGTTTATTGCAAGCAACACTCCACTATGACGCGTTTCGGCAGCTCCTCTGCCTTGATCACATGACAGCGCTTACACGGCAGGACTTCATTTTTAAAGTGAAAATGCTAGGTCACATGGTGCAATGAACATAGAAAACAGACCTATGCATACATATTTACATCAATGTAGGATTTAAAACCTTACAAGAAAAATTAAATAAATATAATATTTAAAGAGTTAAAAGCTTAATGCATATTGTATTTCAATATCCTTGATATTGTGGCAACTCTATATTTGTATTTAATTATGTCATACATGGTCGGTCTCAATCGTAACAGCATAAATGCCAGAAACATCCTGTTATATATTAGCGTCCATTGCCCTGAACCTCTTTGTGAAACCAGTTGTGCCAAACGAATAAAACCGTGTACCCAATAAAATTGATCAAGTAAGAAAACCAGTGCTAAAATGTTAAAGTGCATGTACTAAAAAATGTGCGAGAAAACTATTATTCATGTATACTCAACCCGTGTGTATGAATATACAGATAGCTTAAATTGATTCTTTTTGTCACAGTCCTATTTAATCTAAAAATGTGTATTCTAACAATGAATTTCGCAAAAACAAGGGAAAGAGTATTCTTATCAGTATGTTCAAAGGACTAATGAAGACAATTCTGTCCACAGGATAATTTGATAATGAGGGGTTGGGCTATTTCGGATAATTATCTCATTATATCATATACATATAAATAATATAATGGTTGTTTGATAATAAATATAACTTATTAAATATATAAATATATAAATATATGAATAAATAAATTATCAAGGCTTACAGATATTATTCCTAAAACTCCTTTAAAAAAAGTTGGCATAATAACAACTTTCAGTATAAAATGATGTCCTGTGCAAATAGATCGATTGAACAAAAGATAAAAAAACCCTAAGAGTTAAATGGTTAAAGGGTATTAGGAACTATCTTTATGAGTGAGGAGATAATGTGCAATACTAATAAAAAGATATAGATTGTAAGATACAGATATATACATTTGTCCTTAAAGATAGCCCTAAACATACAGTACTGCTTGTAGAACAAATGATGCCAGATGTTGTAGTGTATCACTCTCTTAGTCAAGGTAAGTGTGAAGATCCTCGCTGGTGTTGAGTCCCCCTGGATGTTTGGTATCCAATTCAAGAATATACCGTGTTTCAAGGCGTCTAAGTTTGGCTTCCCGATCGCCACCTCTGCCTAGTGGTGGCACCGTATCAATGACATAGTATTGTAAACATTTAAGATTGCTGTCATGTTGTGTCTTAAAATGCATTGCTACAGGGTAGCTGGGGTCGTTGTTGATGATGGCCCTGATATGCTGTAATATGCGCTTATGGACTTGTAATTTGGTGCTGCCTATGTATAAAAGGTTACAAGAACACTGTAGGACATATACAGCGTAATCAGTGCGACAAGTCAGATGTTGTTTGATTTCCCATGGCCTATCATTGAAAGCTGTTTGATATGTGGTTCTATTTGAAGCATAGTTACACGCTTTACAAACAGAACATTTAAAAAAACCTTTCCTAGCCACCAACCAACTAGCTTTTTCATATTCTTCAGGATTTTTCTTGACCAGAGCGTTCGCCATAGTGGCTGCTCTTCTATATGAAAAGGACGGTTGTTTGGGCAAGAGAGTTCCAATTACCGGATCATCATGAACTATTGGCCAGTTCCTTCTTATTATAGTTCTAAGCTGTTGCTCCTGTTTAGAGTAAGTGAGGATAAGTCTAGTGGGCTCTGCTGAAATCTCCCTCCTATTCTTATTTGCGATGCCAGCCTGCAACCCTTCCTGTCTTACAAATTTTCTTGATTTGACTATCGCAGTTTCGATAGTTGCGCTATTATACCCTCTGTCCAGAAAACGCTGTTTACACTCTTGTTGTTTGATATTACAGTCTTCTTCCTCACTACAAATTCTACGAATTAGAAGCATTTCCCCGTAGGGAATGCTATGTATTAAATGTGGGGGATGTGCGCTTGATACGTGTAATAGAGTGTTACCTGCTGTTTCCTTACGGTGTAATGAAGTAGTCATTTTGTTGTTTACTATGTTAATCTGGACATCTAAGAAGGTTATGCTTGTGTAACGGATGGTAGAAGGGAACTGTAAGTTTACATCATTTACGTTCAATCGATTGACAAAGTCACATGCTTTTTCCTGGGTTCCCTGCCATACTATGAAAAGATCATCTATATATCGTAGCCAACAGACCACATTATTTTTATATATAGACTCATATGTTTTTATGAGGACCAACTCCTCCCACCAGCCCATGAACAGGCAAGCGTAACTGGGGGAGAAGCTGGCCCCCATAGCTACGCCCTGAATTTGCTGGAACATCTGGTGTTTAAACATAAACATATTATTCTCCAAACAGAAACCTAACATGTCCATAATCATCTTGTTATGTTGTGCAAATTGCAATGGTCTATTAGCCAAAAAGTAATCAACTGCTTTCAGACCATCCTGGTTCCTTATGCATGTATACAATGAGGATACATCTAAGGCTAAGAGCAGATATCCCTCTTGCCATTCGACATTAGCAATTTTTTTGATGAAATCCCCCGTATCCTGCACAAATGAGTTCAATTTTTTAACCTGTTCTTGAAGAAAAACATCTATATAGCATGACATGTTTTCTAATGGTCCATTGATGGCAGCTATTATGGGTCTTCCAGGGGGTTTGTCAATATTTTTATGAACCTTGGGGATAAAGTACATAGATGGTGTCTTGGGATGTTCTATTTTTAAATATTTTAACTCTTCCATGCTAAGCAGGCCCATACTTTTCCAGGCCAGTAGTTTAGAATGAAATTGATTCTGCATGGCTTTGTATTTCAATACCGTACTTCTACGGTAGCACTGCACATCATTTAGTTGTAAATAAGCTTTCTCCAAGTATTCCTTTATTGGCCATAAAACAATGTTTCCCCCTTTATCAGAATTTCTGATTACGATGTTGTTTTCTTTTTTCAATTTCGTGATCAATTGATTGTATTTCCTTTTGCGGTTTGTCATTTTACTTTTTTGCTTGTTGATGTTCATATTCAATTTTTTAAATTGTGCCACGACCTGTTCATTAAAGACGTCGATAGAGTCACGAGGCATAATAGGCATACATTTGGATTTTGTCTTAAAGGGAGTGATAGGTTTTGTGTTGATGTTAGGTTCCAAAGATTGATCCATGAGGATTGAATCGAAGGATGGGCCTTGGCTTGATTCGCTTGGGAATATATTTGATTCCTTTGCCAGGTCCTGAAGGTTTCTTAAAGCTTCTAGGTCTGCAACCAGGAGCTCACAAGTATCACTCGTATTGGTTGCCATACCTACACTTTCCCCTCTAGAACGAGATTTTAGTTCATGAAATTTTTTGAGTTTTAGCTTGCGAATAAATTTATAAACGTCCACCCGAGTGGTAGGATAGTCGAAGTCAGACTGAGGACAGTATGATAATCCCAAGGATAATAATTGTTTTTCTGCTTGGGTCAGGTTGATGTCAGCCAGATTAATTATCGTTTTTGTCATTGAAGTTATAGATGGCAGGTTATTTACTGTCTGTTCCTCCATCCTCCCCGTCGTCCTCTCCCCCTGTTTGGCAGTTTGTTGTAGGTGGCGCTTCCTTGCTTGTCTCCTTTGTCTTCTAGACGCTGTTCGTCGTTTTTTGACGGTTGGTTGCGCGGCCTCAGTGTTTCCCTTCTACTTCTTCTCATGTAATCAAGTTCCTCACTAAGAGTGGGTTTGTTAGCATTAGCTTGTGTCCGGTCCATTCTTCCTTCTGCTTCCGATTCGCTCTCGACAGCCGAGCTCGATTAATGGTATAGATTCTCAGTAGTGAACCTGCATAAATTCACCATTTCAAGGATGAACTTAAGAATAATCGAATAAATGGAAGAATGTAATTTGCGATCAATGTCTTTACAAAAGCGTTTTACATGCCGAAACACGTTGATGTTTTGCCTGCAGTTGGAGAATTCATTAGAATTTTCAATATGCCTTCAAGTGCCGTCATCGTCCAGGGTATGTATGCATATATATATATACACACACACAAATATATATATATATACATACACCCACATATATATATATATATATATATATATATATTACCTACTGGCGGTCGCCAGTAGGTAGTTATAGTTAGGACCACGTTTCCATAGGAAATCCGCAACATTCTATTTTGAATAACTTTGGCGCCGGTCGACGAATCCTCGCGAATTTTTCAAAATAGGTGGGGCGCTACGCTCCGCTCCTTCCCTGAAAGTCTCGAGGGGATTCGTCAAGCGGGGGCTGAGATAAAAGGGGGGTCCCAAAACGCGTTTTTCCCATGCATTTTTCCATAGGACCTTTAGACACAGCTACAGCCCGAACGGCTGAACAGAATTACTAGAAATTTGGCAGAGAGGTAGTCCTCAGGTCAAGGAAGTGCCTTTTGTAGGTTTGGTGTAAATCTGTTCAGTAGATTCTGAGAAAATAGCCTTTAAATCAATATATATATCTGAGCCAGCTTACGATGCGCTTACGGTACGCTTACCGTACGCGTACGGTGGCGTGCGCGAGCGCGATTCTGATTGGCTCTTAGATCTTAGTAAACATTCGAATCGGTCGAAACCAGGAAGCGGCGGCCGCCATTTCGTGTGTTTCACTCAGAAAAAAAAGAGTGATAACAAGAAAAGGGGGCAAGGAGGAGAGTTACAGACCCCCTAACATTTGTAAGGGGGTCAAAGAAGGACAGAAAAGTACAAAGAAAACATTTATTGATTTTAAAAAAAATCACGGGGTACACGTACGGTAAGCGTACGGTAAAAATAGAAATGAAAATCAGATTTAAGTGTTTAGATATTAGGGGGCTCTAAAAAGAGCCGTTGTGTTTATTAAGTGATTTTTTAGTGGTACCTACAAGTAAGTACCGATGCAGAGTCTAAGGTTCAAGAGGAAGACTCTGTTCCCTTCATCATTGAAGTGTACACCATCTCCTCTATAAATGTCTTGCATGTCATAACGCAAGTTGTTGTGGTAAATGGAACCCATACCATAGTCACGGAGGAAAGCAGAAACAGATTTGTTGACGTGCTTTCTTGCTTTGTCAATCTGCGGACAGAAATGATTGGACCAGTTCCATTTTTGCCTTTGGCATATGTTAGAAAACACAAAGGCAGTTTTAGGGAAAAGTGAAAACAGTTGTGCAAAGGTCTCCTTCATAAGCATTTCCAGACCTACCCCAGTCAAAGTGCCTAGGTCATTGCCACCACAGTGCACTATTATGAGGTCAGGGTGTTGGATGTGCATGAAGGATTTCACCAATGGCATCAATTGGTGCCACTTTAACCCTCTCTGACCAATCCATTTAATGTCTACATTTGGCAAAGCAAGGTCTCTCACCATATCTGTTTTCTCTGCATACTTTTCACCCCAGAAGACATAGCTGTGCCCTACAATCCACACTGTGAACATCTTCAAAGGAGAACTGGATGCACTCAGGAGGTGTCTTTCAGTAGAATGGCAATATGAAAAGAAAGACAGTTTGGAAATGGAGGCATACATATTTTTTTTTTTTTTAAAAGAACTGATTGGCTGTTTCATACCATTCTAGAATAAAAACTAGGCTGTATGTGTAAATTAATAGAAGCATGTTTTGTATTGGTACAGAAAAATGTGTTACCAAAGAACAGTACTATGGATTTGCTGTTAGGTTTGAAAAGTCAAGCACTCTTGCTCTTTGGAATTGAAACATTGTTTGGCGAACTTCTGACCTGACTCCACACAGCAGTGTTCCATGAGCTGTTGCTATGGTAGCAGGCAGAAGTCAAGTTGGGGGAAGGGTACTAGGCAGAAGTCAAGTTGGGGGAAGGGTACTTTTGGAAAAGGGTTGGGTTTTCAACCAATAGAAATGTGTGATTACATTTGAAAAAAAGGGGCAAGCACTGAGATTTGAAACTAACATGTATATGTGTGGAAAAAGAGAGGGAAAGTTTGCCATTATCTGGTTCTGCTGAGAGGAGAGAGGTGTAGAGAACAGAGATCCTGGCTCTGATAATCTGCTGTTTGAGTGCCACATTTCTTTCACAACTAACTAATTTTAAAGGTGAGTTTAGAGTCTGAGAGGGGATGTATATGGTAAATTAAGAAATGAATAATAGAAATGCAATTCTTTTTGTTGAAGTTGTGTTTATTATTTTCTGTTTTGGGAGAAATTTAAATGTGAGGAACATGTAAAATAATATGGACTATGTTTTCACAATAAATTAAGGTGTACTGGTATAATAAAAGAATAGTTTAAGGGTTTGAGGTTGGACTCAGTAATGCAAATACATTCAGCATCACTAAGGCTGGTTGCCCTTGCTGGAGTGTAGGCAGACACCCAGGTTACAAATGATGCTGGTCTGAAAAAGCAGTTTGGACATGTGCTTTGTAAAAAATCTGAAAAGTGGATTCATAATGTGTCAGTCTGTAAAAGTGTTTATCACTTGCCAAAAAAAAGAGCAGTAAGTGTGCTTTCAAATTGGCAAAGAAATTTCGTTTTGTGACTAATGTGAAAACATGACTCTGTGTGCAAATAGGAATTACAGGCAGAGATTTATTGCGTATTTCTCTGGTGATTTCACAGTTGCATTAGATGGAAAGGGGGAGACATTTTTTGGTGCAGTAGCAGACTCTTAGCACACAGGTAGCTGCTTACCATGTGGAATCATGCACAGTATTCACAAGCGAGTGGGGTTTGAGGTTTCAGTCAGTAATGCAAATACATTCAGCATCACTAAGGCTGGTTGCCCTTGCTGGAGTGTAGGCAGACACCCAGGTTACAAATGATGCTGGTCTGAAAAGCAGTTTGGACATGTGCTTTGTAAAAAATCTGAAAAGTGGATTCATAATATGTCAGTCTGTAAAAGTGTTTATCACTTGCCAAAAAAAAGAGCAGTAAGTGTGCTTTCAAATTGGCAAAGAAATTTCGTTTTGTGACTAATGTGAAAACATGACTCTGTGTGCAAATAGGAATTACAGGCATAGATTTATTGCGTATTGCTCTGGTGATTTCACAGTTGCATTAGATGGAAAGGGGGAGACATTTTTTGGTGCAGATGCAGACTCTTAGCACACAGGTAGCTGCTTACCATGTGGAATCATGCACAGTATTCACAAGCGAGTGGGGTTTGAGGTTTCAGTCAGTAATGCAAATACATTCAGCATCACTAAGGCTGGTTGCCCTTGCTGGAGTGTAGGCAGACACCCAGGTTACAAATGATGCTGGTCTGAAAAAGCAGTTTGGACATGTGCTTTGTAAAAAATCTGAAAAGTGGATTCATAATGTGTCAGTCTGTAAAAGTGTTTATCACTTGCCAAAAAAAAGAGCAGTAAGTGTGCTTTCAAATTGGCAAAGAAATTTCGTTTTGTGACTAATGTGAAAACATGACTCTGTGTGCAAATAGGAATTAGAGGCAGAGATTTATTGCGTATTGCTCTGGTGATTTCACAGTTGCATTAGATGGAAAGGGGGATACATTTTTTGGTGCAGAAGCAGACTCTTAGCACACAGGTAGCTGCTTACCATGTGGAATCATGCACAGTATTCACAAGCGAGTGGGGTTTGAGGTTTCAGTCAGTAATGCAAATACATTCAGCATCACTAAGGCTGGTTGCCCTTGCTGGAGTGTAGGCAGACACCCAGGTTACAAATGATGCTGGTCTGAAAAAGCAGTTTGGACATGTGCTTTGTAAAAAATCTGAAAAGTGGATTCATAATGTGTCAGTCTGTAAAAGTGTTTATCACTTGCCAAAAAAAAGAGCAGTAAGTGTGCTTTCAAATTGGCAAAGAAATTTCGTTTTGTGACTAATGTGAAAACATGACTCTGTGTGCAAATAGGAATTACAGGCAGAGATTTATTGCGTATTGCTCTGGTGATTTCACAGTTGCATTAGATGGAAAGGGGGAGACATTTTTTGGTGCAGAAGCAGACTCTTAGCACACAGGTAGCTGCTTACCATGTGGAATCATGCACAGTATTCACAAGCGAGTGGGGTTTGAGGTTTCAGTCAGTAATGCAAATACATTCAGCATCACTAAGGCTGGTTGCCCTTGCTGGAGTGTAGGCAGACACCCAGGTTACAAATGATGCTGGTCTGAAAAAGCAGTTTGGACATGTGCTTTGTAAAAAATCTGAAAAGTGGATTCATAATGTGTCAGTCTGTAAAAGTGTTTATCACTTGCCAAAAAAAAGAGCAGTAAGTGTGCTTTCAAATTGGCAAAGAAATTTCGTTTTGTGACTAATGTGAAAACATGACTCTGTGTGCAAATAGGAATTACAGGCAGAGATTTATTGCGTATTGCTCTGGTGATTTCACAGTTGCATTAGATGGAAAGGGGGAGACATTTTTTGGTGCAGAAGCAGACTCTTAGCACACAGGTAGCTGCTTACCATGTGGAATCATGCACAGTATTCACAAGCGAGTGGGGTTTGAGGTTTCAGTCAGTAATGCAAATACATTCAGCATCACTAAGGCTGGTTGCCCTTGCTGGAGTGTAGGCAGACACCCAGGTTACAAATGATGCTGGTCTGAAAAAGCAGTTTGGACATGTGCTTTGTAAAAAATCTGAAAAGTGGATTCATAATGTGTCAGTCTGTAAAAGTGTTTATCACTTGCCAAAAAAAAGAGCAGTAAGTGTGCTTTCAAATTGGCAAAGAAATTTCGTTTTGTGACTAATGTGAAAACATGACTCTGTGTGCAAATAGGAATTAGAGGCAGAGATTTATTGCGTATTGCTCTGGTGATTTCACAGTTGCATTAGATGGAAAGGGGGAGACATTTTTTGGTGCAGAAGCAGACTCTTAGCACACAGGTAGCTGCTTACCATGTGGAATCATGCACAGTATTCACAAGCGAGTGGGGTTTGAGGTTTCAGTCAGTAATGCAAATACATTCAGCATCACTAAGGCTGGTTGCCCTTGCTGGAGTGTAGGCAGACACCCAGGTTACAAATGATGCTGGTCTGAAAAAGCAGTTTGGACATGTGCTTTGTAAAAAATCTGAAAAGTGGATTCATAATGTGTCAGTCTGTAAAAGTGTTTATCACTTGCCAAAAAAAAGATCAGTAAGTGTGCTTTCAAATTGGCAAAGAAATTTTGTTTTGTGACTAATGTGAAAACATGACTCTGTGTCCAAATAGGAATTACAGGCAGAGATTTATTGCGTATTGCTCTGGTGATTTCACAGTTGCATTAGATGGAAAGGGGGAGCCTTTTTTTGGTGCAGAAGCAGACTCTTAGCACACAGGTAGCTGCTTACCATGTGGAATCATGCACAGTATTCACAAGCGAGTGGGGTTTGAGGTTTCAGTCAGTAATGCAAATACATTCAGCATCACTAAGGCTGGTTGCCCTTGCTGGAGTGTAGGCAGACACCCAGGTTACAAATGATGCTGGTCTGAAAAAGCAGTTTGGACATGTGCTTTGTAAAAAATCTGAAAAGTGGATTCATAATGTGTCAGTCTGTAAAAGTGTTTATCACTTGCCAAAAAAAAGAGCAGTAAGTGTGCTTTCAAATTGGCAAAGAAATTTCGTTTTGTGACTAATGTGAAAACAAATGTAGTAATATATTTAAATAAAATAAAGGATTTTTTTTTTAGTTTTTTTCAGGTATTGCTGAAGAGCAGTGAACAAAATTTAAGATGCCTACAAAATCCAGAGTAAAAAAAGAGCAGTAAAAAAACCTATATTTGAAGACAACTGGAGGACCTAAGTTAGTTGAAGATGCTCATGTTGGGAAGAAGAAAAAATCTTCTGGTAAGCAAAAAAAAGATTTTCTAAGGAACATATTCAAAAAAAGGAAAAATGTACAAAATGTCTGTACTGGAAAGAATGATTTGAATCGAAAAGGACAGGAAAAAATTGAGAATTTAGTTAATGCAAATATACCTTCTGCAACTCAAAAGATAAACTTAAACAGAAAAACAGTGTTTAAAGAGATACGTAGAAAAATGTTTCAGAGGAGAGTTATGTCCAATTTGATAAAGGATGTGAAGAAATATAAGCAAAAGGCAAAGTTTTATAAGAGAAAAAAAGAAATTGAAGCCATTGCAGCAAAGGCATTAGCATTAAAAAGGAAACTATTTATTTTAATTTTGAATAGGATGCGTACATTAGACAAAATGGTTAATGTACTGAAATCACATAGCAAATGGAAAAGAGTAGTGAACAGAACAAACTTTTGTAAAGTGTTTTTAGGAAAATGGATGCATAGTTCAAGTAGTGAACCTTTTTTTAATGAAGAGAGCTATTTTCAAAGTAATAGTTTGCTGCATGCAGTTGACACCAGAGGTCGTGCTTATGAAGTGAAAAATGGTTGCATAATGGAGAAGGAGATAATGGTTCCAAGAGATGAGGTACAAGTGATGGCGGATGAGGCTATGGGGAGACGTCCTAAAGCCCCAGTGTACACTTGGAATTGTAGTAGTATTTGCACTGTGCGTCAGGAATCTATTGATACATTTCGTGAGTTTCTAAGAGAATATAGCAAAAAAAGTGTGAAACAGAAGATTAAGGTGCTTCAAAGTCTAGATCCATGCAGAGTGAGAGAGAATACTGGTTTGCAGGGTCATTCTCTGGCTTGTCTATCTAGAAAAGTGTGTAATAGTGTTTTCCATCATTTTAGGATGCTGGCTGTTCATCATACTGAAATGAGAAAGTTTGTGAGACGGTTGTATTTTGCTAAAAGTCCAGCAATAAAGTTAGATGAATTGAATAGGGCTCTGTTCCGTGGAACGGTATCAGATGTAGAGAAGGTTGTTGATGAAATTCAGTTTTGTTACTTTGGTCCTGAACAAAACAGTGCAGAGAAGGACACAGTAAATGAGGAAGAAGTGGAAGAAAATGTAGAACCCTCTGTAAGTAAGACATTTAATGATCACATAACAAAATTTGCAATAATCTCTAATGAAAGACCAAATATAACTTGTATTTGTTGCCGCAGAACTCATTATAGAAAACAAACCAGGTATGTTGATCTCTACAGAAAGAGTGAAAATGAAGATAATTATAAGTGGAAGGATTTTGCCACCTATATATTTCTTGAAAATTGATTTGAATTGGGTGAAGTTCAGCGTATTTGTAAATACTGTTACAACAAGTTAGAGGAAAATAGAATGCCGACCAGAGCTGTATATAATAATTTAGAATTGGATGCTATTCCTGCTGAACTTTCTGAATTAAATACATATGAGTCTATACTCATTCAATGTGTTCATCCGTTCCAGACCATAGTACGTATGGAGCCCAAAACTGGTAAATTACCTCCTCCAGATTTACTGAGAGGTTTAAAAGGTAGAGTGGTGTATTTGCCCTTGGATTTGAAAAACAATATGGAAACTATTGATGCGGATACTTTGGAAACTGAACCATTAATTATTCTGGTTAATGGTGTACCTACAAAGAATAAGAAGATTTGGCAGGAGCTGGTAGATGTACGGAAAGTACAAAGAGCAAATTTGTATTTGAAAAGGAATAACAAATGGTATGAATCAATTTATATAGAAGAAGAAGAAGAAGACACAGAAACACCAACTGGACAAATTGAAAAAGTGGACAAGTCAAAGGAAGAAGAAATTTATGAACATTTTAGCATACATCCTCTTCATTCAAAAGAAGTTATGGGAGACAATATTGATGTATTTCAGATGAAGAAAGCAAAAGGAACTCCCGTGAGTGTATGGGAGGAGAGCTTGGAAGCTCGATGTTTTCCCCAGCTGTTTCCTAAAGGAAAAGGAGGACGATACGATGAACGTCCGGAACAGATTCCAGCTTCTGAGTATCGGACTACAAGACTATATGCTGAAGATCCCAGATTTCGACAAAGTATTCCTTATTTGTTCCATCTTTTATTTGACAGCGACTTGTCTGCACTGTCTTATGCAGTAAATCACATTTTAAAAAGTGGAGTACATTTACAAAATGTGTCTGCTAAGGATTTTATGGAGAAAGTGCAGCACCGAGATGATCATTTGGAAACACAACTGATCAATCTGATGGCTTGTCAGCGTGGGACAAATGAATATTGGTACAGACGCCATGGTGAATCAAAATGCATGTTACGGAATTTAGGAACACCAACATGGTTCCTTACCCTAAGCTGTGCTGAGTACGCTTGGGATGATTTACTGGATTTTCTACGAGAGGCAAATTCAAACATTAAAAACATCGAATACAAAACAGCAGGAGAACTGTGCTCATTGGATCCGGTTAATGTTTGCAGATATTTCAATCATAGATTTGAGGCTATGATGTCCTTCATCTGCAATAAAAAAAATCCACCTCTAGGAGAAGTAGTGGATTTCTTTTGGAGAAAAGAGTACCAGGCAAGAGGTGCTCCTCATATTCATATGCTGTTGTGGATCAAGGATGCCCCAAAGTTTGGAACAGATACTGATGAAGCAGTGTTATCTTACATTGAAGAATATGCAACATGTGCTATACCAAAAAGCACAGAAGAGAAAAAGTTAAAGGAGCAAGTTTTACGTTTCCAAAGTCATCGGTGTGGAAAATACTGTCGACGGAAATACAAGAGCAAAGATAAATACTACACTAAATGTCGATTTGGATTTCCTAGACCTGTTCTTTCAAATGGAAGAGTTAACAGTTTTATGTCAGCTGTGAGACATACTATCACAAGAAAATCACCTAAGAATACCTACAACCTTAAAAGAAAAGAAGAATCAAAAAATATAAATGACTACAACCCAGTGATTTTATCCATGTGGAACGCTAACATGGATATACAGTATGTAGCTGACAATTCCATTGCTGTTGCTCGATATGTAACGTCTTACATTACGAAATCAGAAAAAACAGAATTGAAGGAAATGTGGGAAGAGATTTCTCACGAGAAAACTGTCAGTAAGAAGCTGTACAGTTTCAGTTTGAAGATGTTATCGCATCGAGAAATTGGATCCTACGAATGTTCAGATAGGTTATCTTCTGCAAGTCTCTACTCGAAATCAAGAAGAATAATTTGGGCAAGTTTAGGCCTTGCAGCAATGAGAAATCGGGTACTGAAATCTGTTGGAGAAATTGAATATTTGGCCGAGAATGACCCAGAAAGTACAGATATTTTGAAATCAAACATGTTGGATACATATTACCCAAAGAGAAGTCATCATCTGGAGAACATGTGTCTCTATGAAGTGCTGCAGAACTACATTTATTCACGGAAAGCCGCAGAAGACATCAACAATGGAAAATATAAAGTTATTGGTGAGGAAGGATGTTTGGTGAAGCAAACAAAAGGAAGTTTGATAAATCACCGGAAGCTGAGTTGCGACACTACTGACAAAAAGGAATTTTACTACTTGGCTCTTTTACAGCTGTTTAAACCATGGCGTACAGAGGATGAACTACTGGGAGAATTTCAAAGCTATGAAGATTCATTTAATGCTTGCAAAGACAGCATACAATGCAGAACATTCACAACTTATCTGCAAATGTTAAATGAAGAAATTGAACAGGAAACTACAATTGCAGCAGAAATAGCTAGAGACAGTTCTCAGGACAGCCAAAGTTCAGGAACACTCAGTCAAGATCCCCTAGGACAACCAATCGTTGAAAATGAAGCATCAATAGCCATGAATGAAGTGGAAACAGCTATGAATCAAGCTCAAGAAGAATTTATAGACTTACAAAATTTGGAAAGACAACTGAATCAAGAGCAGCAACAAATTTATGAAGAGATCAGAAACAAAATTGATCACGGATTTCTACATGAAAAAAAAGAGTGCTCATGCACATCATTTCATCCAATCAGGATGTATGTAAGCGGACAAGCTGGAACTGGAAAAAGTTTCCTTATAAAAGTCATCAGAAGCTACCTACAGCAAAAAACGGATTCTACTTTGTCTTGTGTGGTTACTGCTCCAACTGGGTTAGCAGCATATAACATAAAAGGAATCACTTTACATCGTTTGCTAATGTTACCAGTGGAGCATGAGAACAAAATACAATACAACAAGCTAACTGGAGAAGCATGCTTGGACGTTTCAAGAGTATTGAAGAAGATGCAAGTTCTCATTATTGATGAGGTGAGCATGGTATCGAACTTAATGCTTGCCTTTGTGCATTTAAGAATGCAGCAAATTCTGAAGTCAGACTATGACGTGTTATTTGGAGGAAAACACGTCATAGTTTTTGGAGATCTTTTGCAACTTACTCCAGTTAAAGGACAACCAGTGTTTAATACTGTGACACATGAAGACACGAAGAAGTCATTGGGAAGCATCGGTAATGCAAATATTTGGTCCTTCTTTGAGTACAAGGAACTTACAACTAATATGAGGCAAGCAAACGATGAAGAATATGGAAGTATTCTGAAAGATATCAGGATTGGACTACTCACAGAAGCTGGCAAAAAAGCATTACAGACTCGGCTGCTACATAATTTATTTCCAAAGGAAGAAATAGTTGCAGAGAAGATATACAAGAACATTGCAGAAAACAAAAGTGTCATCTGCTTAATGCCAACTCTACGTGAATGCTCAATATTCAATGAGAAGCTTTTGAAATTGGAAAAGGAAGATATCAGGAAATTGGAAGCAGTGGACAAAATTGAGGATGGAAGAATTACTGTCACATTAACAGGCACACTGAAAAATATATTGGATTCACTAGAGAAGAAGATTTCCAAAACAGCTGGATTAGAAAAAAATCTATATGTTTGCATGAACTGTAGAGTATTTTTAAGGAGAAATTTGGATGTTGAAAAAGGTTTAGTTAATGGAGCTATGGGAAGAGTTGTGGGTTTTATTAATTATCAGAAAAAAGATGGAATTGAATGTTTAAAAATAAAATTTGATCAGATAGAAGAAGTTAAAGATATTTGTCGTTGTACAGTTCGTTTCATGCTTGTGAAAGACTTATATGTACGTAGGAAGCAGTTTCCGTTTTCTCTAGCATATGCTGTAACTATTCACA
Organism: Triturus cristatus; assembly: GCF_964204655.1. NCBI lineage: Eukaryota > Metazoa > Chordata > Amphibia > Caudata > Salamandridae > Triturus > Triturus cristatus. The sequence continues at coordinate 1,073,434,128 of NC_140593.1, read as the reverse complement.
AGTCTCAAGGATTGACTGTAGATTGTGCATTTGTGAACATTGGTTCAACTGTGTTCAAAGAAGGTATGGCATATGTTGCTTTGTCACGAGTGAAAACATTATCAGGTTTATTCATGATAGACTTTGATGATTCAAAAGTTAGTGCTGATACAAACTGTGTAAAGGAGTATAATAGATTAAGAAGAAGCTATGCTCCTCATTTAGGTCAGTATCCTGTGTTGGAGAAACGTGTAGTTTCTCGTAAATGGAGAAATGAGAATATCTGTAATGAAGATGTAGAGAGGAGGGAAAAAAAGAGGAGTGATGTAATTGCAAGCAAAAAGAATAAGGAAAATGAAGAACAGGTTGTAGGATGTCATTTTGAAAATAGCTCTGGTGTCAACTGCTACGCAAATGTAGTGCTGAATGTTGCATTTTATCTGGAAAGTTTGCAAGAGCAGATAATAGAAAATCAGGGAAAAAGATTCTGTACTGTGCTGAGTCTCCTTTTTGAAAAGCTGAGTAATGATAAAACTCAAATAGAAAGTGCTACTGAAATTAGAAAACTTTTAGATGTATGTTCAGGACGAACACAGTTTTCTCAAAATGTACAGCAAGATGCACAGGAATTCTTGATGTATTTTCTTCAGGTACTGGAAGAGGAAGGGGTACAAATACAAAATATGTTTGGTCTCTCTTATAAATGGGAACATAGTTGTGAAAACTGTTATAATATATGTGGCTCTAATGTTGATTCTGAAAGGTTTATTTATTTAACATTGCCAGAGAGTAAAACAGTCACTTGTGCTAAATTAGTTAAAGATGCTAATCATAGCATGCAATGCAGCGAGTGTAAATCTGACATGTTTTCAACATTAATTTTAAAGGAATACAGACAGTATGTAATTTTAATGATGCAACGATGTAGAGCTGATGGTTCAAAATTGGATACTTTAATAAAGAAGTTTACAGGACAGCAATTATCAATTTCAGGAAAAACTTTTGTAACAGTTGCAATAATTTTCCATGATGGACCTACTGTAACTTCTGGTCATTACACAGTTTATCTTAAATGTGAAAAAGGCTGGACACTGTGTAATGATTCCCAATTGATTTTTAAGCAACGTTTGCCTTTTGATTTAGCAAATTCCTATCTAATCTTCCTGAAACCTAAATTTTAGAGAGATTTGACAACATCTGGAGAAAACAATTTTACCATTTTATTGGATTACCATTTGGAATTTACAAATAAAAAGATTTAACAAATTATCATTTGGCCTAATGGAAAGGTAACCAATTGTAATGTGGAATTTTTCCATTTTTTAAGGAAACTTTGGAAAACCAAAAATTTAGAAAAAATCGGTAACATCTGCACAATTTAAATTTCGGAATGTTATTGGATTGCCATTGGAAATTTTTTCAAAAAAGATTTTTAAAATTACTATTTGGCCATGCGGAAAAGTAAACAATTCTATTGTGGACTTATTTAATTATTAATTAATCTTTCGGAAACCAAAATGTTACAGAGAAACGGTGACATCTGTACAATTTAAACTTTTGTTTTTTATTGGATTACCATTGGAAATTAAACAAAAAAAGAATTTTAAAATTACTATTTGGCCTAAAGGAAATGGAACCAGATGTATTGTGGAGTTATTTGACATATATTATTGTGATTATACTTCTGAAACAAAAATATCAGACGGTATTTTAAAGAAATAAGTATAGATATTAGATGATATTTTTTTAGAATATTATGCATTTCTTTAAAGTTATGTTTATGAAAAAAGAGATTCTGGGCTTTTTTAAAAACAATCTTTGAGATTGTTAATTTTTTTTTGCCTGCTGTTAAATGATGAATGCAATTGCTTTCACAATTTATAGTGAAATGCAATATTTTCTGAAAACAGCAAAAAAAAAGGCAAAAATATTTTTTGAAAAATATGTAAATATGTGTACTGTATTATTAAATGTTTTATTAAATATTAATACTTTTTTCTTTTTTTTCAGATTGAGATAGAAAATTTTCGAAAACTATAACCATTTTAAAAGCAATTAAAAATAAATTAAATTAATAAATCTTTTTTTGAGTGGGTATGGTAAGTCAATAATGTCATGGTCCCTTTTTTCCACTTCTCTACAATCACATTTGCAGTTTTTAATTGTAGTCTCTCAAGGACCTTATAATGTGATAATTGATTTTTAGTGTTTTAAAAAAAAAAAAAACAAATTACGCGTACGGTAAAAAATAAATAAAAAAAGTTTTTAAAAACATATATAAAAAATAGATGAAAGGTAAGGTTGGCTCTTAAAAGAGCCGTTGTGTTCATGCAGGGACAGAGGAAAGAAAGATTGGGAATATTAGACGGTACGACAAGTGTGCTGATCTATTTTACTGTTCACTAGGGAAACACTGGTCTCCCTATAAGTAATTAGATCGTGACAATGGGCGCACCGTACTTCAACCCTCGCAAACCGAGGGTTAATTTCCAGAGGACCAGAAAAAGGAGATGCTCCCCCCACAGATGAAGGGCTCACCTGACCTGCAGAAGAAGGACTCGGCTCTGCAGATGATGGTCCAGGCTGAGCTGCTGTGGATGTGCTTGGTTGATTTACTGAAGGGTTACCTTCAGTAAGTCGAGCATGTGTCCTTCTGTGTACATCCTTAAGGTGTCTCATCATGGTGTGATTCCCAAAGGAATACTTCCTGTCAGGATTACCTCTTGAAAGTACACGCTTACACAGCTTGCAAGTCACTAAGGGTGCATTTACCTTTTGCTGGCCTTCTGGAAAAGTAAAATAATCCCATACGTAAGAGGTCTTTTGTTTCCTCGCTCTCTGCCTCAAGGTAGTGCTGCTAGCCTCACTCTCAGAAGAGCTCTGCTGTTCTGCCATCGTATCACAAAGACAACCCAGCTCCTTCTCCTAAGGGATCACAAGCAGAAATGAGGGGAATGGGTGTGGTGTAGGAGAGTTCTAGAACTGAAAGTAGTTTCAACCAATCAAAAGTTGTGTTTCATGATCACATGACCTACCGTACGCTTACGGTACGCTTACGGCAAAAGTACGCATGCGCGTAAAAAAGACACGCGCTTGCGCGCATGCGCTTAAGTCACTCCCCGACACTTCCGCGTAACGTGCGCGTGTAGCGTACACGCGTACGCGTCCCACGCGGAGTACGCACGGCTACGCAAATTGCGTAACTATACGCAAACAGCGTAGATAAATTACGGACGTTGCGTAAACCGTACGCTTACCATAAGCTTACGGTACGCGTACTAAAAAAAAAATTAAAAAAAAGGAAAAAATTTATTGCTAATAAATTTTACATGTTTATTTTATAAAATATATTAAAAAAAACATATTATAGAATTTTAAAAATTTAACCATAGTCTTTAAAAAAGGATAGAAAATTAAAATAAAAATATGTAAAAAAAAATAGAAGAAAAAAAAAAAATTAGCATTTAAAAAACCTTGCAAATTCACTGAAAAAACCATGGGTTTCACACACGTTATAGTTAGGAATTAGCATTTAAAAAACCTTGCAAATTCACTGAAAAAACCATGGGTTTCACACACGTTATAGTTAGGAATTAGCATTTAAAAAACCTTAGAAATTCAATGAAAAAACCAAAGGTTTCACACATGTTATAGTTAGCTGGACATTTCACTCGTAAAAAACCAATGAAATTCCCCCGTTATAGTTAGTTCAGCTAACTATAACTTGCGCGCCCGCAATGCACTACTGATGACGTCACATATTACATCACTCATGACATGGTCAGTGACATCACTCATGACATCACTGATGACATCTCAAATGACATCACTGATGACATTATCCTTGTGACAGAGTGGTAGACCTCCTCTCACCCTAATATAACCTTTGATACAAACATTCAAAAATAGACACTAAAATTTTCAAAACAATGGACATACCAATAACAGTTACAACAACCTATTCAGTAATTCTAAGATCCACATACACATCCACTCATCCACCAACAATCCTATACAGTCACTCATACATGTACTCACACATCATATGTACTCATACACCTAAACATCCTGTAACACAATCCCACTCATCCATAGAGTTACTCACACACATAGTCACTCATGCTAATAAAGAAACAAACATCCATTTACTTGCATATACAGTTATACACACACCAGCACACTTACTTTAACAGAAACTTACACATACTTAGTTTTTTTAACAATCACTTATAGAAACACATACTTATTCATACAGGAACTCTTCCAATCTCTCACTCTCACATATACTCACTTATAAACAACAATAGTCACATATACTAGTTTAAAACATATGTAGTTACTTATGAAGACACTATTGAGACAGTCATTCACTCACTAACACACCCATGCACACACTCATCCACCCATACAGTCCTGCACACATGCTGTCTTCAACACATACAAACAGTGAGTCACTCATTCATGCATCTATGCACTACGTAATACCCCCCACCGCACCATAAAGACACTCAGACACTCATACTGATACTCAAAAAACCAACTATTAACCTATATAGACACTCATGTAGCTACTCACCAACCCATGCAGCCACTTATATACAAAGTGAGAGACTGATACAGGTATTTACACATTTAAACATTACTCACTAAGCCATGTATTCAAAAAGATACACTTAATCAGTCAGTTATACAATCAATTTTTCAGAAACAAATCATCAATTTAGACACTTATATACTCATTTATTCTTCCATCAACCTTGAGATATACATATATAAAACATATTTAATTTTCAGAAAAACACACATTCACTGGATGATGTCATCAGTGATGTCATTTGAGATGTCATCAGTGATGTCATGAGTGATGTCACTGACCATGTCATGAGTGATGTAATATGTGACGTCATCAGTAGTGCATTGCGGGCGCGCGAGTTATAGTTAGCTGAACTAACTATAACAGGGGAATTTCATTGGTTTTTTACGAGTGAAATGTCCAGCTAACTATAACATGTGTGAAACCTTTGGTTTTTTCATTGAATATATATATATATATATATATATATATATATATATATATATATATATATATATATATATATATATATATATATATATATATATATATATATATTTGCTGTGCAAAACGATAAAGAATTTGGGGTTAAAAACATTTTGGCAAGAAAACGGACCCTACTGGAAGGTTTAATTTTGACTTCATTACCCAGCATGCAACTTACTGGAAAGTGACTGCGCTATGGGATAAAAAGATGTGAAGTACTCACCGGATCTTGCCAAGTTCCCCCTCCCCCTATGATTAAGGTGTTTGTTACACTGAAACGCGTAAGGGACAGCAAGGACTGGGCTGCTTTCCGTGGTTTGCAATAAAAGGTTTTGTAAATCATCCTCCGTGGAGTGGCGTCTTCATGTTCTGGGGCACCTGGAGGAATGTTGTACGCGGCAGGCTCCAAGCCGCGGAAGATGCACCACCTGAAAATGACAGGACTGCGAGGCCGTGAATCTTCATTGCCTGCCAGCACGAGGGATGCGTAATTTGAATCAGGAAAGCAACCCAGCAGCCCACCGGAGGGCTGTGCAAAAAACGATAAAGAATTTGGGGTTAAAAACATTTTGGCAAGAAAACGGACCCTACTGGAAGGTTTAATTTTGACTTCATTACCCAGCATGCAACTTACTGGAAAGTGACTGCGCTATGGGATAAAAAGATGTGAAGTACTCACCGGATCTTGCCAAGTTCCCCCTCCCCCTATGATTAAGGTGTTTGTTACACTGAAACGCGTAAGGGACAGCAAGGACTGGGCTGCTTTCCGTGGTTTGCAATAAAAGGTTTTGTAAATCATCCTCCGTGGAGTGGCGTCTTCATGTTCTGGGGCACCTGGAGGAATGTTGTACGCGGCAGGCTCCAAGCCGCGGAAGATGCACCACCTGAAAATGACAGGACTGCGAGGCCGTGAATCTTCATTGCCTGCCAGCACGAGGGATGCGTAATTTGAATCAGGAAAGCAACCCAGCAGCCCACCGGAGGGCTGTGCAAAAAACGATAAAGAATTTGGGGTTAAAAACATTTTGGCAAGAAAACGGACCCTACTGGAAGGTTTAATTTTGACTTCATTACCCAGCATGCAACTTACTGGAAAGTGACTGCGCTATGGGATAAAAAGATGTGAAGTACTCACCGGATCTTGCCAAGTTCCCCCTCCCCCTATGATTAAGGTGTTTGTTACACTGAAACGCGTAAGGGACAGCAAGGACTGGGCTGCTTTCCGTGGTTTGCAATAAAAGGTTTTGTAAATCATCCTCCGTGGAGTGGCGTCTTCATGTTCTGGGGCACCTGGAGGAATATATATATATATATATATATATATATATATATATATATATATATATATATATATATATATTATCTACTGGCGGTCGCCAGTAGATAGTTATAGTTAGGACCGTGTTTCCATAGGAAATCTGAAAATTCTATTTTGAATAACTTTGGCGCCGGTTGACGAATCCTCGCGCAATTTTCAAAACTAATGGGGCGCTCCGCTCAGCTCCTACCCTGAAAGTCTCGGGGCGATTCATCAAGTGGGGGCCGAGAAAAAAGGGGGGTCCCAAAACGCGTTTTCCCCATGCATTTTCCCATAGGACCTTTAGTCGAAGGTACAGCCCGAACGGCTGAACAGAATTACTTGAAATTTGGCAGAGAGGTAGTCCTCAGGTCAGGGAAGTACCTTTTGCAGGTCTGGTGTCAATCTGTTCAGTAGTTCCTGAGAAAATAGCATTTAAAAGCATATAAATATCTATAAGCGTGCACCGTGCGCGCACCGTGCGAGCACCCTAACATGCGCGAGCGTAATTCTGATTGGTGGTTACATGTTAGTCAACGTTCGAATCGGTCGAAATCAGGAAGTGTCGGCCGCCATTTTGTTTGTTTTCAGTGCGAGAGTGAAAAAGGAAGGTGGCGAACGTGAAAAGGGGGCAGGGTAGAGAGTTCCTGACCCCCTAGCCTTTGTCAGGGGGTCCCTGAAGGACCCCGAAGGCAGAAAAAAAAATGTAATTTTTTTTTTAAATCGCGGGGGTGCACGCACCATGCGCGCACGGTGAAAAACCAAAAAAAAAAATATAGGTTTCACACACGTTATAGTTAGGAATTAGCATTTAAAAAACCTTGCAAATTCACTTAAAAATCCATAGGTTTCACACATGTTATAGTTAGGTGGATATTTCACTCATAAAAAACCAATGAAATTCCCCTGTTATAGTTAGTTCAGATAACTATAACTCGCGCGACCGCCACTCTATCACAAGGATGATGTCATCAGTGATGTCATGAGTGAAGCCACTGACCATGTCATGAGTGATGTAATATGTGACGTCATGAGCAGTGAATTGCAGGCGCGCGAGTTATACTTATCTGAACTAACTATAACGGGGGAATTTCATTGGTTTTTTACGAGTGAAATATCCACCTAACTATAACATGTGTGAAACCTATGGTTTTTTAAGTGAATATATATATATATATTCAACTCAGCTGAGTTTTTCTTCATGAAAAAACAGAGACAGCAACCACGGACTCTTACGATCAAAATGCGCTATTTAATAATGCAGAAAATAGCCACTCGACGCGTTTCGGGATGAATCCCTTGATCACAAGTGTGGCAGTCCTCTCACAACATTGTTTAAATAAAGTACATTGAATCCAATCCATCAATCAACATAGAAAACAGACTATGCGTGTTAAAGTTAAATCACTCGATTTTGCAAAGTCGACATCTTAAAGTGGTAAAAGTATATGGTCACATGCCTGAAAAGTAATCTTTTCTCAAAAAAAAAAAGTGCTGTCGTAATACAAATAATGGAAGACCCAACGTTAAACAAATATCCCATATTTGAAAATGAATGCAACACACAATGATGTGAACATCCCCATAAATAACCCGTATACGGAAACAAAATAACCTGAACTTTCATACCCTAGTGGGTGAGAACAAACAGGGTTCAAATACTAAAACGAGTATTCTAAGGGATTTAACGTGGGTCTCTATGACTGATGTTTAGTAACATACATTGCAACATCGCCTGAAACAATGACAGTCTCGTAATGCAACCCAAGTGGGTAAAGACTAATCAACAAATCCTGACCAGCAGACAAACTGACCAATTAAATACTTGATCATTATAGGTGGAAACAATCCACCATTACTTTGGCTTTTTTGCATTCTTCCAAGAGTTAATCAATTTCTATGAAAAGAAAAGAAAAGAAAATATATTACTGAAATTTACAATCAAAAATACAAACTACGGACTGCCACAATTAAGACACTTCTTAGAAAATTGAATATATACAATAAAATCATGAAGCATATCAATCAAGATGGAAAGACAATCAAAATCTATTCTACAATAATTGAAATGCCTTACTGATGCAGCATAATGAAAAAACCTATCCCAAATGGACTTCCATTTCCTCATCACAATTGTGCCCATTGGGCACTAAGGTTTTATATTGTATGATTAACTTTGATTCAAGGCGTCTTAGATCTAATACTCTGTTCCCGCCTCTCTCATTCAGTCTGACTGAATCAAGTACACAGAAACTGAGTAATGAATTATTCTGTTTGTGTGCGCTCTGGAAATGTCTTGCCATGGGATATTGCTTGTCGCCATTCTTAATAGCACGAAGATGCTCTAATACCCTTTTCTTTGCTTTATGGATCGTGCTTCCAATGTATGCTTTTTTGCATGGGCAAAAAAGTGCATATACTGCAAATTCAGTATTGCACGACGTGTGTTTGGTGATTCTAAATGGTCTACACTCAGCGGACAAAACACACTCTTTCATGTGGCGGCTATTTTTGCACGCTTTGCAACTGCGACATGGGTAAAACCCTTGGATCCCCAGGCTCTTGACTTCTGTTGGTACCACAGCTCTACAAAGAGTATCTCTAAGGGATCTGGCCTTTCGGAAAGTGATCTGAGGTAATGTTCCAATGTTATTTGTGAGATCATTATCAGTGTGTAGCACGGGCCAGAATTTAATGATACTCTTTCTGACCTCGTGTGCCTGTTTACTATAAGTAGGAATGAATCTGATTTCAGAATCTTCACTGATTTCCTGTCTTTCTTTTTCAATAAGCAATGAAACTCTAGTTCTTTCTCTAACTTTACCTTTGGCTTTATTGATCACGGTGTTCGAATAGCCTCTCTCAAGGAATCTTTGTGTCATGATACTCTCTTCCCTTTCGAAACTCTCGACCGTGCTGCAGTTGCGTTTGGCACGGAGGAGTTCTCCGAACGGGATGCTGTCAATTAAAGATTGCGGATGGCAGCTTTTGGCATGAAGAACACTGTTCCCTGCCGTTGTCTTTCTAAAAAGAGAACTCTCCAATTTGTTGTTATGTACTGTCAGTGTAAGGTCAAGAAATTCCAACTTGGTGTTGGACCATTGACTGGTAAATTGTAGATTAAAATTATTGATGTTAAGTGTTTCCCAAAAAGTTTTTGCCTCTTCTTCGTTGCCCTTCCATACACACAAAATATCATCGATATAACGGACCCAAAATGCTATTTTGGAGCCAAAAAACTCTAATTTCCTCAAAATTAGTTCCTCCCAGTACCCCAAATAGAGACCCACGAAGCAAGGAGCAAAGCAAGTCCCCATTGAGGTACCGAGAGTCTGCCTGTAGATCTTGTTGTCAAAAATAAAAAAAAAATGTTTCAGACAGATAGACATGATTTCAATAATCATTTCGGTATGATGGAAATATGAGACTGATCTCTCCTTCAGAAAGTACCTGCATGCCTGGAGCCCCAGATCATGCGGTATGCATGTATACAGGCTCATTACGTCTAATGACAGCAATGAAAATTCTTCCTGCCATTCAAAATTGTCAATTCGTGGGTCTCTATTTGGGATACTGGGAGGAACTAAGGCATCCCGAGGAACTTCTTCGGACATTTGCACTTGTCTCAAGAGTCCCAGCCATAAGGCACCCCAAAGTCCTTGTTCGAGGAATTGCCGTTTTACCTCCTAATGTGAAGATTATTTCTTGTTACACCTCATGACTCCCCGCCACGCAGGAGGTGGTTTACTGACCACTGACAGCTCCCCCCAAGATTAGTCGCACCAGCAGCTCGAGTTTCCTTGCAACGTTCAGGGGGAACACATTGCTAACTCCTCTGAATGGATAAAGCCTGTCGTCTGTATAATCTCTGGGGAAACAACCAGAGAGGAAGGCACATGCCGCTTGGGAGAGGACCCCCAACCCCCAGGGGGACCCTCTCCCAACGATTGGTCACTTCACCTCCATGAACCAACCAGCACCTGCGTTTTTCCAGGCTCAGCTGCTGCCTGCCCTCCTTACTGCCTCCTAGTAGAGGTTTGTCACGTCCCCTCACCCGACTAACTGCGCCTCCCTGGCCCACATTCTACCTAAAGGACCCTGCAATCTAAAGGTCTGCTAGATAGATTAACCCAATCATCTGCTCAATTCCCAGGAAGATCCTGCGAAGAGTTGCTGTCCGTGGCTGCCTTGTCTCCCTTGTTCATCTGCCTATTCCCCAGCTTCTATGAACAAAGTGAGTTTAATCATGATACCTGTGAAGTATTTCGTTTTTCAGTTTTAGGAATTACAACACAGTCCCACTTTAAGCAAGGTACCGATTGCACGTCCCTGACCCTGGCAGTAGGGTTGCCAATGGCTCAATTGATAGGGATCGGTGATACAAATGTATCTTTCACTTCTACAATCCTTGCATATCCTCTGTGTAAATACACAAGTTGTTATGCCGAGGCAGCTGCCTAACCATAAGGAAAGTTATGGCAAATGGGACATAAAATACTGCTTGTTTTAAATAGGATCAGTGGCTGACCTGTTTTGCAAGTCACAGCCACTGCAGAAGTCACAAACAGCGGAGCCCTACCTTGCTACCATCACATAAGTATTTGTAAAACGCACGTTTACCCAGGGGTATCTCGGCGCTGAATAACAGCTGGTTCCTTTTTATTTTGTTATTTTGCCCAACTCACTGGTACTCATTTCTTCGATCTCAGAAAGATGACAGGCTGAGTGGACGCCCAAGATTTGAACCTGTGACCATGAGGTTAAACACAGGCCCCTACAGTGGATGCATTAGTCCACTAAGTCAGCATCTGTGTATACCTGAGGCATGGGTGCACAGCAAAAGATGTTACAGGTGGCAGAGGCGATTAACCTTCATGCACAAAACATACTTTGAAGAAAAAGTGAGGTGATGGCAGTGCCCAAACGCCTTGTTTTATGCAGGGCCAAATTACTGCTAATAACTTATATACTAGAAAGGGGACAGTGTAAACTTCTGGGATTAAAGCGCGAAAATTATGTGGACAGGGCTTTGAATCCTGTTACTTAAAAATGTATTTTTATGCTTTTTATATGTAATGTTGGATAAGACTAATGCTGGGCTAACTGTATTTTGTATATTTATTCTATTTATTTATTCCCAGGCCTAATTATGTGTTAGTGGTCTGTATTTCCATTTTTGTATGAACTGTGGCATTATCTGAAGGAGTGTACTTTGTCCTATTGTGGATAATGGATTTTGAGTGGGGCAGGACTCTACCTAGAATAATAATAATCATTTTATGTTTTTTATTGATTGCAGATTTGATCTGTCTTGTTTGTTTTATGTACTTTGATGGCTACAATTAGCCGAATAAAGTAAATTTGACTCTGACCCGTCAGGGTAAAAGAGTGCTGCATACAAAAGATGCTAGATAAACAGGAAAGGTAGTATATTAAACATGTAGGTAATCAGGTGAGTATAAACGTGAGAAAAGAACAACACAGGTAATAGAAGGCATGAAGAAGTACAACTGTGCCAAATACAGCATGGCCTCTGCCTAATCAGCAACCCTCTCGAGCACCTTATGATGAAGGGTCATGTCTATGTCTGGTCTCCGGATTATAAGGCAGTCTTTGATGCTACTAAGAGGTGCATCACTAAAGTTACAATTTGTATTTTAACCCTTCTTTTCCACCTGAAATCGCTATGTTTTCACAACCCATAGTTTTGGGGACTGCATTTGCTCAATATGAACTAGGCCCCGACTCACCGAAAGAGTTGTACACTCCATTATAAGCCTATCCGGAACTGGAAAGGCAAACTTTCAAGCCAAGAAGATAACTCTGGCTTGTTAACCCTTTTATGTGTTAGAATTATCTGTTGCTGTTGATCAAAAGAACTGTTCCCAATTTTTGGAAACTCCAAGGCTACCAGGCCTTGCAGGGCACTATACTCCGCATCCTACAGTACAAGATTTTAAGGGGAAACCTAGGACTTAAACCCTTCAATGTATGATTTTAAAATGATACTATTCTGCATCATGGACCAGCTACCAAAAGGCCACATACATGCAATTTTTTAATCAAGACTTGCCGCCTAAAGCTGGCTAATAAGGTTACTGTTGCATTGTGGCATCAAAATATCTGCTGAAACAATAATTCTGGTACCTCCAAGTCAGACAAGGTGCAAGCATTTGATTCCCAGGCGTTACATGTATTTCACTAAAACACATAAATTTAACCTGACTTACTACTTGCTGGTTGTCATTATGCAGATCATAAAACACCCTATAACAGCTCTGAGGGTGCGGGTGAGCTGGCCAGGGGGTGGGCTGTTGCCCCCCACCCATCAGCGTGAAACCAACATTAGAGTTACGCTTTTGATAGACCAGTGTCGTGGTCATCTTCTTTGTGCATCTCTACCTTCCCATTGCCCGAGGCTTAATCAATTCTACAGTGTAATCACTTTGCGTGGAAACTCATTTTCCGCGAACAACCCAGGGCCCGTGGCCACAGCATACCACCATGGAGCACCAATGGCTGAGGACACAAACAAAAGAGGGAATGTTACCTATCCTGGGATCTACTACAGCTAATTATCAGGAGTCCTCATACCCCTGGAAAGTAACAACCAAACTATCTATACCAAGCCGGAGAGCTCCCCTTTCCTTCGAAGTCTACCCTGGACCGTGTATGGTGGTGCGATAAACCGGTCGGCCCTCATGTGTACGCTCTTAAAGGCCGGATTGACTTGAATCTGCACTGATGACAAACTTGCATGGAAAAAAGGGGCTAGCCTATCCCCCATGCCGTCTCAAGTCTCAGAAACACAGAACAATCTAGGAGTCCCTATCTAGAGAGGGGCCACGCAGAATTGAGGCTGCATCACAGCAGATACCCCCTTCTGCTGGATGTACCCCACAAGACCTGTTTGCAGCTTTGTAGCCTGTGAGTGATGTTTCACAGTCTGTGTAACACCCCTTGTGTGCATGGATCTTTAACCCCACACAGCCACCCAAGTCACAATGCTGCCTCGAACCCCTCACCGCAGACCACGAACGCTGCTGGATTCCCCCGCTCTTACCTTACGCTGCGCATTTACTCCAGGACACAAAGAGAGGTGCCGCAGACATATCATTTGCGAATGGCAGGGGCATTTTTGCTCGTAAAACAAGCTTGTCATTTCCTCCGTGTACCGCAGGCTGCCACACGTGCCTTAGAGGAGTTTACTACCCCAGTGCATATAACCTTGCTTGAGTGTGACAACCCACCAGCTGTGCAGCTGAGCCCTCTTTCCGACTCAATGAGAATTCCCACCCTCGCCTTAAGGCGCGCAACTAGTGCTAAGAAAAGAGCGAGCTCATTGCTGTCTCATTACGTATGCTCGCTGGAAGTGTTTTTACATATACCACATGGCAGCGGTACTGAGGTAACTACCACTAGTCGTGTTGTCATACGCTGAGCAGGTAACTAGAGAAGCCCGGTATTGAACCTGGGGTGTCATATACTCAACGCATGCGCTGAAGGAGACCTGAGAACAAAGTAGTTAAATGCTGCTAACTGACCTTGGCATTAGGTAGAGCTGTTTAGTGTCCATAGGGGACTATTTCAACAGTTCCGGGGGCCTGACACAGTTGAGACCCCAAATTAGCTAATGGAAAAGTTTTTAAATGAATTGTGAGAAATAAGAGAGGCTAAATTAGCTAATCCCTGAAGTTTTATAACAGCAGAAACTAATTTTTACTCCAGTATTGGATCTTTCATAGATTCCCATAGCTTGTATCATTTCCCGTCGTCGGAATGGGACTCCCATTCCAACGACGGGGAATTATACAAGCTATGGGAATGTATGAAAGTTACCAATACTGGAGAACCAAAGTTACAGGTAAGTAACTTGTTTTCTTACTCCAGTATTGAAACTTTCATAGATTCCCATTGCTTGTATCGTTCCCCGTCGTCGGAATGGGAGTCTCATTTTGACGACGGGGAATGATACAAGCCATGGGAATCTATGAAAGTTACCAATACTGGAGAACCAAAGTTACAGGTAAGTAGCTTGTTTTCTTCTCTTTTCTGGCAAAATCTTAGCTGGAATTAATGTTTCGTGTGTTTGCTCGAATTGAACTTTGGTGCTGTGGGGAGTGCTGCTCTGAGAACATTTCAGGCTGTCCGCTATCTTTTTATGGCTTGCCCGCCCTCGCAATTACTTGAAGCCATACATCTTGGGTTCTGTACTCTGGGGGCTCCTTGAAAACATTTGATTAAGAAGGCTGCATTTTCTTCTGAGATTTCAGTAAATTGCAATTAACATTGCGAATAAAAGAAAATATTCAACCACCCTTCTCAACCATTGTGTAGTACACGTAATTGAATCCTTTATCCGCCAATCATACGCATAACACGCAAACTCAATGGAAATGCAAATGGGCAGCATATATAACAAGCGGACAGAGGTTCAGTGGTGCTTTCTTTTATGTTGTTTTTGGCTATATTCTTTTTCACTCCCGTTAGGCAAAGTGAGCGGATGTGGTCTGTCGGCTAGACTGCCGACATTGATGTTGGAGACCAGGGTTCGAGCCTCGGGGTCGCGTCCACATTCTGTGATTTTGGGCAAATCACTTTATCTCCCGTGCCTGAACGTGTCCTTGTATAATGTAATCGGTGCTCATGTAAAGCACTTCAATACCTTCGGGGCGAGTTCGCGCTATATAAATCTATACAAGTCAACTGTTTCCCGGAAATCCGAGCCAATTGACACAGTATTGAAGACAAAGTGCATAATGCGGTTTAATGGGCATGTGCGCACATGCAGGGGGAGCGCTTACAGACGTGGAGCTGGAAACCACAGAACACCGGCCAGGAAGAGAGCAGGTCATCGCGTGCGCACCGTTGTGATTAGGCCGGGCGCCTCAAGAAAGTGCGGTGAGTACAGGGGCCAGTAGCCTTGGAAGGTTACAAATGACGACATAATCGTCATGAGGAGGGACTAGCAAGCCTTAAACAAATCGGAAGGCAGGATTTTCTAACCTAAGCCAATGAAGAAGATGGGCGACGAGTGGGCGGAGCTTCCAGGAAGCTTCCACACTAAAGTGTATACTGCATGTCTCGGAGAGACAGTGCAAGCACTGTCTAGGCGAGACCTAAAAAGGGCCTTGATCTACAGCTTCCACTTGGACTGGGACATTATTCTTTAGGTTTTGTAAAACAAATTTAGCAGTGCAATGCGTATTCTAACGAAAAACACCTATTTAAACAAGTT
This sequence comes from Triturus cristatus, assembly GCF_964204655.1. Classification (NCBI taxonomy): domain Eukaryota; kingdom Metazoa; phylum Chordata; class Amphibia; order Caudata; family Salamandridae; genus Triturus; species Triturus cristatus. The sequence continues at coordinate 1,073,418,555 of NC_140593.1, read as the reverse complement.
GTCACTATGTTTCATTATTGTGAACACATGAAAGATTATGTATTTGAATTGCATATTCACCGATGTGCTTTCCACAAGTGATACTTCCTTTTATATGAACATAAATGCATGAATCAAAATGTATTACCGAAAGGGAATAATTTAAGCCTATAACGTAATTCATATTCAATATATTGTATGTATCAGTGAATACATTTTCACATAACTGCTGATGTTTCTTTTAAATAATGTATTTCCTCTCCCTATAATGTATCAATACATTTCTTATTGTGGTATACACTAGGGGAAGTGTTAACTTATCCAGTATTGGGGTATCTTTCATAGATTCACATGCCTGAATCATTCCCCGTCGCCGAGATGGGAGTCCCGCGGTAAAATACAAAAGTAGTGCCATAAGTAATAAATAGGCCAAAGGCTGTATCTTAGTAGCCTATTCACGTCCTTATATGAAAAGGACTAAAAGTCAGCTCCAACCAATCAGCTATCGGCACCCTCTAGAACACTCCCAACAGAAGCAGTTCTCCTCAGATTTTCACTGCACGTCATGTGTGAAGGGAGTCTCCCTGAGCTCTGCTCAGTTTCTTCAGCTATTACTTATCCAAGATCATACTTCATGTTTAATTTCTTTGACCCTGGCGCTAATATGGCAGTAATATGGCAGAGTGGCAGAAAACAAGGTAATAGACTATGAAATATGTCTAACCTTTTCCTCAAAAACTCTCACGTTCTGAGAGATGAGGCTTATATTGAGACTACAGAAACTTAAATCTGTCACTTCTGATGAAGACAATGAGGATTCCTTCACCTCATAGGAGAGTTCAAAGGGAGAGGACGTGCCAAGAGACTCCAGAGGGCGTGCAAGAAAGCCATAAAAAAGACTTACCTTGAGTCTTGATAAGGCATTTCTCACAGAGAGAGGCAATAAAATGTGTTGTTTTTTTTAAACTCAGAGGCAGATCCTACAACTCCTTATTCATCCCTGACACTACATCAGGGAAATCCTCATAACCTGGCAATAAGTAAGGAGTCTATAATAAAACTCCATGCCTGCTATTACTGCCTTACCAATATTGACCTCATCTACGATGGCCTCTTCTACGATGGCCTCCTACGACGGTCGTCTACGACAGCCTCATCTATGACGGTCGTCAATGATGGCCTCATCTACGGCTGTCGTCGACGACTGCGTCATCTACGACAGTCGTCGACAATGGGCTCATCTACGACGGTCGTCGACGACGGCCTCATCTACAACGGTCGTCGACGACGGCCTCATCTACGACGGTCGTCGACGACGGCCTCATCTACGACGGTCGTCGACTACAGCCTCATCTACGACGGTCGTCGACTACAGCCACATCTACAACGGCTTCATCTATGAAGGTCGCCGAAGGCGGCCTCGTCTATGACAGTCGTCGACGACGGCCTCATCTACGATGTCCGTCTACATGACCTCATCTATGATGGTCTCACTTACAAATGGCCACATCTATGATGGCCTCATCTACAATGGCATTGTCTAGGACAGCCTCATCTCTATGACAACCTCATCTACAATGGTCATCTACGATGGTAGTCTATGACAGCCTTATCAATGAGGCCTCATTCATGTATGGCCTCATCCATGAATGGCCTCTTCTACGAATGGCCTCTTATACGAATGGCCTCACCTATGATTGCCTCACCTATGATTGCCTCACCTATGATTGCCTCATCTATGATTGCCTCATCTACGATGGCATTGTCTATGACAGTCATCTACGACAGCCTCATCTATGATGGTTGTTCATGATGGTCATCTATGACTGCGACCTCGTCTGTGATAACCTCGCCTACACAACCATGTCTACGATGGCCTAGTCTATGATGAGATCCTCTACGATGGCCTCATCTATGACTACATCTTGTACAACGGCCTTGTCGATGACAAAAGATTGTCAACATCAGCATAGTCGTCTGCGTCTACCTAGGCAACTATGATCTCAATGGCAATACACCATAGTCATCAACAATTCCAAAAACAGATAGTCCAGAATAACTTAATGACACAAATTAAGGGGACTAATACGAGTAAGTCTATAACAGCACCCAATATATGCAGAGGCAATATGTGGAGCAAATTCACTACTTCGCTCCGCTTCCAACTTTACAGCATAGGTCAGATCTATGTCGCTCTAGTACTAAACCTATAGGGCGTGTTACAGGACTACTACTAACACTTTCCCGAGACTGCAAAGCTACATTGTGCCCGGTATGTCCGCATGCTCCGATGCTCCTGCCACAAAAGAGTTATGCCAAGGTCAAAAAAAAGGAAAGAAATTTTTTCCTTTCCTTCCCTGGGAATGACCCATTCATATCTGGTCTTGATAGGGAGAAAGCCCACAACAGCTGGATTCCCCACCAGAGGATTTTTGATGGTTTCCAGACCCTTAGGAGCGTGCATCCAAATGCTTCTAACTTCCAAAAGCAAATAAGAAATGGTCTGTTCTCCTTCTGATTTTAAATAGAAAAGCTGTGAGACCTATTCCAATTGTTGATTTACCCGGGAGGAACTGCAATCATGAAAACCCTGTCACGTATATGCCAGCCTTACCAGCAAGGAGACATTCTCAACTATGCCTGGTGCTACTGTGTGGGCTGCCCAATCACTGTCAATATGGGGCTGGTATAATTACGAGATGTAGTTCATCATTGCCACATACTTAGAATTTCTGCCGGAAGACAGATAGGTAAAAAATTACAATAAATAAATAAAAAATAAATAAATAAATATATATATATATATATATACTTCCAAAACGGCCCACTTTTCGGCTCCTGGGCGCTCTAAGGCGGTGCGTTCGAGGTACGACAGAGCCAAGTCGTTACCTATTCGTCCTTTGTCCCCACAGGGCTTCCTCGCGCACTCACGAGACCAGAGGCAGTTGTGCAGTGATTCAATTTTGCTTTTATTTCATTTCAGCATGCCAGTTCACCAACTCTACGCGTTTCGGTTTCCCTGAAACCTTGCTCACGAGACCTCTCTCGGGGGATGGGGCAGCAAGCTAACTGTTCAGAGAAGGCGGGTATTAGGAACTTTATTGTTTTTAAAACGTGTGTCTGTAAGAACTACTTAAAATATGAACAAGTATGCAGCGTAATCTCACTTTTATTCAGGAAGAAGAGGACGTTTTGTGACTGTGACTCCGGGCTCACTTGGCAGAAACACCCCCTGTCCCTCCACCCCCTATCGCAAAATGTAATGCCCGTGAAAAGGGTAGGTGAACACAGTGTTATATAGAACATAGTCCTGAGAGCACGATTGAAAATGAAAACTAGATATAGTGTATGGTATAAACTATGCACCAAAAAGTGTGATATAATATGAACCAGGCGTACAATATAATATGCAATACATTGTGCGCAATGACAGATTCATTGGAGAGCGCGAGATAGCACAGGCACTAGCGCGTGCTATGCGATGTGCGCCTTGGAGTGTAATATGCACAGGGCAGTGTTGTGTAACCTAACTAGTCTCTAAAGTTGTAATATAAAATATGTGCTGGGGAGTGTAACGTTGCATATGTACTGTGACAAAGATATGGATCCCATATTGTAATATGTATGGCATAGCACTGTGCGTTATAACATAGGCATCGAGGAAGGCACGTTAGATGGGGCAATATAACCCGTGCGAAGACAAGTGTGGCATGACATATTCACGGGGTGGTGTTACAGTGCACATGGGCTAGAGAGTGTCATAGCATATGCACTAGCTGGTGGAATACAACACAGAGGTGTGTGGCACTCGGCAGGCAATGGTGGGTGTAACACAGCATTGGGCTCTGCCAGGAGCGCGCTGTGACTCTCAAGTGATGTTCGTCCCCTTTCCAGAGAGTAAAATAAAAAGTATTACACATCCGGCAGTGTCGAATCCCCTTTGAATGGCTTGGTGTGCATGTGTATTAAATGTGCCCGTCAATAGCTACCCATGTTTGTATAAATAAACGACAAGGGTGTCTACCGGGATTAGGCACGGTAGGGCATCAGACATGTCAGAGCTTCACTAGTGGTGTAAATACATTCCACGTGGATTCATTGTATGCATAGTCGCCTTTTAATGAATATCACTCAAATCGTCATGGTGATAGGTATGTACGGTTTGTCCAGCATGTCCTAGGTGTGTCTATAAATATATATTTTTTAAAAATAATAAAAAACAGTGGCCGGCCCTGGGGATTGGGGTCAAAAAAATATAATTAGGAGACAGGCCCTGGGGGATGGGGTCATCAGGGCCAATAAATTAGAATAAGAAGGGGAACCACACAGCCTCCCTTCTTAAAAAATTAAAATAAATAAAAGACTGGCATCGTGCCGGAGGCCACGCCCCCTCCTTGCAGCACTCTGCAAACGCGCCCCCTGGCGAGTTGTAAGTTGGGGAATTAATTCCTCTTCAATACTGAGGGTCCCTGAGGGCCAACTAGCCCAACAGGCATCTCCAGTATGCGCCAGGGAGCTGCGCTGCAGACAGGTGTTCTGAGGCCAAGTCCCTTTTTACACCTCTCTGCAACGCAGCTCTGTGGTGCTTACTGGAGGTACCTAGTGGTCTAGTTTGACCCTAGGGACCCTTTGGATTCAAGGTGACTTAATCTCTCAACTTAGAACAGCCACAGGGCGCGTTTACACAGTGGTGAAGGGAGGGGACGGGGCCTGAGGTGACGTGTGCAAACACGCACTATGGCACGTTTTAAATTGGGGATATAATTTTCCTTCAATACTGAGGGCCCCTGGGGGCTAACTAGCCCACCAAGTGCTTCCAGTAAGCGCCACTGAGCTGCATTGCAGAGAGGTGGTCCAGGCTGTGCCACTTTTTACACCTCTCTGCAACGCAGCTCTGTGGCACTTACTGGAGGTACCTAGTGGGCTAGTTGGACCCTAGGGACCCTCAGGATTCAAATGAACTTAATCTCCCAACTAAAAACGGACACAGGGCGTGTTTACACAGTGGTGAAGGGAGGGGACGGGGCCTGAGTTAGCGTGTACAAAAACGCCCTGTGGCCTGTTTTAAGAGGTAGTTTTAACCCCCCTGCCCTATTATATACTAGGGGCTTACAGAGGTGGTCATGATAATCACAGGGGGACCCCAACGCATAATGTTCCCTAGTGTATGCAGGTGTTTTCACTGTATTCTAAGTGTCTTTTAACATAGCACTGGCTCTAGGACTGGTTAGTCAGACTCAGTTACCACCAGTATCCGTCTGAAAAAGTTGAGGGTACAGGATGATTTTGCAACAAGGATTCATTCTGCTCTTCTTTTTGTTCTTTCTGCACGTTATCCTTCTTCCTGCACTTTCCTTCGTCTTTGAGGACTTCTGTTGCTTCTTTCTGCACTTCTTTTTTTTCTTTCTGTGCATTTTTTCTTCTTTCTTCACATGTCCTATCTCTGTAGGCATAGTTAGAAATTAGCATTTAAAAAACCTTTGAAATTCACAGAAAAAACCATAGGTTTCAGGCACGTTATAGTTAGGAATTAGCATTTAAAAAACCTCAGAAATTCACTGAAAAAACCATAGGTTTCAGGGGTGTTATAGTTAGCTGGACTTTTCACTTGTACAAAACCATTGAAATTCCCCCGTTATAGTTAGTTCAGCTAACTATAACTCGCGCGCCCGCAATGCACTGCTGATGACGTCACATATTACATCACTCATGACATGGTCAGTGACATCACTCATGACATCACTGATGACATCTCAAATGACATCACTGATATTTCACGTTGTGTGCGGTGTCTTCAAAATGCGAGCGCTTGCATATGGAGTATATTGTGGCCCGCTCAGGTCACGAAGACAGCCCCACTGCTTGAGAAGCAGGTCCATGTGCCATGATCGTAAGGCTCAATATGGAACAACGGCCCGTTTGGTGGTGCACAAAAATAACAGCAGGCTGGCCCTGTCCTCTTCAGTGATCCGATGGATGTGAAATTATGAAGGTGAGAAAAACAGCGGCTTCTACTACAGAATCATAACACTTACCTGGACTACAATATCCAGTATCCTTAGCAAAGACACGCCCACTGAGGCAGGACTATGAACTTTAAACACCTGTAAGAATCACGCCCGCTGTTCCTTTTCCCCAGAGACGCCAAGCCAATGAAGAAGAGAAGTTGTCTCGAAACGCGTATGGCATGAGTTGGCGCAAGACTTCACTGGAAAGGCTCGTTTTCAGTCTGCTGTTGCCTGCTAAATAAAGGAGGGTATATTTCACGTTGTGTGCGGTGTCTTCAAAATGCGAGCGCTTGCATATGGAGTATATTGTGGCCCGCTCAGGTCACGAAGACAGCCCCACTGCTTGAGAAGCAGGTCCATGTGCCATGATCGTAAGGCTCAATATGGAACAACGACCCGTTTGGTGGTGCACAAAAATAACAGCAGGCTGGCCCTGTCCTCTTCAGTGATCCGATGGATGTGAAATTATGAAGGTGAGAAAAACAGCGGCTTCTACTACAGAATCATAACACTTACCTGGACTACAATATCCAGTATCCTTAGCAAAGACACGCCCACTGAGGCAGGACTATGAACTTTAAACACCTGTAAGAATCAGGCCCGCTGTTCCTTTTCCCCAGAGACGCCAAGCCAATGATGAAGAGAAGTTGTCTCGAAACGCGTATGGCATGAGTTGGCGCAAGACTTCACTGGAAAGGCTCGTTTTCAGTTTGCTGTTGCCTGCTAAATAAAGGAGGGTATATTTCACGTTGTGTGCGGTGTCTTCAAAATGCGAGCGCTTGCATATGGAGTATATTGTGGCCCGCTCAGGTCACGAAGACAGTCCCACTGCTTGAGAAGCAGATCCATGTGCCATGATCGTAAGGCTCAATATGGAACAACGACCCGTTTGGTGGTGCACAAAAATAACAGCAGGCTGGCCCTGTCCTCTTCAGTGATCCGATGGATGTGAAATTATGAAGGTGAGAAAAACAGCGGCTTCTACTACAGAATCATAACACTTACCTGGACTACAATATCCAGCATCCTTAGCAAAGACACGCCCACTGAGGCAGGACTATGAACTTTAAACACCAGTAAGAATCACGCCCGCTGTTCCTTTTCCCCTGAGACGCCAAGCCAATGAAGAAGAGAAGTTGTCTTGAAACGCGTATGGCATGAGTTGGCGCAAGACTTCACTGGAAAGGCTCGTTTTCAGTCTGCTGTTGCCTGCTAAATAAAGGAGGGTATATTTCACGTTGTGTGCGGTGTCTTCAAAATGCGAGCGCTTGCATATGGAGTATATTGTGGCCCGCTCAGGTCACGAAGACAGCCCCACTGCTTGAGAAGCAGGTCCATGTGCCATGATCGTAAGGCTCAATATGGAACAACGACCCGTTTGGTGGTGCACAAAAATAACAGCAGGCTGGCCCTGTCCTCTTCAGTGATCCGATGGATGTGAAATTATGAAGGTGAGAAAAACAGCGGCTTCTACTACAGAATCATAACACTTACCTGGACTACAATATCCAGTATCCTTAGCAAAGACACGCCCACTGAGGCAGGACTATGAACTTTAAACACCTGTAAGAATCACGCCCGCTGTTCCTTTTCCCCAGAGACGCCAAGCCAATGAAGAAGAGAAGTTGTCTCGAAACACGTATGGCATGAGTTGGCGCAAGACTTCACTGGAAAGGCTCGTTTTCAGTCTGCTGTTGCCTGCTAAATAAAGGAGGGTATATTTCACGTTGTGTGCGGTGTCTTCAAAATGCGAGCGCTTGCATATGGAGTATATTGTGGCCCGCTCAGGTCACGAAGACAGCCCCACTGCTTGAGAAGCAGGTCCATGTGCCATGATCGTAAGGCTCAATATGGAACAACGACCCGTTTGGTGGTGCACAAAAATAACAGCAGGCTGGCCCTGTCCTCTTCAGTGATCCGATGGATGTGAAATTATGAAGGTGAGAAAAACAGCGGCTTCTACTACAGAATCATAACACTTACCTGGACTACAATATCCAGTATCCTTAGCAAAGACACGCCCACTGAGGCAGGACTATGAACTTTAAACACCTGTAAGAATCAAGCCCGCTGTTCCTTTTCCCCAGAGACGCCAAGCCAATGAAGAAGAGAAGTTGTCTCGAAACGCGTATGGCATGAGTTGGCGCAAGACTTCACTGGAAAGGCTCGTTTTCAGTCTGCTGTTGCCTGCTAAATAAAGGAGGGTATATTTCACGTTGTGTGCGGTGTCTTCAAAATGCGAGCGCTTGCATATGGAATATATATATATATATATAAGATTATGATTCTGCAGGGGTTGAAACCTCCTCATCAGTAAATATGTATTGCGCCATAGATATAGCCTCAATAGGTATTTCACAACTGGCAGGGCCAGTGGTCCTTAGACGCCAATGTTGGTACAAGACCACTGAATATAGAACCTGAGGTGCAAATATATCTAATATTTTTACCATACCATTGCGATGTTCTGTTCGGCAAGCACGTTGACGACACCTTGCAAGCAGTCAAGGATGACTCTGGCACCGCAGTATTTTTTGTCACATTCAATTTCAGAGGAAACACCCTTTTGAGGCACTTGTGAAAGAGATACTCATCTGTATCATGAATGATGCCAAAGGTATCAGACTTAATGACGCTATCAGTAGCCTTTAGGCTAGCTTACCTACAGTGACAACGTTCTAGTGCTGCTTACGCCATCCTCTGGGAGAAACAGTTCCAAAATGGTGTCATCTACTCCACCAAAAGGAGGGTGCCCCTCTCCCCCCCTCATCTGCTTCGACAAGGAGTGATGGCTACGCTACCCGGATGTTCCATAGAGAAAGGAGTACATTTTAAGCAAACAGGCTTCTAGTCTCGTTTTTTCTTCATAAACACGAAAATAAAGGATTGGCTATCCATCGTAGACCTCTGGAAATCAAACAATTATTTCTGAAACCAATACTGTTACGTGGTCACCCTCTCCGACACCACATGACAGCTCTGAATTTACAGGATTCATACTTCCACTTTCCTCTCACGCATTAAAGCCCTCACATTTGGCTTCAGTTCAACTTACCTCCTTTTACCTATTGCATAGCCCTGTGGCAGTTTCTTTCAGGACGAAGGGTCAACAGGTATTCCCCTACCTCGTCAACTGGTTGATTAAAGTACCAAAGACATTTTAAATGTCCACAGCCACAGAAGCTTGCTTAAAGTTGTTTCACAAACTAAATCCCCTTGTGAATTATCTAAGATCATCAACTTATTCATTCCAGAAGATTCTGTTCCTAGGCCGCAACACTTGATACTGTCGAAGACAAAAGACTTTCTATACTAAGCCAAGCAACTGAAGTTGTAGGAACTGGCTCTCAAAAAATAAAAAATAAAAAGAATCAGTGCGTTGGATCAGTTAGCTTCTGGACATCATATCCTCAACTATCAATATGATCCCTTCTTGCGCACCTGGAAATTAGGCTCTTACAGGTACAGCTACAAAACAATAGATGCAATCTAAAAAATCGTTCAGGGGCCTGGTGATCTTTGCACATGTATGATGAAAACTCTAGACTGGTGGTCCCAGATCTCGCACCTATTAGAGGGCCTCACGTTCTTACCCTAAATTTCTCACTTCGTAATGACTATAGATGCCATCCTGGAGAACTGGGGTAGTCATCCACAGACCCTACAAATTCGAGGAAAATGGTCTCCGCTCCAAAAGAGCACGCTTATCAATCGCCTGCAGCTCAAATCCATCCAACTCTGTCTCCAAGTTATCCTGCCAATGATAACAGAGTCTTCGGTGTTAGTTCGCACGAGCAATACCACCAGCATGCAATGAAGTGGCCTCCACGAATAAAGTTTGATCGGTCGGCACCAAATCGTTCTGGGACAAACTGGCTCTAGATTTCTTTGCAACAAACGAAACCCGCAAATGCAAATTCTATGCAACTTGTCATCCAAATCCAGGATCATGAGGGAAAACCTTTCGACACATAGTCTAGGATCTCGTTTAAATTTTCCCCCTGATACCTTTAATACAAGGTTCTCAGCAACAGAAAAGCGGAGCAGGGTCCTCTCATCTTGATAGCCTCCACTATTTTCATGTGTGGCTCCTGAATTCTTTCAATTTAAGGATTTGACTATTACACAGGAGTATAAAGACATTATTGCCAGGTCTTGTGCAGGTGGCCCCTACAAGACTTACAGACTGAGATGTAAGCAATTCTGTCCCTGGTACCATCAAAACAACGTGCATCCGTGTATCTCTGCTTCAGAGCAAATCTTACCATACCAATCAGGATTAGTATATTCTTCAATTAGAGTTCATCTAGCAGCTATCTCTCGATATAGACGCTCCCCTAAACGTCTGTCTCTTTGTTCTACCAGAATTGTACAGGAAATCATGACAGGCTTGTTTCGCATTTATCCACCTGTTAAGGCTTCACCTCCTGAGTGGCGGTTAAATATAGTCCTGTCGCAATTGATGAAGCAACCCTTTGATCGAATCTATAGGGCTGACATCTAATACCTGGCAAGTAAAGTGGCTCTTCTACTCGCCCAAACATCAAACAGGAGGGTTAGTGAAATTCAAGCGTTACCGATAAAACATCCTTTTCTTCTTTTTTAAAACAAATGGTTATCCTCTAGACAAATCGAATCCTAGATTCATCCCTAAGGTTCCTTCACAATTCTATTTAAACAAACCTGTCTTTCTTGAGTTTTACTCAGAACTATGTAATTCTGCGGACGAATCCCAAGTTCATTCCAAAGGTTCCCACGCAATTTTACTTGAACGAACCGGTAATGCTACAAACTTTCTTCCCAAATCCATCCAGTCCAGCTGAAAGGACATTACATTTATTGGATGTAAAAAAGGGGTGTGACGTTTTATCTTCAAAGGACTAAGGATATTAGAAAGACGGATCAATTATTAGTGACCTACGGTCAAGGAAAACAGGGAACAGCTGTTACAAAGCCACAATAGCCAGATGGGTTGCATCTGCCATTCAATTCTGCCACGAAAAAGCCAACAAACCAGATATGCTGTGCAGCGACATGGAAGAATGTCCACACGTTCACAACACATTGCTGCCTCTAATCTGCACAATAGGAGGATGCAGCGGTTGGACAAGCTGTGTTACGTCATCTCTTTTACTAAGGTCAGATTCTTATTTCTTTAATGCTTGTCTTTTAGTAGCTTTCTTTACTGCTGCATTGCTTACAGTGTTAGTGCTCCTATTTTTATCAACGTATACGCTTCTTAGGCTGATATTCTGGTCTACCCTGAACCAGTTCTACCTTTAGCTTCCAGAGTACTGCGAGTTGTTTTTAAGGGTAATTTCCCTTTTTTTCGGTGCCAAGGAAACTCTTTCTTTCTTTATCACCAGCTGTCATCATGACTGACAGAGACAAGAAATCCTTAGTCTAATGCTGTTCTACCCATGGACATAAAAACATTTTTATTGATGATCCACATGACTAATGGATTTACTCCTGTTGTCGTACTCACAAGGATTTACACTGTGATATATGTATATATGTACAACTTTCCCTTCTAAGTCTCTAAAGAACAGGGAGCGGAGGTTGGCACTATCTCTGTTGTTAAATAACAAGAAATACCTCCTTTCAAATGGATTCCACCTCATCAGGGGATTATTCCTTGAAAAGTGCCCCATCGAGCACTCCCTTGAAGGCAGCATAAAAAAATTAGGCATGTAGAGTTTCCTGAGTATAATTTATTTAATAAAGCGCATGCAGTCGCCTGCTCTCTGAAATAAACTGAAATTTTAGTTAAAAAATGCGCCAGAAAGGCGAAGATCTCTCTGCGCAAACAACTGCGCAAAAATTACATTCCTATGAGGAAAAACATCACTTAAGAAGAAACCTTTGCCGTCGACAGAAACCCCATTGTCGATGATGGCCATGAAGACAATCTCATTGACAATGATCCGATTGACAACATCAGCACTGTCAATGACAACACCTTCAACAGTTACTACACTGTAGACGTCCACTACAAGTATGTACCTTTTTCTGCCATTGATGCCCCTACCATTGACAGCCTCAACAATGATGTGAATGACAATATATTCTACATTGACACCTTGGACGTCGATGACATACACCAGGCAATCAACACTCCTTCATACCTCCTCATTGTATTAGAGAGCCAGAAGTCTTACAGATGCCTGGTGCTTTCCTATTCGCACTTCAGCCAATGATATGCACCTTTCAAAGATTTCTGCCACAGCACCCTATGGGACAGCCTACGCCTATTCCACCCATGGTGCCTGTTTTACCTACTGTACAGCCTCCTCCACCCCCTCCTCTGCCATCTACACCTCCTCGGCCACCTACGCCTCTACCACCTCCTCCACCTCCAAATGAGCCATCTCTAAGAATAGTCACCAAACCACTTGTCACACTAACTCCAAAGGATATGGGAGACGAATACTCATCTGACTCTCTGTATTCAGGTGGGATGAGGAGGAAGGTGAATGTCTGCCAGGGGATGACAGAGGTGCGGATAACTTGGAGGACTAAATCATATCCAGTCAGTCAGAATCACCCCTAGGTGATATAGCCCGCATTCATGCTCTGATGGAAAGAGCAGCCTTCAGTTGAACAATAATGCTCCATTTATGATTTCAAAGAAGAGCCACGCAACACTGAAAAGTCCCTACCTATTCTGGATTTTGTCTGGTTGGAAAATCTAAAATTGATGAAGGTTCTAGTAACGGTCCCAGCGGTATTACCAAAACTGGAGAAACAGTGTAGGGTCCCAGAATTGGTTCAATGACAGCAACATCCATTAAGGCAACTAATGCTTTAGTGATGTTAGGAAGTTATGATCGCCAAATATCTCACCCCTGCTCAAACTAAGTCCAGAAGACAAAAAGAGGCTGCTAAGGCAAGTCTCAAGGAAGGAGAATTAACATCGGCACCCATAATTGATGCAGCAATGGACGTTTCGAACGTAGGCTTTGTTCAGGTAGCAGGTGCAACTGTTTTGAGAAGACAAGGTTGGCTCAGATCCACAGCCTTCTGTTCAGAAGCCGGGGTTATGACCAAGGATATACCCCCAAACGCAACCAAGGACAGAGGTATGGAATATTATCTGGACAAAAGATGAGCTCCTCCCAATCGCGGTCCAACAAAAACCAGAAGAGAGCTTGGTTCTCCACAGCTACCCCCTTCCATCTCAATCTCAAGAGGTGGGTGGAAGCATTTTCCTTTTTGCGCCTGCAAGGGAGTCCCTAACATTGGACCAATGTGTGCAGCAGGTGGTACACACAGGACATACGTTGGAATTTGTACAAAGACCACCTGCCTGCCGACCCAAAAGTAACATGATCTCCACTTGAGGGATCTACAACAGGAAATTCTCTTTCTCCTCTTCAAAGAAGCTATAAAAATGTCCGCAAATGTCAGATAAATGAAGCATGTTATTCCAGATTTTTCTTGACTAAAAAGAAAACCTAACAATTGAGACTAAGGGCCTGATTTATATTTAGGTGGGCAGCCCTCCATTCCGCCATGGGGTTGGAGTAAATAACTCTGTCCCTATGGTGGAGAGGCCCCCTGAGTAATTTATAAATGACCGTCAAGCAGGTGGTCATTTATAAAAGTATTGCCAGGAACTGCTGTGACTATGGGTCCTGCCAATGCATATTACTCTGTGCTACGGGGCTGCGATAACCGGACTCGTAGAGTAATCCTTTTTTCTTTTCAAAGCAGAATTTTCTTTTTGAAAAGAAAAAATATAATGCTCCTCTCACCATGGGAGTCTTCTCTCATAGTGGCTGGAACATTATAACAATTGTACTGTCCATACTGGGCCAACGGAGAAGTTTGGCCACGGCAGAGACCGAGTAGTCTCCACCATGGCCAAACTGAATGTCCACCTGCATTTAGATCGGTTGGTGGACCTTCATATTGGTGGTATGTATACTCCATCGCTGTTGCGATGGAGTATACATAACACCAATATATAAATCGGACCCTAATTCTGGACTTCAGACAGCTGATCAAGTTTCTGAAGAATCCGTCTTTCTGGGTGGTTGCATTTCTGGAAGTCCTCCTGATTATCCAGGGAGGAAATAACTTGACATCCCTGGACCTTCAAGACGTGCATTTAAATAGCTCCCTAAAACACAGGAATTACCTACATTTTTCCGTGGTGGAACAGCAAAGACTGCATATAGCTGCTTCAGAGTTTGGGTCTTCTTTGGAGCTGCACCCAACGATTCAATGCTTGGAAACAATACTCAATACACAATTGGGATAGGTATTGTCATCGCCAGAAAGTGTGGTAAAGCTTCAGGCTATGGCACACTACCTATCTACCACACAATCAATCACAATCAGACAGTTCAAGTCATCCTTTGAATGAGACCTGTGCAACAAGAACTGGACATCTAGTGGAAACACATCTACTGCTCATGGATAAAGAAATGTCTGAGTCACAAGACAACTGAAAAAAGCATTACTGTGGTGGAGTTTACCCAGAAATCTGAAGGCATGTCTCCCTTTCCATTCTTTATAAAACAGTGTAGTGCTAACTATGGTTGTGTCCATGGGCGACTGGGAAACTCTCCTGCAGGAGCTGTTGTTCAGAGGCATCTGGTTAGATGCACAAAAACTGCTTCATATCAATGTACTAGAGGTCTGAGCTATAAGACTGTGCCTACAGGTGATCCTACTAAACTAGCAGGTCGGGCAGACCTCATCAGAACAGCCAATATAAGATATATGTTTTATATAGCCAAGCAAAGGTGAAAGCGGTCCCAGACTCTCTTGGAAGAGGCTCAACTTCTGTGGGAGTGGGCTATCCACACAGAGTCAACATTGCAGTGGAGCACCTGTCAGGACCCCAAAACAATTAGGCAGAAGCTCTTAAGTCGACACCTTTCAGACTGCCACGAGTGGGAAAGCCACCAGGACCAAGTCAAATACAACTTCTGACAATAGGGTTACCCCAAGATCGATTTGTTTGTTACCCAGAGCAAAATGAAATTACATCGCTTCGTCAGCAGGTTTTGGCAACCAGGGACCATGGATCATGCCGTTTCAATCAGATGGTCCAACATCTTTGCATACGTCTTTCCTCTATTTCCCATGATTCCCAGGATTTTGAGGAATGCAAAGACAGATCACTGCACTCTGATCCTCATTGCCCCAGCGTGGCCACGCTAGTATTGGTAGAGCGAACTACGGCACCGATCTGCATGTCCAGCAAGACCACTGAAACTGCACTCGAGGCTCCTCACCAGACACCACAGAGAGATACTCCATCACAACCCCAGTTCTTTGAACCTGACAGTTTGGCACCTGATCTCCTAGTGTTTGGCCACTTAGATTTACTAACAGAATATAGGAACATCCAAGTGTAAGCACTTGCAACTATAAAAAATATACAACATTTCTATGTTTGGTGTAAAGACAATATGTCTATATATCTATATATATCTACAATTTCACCAAATACTCTCATACTAGTACTGTCATATTAGAGTTAGTTAAAATGTATATTAAACATTCATCTGTGCGAATGCTTCTGCCAGCAATTTCAAGACTTAGAAGAACTGAAGTCACCTCATCTACTTTGTTCTCTCAGAAAATCATAAAACAATTTATGAAGGGACTCTTTCGAGTGTATCCTTCTATAAAGCGCTCTCCGGTGTCGTGCAAGCTCATTACTGTCCTGAATCAATTGATATTGCTTATATTCAAACTGACCCATGACGCAAATCTAAAGTTCATATCCTGCAAAACAGCCCTTCTCCTATTACTTACGTCAGCAAGGAGAGTAGGAGTGATGCAAGCATTTTCTTTGGAGGAACCTTTTCTACGATTTACAAGAGACAAGGCCATTCTGAAGACCAACCTTAAATGTTTAACTAAGGTTTCTACTGACTTTCACTGGAATAAACCTTTCATGCTACCTTCATTCTTTTCAAATCCAACAACGTCAGCAAAAAATTCATCGCATTCCTCAGATGTTCGTAGATGCATCAAGTTCTACACAGGAAAATAAACGAACAGAAAAGGGTCGACCCCTGTCCAAACAGGGGATAGCACATTGGCTCCCAGCCCGCATCACCTTCTGCCACAACAAAGCTAAGAGCCTACTCAATGGAAGAGTGAGGACGCATTCCACCAGCAGAATAGCTACGACTACTACACTCTACGTTGATGTACCCTTTGAATATATCTGCTCTGCAGCTACCTGGAGGAGCAGGCACACATTCACAAAGCACTCCTGCCTCAATTTGAACGCAGAAACCGACACAGCAGATGGACAGGCACACTTCCATAACCTGTTTCAATAAAGGTGCGCCTTATTATAATTGTTATGTACTGCTTACTATTCTGATTCAAGCATGCAAACATATGGAAGATCCAATGCTGGAGAAGTAAATAGTTACCTACCTGTAACTTCAGTTCTCCAGCATTGATATCTTTCATATGTTCACATGCGACCCTACCTCCTCCCCGGTCAGAGGATCGATCATTCAGTGCATACTCTTCTCTTATTTCTGCCGATGAAATCTGAGCTATGGTGGCCACTAGCGGAGTTGGAGAGATGGCACTTCCACCTGATTGGCTGAAGTTTGGGTTGCTTCAACGTGGATTTGCTACTAAACAAACACTGTTGTTAAGGCCTATGTCCATCTTAACATTGGTTACTGCTATTTAAGATTACCGGAGATTACTAGCCTCACGATGGAGAATGATTCAATCATGTGACTATATGAAAGCCATCAACACTGGGGACCTGGAGGCACAGGTAAGCAACTCATTTCTTTTATTCCCAGTGCTATTCTGTGTTCTGTGGCATTATACCCTATTCAGTCGAACACGTCATTTTTCATGTAACACAAAGAGAAATATGTAATGTTTCACTGGCCTATAGGACCATACTCTAGGTGATATCTAAAAATAGATGTGTCTGTTTTGTGTTGATGTTTTAATCACACAGTTATTATTGAACTTCATCAAGGTCAATTATTGTGACATCACTTCCTAGGGAGATTCAGGGTCAAATGTCATGTGAAGTCACTCCTGCTGAAGTCGTTAGGATCAAAGGCTGTGTGAAGTCACGTCTGCTGCCCCTGGCATTTTGGTGAATGCACATCCACGGTCCTCCTGTCATACTAAAATCGACTACTTCTCCTTTAAAATGTGTTTTCCACTCAGCAGCATCATTCATAATAAAAATAAATTTACACATACAGAGATTCAGTCATTCTTCTTTATCTGTTGGCCTGTTCGAGTGTCATTCACATCTGCTGCCACTCACTATTGGATACAGCATAGGTCTGTGGGTCAGTGCACTCCTTCCATTGGCTGTCTTGCACAGTTACTAGTGACATATTGCCTGTTTGTAGGAAATCGGGTTATTAGTTGTGCAAGATGTGAGGCCTGTGGAAGTAATAAGTCCAAAACGATCCTCTCTTCATGAACCAAGCACCCAATTGTAGCACTTGGCTTTCTCAGTGTAGCAAAGGAGAGCAGTCCAAGGCCTACTCAGGGGAGTGGTGTGAGATGGTTATCTGATACCACAAGAAATACACCAGCTACAGGTAGAAAGCACAATTAGTGTTCTTGCCAGAAAATAAACATCCAAATAGTCACACTTGGACTGTCACAGAAATCCTGTGTGAGTGCTGAAGGGAGGAAAGGTCATCCTTATGGTGTGGTAAATAAAATCTTCTTTACCGGACTGAATTTCATACGGGATCTTAAAATAAAGTAAAATAGCTCAAAATAACAAGAGGCAGAATCCGTGGTATAAGAGTTTCTAAATGGGCTTTATTCCATTCAAAATGGCCGACTCGAGTCGCGGCCTTCAGGTTCCGTCACCGCGAGGGTTCAGGAAGTGAAGTACAATACTTTATTGACAGACATGCATTTTTATAATAAGTACATTACAATGAAACGAATGTAGAAGGCGTAACATTTGATAAGAAAAGTGACATGACAGGTACGTAATCGAAACTAGGCGTAATAAGGAATAAAAGAAACATGATTGGTTAGGATTATCAGACATAGGTGGATCTATAAGATAATACTTGGCATAGATGCGCGCGCAGCAGCATGACGTGTAATTGACGTGCAACTAGGGGGTGAAGGGACTTGACATTTAGCTCTACATGTGGAGACGAGAAGTCTGAGGGGTCAAGTCAACCTAATCCCAAATCATATCTAACATCCTATGTTTAAAGAACTATGTTATCCACAAGGAAGGACTCTCGGACAGAATCTAGTCTATACTGACTGTGTGCGTGCACAAACGCCTAAGTGTCTATATGAGAAGCGAGAGGCAGAAAGCTTTCCATGGCAGCAGGGCTATGAATCACTTGCAGGAGGACGGAAAGGCTGAGTCCTTTGCTTGTGAGCTAAAGGAAATGTTTACCTAAATCACTAGACAGGAATGCATCGGCTGAAGAGCAAAATAGATAATTCGAAGGTGAAATACAGCTTCTTGGCAGGCAGGCGAAAACTGGCCGAGGCAGGCACCGTTAGCTGCACAGGGAGTAGGACAAAGTTCATGGATACAGATGCGAGCTCAAGCTGAAGCTGTCAGAGACAGAGAGCAGGGAAAGGCTTTGAGGACAGAATCGGGCCTACTTGCCTGAACTGTAAAAATGGAGTAACTTAGCCATATAAAGTCGGTGGCCTTTCATGCTTAGGAATCGAATATCCAGCCCATTGATGGCGGATCTGACAGAGAACATGTCGACGGTAGACACACATATGTTTGCGTCTTCGAAACTGGAACTGGAGGGAACATACATGTACTTGTAACATGCATATAGAACCGTTGGGGTCCAAGATAGGGGACATAACTGATCAGGAAAATCCACATTTCCACATTCCCTCCTTGTCCCCTACTTGCCCTTTAAGAGATATCAATCTTCATCATTCCATCGATTTGCTCATGGAGCATCATTTCTTCTTCCTTCTTCTTCCGGTGTTTTGAACGAGAACTGTGATATGGAATGCATGATGTGGCACACAGACCACAAATCGCTGGTCCACATTGCAGGCATAAACAACAACTGAAGAGCATAAGAAGGCCAATACCTAGGAAGGATAGAACTCTCCATCCCCAGGCCGATATCACACTCCAAAACCACCCGGACCACGTCCAAGTGCCTGGATTCTCGTGTATCTGGCTTACAATCTTATGAAGGCGTGTTATAGCTTTATATACAGATGGCGAATTTTCTGGTATGAATATGCAGCAGCTGGATCCGATGACCCTGCAAGCTCCGCCCCTATCGGCCAGGATGACGTCAAGGACAAGACGATTCTGGAGAACAACAATTCTCATCACTGATTGTTCCTCTGTCAGATTGCCTAGGGCGGCTATAGTCTCGTTTACTACAGCTTCAAGAGTCTTGGTGAGTCTGCGTATCAGCTTACTATTTGATATTGTACCTATATAGGGAAAGATACCTTTATTGAAATCTACATACTTGTCCCATGCCGTCTCAGTATAATCGACAACTGGGAGATCTCTTCGCTCTCTATTGTGTACTAAATGAACATTTCGATAATAATCAGGGGGAGCTAGGAAAACAGGTGGCAAAAGGAATGCTATGTAACAGGTACCATCCCAATCTAGAGGCAGACGCATATATGCAGTCTGACCACATATAAAGTAAGAATGGCGAGAAGCTCTAAATGAAGATTTACCTTGATCACTATATTCTACTGTAGTAACGCATTGGCTATGGCCCATGTGTATGGAACCAACTTTTCTTACACATAATTCACCCTTAGCTGGAAATACTGACATAGTGGGCAGAATTAGTTCAACTTCGGATTTGACATTCAAAATCATAAGATTAGGCGTAAAATTACCTAATTTATACACTTCATTTTCTAAATCAGTTCCTGTTCTACTGGGGTGACCCTCCTTATTAGGGTGACAGACTTTGAATAAAACTAGATTCAGATTTCCCCATATCCAATGTTGTTGATAAACTGCTGTGTCTGGGTCTATGGAATTTAATAAACTAAACCATGCTCCACAGGAGCCATTGTGTGTGAACGGATGTGGAAAGAAAGGCAGAACTCCTTTGTTATTCTGATAGGGAGGGAGTCGGCCACACACCCAACAATTGGTGGCATTACTAGTCTGATGGGAATGATGTAACATACTAATGAAGGTGTTGGTGCGCAGCGCAAGTCTATAGGACAACTCATGTGGGGGTAATTCACTAAAAGAATGTTCATCAGTTATATTGAAAGCACGTTTAGAAACAGGATAATACATATGCAACAATATACTTGCAGTAACTATTAAAAAACTCAAGAAAAACAAAATTAATAAAGTCACAATACAGTGGCTACGCAGTAATTTACAATAAGCATGTCGTTTCATTATGATTCTGGACTCTACATCATTCAGACCTAAGGGATACATGTCGGGACAGATTCAACCGCTTCACCTTGGAGAGGACTTAAACAATCAAATCGTCCGACAGTTTGGATCTGGACCTGAGTTTCTGCTTATAGAGTTCGGTGCTACTGGCTTCAGCCAAAGGTAGCTTTGAGTCAATGGGGGAAGACACACGGGGAGTACTGTTTGTGTCAGGAGGAAGTCCATGAAATTTCTTTATATGGCTGGAATGCACCCAGCCCTTTCTCCCTTCGATCTTCACAGCTGTTCTGGTCGTCAGCAGGACCAACTTAGGAAGCCTCCACCTTGGCTCCAGTTGGGTTTTCCGATCGAAATTCCTGACGAGAACATAATCGCCGGGAATTACGTCATGAGGTTTCACCTCGGTGTTGTCGGGAAAAGCTGCGACTACCTGTGAACGACAAGATTGTAGTGCAGACATCAAGGAAGCCAGGTAATCTGTCAGCATATTACAGTCAACATCAGTTATTTTACGGGGTATAGGCGTCCCCCACATATTCGGTGGTCTACCAAAGATCACCTCATAAGGGGATAGCCCTGTTCGAGAGTGTGCTACCATCCTCATGTAAAATAGCGCAACTGGTAAGGCTACTATCCAGTCCACACCTTTTTCCTGACATATTTTAGACAGTCTGATTTTTAAAAGTTGATTATGTCGTTCCACGAGACCTGCTGCCTCGGGGTGTCGGACACAGTGGAATTTCCACTGATATCCCAACAAAAGTGAGACATGTTTCATTAATTCGGATGCGAAAGGCTGGCCGTTATCTGAATATACAACACGTGGTAAACCGTACCGTGGGAAGAATTCTCGAACTAGCTGCTTGGCAGTAGTCGGGGCAGTGTAATCTGATACGGGATACGCCTCTGTCCAACGGGAGAGAGCGCAGACAACTACGAGAACATATTTGAATCCTCGACAACGTTCCATCTGAATATAATCCATCTGGAGGACTTCAAAAGGATGGTCAGGAGGCTGAAATCCACCCTGCTCTACGGGAACACTCTTTCCTGGATTAAACTGACAACATATCATACAGGTACGAACTTTTTGTTTAGCTGCTGCTCGTAAATGTTTGTTGAACCAAATGTGCTGAATGCTGTCTAGCATAGCCTTCTCTCCTAAATGTGCTGGACTGTGAACTGTAGCTATAATGGCTTGAACCATGGAATCAGGGAGAAACCATACAGATTTCTCCTTCGTCATCCATCTTTGATCTGTCTGGATCCCTCCTAGTTCAGTCCACTTCTTTATTTCTTCTGCTGTGGCATGTGTCTGTATGTCAATTACGTCAAGTGCGGGATCCTTAATTGTCATACACTGTGTTGGTGTCTGAACTATTGGCTTTGTCATGTCTAATGTGCGATTCTGAGCAGTCTGTTTGGCTGTTCTGTCAGCTAAATCATTGCCTTGAGAAATGGTATCAGTAACCTTCGTGTGTGCTTTACATTTCATAATCGATATAGCAGTGGGTAGATGTATTGCATCTAACAAAGCATGAATGAGGGGTCCGTGCTGAATGTGGGCACCATGGGAAGTTAAATAACCTCTCTCTCGCCACAGCACGCCGAAGTCGTGTACAACTCCGAATGCATAACGTGAGTCAGTGTATATATTAACTTTCTTATTTGTGGCTTGAATACAGGCTTGTGTTAGAGCAATAAGTTCTGCTGCTTGGGCTGACAAAGTATCTATACAATTTGTCTCAATAACTTCAGTGTCTGTTGTGACTGCATACGCGGCCACTAAATCTCCTGTACTTGTTCTCATGCACGATCCGTCTACATACAATGTCAGGTCTGGATCTAACAATGGAACGTCTGTCAAGTCTTGTCTAGGTTTCGTCTTTATTTCAATGATTTCAACACAATCATGAGCTAGTGGGTCTGTTCCAATTACAGGTAATAGTGTAGCAGGATTCAATGTATTACACCGTCGGATCTCTATGTGTGGTTGAAACAATGTCAGTTCATAACCGGTAAGTCTTGCTATGGTCAAGTGTTGTGTTTGTGTTCGGTTCACAAGAACCTCTACTGCATGTGGTACTTGTACTGTCAATGGGTGTCCTAATACTATGGCATCGCTTTGTCTGATTGCTAAAGCTGTCGCTGCCACTGATTTCAGGCATGCAGGCAAAGCCTGAGCTACGGGATCTAATGTACTGGAAAAATAAGCACATGGCTTGCGTGATCCTGCTTGATCCTGAGTGAGTACTGACAAGGCAGTACCTTCGCGTTCTGTAACAAAGAGTGTAAAATGTTTGCTATAACATGGTGTTGCTAAAACAGGTGCTTGACATAAAGCTTCCTTTAGGTTTTCAAAAGCTTGTGTATGCTCCTGAGTCCAAGGGAGAACAGTCGATGTGGCTGCCTCCTGTGTGGTTAACTGAATGAGTGGTTTTGCTAGAAATGCGTACTGAGGGATCCACTGCCTACAATATGAAGTGAGGCCTATGAAAGCCCGCACCTCCTTTTGTGTCTGGGGTATTGACATGTTAGCAATTAACTGGATGCGATCTGGTGTAAGCTGCCTTCCCTCCTTGGACAGCGAGTGACCAAGATAAATAACTCGCTGGACACAGAATTGCAGCTTAGAAGGAGACACCTTGTGCCCCTTGTCGGCTAGAAAATGTAAAACTGTCAGAGAAGCTTTTTCACATTCTGGCTCGCTTCTCGCGGTGATCAGCAGATCATCGACATATTGAAGCAGTGCTGTATTGACTGGCATGTGGATACTGTCAAGTTCTCGTTTCAGTGCTTGGCTGTAGATGCTGGGGCTTTCTGTGAATCCTTGGGGAGCGCGTGAGAATTTAAAGCTGCGCCCATTTAAACTGAATCCGAACAAATATTGGCTTTCCGGATCTATTGGGACGCTGAAAAAGGCATTCTTGAGATCAATTACAGTAAAGAATGTTGCTTCGGAATCAATTGCTGTCAACAATGATGATATATCAGGGACCACAGGGAATTGTGGTACAATGCACTTGTTTAGTTCACGCAAATCAATAACCAATCGGTACACTGGTGGGGCAGTAGGATCAGTTCGTTTAAGAATCGGAATTATCGGTGAATTACATACATTGGAGTCTGTTTCTACAACTACTCCCTGGGCAATCAGCTCATCAATGATTTTCAGCAAAGCCACTACAGCATCATGCGGTAACTTGTATTGTCGCATTCGTGGTAGTACCACTCCTGCTTTCAGTGTGACTCGATAGGGTGTAATGTTCATGCAGCCAACATCCGCAGGGCCTTGTGCCCATAGATGTACTGGTAAAGTCTGTAGTCGGGGATCCATGTCTCTAGACACATAGTGACCTTTAAAATCACGTAAAAACAACCTTACTCCTTCCGGAGAACAACATATTATGGCTCCTAGTGCTTTCAGAGTTTTAATTCCTAACAGATTTTCTGGGCATGATTTAGTAAGCAATAAATCTGTAGTTCGTGTCAAAGGTCCTATCGTAAGTGGTAGAGGCTGTGATACTTCATTAACAATAGGTTTTCCTGAAAAACCAAGGGAAACATTTTGAGAGCCTGAGAGGGGTGCCCCTGGAACTTCACTACGTTTTATAGTTGTTCGACTTGCCCCTGTATCGAGTAAGAATTTTCTATCCTGACCTAATAATTCACTATGTACATAAGGTCCTTCTTGATCTACAGGAATCTCGATAAGCGGTAAGTCAACTTCCCTCTCTAGGCTGGTTCATGCGTAACGCTGATACTCAGGGTATTCATACTGTGCAGTCTGATACATTTGTCGTGTCGTGGTTTGTGTGGCAGTAGCAGGCAACGGTGGTGCAGCTGGCACAAACTGTATGGGTTGCTGTGAGGCTGGCATGGACTGTTGCTGAACTGGCATGGACTGTCCATGCTGCATAGTTCCTTGTTCATTCTGATCTTGTCTAACTAATCGTGGTCTCTCCTTTGCAATACCTGTAGCTATATTACGTTTCAGGACTGGACAATCGTGTACATAATGGCCCAGTTGTTTACAGTAATTGCAGGTTCCTTTTACAGGAACTGCAGAATCACCAGAATGTGTCACACCCTTTTTGTGACCATCTGCTGGTACTGTCTGAGAAACTAGCATTTTCATTTTTGTATCCTTCATGCGTCTATGCTCGTGTTCTTGTTCATCCCTAATTCTATTGTGATGATACTGTAACATTTGTAGCATTTGCGACGGAGTGTTACTTTGCCAGGTACTCTCGAATTTCAATATTCTATTCTTTACTGGAGGCAATGCATTTTCCACTAATTTTGTCACAAATAAATGTGGATATGAGTCACTACTTGCTTTTATACCACTATTTATACCAAAACATTTTTCAAATCGAGCATAATAATCGCTTGTGTCTTCATCTTGCTTTTGTTTGCAGGCTGTGATTGCACCCCAATCTTCCTTTTTTGTAGTTAATAAACGTGGCAGTACCTGTACTAGTAAACCTGGTAACAGTTTAACTTTATCCCCGAGCCCTGAACCTGCAGTTCGGCCCCTTTCTTCCTCTGCTAATGCTGTCCAGTCTATCTTTTGGTCACCCACTTCCCACTCTTTTTCTTTCAGTTTTTCATAAATGCCAGCAGGCAAAAGCACCTTTAATATCGTCATAATATCAGGAAAGGTGTACTCTCCCATCAGTAACATGTCTTTAATTTCTCGGTGGAAACCCGCTGGGTCTTTGTCATGACTAGGTACTACTTTTTTCATTTCTAATAATTCCATTTTTGATATGGGTGTGTAAACAAATACACGGTGAAACTCATTGTCTTCGCCTTTTATTGGGTGCACTTCTCGTAGGGGATTTTGTCTATCCATATAGTACGGCGCTCTTTCTCTGCGGGGCAGCGAGAGAGGATCCGGACTTACAAAAAGGACATACTGCTTACGTGACACTAATATCTCTTTAATTAGCTTGTTACTAGAACCTCTCCATCTGTTCGTGAGTAGTTCCGTTAATATATCAGGTAAAGGACCAGGGTCAGCATGTTGGCTCTTATATAATATGAGGAGTTGCTGAATCATATATATTCCAGCTAAACGTTGTTCATCTGTACTGAGATTAAAAAACGTGTGTGCTACGGTCTCATCACCGTATTTTTCAGGACTGTCAATCCAGTGAACGGCTGATCTGGCTAATTCTTGCTCATCCATGGAATCGAGGAGGTGGTAACCTCTTCGTTCTCGTAGTATTTTATCTGCGGCTTGAAACAAATGTTCTGGAGACTTCAGATTCATTACAGGCGTCGGATACGTTCTGCTATTATTTGGGCATACTGAGTGTATGGGATCAGAAAAACATCTAGCATTATCACAGGATCCTCCTCTGCCTACATAGGCTATGGTCTCTGACTGTCTTGCGGAATTCCCTGATTCGGACACTTCATCTTGCTCAAACTCGTCTGTTCCCAATCTTTCTTCATGAATACGCTCTATTTCTTTACGGATTTTTCGGCACATGGCTATTATACAATTTTGCTTATCGTGTTTCCCTTCTGATATATTCTGACTCCATCTTGTAAGAATAAGCATTGCATTCGGGTCTACCCCCGGGCGGTCTTGATTTCTGATCACACAGTTTATGAGGAAACGTAACAGTTCCCCCTGTATCTCTACTTTCTGGAATTCCATAGCTCTGTTAATACATCCTGGATCTCGTCCTGTTTGAACAAAATGATATATGTTATCTAGATGCGTAGTCATTCCTGGTAACCTTGCTAAATACTCTGCGGCTCGCCTGATACGTAATGATGCCAGGACCATTTCGTCCTCTTTACCAACCACTGGGTCATATCTACAATTTACAAGGAGTTCCTTAAGCGTACGTTCACTTACGAATTTAGGTGTACGTGAATGCGCTGACTCTTGAAAAACAAGTTTATTTATTCTGGGTGGTGTAAAGGTACTGCTAGCACCTCCCGTGGCCCCATCTGGGGCGTCGGGTGTGAATGGATTCGTTGAACGTGACACAGCAACTATGGGTGTCGATACCCCTGTAGGATCGACTGCGGAGACAGATGCGGAAACAGATGTGCTTGCCGAAGCTTGTATCGGGACTTGCTGTTGCACGGGGACAGATACCTGATCCTGACGTTGAACCCCTCCGCCAGACGGTCTATGTGGTGTGGCGTTAGCATACTCGGGAGCTGCGTCGTCTAGATATGAGGAAAGAAAAACATCTTCTGCGGTTCTGGGATGCCCTTTTGGATGTACCTTAATTGGAAATAATGGGGGTGGCAAGTCTTTTGGCATCTCTGGAGCAGCCTTAGGTAGTCCTTCGGCTAGAAGGGGATACATACCATTCATAAGAGCATTTCTTTGTCTATTTACTTGTTCTGATTTCACTCGGATACCTTCCTTAATTAATAGATTTTCTTGAACTTTATTTGAACTTTCTTTACTCCTCTCTTCTTGCCTACGTGCTTTTTCTGTTCGTCTATGAGATTCCTTACGCCATAACTCAACAGCGTCTTTCTGTGATTGTCTGACCTTTCTTTTCCATAACTCTTCCTCCACTTTCATGATGCATTCTGCATCCCAGGTTCCCGCTACGGGCCACCTTTGACTTTCCGGCAATCCCTTGGTATAATCTACCCATAGATCAAGAAACAATATGGCATCTAAGCCATGCTTATGGTACATAAAATGCCCTGGAGTGTCCCTAGGAGGAATAGGAACTGCTTCTTCAAGCACCCCTTTTCTGGTAGTAATCTGTCTTAACTTCGAGAAGAGCGGCATATTGACAACTGATCTGATACTTACTCTTGAACTCACTTAATACGAAAAACACAATAATGAACAGTGAACAATGAACACTCATTCATACCACAATATTTGAACACTTTAAACATTAAACATTAAACATTTTAACAACGACCGACAATGATGACAGTCTGCCTAACTAATCACCACGCTGAATTCTTGACAATAACTGAATACTTCGGAATACTTGATATACTGCTAAACAGTACATATACACTGCTAAACAGTGCAGACCGGATTTGTGTACCCAAATCCGTCTTGACCGGCACAACCTATGTGCGCGTCAACACGCCTCCCCGGCGATGGTACTCACCGAGTAGCTCCTTGAAACGAAAGGCCTCAGAGAATGGACAGGACTCGATGACTGCGGACAGCGGACCCTCTGGACATCGGGATTTCGAGAAACCTGGTGGACCTCTGTATACCTCGGATCTTGCTCTCTCAGCTAGGCTCTGGTCGGGACACTTCGCACTTCTCACCGCCTCGTCTGGGTTGATCGCAGCCTCAGTCGCCCCCGCTTGACCGGAGGGAGCTTACAGGAAATCCTGCTGGTACGCGTTTATGGTCCGTCCAGCTGTGGCAGGAGACCGGGCCTGCAACGCACCGCCGGCGCGTGAGATGAGAAAGTGTCCCTGTTCGGGCGCCATTATGTGGTAAATAAAATCTTCTTTACCGGACTGAATTTCATACGGGATCTTAAAATAAAGTAAAATAGCTCAAAATAACAAGAGGCAGAATCCGTGGTATAAGAGTTTCTAAATGGGCTTTATTCCATTCAAAATGGCCGACTCGAGTCGCGGCCTTCAGGTTCCGTCACCGCGAGGGTTCAGGAAGTGAAGTACAATACTTTATTGACAGACATGCATTTTTATAATAAGTACATTACAATGAAACGAATGTAGAAGGCGTAACATTTGATAAGAAAAGTGACATGACAGGTACGTAATCGAAACTAGGCGTAATAAGGAATAAAAGAAACATGATTGGTTAGGATTATCAGACATAGGTGGATCTATAAGATAATACTTGGCATAGATGCGCGCGCAGCAGCATGACGTGTAATTGACGTGCAACTAGGGGGTGAAGGGACTTGACATTTAGCTCTACATGTGGAGACGAGAAGTCTGAGGGGTCAAGTCAACCTAATCCCAAATCATATCTAACATCCTATGTTTAAAGAACTATGTTATCCACAAGGAAGGACTCTCGGACAGAATCTAGTCTATACTGACTGTGTGCGTGCACAAACGCCTAAGTGTCTATATGAGAAGCGAGAGGCAGAAAGCTTTCCATGGCAGCAGGGCTATGAATCACTTGCAGGAGGACGGAAAGGCTGAGTCCTTTGCTTGTGAGCTAAAGGAAATGTTTACCTAAATCACTAGACAGGAATGCATCGGCTGAAGAGCAAAATAGATAATTCGAAGGTGAAATACAGCTTCTTGGCAGGCAGGCGAAAACTGGCCGAGGCAGGCACCGTTAGCTGCACAGGGAGTAGGACAAAGTTCATGGATACAGATGCGAGCTCAAGCTGAAGCTGTCAGAGACAGAGAGCAGGGAAAGGCTTTGAGGACAGAATCGGGCCTACTTGCCTGAACTGTAAAAATGGAGTAACTTAGCCATATAAAGTCGGTGGCCTTTCATGCTTAGGAATCGAATATCCAGCCCATTGATGGCGGATCTGACAGAGAACATGTCGACGGTAGACACACATATGTTTGCGTCTTCGAAACTGGAACTGGAGGGAACATACATGTACTTGTAACATGCATATAGAACCGTTGGGGTCCAAGATAGGGGACATAACTGATCAGGAAAATCCACATTTCCACAATGGAAGAGGAAGCCTCACACACAAAATTGTGTCATGCTTCATCATCGGCAACCTCTCCCCACCCTGGAAGGACAGTACCTCAAGGGAAGACTCAAGCTCCTGTTGGTCTCAGTGCAGGCGTAAGTTCTTAGAAGTAGCGGCTGGCATCTACGAACAGCGGGGGCGGTTGGTCGAGGGTGCAAACATTTTAAATAATAAAATACAAACACTTACCTTAACTGACGCAGGACTGAACTGACGTCTTCTGTCTTCAGCTCCGGACCTCTTCTCAGCTGCAACCGGATGCTGCAGTGCCGGCTCCAATCCTAGCGCTGCTCTCACACTGTGAGAGCTGTGACTTGATTGGAAGGAGCGGCCTCACTTGCCTCTCCCAGGGATACTGGAGCCCTTCACTTACTCTGACCTTTCAGAGATCTTTCAAAGTGCTCATGTGTGGCTGGCCGGCCAAAAAGACACACCCACCTTCTTCCAAGCTGAGTGACATGCTGTCAGTCAGCAGCGGCCCTGTTCACGTCAGGAGGGGAGGATGAAAAATAAAATGGTAATGTATTACCATTTCATTTTTCATTCTTTGGGGGGTAAATTAAGTGAGGCAATGCTCGTCTGCTCCAATGGAGGAGCCACCCCTGGTTCTTAGATAAAAGTTACTGTACAGTGAAGGGATCCAGGTCAGTGAATTAAAAATACTTTAATGTATCCCAGCTATTTGCCTTAATTAGTGGGTACATTAGGTAAGGTTAAAAAAAAGTTGTGGGGTGATGATGTGAGAGCAATGACTCACACCACCATAAAAGTTATTCCAACATGTTTCTGCCCATCCTAGAAGCCCATATGGGTCTGGGGTATTCCTTCCATCCCATCTACACTGGCACAGGGTTTCTGTGATGGTCCAAGTGTGACTATTTGGATTTTTGTTATCAGGCAAGAAAACTAATTGTGCTTTCTACCTGTAACTGCAGTAGGTCTTGAGGTAGCAGTCTCTGTCTAGGAGGGCGTGCCTTTTCTTTGGAAAAGGAATTCATAAGGTAGGTGGATATATCTTCGGTGACATTCTGAGTTCACATTTGACCCCTTGAGGTCACGTACTTTCCCTTCCAACACTGTTCATTTGTAACACAGCTGCCTGAAAAGGAATGCACTTCAGTGCCAGGGTTGGTGTGCCTTGGCTGCTGGACCACTTCTTTATTTGTATATATTTATTAATGTTTACTAAAATGTTTTTTGAACTTTAGCACAAAAAAAAAATGCCTGCTTACCAAGATCAGAACAATTGACTTTGCCAATGCTTGTTATTTTATGTAGCATGAACTATTTTTAAGGGAAGGTTTCAGCTAGATGAAATATACATGAGTAGGTTTATATCGATAACTGAAACAGTAAATGTGCTTTTTACTCTGCATATTTATTGGCTTATTTCAGTTTTTTGGGTTTTGGAAACATAACATTTCTTCAAGTGTGTTCTGGGTTCTTGCACATGCACTGAGATATTCTACCTTTTATGAACTAAGAGTGAATACGCCTGGTGAAGACACAAGTAATTAACATTTCCTTTAAGCATGTGAATCTGTGAAAGAGTCGCAGTCTCTGAGGAGAGTTGGAGTCTCTCCAACATAGGTGCCGATCACGATCCGGTAAAAACCGTGTACGAACCGTCGGACGGAGCATATTCTCCGTCCGACGCGTACCCGGTCGAAAAAATATACAAACATGGAATTACGATTCGCACGGAAATCCCATTTCCGTACGAATCGTACAAAACCCCGACCGACGAAAATAAACATACAAATGTGATCCGGGAAAGCGCCGACGTGACGTCGGGACGCACGCAGCCTACCATTCACGAACCAGGAATTACGATTCGCACCGACATCATCCCGCACGGTGAATATTTTCCGGCAGCCAAAAACTGCCGGGAAATCAGGACGACGCGAACAAGGAGTACCTGCACGCGACGGACAGACATGGACCCGAACCTACGTGTCATCCCGGCCCTCATAGCAGTCGACCTCCTCTACAGGTTACGACGCAGAAGGTCAGAACAACAAAGGGAGGGAGGAAAGGGGGGGGGGGGCAGGACCAGGGGCAGGCCACAAAACCCCCACCAAAGTCACACAGCACACATGCCCTGGACATACCTGACCCCCAGGCCCTGGTCACTACGAGGGGGTGGGGGCGTGTCCAGCAAAGCCAGCGTCCGCCACAACGGAAGTGCCTGACGACGCGAACCGGCAACACAACAATACAGGTACGTCCCGTACCCACGCCTTAAGAGCGTGGGTACGAGTCGTACCACGCCCACACCCACGTGGCAAAGGCCTGGGTACGGCCCGCACAAGCATCACATAGCGTGGGGACGGATATGTACGGACCGTACCCCCACCCCTGTATACATGGAGCGTACCCCCACCCCAACAGTGTAAGTACGACCCGTACCCTCACCCGCGTATGTATGGAGCGTACCCCCACCCCAACAGTGTAAGTACGACCCGTACCCTCACCCGCGTACGTATGGAGCGTACCCCCAACCGTGTATATACGGACCGTACCCCCACCTCGTATGCATGTAGCGAACCCACACCCGTGTATGTTCTAAGCGTACATATCCTGAAATAGGAGGGGTGTGTGCAGAGTCCTCCCAGCAGTGCCCAGACTAAGGAGGGGTGGGTGCAGAGTCCTCCCAGCAGTGCCCAGACGCAGGAGGGGTGGGTGTAGAGTGCTCCCAGCAGTGCCCAGTCACAAGAGTGGTGTGTGCAGAGTCCTCCCAGCAGTGCCCAGACGCAGCAGGGGTGGGTGCAGAGTCCTCCCAGCAGTGCCCAGACACAGGAAGGGTGGGTGCCTAACACTCACAGCAGTGCCCAGAGACAGGAGGGGTGTGTGCAGAGTCCTCCCAGCAGTGCCCAGAGACAGGAGGGGTGTGTGCAGAGTCCTCCCAGCAGTGCCCAGACACTAGAGTGGTGTGTGCAGAGTCCTCCCAGCGGTGCCCAGACACAGGAGGGGTGGGTGCAGAGTCCTCCCAGCAGTGCCCAGACACAGGAGGGGTGGGTGCCTAACACTCACAGCAGTGCCCAGAGACAGGAGGGGTGTGTGCAGAGTCCTCCCAGCAGTGCCCAGAGACAGGAGGGGTGTGTGCAGAGTCCTCCCAGCAGTGCCCAGACACTAGAGTGGTGTGTGCAGAGTCCTCCCAGCAGTGCCCAGACACAGGAGGGGTGGGTGCAGAGTCCTCCCAGCAGTGCCCAGACACAGGAAGGGTGGGTGCAGAGTCCTCCCAGCAGTGCCCAGATGCAGGAGGGGTGGGTGTAGAGTCCTCCCAGCAGTGCCCAGTCACAAGAGTGGTGTGTGCAGAGTCCTCCCAGCAGTGCCCAGACGCAGCAGGGGTGGGTGCAGAGTCCTCCCAGCAGTGCCCAGACACAGGAGGGGTGGGTGCCTAACACTCACAGCAGTGCCCAGAGACAGGAGGGGTGTGTGCAGAGTCCTCCCAGCAGTGCCCAGAGACAGGAGGGGTGTGTGCAGAGTCCTCCCAGCAGTGCCCAGACACTAGAGTGGTGTGTGCAGAGTCCTCCCAGCAGTGCCCAGACACAGGAGGAGTGGGTGCAGAGTCCTCCCAGCAGTGCCCAGACACAGGAGGGGTGGGTGCAGAGTCCTCCCAGCAGTGCCCAGACGCAGGAGGGGTGGGTGTAGAGTCCTCCCAGCAGTGCCCAGTCACAAGAGTGGTGTGTGCAGAGTCCTCCCAGCAGTGCCCAGACGCAGGAGGGGTGGGTGCAGAGTCCTCCCAGCAGTGCCCAGACACAGGAGGGGTGGGTGCAGAGTCCTCCCAGCAGTGCCCAGACACAGGAGGGGTGGGTGCAGAGTCCTCCCAGCAGTGCCCAGACGCAGGAGGGGTGGGTGTAGAGTCCTCCCAGCAGTGCCCAGTCACAAGAGTGGCGTGTGTAGAGTCCTCCCAGCAGTGCCCAGACGCAGGAGGGGTGGGTGCCGAGTCCTCCCAGCAGTGCCCAGACACAGGAGGGGTGGGTGCAAAGTCCTCCCAGCAGTTGCCAGACGCAGGAGGGGTGGGTGTAGAGTCCTCCCAGCAGTGCCCAGTCACAAGAGTGGTGTGTGCAGAGTCCTCCCAGCAGTGCCCAGACGCAGGAGGGGTGGGTGCAGAGTCCTCCCAGCAGTGCCCAGACACAGGAGGGGTGGGTGCAGAGTCCTCCCAGCAGTGCCCAGTCACAAGAGTGGTGTGTGCAGAGTCCTCCCAGCAGTGCCCAGACACAGGAGGGGTGGGTGCAGAGTCCCCCCAGCAGTGCCCAGACACAGGAGGGGTGTGTGCCTGTCACTCCCAGCAGTGCCCAGAGACAGGAGGGGTGGGTGTAGAGTCCTCCCAGCAGTGCCCAGATACAGGAGGGGTGGGTGCAGAGTCCTCTCAGCAGTGCCCAGACACAGGAGGGGTGGGTGCAGAGTCCTCCCAGCAGTGCCCAGACGCAGGAGGGGTGGGTGTAGAGTCCTCCTAGCAGTGGCCAGTCACAAGAGTGGTGTGTGCCGAGTCCTCCCAGCAGTGCCCAGACGCAGGAGGGGTGGGTGCAGAGTCCTCCCAGCAGTGCCCAGACACAGGAGGGGTGGGTGCAGAGTCCTCCCAGCAGTGCCCAGTCACAAGAGTGGTGTGTGCAGAGTCCTCCCAGCAGTGCCAAGACACCGGAGGAGTGGGTGCAGAGTCCCCCCAGCAGTGCCCAGACACAGGAGGGGTGTGTGCCTGTCACTCCCAGCAGTGCCCAGAGACAGGAGGGGTGGGTGTAGAGTCCTCCCAGCAGTGCCCAGACACAGGAGTGGTGGGTGCAGAGTCCTCCCAGCAGTGCCCAGACACAGGAGGGGTGGGTGCAGAGTCCTCCCAGCAGTGCCCAGTCACAAGAGTGGTGTGTGCAGAGTCCTCCCAGCAGTGCCCAGACACAGGAGGGGTGGGTGCAGAGTCCCCCCCAGCAGTGCCCAGACACAGGAGGGGTGGGTGCCTGTCACTCCCAGCAGTGCCCAGAGACAGGAGGGGTGGGTGTAGAGTCCTCCCAGCAGTGCCCAGACACAGGAGGGGTGGGTGCAGAGTTCTCCCAGCAGTGCCCAGACACAGGAGGGGTGGGTGCAGAGCCCTCCCAGCAGTGCCCAGTCACAAGAGTGGTGTGTGCAGAGTCCTCCCAGCAGTGCCCAGACACAGGAGGGGTGGGTGCAGAGTCCCCCCAGCAGTGCCCAGACACAGGAGGGGTGTGTGCCTGTCACTCCCAGCAGTGTCCAGAGACAGGAGGGGTGGGTGCAGAGTCCTCCCAGCAGTGCCCAGACGCAGGAGGGGTGGGTGTAGAGTCCTCCCAGCAGTGCCCAGTCACAACAGTGGTGTGTGCAGAGTCCTCCCAGCAGTGCCCAGACGCAGGAGGGGTGGGTGCAGAGTCCTCCCAGCAGTGCCCAGACACAGGAGGGGTGGGTGCAGAGTCCTCCCAGCAGTGCCCAGTCACAAGAGTGGTGTGTGCAGAGTCCTCCCAGCAGTGCCCAGACACAGGAGGGGTGGGTGCAGAGTCCTCCCAGCAGTGCCCAGACACAAGAGTGGTGTGTGCAGAGTCCTCCCAGCAGTGCCCAGAGACAGGAGGGGTGGGTGCCTAACACTCACAGCAGTGCCCAGATACAGGAGGGGTGGGTGTAGAGTCCCCCCAGCAGTGCCCAGACACAGGAGGGGTGGGTGCAGAGTCCCCCCAGCAGTGCCCAGACACAGGAGGGGTGTGTGCCTGTCACTCCCAGCAGTGCCCAGAGACAGGAGGGGTGGGTGTAGAGTCCTCCCAGCAGTGCCCAGACACAGGAGGGGTGGGTGCAGAGTCCTCTCAGCAGTGCCCAGTCACAAGAGGGGTGGGTGCAGAGTCCTCCCAGCAGTGCCCAGTCACAAGAGTGGTGTGTGCAGAGTCCTCCCAGCAGTGCCCAGACACAGGAGGGGTGGGTGCAGAGTCCCCCCAGCAGTGCCCAGACACAGGAGGGGTGGGTGCCTGTCACTCCCAGCAGTGCCCAGAGACAGGAGGGGTGGGTGTAGAGTCCTCCCAGCAGTGCCCAGACACAGGAGGGGTGGGTGTAGAGTTCTCCCAGCAGTGCCCAGACACAGGAGGGGTGGGTGCAGAGTCCTCCCAGCAGTGCCCAGTCACAAGAGTGGTGTGTGCAGAGTCCTCCCAGCAGTGCCCAGACACAGGAGGGGTGGGTGCAGTCCCCCCAGCAGTGCCCAGACACAGGAGGGGTGTGTGCCTGTCACTCCCAGCAGTGCCCAGAGACAGTAGGGGTGGGTGCAGAGTCCTCCCAGCAGTGCCCAGGCGCAGGAGGGGTGGGTGTAGAGTCCTCCCAGCAGTGCCCAGTCACAAGAGTGGTGTGTGCAGAGTCCTCCCAGCAGTGCCCAGATGCAGGAGGGGTGGGTGCAGAGTCCTCCCAGCAGTGCCCAGACACAGGAGGGGTGGGTGCAGAGTCCTCCCAGCAGTGCCCAGTCACAAGAGTGGTGTGTGCAGAGTCCTCCCAGCAGTGCCCAGACACAGGAGGGGTGGGTGCAGAGTCCTCCCAGCAGTGCCCAGACACAAGAGTGGTGTGTGCAGAGTCCTCCAAGCAGTGCCCAGAGACAGGAGGGGTGGGTGCCTAACACTCACAGCAGTGCCCAGAGACAGGAGGGGTGTGTGCAGAGTCCTCCCAGCAGTGCCCAGATGCAGGAGGGGTGGGTGTAGAGTCCTCCCAGCAGTGCCCAGTCACAAGAGTGGTGTGTGCAGAGTCCTCCCAGCAGTGCCCAGACGCAGGAGGGGTGGGTGCAGAGTCCTCCCAGCAGTGCCCAGTCACAAGAGTGGTGTGTGCAGAGTCCTCCCAGCAGTGCCCAGACGCAGGAGGGGTGGGTGCAGAGTCCTCCCAGCAGTGCCCAGACACAGGAGGGGTGGGTGCAGAGTCCTCCCAGCAGTGCCCAGTCACAAGAGTGGTGTGTGCAGAGTCCTCCCAGCAGTGCCCAGACACAGGAGGGGTGGGTGCAGAGTCCTCCCAGCAGTGCCCAGACACAAGAGTGGTGTGTGCAGAGTCCTCCCAGCAGTGCCCAGAGACAGGAGGGGTGGGTGCCTAACACTCACAGCAGTGCCCAGTGCCCTAGCTTTAGGACACCCCCACGCCGCACGGCCACCAGCTGCTGCGTGCGCCCCCCGCCTGCCTCGCTGACCCTGCCTGCCGCCGGCTGACCATGCCCCCTGCCGCCGAGCGGCGTGGTCTCCTGCGGTCGGGGCATCTGTTCCTGTGATCGCAGCTCTGTTGCCTTTTCAGGCTTCTGTGCCCCGTGATTCTCCTGCTGTGTGCCCCATTGTTTCTACTGTTTTAGTGTTTTCTTCGCCTGTCCCCCTGTACTTTCTCCCCTCTGCTGCCCCGGTAACCTCCCGCCCCGCTCCCCGCTTCCCGCCTCCGTTGCTTTGCCACGCCCCCTTTTCTTTCTGTGCCCTCCCCGCTCCCGCCTCCCAGCTGCTCCTCCCTCCCTCACACTTGGCCATAAATGGCGACCGTGCGACGCAGGTGAGTGTGACCTAGTGTTGGACAGGCCACACAGAGGGCTTGCTCCCTCCCCGCACGACAGGGCCCGAGCTCCGGCCCACCAGGCATACCCCCGTGACAAGCCCATGTACTCCGTCTCCCGACGGACCCTCTGCCCTCGGACCCCTACTCATCACGGGGTCCAGCCCACCGGCTTCCCCGGCCGGGTCAAGCCGCCATCTTGGGCCCTGCACCACGCGGCCGCGTGGCCTCACCTCGACCCTAACCCCGGGCCTGGCCGGCCCCGACATCCCGGCACCACCATCCACCCAGGAGGTGAGCGGACCACTTGGCAGGTCAATGGGAGGACGAAGTGTCAAGAGCTCTTCCCCCGCCAGGTGCCGATCGCCTCCAGCTCCCCCAGGCGCGGGCTCCACCCCCTGCTGGGTGTCTGGACACCTTCATCCCGGACCCCCCGACCTCCAAGTGCGAGGGTCCGGACATCAAAGGGCACCAGCCCTATAACTGAGGCAGCTCCGGAGCAGGAAGGCAGTTGTATCCTGGAGTCGAGAGACACCGAGTGAACTCAACCCTGACGGTCTACTGGCGCTGCCGTAGCCCGCTCTTGTGAACCATCGTCCTGCCTGCTGGCGCTGCCGCGGCCTTCTGCAACCTTCATCTTCCTGGGACCTGCTGGCGCCGCCGCGGCCCGTTGTAACGACCATCCTCACCGGGACCTGCTGGCGCTGCCGCGGACCGTCATCTTCCTGGGACCTGCTGGCGCTGCCGCGGCCCGTTGTAACGACCATCCTCACCGGGACCTGCTGGCGCTGCCGCGGACCGTCATCTTCCTGGGACCTGCTGGCGCTGCCGCGGCCCGTTGTAACGACCATCCTCACCGGGACCTGCTGGCGCTGCCGCGGACCGTACATCTTCCGGGGACCTGCTGGCGCTGCCGCGGCCCGTTGTATCAACCATCCTTACCGGGACCTGCTGGCGCTGCCGCGGACCGTACCACCTAACCACCAAGCTCGAGGATTGTGAGCTCATCCTCATCTCATCCGAACTGCCTGATTGGTAAATAGACTGACCCGCTACCCCCTTCCCTACCCTACGAGACTTTAATCGAGGGGACCCCTGCGTCCAGACCTCCTTGTACCATTCTACCGTAACATAACTAAGTACCTATAAAGAACACCGAACCTTATCCGTGTGTGATATCTGTCTGTGGGGGGGGGAAGTTACTTGTCTGTACGATCGCTGGAGACGGCTCTCCCCGGAGACCTCTCCCCCTGACCCCGGCCGACCCTCCCGGTCCGTCTACCTTTTCTAACATTGGTGGCCAGCGGCGCGATCCGAATCAACGCGTAATCGTACAGAAAGTAGCTCACCCCACGACAAAAACACGATGTCGACCAAAGATAGCAGCTCCACCGAGAAATTCCAAATGGAGAAATTAGAAGAATACAACCACCGCGAACTGAGACAATTTTGCATAGAACTTGGCATTGCTACCACCGGCCTGAGTACCAAGGACGATCTAAAGCGCGCTCTGGAGTCATGGACAGAAACGGGGGTCACAGGACCCTCCGACCAAAGCAGCGTCACACCAGACCAAACCAGCATCACACCAGAGGGGAACGCCACGGCTCCCGAGGAGCGGGGAACGGGCCTCCCGCAAGAGGAGATCCGAGAAAGAGACAGAGTCAGATTACACAAGTTGGAGATGGCACGACTCAAGATGGATGGGGAACTCAAGTTAGCTGAACAGAAACTCAACCTCGAGCATATGCGGCTTCGAGAGGAACGAGAAGAAAAGCAGAGACAGAGAGAGCTGGAAGAGAAAAAAATAACGCTCGAGCACGAGCGCCGACTAGCGGAAATAGAACTGCGCAAACAGAATAAGGAACTGGGGGTGCCTGAGCGACCACACACCCCGGGGCCAAGTGAGAAAAAAGTTCACATCCCCAAGGATGTTGTCCGCGAATATGTCCGAGAAGACGACATACAACAGTGGTTTAAAGCCTATGAGATCGCAATGACCTCCCACCGAATCGACCGGAGTGATTGGGGAGCCGGACTTTGGGGGAGATTTATCAACGAGGGTCGCGATGCCCTGCTGCAGCTCCCCGATCACCAAATGTCGTCCTACGACCACATGAAGGCTGCCCTCCTCACCCGCTACGGCCTCACGCCCGAGATGTACCGCCAGAGGTTCAGAGATTGCACCAGGATCCCAGGTACAACTTGGGTAGAATACGTGAACTATTTCAGCCGGGCATTCGAAGGTTGGATCAAGGGAAGTCAGGTCACCACTTACGAACAACTCTTCAACCTTATGGTATGGGAGCACCTGTCAAACAACTGTTTCGTCGAGCTCAGGCAGCACCTACTCGACAGTAAGCTGACCGACCCCCGGCAGCTCGCCGCCGAAGCTGACCGGTGGGAAAGCACCCGAGTGGGCCGGAGAGGGCCCCACGACCAGAACAGAGGCAACCAAGGCCAGCACCGTCCTCGGGGAGGAGGAGGGGGCCAGGGGCGAGGGAGAGACGCCTTACCAGCAACACCCGTGGCCAGCACCCCGCCTCCGGCCGGCCGGAGCAACCCCCCGTTGCGGCCTGGGTACCGAGCCAACGTCACGTGCCACCGGTGCCAGCGACTAGGCCACTACGCCAATGACCCGAACTGCCCGCTAAATCAAACACCCAAGCCCCGCCAGGTAGCGGCCGCTGCCCTAGGGGAAGAGCAATCATCGGAGGGACCCGAAGAGTACGAGCCGGCCCAGCAAGGGTGGGAACCGGCCGCCATGGTCCTGGCATGCCTAGGGGGAAGAGACATGGTTCCGCGGGCTCCCCTACCCGCCAACACCAGAAAATACGGTCAGTGGGTGACCATTAATGGACAGAGAGCCGAGGCCTTGCGTGACACCGGCGCCAGCGTGACGGCCGTCCGCTGTCATCTGGTGAAGCCCGAGCAGATCCTGCCGAACATTCTTTGCCCCGTCCGCTCGGCAGATAACTCTGAGAGTATGTGTAAGATGGCCTGCG
The DNA here is from genome assembly GCF_964204655.1 of Triturus cristatus. Taxonomy (NCBI): domain Eukaryota; kingdom Metazoa; phylum Chordata; class Amphibia; order Caudata; family Salamandridae; genus Triturus; species Triturus cristatus. The sequence goes on along the minus strand of NC_140593.1, from coordinate 1,073,379,038 downwards.
TCCCGTTTGAATGGGGAGGGGTCTCCGGCCTACTGAAGGTGACGGTCCGGGACGATGCCCCCGTGGACTGCCTCCTGGGGAATGACCTCGAGAGTTCCCCGTGGGCCACCGTCGAGAAAAGAGAGCACCTGGGGATGCTGGGCCTCCCGGACTGGGCCTGCATAACCACCCGATCCATGGCCGCCCGTGCCACCCCCCGATCAGAAGAAACCGAATGGCCAGCACCTCCGCCCCCGGTTGCCCTCGTCGAGGACAACGGCGAGTCCGACCTCCCGGACCCGACTATCGAAGCAGACGCGCAACACCAGGACCTTCCGGATCTGGCTCAGTGGCGTCAAGAGGGGGGGCCCACCCAAGAACAGTTCCGCCAGGAACAAAAGACCTGTCCCTCCCTCGAGGGACTCCGCCAACAAGCCGATACCCAAAACGCAGGGGACACCACCGGAACCCACTGGGTCTACTGGGACAACGACCTGCTCTACAGCGAGCAAAGAATCGCCGAGCTGGGGGCCGGTCGAGTTCTGGTGGTACCGCTCCGCTTCCGAGACTTTCTGCTCAACCTGGCCCACGATGTCCCCCTGGCGGGACACCTGGGCCAGGACAAAACATACAGTCGCCTGGTGACCCACTTTTTCTGGCCAAAAATGAGGAATGACGTCCTGAACCACTGCCGATCTTGCCCCACGTGCCAAGCCAGCGGGAAGAGTGGTCGGAAGCTGAAGGCCCCTCTGCAACCCTTCCCTGTGGTCACCACCCCGTTCGAGAGGGTGGGGATAGACATTGTGGGGCCTCTGGACCCCCGCACGGCACAAGGACACAGGTTCATCTTGGTACTAGTGGACCATGCCACCCGCTACCCCGAGGCGGTGCCCCTACGGACAGTGACAGCTCCGGTGGTTGGCCGGGCCCTGATGGGGATCTTCTCCAGGGTAGGCTTCCCCCGAGAAGTCGTCAGCGACCGAGGTACGAATTTCATATCTAAATACATGAAGTCCCTCTGGCAACAATGCGGGGTCACCTACAGATTCACGACCCCCTATCACCCCCAAGGGAACGGACTAGTGGAGCGTTTTAACCGCACTCTCAAGGGGATGATTGGGGGATTGGAAGAGCCTCTCCGTCGCCAGTGGGATGTGCTGCTCCCGTGCCTCCTCTTCGCCTACCGAGAAGTCCCCCAGAAGTCCCTCGGCTTTAGCCCTTTCGAACTCTTGTACGGGCACCCTGTGCGAGGGCCCCTCAGCCTAGTCAAGGAAGGTTGGGAGATGGCCCCCTTAACGACCCCTCCCGACGTCTTCAAATACATCCTGGCCCTACGAAACCAGACCCGGCGCTTCAGGGAGATGGCCAAGGCGAACCTCGAGGCCAGTCAGGAGGACATGAAGAGGTGGTATGATCACAATGCCTCCTCCGTTGAATTCGAGCCTGGGCAGCAAGTATGGGTGATGTCCCCCACCGAACCATGTGCCCTGCAAGACAAGTGGACGGGGCCCTTCAAAGTGGTCGAGCGTAAAAGCCCCGTCACTTACCTCATCGACATGGGGTCCACCCGGAACCCCCTGCGGGTCCTCCACACCAACCGGCTCAAACCACACTTTGTGCGCTCCGAACTAAGCCTCCTGATGGCGACAGACAGTGGTACAGAAGAAGACTCCGAGCCCCTCCCGGATCTCTTAAAGACTCAGGAGAAGGACGGCTCCGTGGATGGGGTCCGGCTCTCTGACGCCCTCACTTCAGAGCAACGCCAGGACTGCCGGGACCTCCTGCTGCAGTTCGCTGCCCTGTTCTCCCTCACCCCCGGGGTCACCCCTTGGTGTTTGCACGACGTAGACACCGGGGACAGTCCCCCTGTCCGGCACCGGGCCTACCGTGTACCAGATCGGGTACGGGCCTGCATACAGGAGGAAGTGGCCAAGATGCTCACGATCGGGGTCATCGAGCCCTCGGACAGTCCCTGGGCCAGTCCGGTTGTATTAGTTCCCAAGGCCGCTGCCCCCGGCACCGCCCCTGAACTGAGATTCTGCGTCGACTACCGGGGCTTGAACGCTGTCACCCGGACCGACGCTCATCCCATCCCCCGAGCAGACGAGCTGATCGACCGGCTGGGGGCCGCCCGCTACCTTAGTATCTTCGACCTAACGGCGGGCTACTGGCAGATCGGCCTCACACCCAGGGCTCAGGAACGGTCAGCCTTCTCCACCCCCGATGGCCACTATCAATTTAAGGTCATGCCCTTTGGCATGAAGAATGCCCCCGCCACATTCCAACGTCTTGTGAACCAGGTCTTGGCAGGGCTCGAAGAATTCAGCGCTGCCTACCTGGACGATATCGCTGTATACAGCCGCCACTGGTCCGACCACCTCCGTCACCTCCAAGAGGTCCTCCAAGCCCTCCAGCGGGCCGGCCTCACCATTAAGGCCGGCAAGTGCCAAATTGGCCAAGGGTCTGTGACCTACCTTGGGCACCAAGTGGGAAGCGGGCTGGTGGCCCCACTACAACTTAAGATTGCTGCCATCCAGTCCTGGCAGCCCCCCGTCACCCAGACCGAGGTCCGAGCCTTCTTGGGGCTCACCGGCTACTACCGGCGGTTCGTGAAGGACTACGGCAGCATCGTGGGGCCCCTCACGGGACTCACATCCAAGAATCAACCGAAGCGGGTCCACTGGACTCCTGATTGTCAAGCGGCCTTCGAGGAGCTGAAGGCCGCCCTGTGCACCGCCCCGGTGCTCCAGGCCCCCGATTACAGTCGGGAATTTGTGGTGCAGACCGACGCCTCCGACCACGGCATCGGGGCCGTCCTCTCTCAGCTGAACCCCGAAGGTCATGACCAGCCGGTGGCCTTCATCAGTCGACGTCTCCTGGCCCGAGAACAGCGTTGGAGCACAATCGAGAGGGAGGCATTTGCAGTAGTGTGGGCCCTCAAAAAGCTCCGACCCTATCTCTTCGGTACCCACTTCCGGGTACAAACCGACCATCGACCCCTGCAATGGCTGATGCAGATGCGGGGGGAGAACCCAAAACTCTTGCGCTGGTCCATTTCCCTGCAGGGAATGGACTTCACTGTGGAGCACCGGCCAGGCCAAGACCACGCCAACGCGGATGGCCTGTCCCGCTTTTTCCGCCTCGACGAAGAGAGTCCCCAAGGAGATGGGTGACTCTCCCCGCCTTCAGCTGGGGGGCACGCATGTTGGACAGGCCACACAGAGGGCTTGCTCCCTCCCCGCACGACAGGGCCCGAGCTCCGGCCCACCAGGCATACCCCCGTGACAAGCCCATGTACTCCGTCTCCCGACGGACCCTCTGCCCTCGGACCCCTACTCATCACGGGGTCCAGCCCACCGGCTTCCCCGGCCGGGTCAAGCCGCCATCTTGGGCCCTGCACCACGAGGCCGCGTGGCCTCACCTCGACCCTAACCCCGGGCCTGGCCGGCCCCGACATCCCGGCACCACCATCCACCCAGGAGGTGAGCGGACCACTTGGCAGGTCAATGGGAGGACGAAGTGTCAAGAGCTCTTCCCCCGCCAGGTGCCGATCGCCTCCAGCTCCCCCAGGCGCGGGCTCCACCCCCTGCTGGGTGTCTGGACACCTTCATCCCGGACCCCCCGACCTCCAAGTGCGAGGGTCCGGACATCAAAGGGCACCAGCCCTATAACTGAGGCAGCTCCGGAGCAGGAAGGCAGTTGTATCCTGGAGTCGAGAGACACCGAGTGAACTCAACCCTGACGGTCTACTGGCACTGCCGTAGCCCGCTCTTGTGAACCATCGTCCTGCCTGCTGGCGCTGCCGCGGCCTTCTGCAACCTTCATCTTCCTGGGACCTGCTGGCGCCGCCGCGGCCCGTTGTAACGACCATCCTCACCGGGACCTGCTGGCGCTGCCGCGGACCGTCATCTTCCTGGGACCTGCTGGCGCTGCCGCGGCCCGTTGTAACGACCATCCTCACCGGGACCTGCTGGCGCTGCCGCGGACCGTCATCCTTCTGGGACCTGCTGGCGCTGCCGCTGCCGCGGCCCGTTGTAACGACCATCCTCACCGGGACCTGCTGGCGCTGCCGCGGACCGTACATCTTCCGGGGACCTGCTGGCGCTGCCGCGGCCCGTTGTATCAACCATCCTTACCGGGACCTGCTGGCGCTGCCGCGGACCGTACCACCTAACCACCAAGCTCGAGGATTGTGAGCTCATCCTCATCTCATCCGAACTGCCTGATTGGTAAATAGACTGACCCGCTACCCCCTTCCCTACCCTACGAGACTTTAATCGAGGGGACCCCTGCGTCCAGACCTCCTTGTACCATTCTACCGTAACATAACTAAGTACCTATAAAGAACACCGAACCTTATCCGTGTGTGATATCTGTCTGTGGGGGGGGGAAGTTACTTGTCTGTACGATCGCTGGAGACGGCTCTCCCCGGAGACCTCTCCCCCTGACCCCGGCTGACCCTCCCGGTCCGTCTACCTTTTCTAACACCTAGCTTTAGGACACCCCCACGCCGCACGGCCACCAGCTGCTGCGTGCGCCCCCCGCCTGCCTCGCTGACCCTGCCTTCCGCCGGCTGACCACACCCCCTGCCGCCGAGCGGCGTGGTCTCCTGCGGTCGGGGCATCTGTTCCTGTGATCGCAGCTCTGTTGCCTTTTCAGGCCTCTCTGCCCCGTGATTCTCCTGCTGTGTGCCCCATTGTTTCTACTGTTTTAGTGTTTTCTTCGCCTGTCCCCCTGTACTTTCTCCCCTCTGCTGCCCCGGTAACCTCCCGCCCCGCTCCCCGCTTCCCGCCTCTGTTGCTTTGCCACGCCCCCTTTTCTTTCTGTGCCCTCCCCGCTCCCGCCTCCCAGCTGCTCCTCCCTCCCTCGCACTTGGCCATAAATGGCGACCGTGCGACGCAGGTGAGTGTGACCTAGCTTTAGGACACCCCCACGCCGCACGGCCACCAGCTGCTGCGTGCGCCCCCCGCCTGCCTCGCTGACCCTGCCTACCGCCGGCTGACCATGCCCCTGCCGCCGAGCGGCGTGGTCTCCTGCGGTCGGGGCATCTGTTCCTGTGATCGCAGCTCTGTTGCCTTTTCAGGCTTCTGTGCCCCGTGATTTTCCTGCTGTGTGCCCCATTGTTTCTACTGTTTTAGTGTTTTCTTCGCCTGTCCCCCTGTACTTTCTCCCCTCTGCTGCCCCGGTAACCTCCCGCTCCGCTCCCCGCTTCCCGCCTCCATTGCTTTGCCACGCCCCCTTTTCTTTCTGTGCCCTCCCCGCTCCCGCCTCCCAGCTGCTCCTCCCTCCCTTGCACTTCGCCATAAATGGCGACCATACGAACGCGCAGCGGGCGCGCCGATTGCGCGCCGAAGGCGCGCCAAAGGTAAGCCCGTCTGCGCCCGTCCGCGCCTGGACCGCGCCCAGTGCCAGACCCCCTGGCCCTCGCAGTCCCCAGTTCACCCGCCAGACGTACGACGCCGCCACCCTCAACGCACTCAACACCGGCCGACTCCCGGAATGCTACCGAGCCACCCCGAAACGCACCCACGGACCCTTCAGCTGCCGCTCCTGCGAGTTCACCTGCATCCGGACCTGCACTACACCCGCACCCACCAAGACCAAGACGAGCAACAACTGCAGCCACCTGAAGTGCATCCTGCTCAACACCCGCTCTGTCCACAGACACGCCGTCGAGCTCTGGAACCTGCTCGACACCACTTCACCAGACGTCGCCTTCCTCACGGAAACCTGGATGAACGCCTCCTCAGCGCCCGACATCGCCATCGCCATCCCAGACGGCTACAAGATCATCCGAAGGGACCGCATCAACCAGACCGGAGGAGGCATCGCCATCATCCACAGGAACACCATCCGCATCACGACCAACGCCGACGACACCCTGACAACCGCCGAACACCTCCACTTCCAGGTCCACATCAACCCCAAGACCACCCTCAGAGGCACCCTCATCTACAGACCCCCGGGACAACGCACACAATTCAGCGAAGACATCGCCGACTTCATCAGCCCGCACGCCCTCCTCTCCGCTGACTACATCCTCCTCGGGGACCTCAACTTCCACCTGGAGAACAACAACGACCGCAACACCACCACCCTGCTGGACAACCTCGCTAACCTCGGTCTCAAGCAGCTGGTGACCACCCCCACCCACTACGCCGGACACACACTCGACCCCGTTGATAGAAGGCGACCTCAGAGGAGCCCGGAGGGGGCCCTGACTGTCCTGAGACCCACCCTCAAAGTATCGTAGCCGGGCACTGGCGGGAGATTCCGCAGGGGAGGAATCTCGTATCTAGGATCGTACACTCGGCACCACACGACAAAGAGACACCACACCGAGGGTTCTTAGGAGTCAAGCTTTATCAAATCGAAGTGGTAGGTTCTTTATGATCAGCAAGGCAGATATTTACAAGCAGAGCGTGGGCTCACAGAGTCTTGGCGGGGGTAGGAGGTAGCGGGACAGTCTTGGGGGAATTTGGATCAAATGCAGGAGCGTACCCGGCGCACAGCTCACAATCCTCGAGCTGGGGGATACGCTTGTCGTCGTGGGGTCCGGCGGGACCAAAGAGAGTCTGGGGGAGCTGCGAGTCACTCAGCAGGCTCAAGCACAAGTTCGGAGGTCTTACGATCTTCAGGGAGCCGCGAGTCACTCAGCAGGGCTCAAGCACAAGTTCGGAGGTCTTACGATCTTCAGGGAGCCGCGAGTCACTCCGCAGGGCTCAAGCACAAGTTCGGAAGTCTTACGATCTTCAGGGAGCCGTGAGTCACTCAGCAGGGCTCAAGCACAAGTTCGGAGATCTTACGATCTTCAGGGAGCCGCGAGTCACTCAGCAGGCTCAGGTACCAGTTCGGAGGTCTTACGATCTTCGGGGAGCCACGAGTCACTCAGCAGGGCTCAGATGTTCCAAGGCGAATCTGCCGGACAGTCCCAGAGCACCCCTTGTTATAGGTCGACCCCTCTTTGATGTCCGGAGTCTGTGCAGGCAGGGGTCTTGTCACCTGGGGGTCGCTTGTCGAGGTTTCCTGCCATTGTCTTTTGATCCTTTCAGGGCCGGGTCGGGAGGAGTCCCAGACACCCAGCAGGCGTGGAGCCAGCCCTCAGGGAGGCCGGAGGGCCGATCGAAACCCATCGTCCCAGGGGAGTTCAGAGGTGCGATAGAAACTGCTCCTCCCTCTCTCATCCCCTGGAAGCGTGATGTCCTCCAGCCGGAGTGGCGCCTCTAGGCCCGGGTTGTGCTGGGGCCGGGCGGCCATCTTGGTGCACGAAGTGGGCACGCGTGCCCGGGGTGGCCGAAAGGAGAGAGGCCATGGACGGGGAGGCCCGGTCGCGTGTGTGTGTTCTGGTGGGAAGGATCGGCTGGGCCGTGTGCTTGGGGTCCCAGGTACCAGGTTAGGTAGTGCGAGGACAGGAAGAGCCATGCTACGAGGCCGGGTCTAACACGCGTCCCCCCCAGCTGAAAGCCGGAGTGAACTACCCATCATCTTGGGGGGTTCTCTTTGCTGAGGCGGAAGAACCGGGAGAGGCCGTCAGCGTTGGCGTGGTCCGTACCAGGGCGATGTTCTACGGTGAAATCCATCCCCTGGAGGGAGATTGACCACCGCAGTAGCTTGGGGTTTTCTCCTCGCATCTGCATGAGCCATCGCAAGGGCCGATGGTCGGTTTGTACTTTGAAATGGGTGCCAAACAGGTAAGGGCGCAGCTTCTTGAGGGCCCAGACTACGGCAAAAGCTTCGCGCTCAATGGTGCTCCACCTCTGTTCTCTGGGCAACAGCCGCCGGCTGAGGAAGGCGATGGGCTGGTCTAGGCCTTGGTCATTCACCTGGGACAGGACGGCTCCAATGCCATGCTCGGAGGCATCGGTCTGGACTACAAACTCCTTGGAGTAGTCGGGAGCCTGGAGGACGGGGGCCGTGCACATGGCCTTCTTTGGGGCATCGAACGCTTCCTGGCAGGCAGTCGTCCACTGCACCCTCTTGGGCTGTTTTTTTGATGTGAGTTCGGTGAGGGGGCCAACCAGGCTGCCATACCCCCGGATGAATCTTCGGTAGTAGCCAGTGAGGCCCAGGAAGGCTCGGACCTCCGTTTGGGTGGTGGGTGGTTCCCAGGCTAGGATGGCGTCGATCTTTGGCTGTAGAGGGGCGACCTGACCGCTCCCGACCTGGTGCCCCAGGTAGACTACTGATCCTTGCCCAATCTGGCACTTGCTGGCTTTTACTGTGAGGCCTGCCTGGCGCAGGGCGGTTAGCACTCTCCGGAGGTGCTGGAGGTGCTCACTCCATCCGGAACTGAAAACGGCAATGTCGTCTAGATAGGCCGCACTGAACTGTTCCATCCCGGCCAGGACCCTATTCACCAGTCGCTGGAAGGTGGCCGGGGCATTTTTCATTCCGAAGGGCATTACGCGGAAGCGATAATGCCCATCTGGGGTGGAGAAGGCGGACCGCTCCTTGGCTTCCTCTGTGAGCGCAATCTGCCAGTATCCGCAGGTGAGGTCGAATGTGCTGAGGAACCGGGCCGCCCGAGTCGGTCAATGAGCTCGTCGGCTCGGGGGATGGGGTGGGCATCGGCCCGGGTGACGTCATTGAGCCCCCGGTAGTCCACGCAGAATCGGAGCTCGGGGGCGACACCGGGGGCCGCTGCCTTCGGAACTAGGACCACGGGGCTGGCCCAGGGACTATCGGATGGCTCGATCACCCCCAGGGTCAACATCTTCGAGACTTCAGCTTGAATGCAGGACCGGACTCGGTCAGGGACTCGGTAGGCTCGGTGTCTTACTGGCGGGCTGTCCCCGGTGTCCACGTCATGGACACCCCAGTCGGTGACTCGGGGGATCAGGGAGAAGAGGTCGGAGAATTGTCCTAGGAGCTGGCGACAGTCCGCTTGTTGCTGGTCAGTGAGGGATGGGGAGAGGTTCACTCCTTCCACGGAGCCATCCTTCTCCTTGACACACAGGAGGTCCGGGAGGGGATCGGACTCATCTTCGGCCCCGTCATCGGTGGCCAGCAGGAGGCTCAGTTCTGTCCGCACGAAGTGAGGCTTGAGGCGGTTCACGTGTAGGACCCGCAGGGGATCCCGGGGCGACTGGACGTCCACCAAGTACGTGACTGGACTCTTCCGCTCAATCACTTTGAAGGGCCCGGTCCACTTGTCCTGGAGGGCGCCAGGCTTCACGGGGGCCATGACCCATACCTGCGGGCCCGGCTGGAACTCGACCAGAGTGGCATTCTGGTCGTACCAGCGCTTCATCTCTTCTTGGCTTGCCTCCAGGTTGGCCTCGGCCAGCTCTCGGAACTTCCTGGTCTGGTTCCGGAGGGCCAGAACGTATTGGAACACATCTCGTGGGGTGGTCTGGGGTGCTGCCTCCCACCCTTCCTTAACCAAGCTGAGGGGACCTCGGACGGGGTGTCCATATAGTAATTCAAACGGGCTGAACCCCAAGGACTTCTGTGGGACTTCCCGGTAAGCGAACAGGAGGCAGGGGAGCAGGACGTCCCACTTACGCCGGAGGGGTTCTTCTAGGCCGTTGATCATCCCTTTCAGAGTCTGGTTAAACCTTTCTACTAGGCCGTTCCCTTGGGGATGGTACGGGGTGGTGTCGGACGGTGAGGGTTCGTCGCTGGCGACTGACCCTCCCGATGGGGGGACGGGAGGACCCTCGGCGGGGACTGCTCTGACTCCCTCGGTCGGGGGGTCCTCGACTTCCCCCAGGGGGGTGAGTCGGGCGGACATAGATCGGGTGGTGGCGCACACCCACTTGGGGAGTCCCATCATCCCTAGGTGGGCCTTGCGCTCGACGTACTTCCAGGGAGAGCTCTCCAGGTCGTTCCCTAAGAGGCAGTCGACCGGCTGGGAGGTTCTTGCGGCAACCCTCAGTTTACCTATCACCCCTCCCCACTCAAACGGCACCAGGGCTACCTGACACATACTCTCTCTATTATCTGCGGAAATTACGGGGCAAAAGACGTTGGGTAGGATCTGCTCCTCGGGGACTAAGTGCCTGAGGACACCGGTGATGCTGGCCCCGGTGTCTCGCAGGGCTTCTATTTGGTGGCCATTGATCTTGACGAGCTGCCCGTACTTCTTCGTGTTGGAGGGCAGGAGGCTACCAGGGACCATCTCTCTATCTCCCAGGGATACTAGGGCTATAGCTGCGGGTTCCCACTCCCCGGTGTCCTCAACCTCCTCCCCCAGGGCTACGTTGGCTATCTGTCTAGCAGGGTTTGCAGCAGGGGGGACCTGGGGGGCCATGGGGCACTCCGGGTCATTGGCGTAGTGCCCGGGCCTCTGACAACGGAAACAAGTGATGGTTACCCGGTGCCCCCGTCTCCCGGGGGGTCCGGAGACTGGTGGGGGCAGCGCCGGGAAAAGTGGAGGTTGGGCCTTCGGGGGACTCGACTGTGCCTCTCTCTGCCCTCCCTGGTTCCCTCCCCCTCTCTGGCGGGGTGGTCCCTGACTGGCTCGGGGGTATTCTCCTACAATGCTCCGGGGGACCCGGGTGTTGGTCCAGCGGTCTGCTTCCACAGCCAGCTTCCGTGGATTGTTAGTTTGCTGTCGAGCAGATGCTGGCGTAGTTCCGCAAAGCAGTTCGCCGCCAGGTGTTCCCACAACATGAGGTCGGTGAGTTCCTCGAGGGTGGTGACCTTGCTGCCCTTGATCCACCCATCGAAGGCCCGACTGAAAAAGTTTACAAACTCCACCCAGTTGGTGCCCGGGATCTTCCTGCAGTCCCGGAATCGCTGACGGTACATCTCTGGGGTGAGGCCGTACCTAGTGAGGAGAGCCTCTTTCATGTGGCTGTAGGAGGTCTGCAGGGAGAGGGGTAGGTCGAGCAGGGTGTCCCTTCCTTCGCTCAGAAACCGTCCCCACAGCCCTGCCCCCCAGTCCTTCTGCGGGACCCGATGAGAGGTCATGGCGACCTCGTAGGCCCTGAACCATTGTTGAATGTCATCATTTTTATAATATTCTTTGACCACGTCCTTGGGGATGTGGACCTTCTGTTCCGCCGGGGAGGCCGCCTCTCGGTTCCCCGGGGGCCTCCCTTCCTCGTTTCTGGCTTTGAGCTCGATCTCCTTCAAGCTGCGTTCGTGCTCTAGTTGGAGCTTCCTTCCTTCGTGCTCCCGTTGGAGCTTCTTCTCTTCCAATTCGCCTTGTACGCGCATTTGTTCTACTGCTAGCTTTTTTTCCGCTAATTTCAATTCGCCTTCGATTTTGAGTTTGGCTAACTCGAGTTCGTGATTGCGACTTCTCTCTCTGTCTGCGAGCTTGTTAGACCCGGCCTCGTAGCATGGCCCTTCCTGTCCTCGTACTACCTAACCTGGTATCAGGGACCCCAAGCACACGGCCCAGCCGATCCTTCCCACCAGAACACACACACGCAGCCCGGGCCTCCCCGTCCATGGCCTCTCTCCTTTCGGCCACCCCGGGCACGCGTGCCCACTTCGTGCACCAAGATGGCCGCCCGGCCCCAGCACAACCCGGGCCTAGAGGCGCCACTCCGGCTGGAGGACATCACGCTTCCAGGGGATGAGAGAGGGAGGAGCAGTTTCTATCGCACCTCTGAACCCCCCTGGGACGATGGGTTTCGATCGGCCCTCCGGCCTCCCTAAGGGCTGGCTCCACGCCTGCTGGGTGTCTGGGACTCCTCCTGACCCGGCCCTGAAAGGATCAAAAGACAATAGCAGGAAACCTCGACAAGCGACCCCCAGGTGACAAGACCCCTGCCTGCAGAGACTCCGGACATCAAAGAGGGGTCGACCTATAACAAGGGGTGCTCTGGGACTGTTCGGCAGATTCGCCTTGGAACATCTGAGCCCTGCTGAGTGACTCGCGGCTCCCTGAAGAACGTAAGACCTCCGAACCTATGCTTGAGCCCTGCTGAGTGACTCGCGGCTCCCTGAAGATCGTAAGACCTCCGAACTTGTGCTTGAGCCCTGCTGAGTGACTCGCGGCTCCCCGAAGAACGTAAGACCTCCGAACTTGTGCTTGAGCCCTGCTGAGTGACTCGCGGCTCCCTGAAGATCGTAAGACCTCCGAACTGGTGCTTGAGCCTGCTGAGTGACTCGCGGCTCCCTGAAGATCGTAAGACCTCCGAACTGGTGCTTGAGCCTGCTGAGTGACTCGCGGCTCCCCCTGACTCTCTTTGGTCCCGCCGGACCCCACGACGACAAGCGTATCCCCCAGCTCGAGGATTGTGAGCTGTGCGCCGGGTACGCTCCTGCATTTGATCCGATCCCCCCAAAGACTGTCCCGCTACCTCCGACCCCCGCCAAGACTCTGTGAGCCCACGCTCTACTTGTAAATATCTGCCTTGCTGATCATAAAGATCCTACCACTTCGATTTGATAAAGCTTGAATCCTAAGAACCCTCGGTGTGGTGTCTCTTTGTCGTGTGGTGCCAAGTGTACGATCCCAGGTACGAGATTCCTCCCCTGCGGAATCTCCCGCCAGTGCCCGGCTACGATACCTTGAGGGTGGGTCTCAGAACAGTCAGGGCCCCCTCCGGGCTCCCCTAAGGTCGCCTTCTAACATTGGTGGCAAGCGACGGGATTCGGGCCCATAACCTAGAGATTGTACCGTGAACGACTGACACTACCGACAAAGATGGCAGAAGGAAGCGCCATGAGCCCCGCAGAAACCAACACCAACAGGGTGTTCCAGGTGGAACAACTAGAAGAATACACGCACAAAGAACTGAAGCAATTCTGCAAAGAACTTAAAATCGCTACCACCGGTCTCAACACCAAAGAAGATTTGCAGAAAGCACTGAAAGCTTGGGTGGATGCCGGGGCCTCCCGCCCAGAAGGCATGGGGGAGCGACACGACGAAGCAGAACCCACCCAAGGCGAAAGCAGCAGCAATCAGGTGCGAGGCTTCGTGCCAGACGGGGGCCTTTCCCCGGAAGAGCTCGCAGACAGAGAGAGAAGTCGCAATCACGAACTCGAGTTAGCCAAACTCAAAATCGAAGGCGAATTGAAATTAGCAGAAAAAAAGCTAGCAGTAGAACAAATGCGCGTACAAGGCGAATTGGAGGAGAAGAAGCTCCAACGGGAGCACGAAGGAAGGAAGCTTCAACTAGAGCACGAACGCAGCTTGAAGGAGATCGAGCTCAAAGCCAGAAACGAGGAAGGGAGGCCCCCGGGGAACCGAGAGGCGACCTCCCCGGCGGAACAGAAGGTCCACATCCCCAAGGACGTGGTCAAAGAATATTATAAAAATGATGACATTCAACAATGGTTCAGGGCCTACGAGGTCGCCATGACCTCTCATCGGGTCCCGCAGAAGGACTGGGGGGCAGGGCTGTGGGGACAGTTTCTGAGCGAAGGAAGGGACACCCTGCTCGACCTACCCCTCTCCCTGCAGACCTCCTACAGCCACATGAAAAAGGCTCTCCTCACTAGGTACGGCCTCCCCCCAGAGATGTACCGTCAGCGATTCCGGGACTGCAGGAAGATCCCGGGCACCACCTGGGTGGAGTATGTAAACTTTTTCAGTCGGGCCTTCGATGGGTGGATCAAGGGCAGCAAGGTCACCACCCTCGAGGAACTCACCGACCTCATGTTGTGGGAACACCTGGCGGCGAACTGCTTTGTGGAACTACGCCAGCATCTGCTCGACAGCAAACTCACCGATCCCCGGAAGCCCGGCTGTGGAAGCAGACCGCTGGACCAACACCCGGGTCCCCCGGAGCAGTGTAGGAGAATACCCCCGAGCCAGTCAGGGACCACCCCTCCAGAGAGGGGGAGGGAACCAGGGAGGGCAGAGAGAGTCCCAGTCGAGTCCCCCGAAGGCCCAACCTCCACCTTTCCCGGCGCCCCCCCCACCAGTCTCCGGACCCCCCGGGAGACGGGGGCACCGGGTAACCATCACTTGTTTCCGTTGTCAAAGGCCCGGGCACTACGCCAATGACCCGGAGTGCCCCATGGCCCCCCAGGTTCCCCCTGCTGCAAACCCTGCTAGACAGATAGCCAACGTAGCCCTGGGGGAGGAGGTTGAGGACACCGGGGAGTGGGAACCCGCAGCTATGGCCCTAGTGTCCCTGGGAGACAGAGAGATGGTCCCTGGTAGGCTCCTGCCCTCCAACACGAAGAAGTATGGGCAGCTCGTCAAAATCAATGGCCACCAGATAGAAGCCCTGCGAGACACCGGGGCCAGCATCACCGGTGTCCTCAGGCACTTAGTCCCCGAGGAGCAGATCCTACCCAACGTCTTTTGCCCCGTAATTTCCGCAGATAATAGAGAGAGTATGTGTCAGGTAGCCCTGGTGCCGTTTGAGTGGGGAGGGGTGATAGGTAAACTGAGGGTTGCCGTGAGAACCTCCCAGCCGGTCGACTGCCTCTTAGGGAACGACCTGGAGAGTTCTCCCTGGAAGTACGTCGAGCGCAAGGCCCACATAGAGATGATGGGACTCCCCGAGTGGGTGTGCGCCACCACCCGATCTATGTCCGCCCGACTCACCCCCTGGGGGAAGTCGAGGACCCCCCCGACCGAGGGAGTCAGAGCAGCCCCGCCGAGGGTCCTCCCGTCCCCCCATCGGGAGGGTCAGTCGCCAGCGACGAACCCTCCGACACCACCCCGGTCCCCGAGTTAAGCGATCTGGCCGAATTGGCCCCGTGGCGCCACGAGGGCGGGCCCCCCGGGGAGGAGTTCTGCCGGGAGCAAGCCACCTGTCCTTCCCTGGTCGGACTACGGCACCAGGCCGAGGGCCAAGCCGCAGGCGACCAGACCGGAACACACCGAGTTTATTGGGAGAATAACCTCTTGTACAGTGAGCAGAAGTCGGTGGAGCTAGGATCCAGCCGGGTGCTAGTGGTACCCCTACGCTTCCGAGACTTCCTCCTGGGCTTGGCCCACGACGTCCCCCTCGCCGGCCACCTGGGTCAAGACAAAACCTACAGCCGTCTCGTGACTCACTTTTACTGGCCTAAGATGAGAGTAGCTGTAGAAGCCCACTGCAAGTCCTGTCCCACGTGCCAGGCTAGTGGGAAGAGTGGGGGGAAGCGCAAGGCTCCCCTCCAACCCTTCCCGGTCGTCAGTACCCCATTCGAAAGAGTCAGGATCGACATCGTGGGGCCCCTGGATCCCCCCACCTCCCAAGGTCACCGTTTCATTCTGGTCCTAGTGGATCACGCCACCCGATACCCTGAGGCGATTCCCCTACGCACCGTCACAGCTCCCGTGGTGGGCCGAGCCCTGATGGGGATCTTTTCCCGGGTGGGATTTCCCCGCGAGGTCGTGAGCGATCGCGGCACTAATTTTATCTCGAAATACATGACGTCCCTGTGGCAACAATGTGGGGTGTCCTATAAGTTCACCACCCCGTACCATCCCCAAGGGAACGGCCTAGTAGAAAGGTTTAGCCGGACTCTGAAGTGGATGATCCACGGCCTAGAAGAACCCCTCCGGCGTAAGTGGGACGTCCTGCTCCCCTGCCTCCTGTTCGCTTACCGTGAAGTCCCACAGAAGTCCTTGGGGTTCAGCCCGTTTGAATTACTATATGGGCACCCCGTCCGAGGTCCCCTCAGTTTGGTTAAGGAAGGGTGGGAGGCAGCACCCCAGACCCCCCCACGAGATGTGTTCCAATACGTTCTGGCCCTCCGGAACCAGACCAGGAAGTTCCGAAAGCTGGCCGAGGCCAACCTGGAGGCCAGCCAAGAAGAAATGAAGCGCTGGTACGACCAGAATGCCACTCTGGTCGAGTTCCAGCCGGGCCAGCAGGTATGGGTCATGGCCCCCGTGAAGCCTGGCGCCCTCCAGGACAAGTGGACCGGGCCCTTCAAAGTGATTGAGCGGAAGAGTCCAGTCACGTACTTGGTGGACGTCCAGTCGCCCCGGGATCCCCTGCGGGTCCTACACGTGAACCGCCTCAAGCCTCACTTCGTACGGACAGAACTGAGCCTCCTGCTGGCCACCGATGACGGGGCCGAAGATGAGTCCGATCCCCTCCCGGACCTCCTGTGTGTCAAGGAGAAGGATGGCTCTGTAGAGGGAGTGAACCTCTCCCCATCCCTCACTGACCAGCAACAAGCGGACTGTCGCCAGCTCCTAGGACAATTCTCCGACCTCTTCTCCCTGATCCCCCGAGTCACCGACTGGTGTGTCCATGACGTGGACACCGGGGACAGCCCGCCAGTAAGACACCGAGCCTACCGAGTCCCTGACCGAGTCCGGTCCTGCATTCAAGCTGAAGTCTCGAAGATGTTGACCCTGGGGGTGATCGAGCCATCCGATAGTCCCTGGGCCAGTCCCGTGGTCCTAGTTCCGAAGGCAGCAGCCCCCGGTGTCGCCCCCGAGCTCCGATTCTGCGTGGACTACCGGGGGCTCAATGACGTCACCCGGGCCGATGCCCACCCCATACCCCGAGCCGACGAGCTCATTGACCGACTCGGGGCGGCCCGGTTCCTCAGCACCTTCGACCTCACCTGCGGATACTGGCAGATTGCGCTCACAGAGGAAGCCAAGGAGCGGTCCGCCTTCTCCACCCCAGATGGGCATTATCGCTTCTGCGTAATGCCCTTCGGAATGGAAAATGCCCCGGCCACCTTCCAGCGACTGGTGAATAGGGTCCTGGCCGGGATGGAACAGTTCAGTGCGGCCTATCTAGACGACATCGCTGTTTTCAGTTCCGGATGGAGTGAGCACCTCCAGCACCTCCGGAGAGTGCTAACCGCCCTGCGCCAGGCAGGCCTCACAGTAAAAGCCAGCAAGTGCCAGATTGGGCAAGGATCAGTAGTCTACCTGAGGCACCAGGTCGGGAGCGGTCAGGTCGCCCCTCTACAGCCAAAGATCGACGCCATCCTAGCCTGGGAACCACCCACCACCCAAACGGAGGTCCGAGCCTTCCTGGGCCTCACTGGCTACTACCGAAGATTCATCCGGGGGTATGGCAGCCTGGTTGGCCCCCTCACCGAACTCACATAAAAAAAACAGCCCCAGAGGGTGCAGTGGACGACTGCCTGCCAGGAAGCGTTCGATGCCCTAAAGAAGGCCATTTGCATGGCCCCCGTCCTCCAGGCTCCCGACTACTCCAAGGAGTTTGTAGTCCAGACCGATGCCTCCGAGCATGGCATTGGGGCCGTCCTGTCCCAGGTGAATGACCAAGGCCTAGACCAGCCCATCGCCTTCCTCAGCCGGCGGCTGTTGCCCAGAGAACAGAGGTGGAGCACCATTGAGCGCGAAGCATTTGCCATAGTCTGGGCTCTCAAAAAGCTGCGCCCTTACCTGTTTGGCACCCATTTCAAAGTACAAACCGACCATCGGCCCTTGCGATGGCTCATGCAGATGCGAGGAGAAAACCCCAAGCTACTGCGGTGGTCAATCTCCCTCCAGGGGATGGATTTCACCGTAGAACATCGCCCTGGTACGGACCACGCCAACGCGGACGGCCTCTCCCGGTTCTTCCGCCTCAGCGAAGAGAACCCCCCAAGATGATGGGTAGTTCTCTCCGGCTTTCAGCTGGGGGGGACGCGTGTTAGACCCGGCCTCGTAGCATGGCCCTTCCTGTCCTCGCACTACCTAACCTGGTACCAGGGACCCCAAGCACACGGCCCAGCCGATCCTTCCCACCAGAACACACACACGCGACCGGGCCTCCCCGTCCATGGCCTCTCTCCTTTCGGCCACCCCGGGCACGCGTGCCCACTTCGTGCACCAAGATGGCCGCCCGGCCCCAGCACAACCCGGGCCTAGAGGCGCCACTCCGGCTGGAGGACATCACGCTTCCAGGGGATGAGAGAGGGAGGAGCAGTTTCTATCGCACCTCTGAACCCCCCTGGGACGATGGGTTTCGATCGGCCCTCCGGCCTCCCTAAGGGCTGGCTCCACGCCTGCTGGGTGTCTGGGACTCCTCCCGACCCGGCCCTGAAAGGATCAAAAGACAATAGCAGGAAACCTCGACAAGCGACCCCCAGGTGACAAGACCCCTGCCTGCACAGACTCCGGACATCAAAGAGGGGTCGACCTATAACAAGGGGTGCTCTGGGACTGTTCGGCAGATTCGCCTTGGAACATCTGAGCCCTGCTGAGTGACTCGCGGCTCCCCGAAGAACGTAAGACCTCCGAACCTATGCTTGAGCCCTGCTGAGTTACTCGCGGCTCCCTGAAGATCGTAAGACTTCCGAACTTGTGCTTGAGCCCTGCTGAGTGACTCGCGGCTCCCCGAAGAACGTAAGACCTCCGAACTTGTGCTTGAGCCCTGCTGAGTGACTCGCGGCTCCCTGAAGATCGTAAGACCTCCGAACTGGTGCTTGAGCCTGCTGAGTGACTCGCGGCTCCCTGAAGATCGTAAGACCTCCGAACTGGTGCTTGAGCCTGCTGAGTGACTCGCGGCTCCCCCTGACTCTCTTTGGTCCCGCCGGACCCCACGACGACAAGCGTATCCCCCAGCTCGAGGATTGTGAGCTGTGCGCCGGGTACGCTCCTGCATTTGATCCGATCCCCCCAAAGACTGTCCCGCTACCTCCGACCCCCGCCAAGACTCTGTGAGCCCATGCTCTACTTGTAAATATCTGCCTTGCTGATCATAAAGATCCTACCACTTCGATTTGATAAAGCTTGAATCCTAAGAACCCTCGGTGTGGTGTCTCTTTGTCGTGTGGTACCAAGTGTACGATCCCAGGTACGAGATTCCTCCCCTGCGGAATCTCCCGCCAGTGCCCGGCTACGATACCTTGAGGGTGGGTCTCAGGACAGTCAGGGCCCCCTCCGGGCTCCCCTGAGGTCGCCTTCTAACAGAGCTCTTCCGGGGAAAGGCCACCGTCTGGCACGAAGCCTCGCACCTGATTGCTGCTGCTTTCGCCTTGGGTGGGTTCTGCTTCGTCGTGTCGCTCCCCCATGCCTTCTGGGCGGGAGGCCCCGGCATCCACCCAAGCTTTCAGTGCTTTCTGCAAATCTTCTTTGGTGTTGAGACCGGTGGTAGCGATTTTAAGTTCTTTGCAGAATTGCTTCAGTTCTTTGTGCGTGTATTCTTCTAGTTGTTCCACCTGGAACACCCTGTTGGTGTTGGTTTCTGCGGGGCTCATGGCGCTTCCTTCTGCCATCTTTGTCGGTAGTGTGTCAGTCGTTCACGGTACGATCTCTAGGTTATGGGCCCGAATCCCGTCGCTTGCCACCAATGTTAGAAGGCGACCTCAGAGGAGCCCGGAGGGGGCCCTGACTGTCCTGAGACCCACCCTCAAAGTATCGTAGCCGGGCACTGGCGGGAGATTCCGCAGGGGAGGAATCTCGTATCTAGGATCGTACACTCGGCACCACACGACAAAGAGACACCACACCGAGGGTTCTTAGGAGTCAAGCTTTATCAAATCGAAGTGGTAGGATCTTTATGATCAGCAAGGCAGATATTTACAAGTAGAGCGTGGGCTCACAGAGTCTTGGCGGGGGTAGGAGGTAGCGGGACAGTCTTGGGGGGATATGGATCAAATGCAGGAGCGTACCCGGCGCACAGCTCACAATCCTCGAGCTGGGGGATACGCTTGTCGTCGTGGGGTCCGGCGGGACCAAAGAGAGTCTGGGGGAGCCGCGAGTCACTCAGCAGGCTCAAGCACAAGTTCGGAGGTCTTACGATCTTCAGGGAGCCGCGAGTCACTCAGCAGGGCTCAAGCACAAGTTCGGAGGTCTTACGATCTTCAGGGAGCCGCGAGTCACTCAGCAGGGCTCAAGCACAAGTTCGAAGGTCTTACGATCTTCAGGGAGCCGCGAGTCACTCAGCAGGGCTCAAGCACAAGTTCGGAGATCTTACGATCTTCAGGGAGCCGCGAGTCACTCAGCAGGCTCAGGTACCAGTTCGGAGGTCTTACGATCTTCGGGGAGCCGCGAGTCACTCAGCAGGGCTCAGATGTTCCAAGGCGAATCTGCCGGACAGTCCCAGAGCACCCCTTGTTATAGGTCGACCCCTCTTTGATGTCCGGAGTCTGTGCAGGCAGGGGTCTTGTCACCTGGGGGTCGCTTGTCGAGGTTTCCTGCCATTGTCTTTTGATCCTTTCAGGGCCGGGTCGAGAGGAGTCCCAGACACCCAGCAGGTGTGGAGCCAGCCCTCAGGGAGGCCGGAGGGCCGATCGAAACCCATCGTCCCAGGGGAGTTCAGAGGTGCGATAGAAACTGCTCCTCCCTCTCTCATCCCCTGGAAGCGTGATGTCCTCCAGCCGGAGTGGCGCCTCTAGGCCCGGGTTGTGCTGGGGCCGGGCGGCCATCTTGGTGCACGAAGTGGGCACGCGTGCCCGGGGTGGCCGAAAGGAGAGAGGCCATGGACGGGGAGGCCCGGGTCGCGTGTGTGTGTTCTGGTGGGAAGGATCGGCTGGGCCGTGTGCTTGGGGTCCCAGGTACCAGGTTAGGTAGTGCGAGGACAGGAAGAGCCATGCTACGAGGCCGGGTCTAACACCCGTCTTCTCACCCAGCAAGGACATCGCCTTCAGCCACGCCACCGGACTCCACTGGACGGACCACAGCTACGTCCACTTCAGCTTCAGAAGGATCACGACCCACCACCACCAACAACAGGCTGCACGCAGAAGCTGGAACAAGATCACAGCCGACCAGCTCGCGACCTCCCTGAGCAAGAACCCACCCACCAGCGCAACGAACCCCAGCCAAGCGGCCACCAACCTCACGAAGTGGATCAGCGACTGCGCTGACGACCTCGCCCCCCTGAGGACCCCGCCCAACAGACCCGGCAGCAAGAAAGCCCCATGGTTCACCGAAGAACTCAAGAGCTCCAAGAAGAACTGCCGAGCCCTCGAGAGAACCTGGCGCAGAGACCCAACACCGGAAAACATGACGGCCCTCAAGCTCGCCACCCGAAAACACCACCAACTCATCCACGCAACCAAGAAAACTGCATTCAAGGAACGACTGGACAACAACGCACACAACAGCAAGGAACTCTTCAACATCGTTAAAGAGCTCTCCAACCCCAACGCCGGAAACAACGACATCACCCCTTCGCAAGACCTCTGCAACTCCCTCGCCTCCTATTTCCACAACAAGATCGCGGACATACACAACAGCTTCAGCACTCAACCGACGCACGCCACGACCGAACCAGCGCCCCCCCACCGCCACCCTCCACGCCTGGACCCAGATCAGCACCGAAGACACCGTCCGCACAATGAACTCCATCCACTCCGGATCTCCGACCGACCCGTGCCCTCACCACGTCTTCAACAAGGCCGATGCTGTCATCGCACCCCACCTGCGGGACATCATCAACACCTCCTTCGACACCGCTACCT
The DNA here is from genome assembly GCF_964204655.1 of Triturus cristatus. NCBI lineage: Eukaryota > Metazoa > Chordata > Amphibia > Caudata > Salamandridae > Triturus > Triturus cristatus. The sequence continues at coordinate 1,073,357,831 of NC_140593.1, read as the reverse complement.
TCCCGGAGAGCTGGAAGCACGCCAAACTCAACGCTCTACTAAAGAAGCCATCAGCCGACCCCACCGACCTCAAGAACTACCGCCCCATCTCGCTGCTCCCGTTCCCTGCAAAAGTCATCGAGAAGACAGTCAACAAGCAGCTGGCCGCCTTCCTCGAGACAAACGGATCCCTAGACCTCTCACAGTCTGGCTTCCGGGCCAACCACAGCACCGAGACTGCCCTGATCGCAGCCACCGATGACATCCGAGCCCTGCTTGACAATGGAGAAACAGCAGCCCTCATCCTCCTAGACCTCTCCGCGGCCTTCGACACTGTCTGCCACCGCACACTTGTGCAGCGACTCCGCAACGTCGGAATCCAGGAGAAGGCACTGGAGTGGATCATCTCCTTCCTCGCCGGAAGGACACAGAGAGTTCGCCTCCCCCCGTTCAGATCTGAAGCCACCGAAGTCATATGCGGCGTTCCTCAAGGCTCCTCGCTCAGTCCAACCCTCTTCAACATCTACATGAGCCCCCTCGCAGACATCGCATGCCAGCACAACCTCAACATCATCTCCTACGCCGACGACACCCAGCTGATCCTCTCCCTCACCAACGACCCCGCCACCGCCAGAGCCAACCTCCACGAAGGGATGAAAGAGGTAGCCGAATGGATGAAGAACAGCCGCCTGAAACTGAACTCGGACAAGACGGAAGTCCTCATCCTGGGATCCTCACCCTCCGCCTGGGACGACTCCTGGTGGCCCCCCGCCCTAGGCAGCGCACCCAAACCAACAGACCACGCACGCAACCTAGGCTTCATCCTAGACTCCTCCCTCTCCATGACCAGACAAGTCAACGCCGTCTCCTCGTCGTGCTTCAACATCCTGCGCATGCTACGAAAGATCTTCCGGTGGATCCCCACCGAGACCAGGAAGACGGTCACCCAGGCCCTCGTCACCAGCCGTCTGGACTACGGCAACTCCCTCTACGCAGGAACCACCGCCAAACTCCAGAAGAGACTACAGCGGATCCAGAACGCCTCAGCACGAATCATCCTGGACATCCCCCGTCGCAGCCACATCTCCGAACACCTGAGAGACCTGCACTGGCTCCCGGTCAACAAGAGAATCACCTTCCGTCTCCTCACCCACGCTCACAAAGCCCTACACAACCAAGGACCAGGATACCTCAACAGCCGCCTCAACTTCTACGCTCCCAAACGCCAGCTTCGATCGACCGCCCACGCCCTCGCCACCGTCCCCCGAATCCGAAGAGCCACCACAGGGGGACGGTCCTTCTCCTACCTCGCCGCCAAGACATGGAACTCCCTCCCGACCCACCTCCGCCTGACCCAGGACCACCTCACCTTCAGGAAGCAGCTCAAGACCTGGCTGTTCGAGCAGTAGCGGACCCCCCTCCCCTAGCGCCTTGAGACCCTCTGGGTGAGTAGTGCGCTATATAAATGCATTGATTGATTGATTGATTGTGCAGAGTCCTCCCAGCAGTGCCCAGACGCAGGAGGGGTGGGTGTAGAGTCCTCCCTGCAGTGCCCAGTCACAAGACTGGTGTGTGCAGAGTCCTCCCAGCAGTGCCCAGACGCAGGAGGGGTGGGTGCAGAGTCCTCCCAGCAGTGCCCAGACACAGGAGGGGTGGGTGCAGAGTCCTCCCAGCAGTGCCCAGTCACAAGAGTGGTGTGTGCAGAGTCCTCCCAGCAGTGCCCAGACACAGGAGGGGTGGGTGCAGAGTCCTCCCAGCAGTGCCTAGACACAAGAGTGGTGTGTGCAGAGTCCTCCCAGCAGTGCCCAGAGACAGGAGGGGTGGGTGCCTAACACTCACAGCAGGGCCCAGAGACAGGAGGGGTGTGTGCAGAGTCCTCCCAGCAGTGCCCAGAGACAGGAGGGGTGGGTGCAGAGTCCTCCCAGCAGTGCCCAGAGACAGGAGGGGTGGGTGTAGAGTCCTCCCAGCAGTGCCCAGACACAGGAGGGGTGGGTGCCTAACACTCACAGCAGTGCCCCTGCAAAGAAAAGGGTGGAGTACCCACAGATCCAATGCCCACAAATGTCAGTCAGGTGCACAAAGATCCTGCAGTACATGTACCACATGTGTGCGAGGCTGGAAGTATACATATGCATAGCGCCTAAAAGAATACATGTACACATGAAGTCATGGCAACAGTCTACATACACAAGTACAGTGACCACCAAGGACGCCACGAATGATGCAGGTGGAGACATCGCTCAGCATGCATTGGCCAAGTCTAACGAGTCCGTCACACACCCAGCCAATGTAGACACAGCTCAGCACCACATATTGGAAAGACCCTGCAGGGAAGAAGTCAGGTTACACAGAGGAAGGAACACACCTTGGGACGATGTCACCATGCAGTAACTGCTTACATGAACAAAGTTATGTAGCCAACAGCTTGTGATGGCACACAGATACCAGGATCCACCCTATGACCAGCACAAGACGACAATTCCCACACACCCAACACATAATCACCACCCAAAATAATGGGGCAGGTCGACCAACAGCAATACCAGACAGACAGTAGTGTACTAAGGAACAATAAATTGCTTTAATCAGCTTCCAAAAATATGTTTGTCCCTTGAAAGTTCAAAAAGTACAATGCCCATAGGGCAATCCAAAGTTCCAATCCAGGTGGGGGACACAGTGGGACGCGTGTCCCCTAGCTTGCCTGCACAGTCAGACTCCTTCGTCTTCCAGAGCGGGGAGGGCATCATGTGGGGGGGAAGGACCAGGCACCGCAGGGACATGAGGGCGAAGGGTAGGCGTCGTGGGTGCAGGGATGGAGGACTCCACCACAGGGGGTGGGTCAGGGCCAAAGGCGAAGGCCAGGATGGCGCTGCACACCTTAGCAAGGTCCTCCAGCGACTCCCCTCCACCCGAAGGAACCACAGGACCCAAGGAGGGGGGGGGGGCGGAGGGATGGGTCGCAGCGCCACTGGGGGAGGGTGTGGACAGGGGGGGACTCAACCATCCTGACCCAGTGGGGCTCAGGGACAGAGCGGCCATGAAGGAGTCTTTGCCGGATATGTGGCCAGGAGAGCTGAGGGGAGGGGATTTGGAGGGAGTGGATTTGGTGGAATGCGGACTCCCACTCTGGCTGCGTGACTTACGTTTGCCCCCCGACCCAGTGGGTGTGCCTACTTCACCCTGTGTGTGCGTGCCAGGAGGTGTGCGTATGACCTTCCCTGCTGGTGTGGTGCCTGAGTCTGTTGTGGTGGGTGCATGCTGACGTCTGGGTGTACGTGGGACAGGCATGGGAGTGGGAAGTGTGGATGGGTCAGGGGTAGGGGGTTGGACGTAGCGCTGCAGGAGACCCACTCCTGCAGTCAGTGTCGAGTCAATGGACCTCAGCAAGTTGCGTTGGTCAGCCTGCGTTGAAAAAATGCCCTCCAAGTATGCCTCCATGTTGTTCAGCACTTGGCTGTGGCCATGGAGGACATTAAGCATCGCAGCCTGACCAACCTGCAACTGCCGCTGGATGTCCACAGACTCGGCATTGGCGGCAGCAGTGGAGACAGGGGCAGGGGGTGCGGTGCCTGCCAGGAAGGAGACATGTGGTGACCGGGCACGCTGGGAAGGGACACGAGCGAGTGGGAGGCGGCGGATGGCAATGGAGGGGGCGGGGTGAGATGTTGTGCCGCTGTCAGCTGCTGGTGCAGCCTCCGCCCACTCGGAGAGATCATCCTCGGACCCGTCAGCTTCATATTCTGTCGTGCCAGTGGACAGGTCCTCGGCCTCACTCTCCTCCGCCTCAGTTCCACTCAATGTGCCAGCCACGATGTCAATGCTGGCACTGGTGCTCGGTCCCTCCGCTCCGTCTGTGCTCATGTCTCTCTCCGTGTCCCCCGACGATGCTGTGGGCAAGGTGAAGAGACAGCAAATAATCATACACCTGTATACATATGTCACATGAGTCCGATCTACATAGGTTACAGTGCATAGCCTGAAACGAAAGATCAGTAACATCTACAAAACAAGGTACAGATGTAGGGCATGCAACACACAGTTGGTTGACCCACCATGCCACTGAAAAACCATGGAGAGCATGACACAATAGCAAATGACATGAAATGGAGTTTGACAGAGGAGCCAGGCCCTGGGGACAATCCAGCACTGCATCTGCACCACACAGCGTTGCCGAAAATAGGGATGAGCAGGGACCATATCCATGAACTTGAGGCACATGCTGCATAGGTAATACTGAAAACATGCCCAACATGACTGGCTCACTTGACCTTGAGTGTATGTCCAGACAAACATCACACACTGGCCAGACCTAGCAAGGAGATTTCAGGTTTTGACATGTAGGCTTTGCCCGCACCAACCACCCCCTACATGAGACAATTAGTTGAGACACAGGAAGCACTTACATCTCTTAGTCTGGGTGAAATACACAGGGGCTGCATAAATGCAAGATTGGACGCCAAATACCCAAGGTGCGCCTGTCCAAATAATCATGTACAAATGGTCATCATCAGATGATTGTAACAAGACACACAGGCACTGGCCACCGTGAGTATAAACAAGGAAAATCAGGTCAGGCTGTACAGTGGACACTTGTACTACATTTTACGTCAATATACATGGTGCCAGGGGACAATGGCACAGAGCACAACCTATGCTGTAGACACTGAGAGTGTTCACGTTTTGTGATGACACACATGACACCTAGGAAAATATGCCCCAGGGGACAGTAGTGGCCACACAACTCCATGGTCCTGAATGGGAATGACTGCAACACACGCCACCATCCCTGCACTATGCATATCGCACACTCATGCACATCATGTCACTGGCCACAACATAGGACATGCATGCTGTAACGCATGACACTTGAGAGACTAACTCCCATGTCTGGACTCAGCATCAGTGCCAACTGACATGGAACCCACATGTACTGAACTGGACAGGGCACAGGCAAGGTCCCAAAACCTGTTACACACCACCCCCACACATGATGCTACAGGCATAGTTCACGTGGAGAAAGCGCCAGCCTACATTACCTTGTGAAGGAGTGACTACACACAGACCAGGGAACACATTGCAAGGAGGGGAAGGGAGGCAGGAGAGCACCGCTATACTGTGGGTAACTGGATCTGCACAGCACCTTTAAACCCTGGCAGTGTATCCATGCAACTGTGCACTTACAAATGCTGGTGACACACAACAAACACACATGTACCTACCCCCTTCCTGCTGCTGCTTCTCCTGTAAGCGCCTCTCCAAGTCTGGAAATACCACCGCCAGCACACGCTTGTGGATGTGGGTCAGACGGCGGCGCCCGCGGTTCTTATGGGTCTCAGGTGAGTCCCCCAGCAGGACCCGTGCGATCCTCCGCGTCCAGCACCGGATATCCTGCCAGCGTTTCCTCACCTGGGCCAGGCGCCGCTTGCGACCCTCCGTCCTCCTCACGGCACTGACGGCGTTCGTCCATATCTGCTTCTTGGCAGAGGCGCCTACCTGTGAGGATGAACAAGTGACACTACATCAATACACCAGGCACATGTCACAGAGAGACATATTAGAACAAATTAGCTGTTTACAACAAGGCATAGTATGCATCCAACGCATTGCACCTTTGTCATAGGGACATGATCCTCTGGGGAAGGGCAAAAGCAGTACGTGCCATTGAAAGTACACAGGTGGAATGAGGGCAACGACACAATCAATGATCCAGGCTCACACTGTGCATCAGAAGGTACACCAGGATAATGTGCAGCACCTCTAAGCAGTCACATGCTGTTAGACCCGGCCCTCGTAACATAGCTAGACCTGACCCCTGCACCTCACACCAGCCCCCAAACCCACGGCCTAGCCGATTCTTCCCACCAGAACTCACACGCACCCAACCCGGACTTCCCGTCCGTGGCCTTCCTCCTTTCGGCCACACCGGGCCCGCGTGCCCCCTTCATGCAACACGATGGCCGCCCAGCCCCAGCGCGACCCTGGCCTAGAGGCGCCACTCCGGCTGGAGAACATCGCGCTCCCCCGGGGATGAGAGAGGGAGGAGCAGTTTCTATCACACCTCTGCGCTTCCCTGGGAAGGTGGGTTTCGATCGACCTGCCGGCCTCCCCGAGGGCTGGCTCCACGCCTGCTGGGTGTCTGGGACTCCCCCCGACCCGGCCCTGGAAGGATCAAAAGGACAATGGCAGGAAACCCCAACAAGCGACCCCCAGGGGACCAGACCCCTGCCTGCACAGACTCCGGACATCAAAGAGGAGTCGCCCTATAACAAGGGGTGCTCTGGGACTGTCCGGCAGATTCGCCTTGGAAACACCTGAGCCCTGCTGAGTGACTCGCGGCTCCCTGAAGATCGTAAGACCTCCGAACTTGTGCTGAGCCCTGCTGAGTGACTCGCGGCTCCCTGAAGATCGTAAGACCTCCGAACTTGTGCTTGAGCCCTGCTGAGTGACTCGCGGCTCCCTGAAGATCGTAAGACCTCCGAACTTGTGCTTGAGCCCTGCTGAGTGACTCGCGGCTCCCTGAAGATCGTAAGACCTCCGAACTTGTGCTTGAGCCCTGCTGAGTGACTCGCAGCTCCCACAGACTCTCGTGGTCCCGCCGGACCCCACGACGACAAGCGTATCCCCCAGCTCGAGGATTGTGAGCTGTGCGCCGGGTACGCTCCTGCATTTTGATTCCTAACACCAAAGACTGTCCCGCTACCTCCTAACCCCCCTCCAAGACCTTGTGAGCCCGTGCTCTACTTGTATATATTTTGCCTTGCTGATCATAAAGATCCTACCACTCGATCTGATAAATATTTGCTCTTAAGAACTCCTCGTGTGGTGTCTCTCTGTCGTGTGGTGCCGAGTGTACGATCCTAGAAGCGAGGTTCCTCCCCTGAGGAGTCTCCCGCCAGTGCCCGGCTACGATACTTCGAGGGTGGGTCCCAGGGCAGTCAGGGCCCCCTCCGGGCCCCTCTGAGGTCGCCTTCTAACACATGCCACAGGCCACTGACGCTACCGCAGCAGAGTACACAGACACACACAGGCACAGGACATTCACCTGCCATTGCCAAATGCAGCGACAAACCTCACTCTGCACATGTGCCACTAGACGGGGGGCTCACAGGTGTGGGGCTGGCTCTGCACGTCAGACACACAGCACTGCTCCCTGCTCACATCACATGGGCAGGGTATATCCATCCCTCATGCAGGCCGGGTGCCACACTCCACATATGCACCCACCCACATGACAGGGGACTTACATACACACCGATGTCCAGGGTACGAACACATCATGTGGACACTCTCAGCACAGGTACACAGAACTAACACACATCTGTGGGTACAGTCACCTGTCACACTGGGCTGACCACATAATAAAATGAGGACTGTAGAGGCTACATTCCCAGGAGGAAAAGACAGGCAGAATGTGGCATGCACCATGCAGTGATTGTCACAGTAAACACAATGCAAGTGAGGACGGCAGACATGCACCACAGCATGCACTGGCTGGGAGACATCAGGCATTCCCCCCCCGGGACCCCCCCTACAGTACATAGCATGTGTGTCACACCTGGACACAATGCCAGAAGTCACAGTCACAAACAAGGGACACAGTCTGTGCTAGTAGACTCTTCACTCACCTGATACCCTGGTCGCCCATACAGCAGGGGGTACTGTGGGAGGATCACATCCATCAAAGCCAGGTTCTCCTCCAGGGTGAAAGGCTGTGACCTCTCCACAGACCTTGACATGGTTCCAGGGAATCAGTAGCAGCAGCTGGGTCGTCGAATCCAAAGATGTGCAGGCAAGTGCTCCCTCATGGGACCTGGCTGCCTTATATCTGCCTTGCTGGCCTGTTTCATGCACAGGAGTACAGAATGATTGGTCACTCACATTTGCATCCTATGTTTCCTCCAATCCCTTCAAACCTAGCACAGTCAGTGGTTTTTTTTCTTGAGCATGATGTCAACTCCAGAACCACATTGCAACAAAGTAGATTCATTCAAACTGACTACTGCTGTGCACCTGCTGAAAAAAAATCAAACTTTACACTTGGTCTCCATGACAACCAGCATGCATGTAGGCCTTTATACTTGTCCCTCATGTGTCCCCTATGTAATTTGGAGTTTCACACATAGGTACGGTGCGTACCGGGGGCCTAGGGCACCACAAATGCATAGCAACGGCCCGTACAGGCGTGTGTACGGTCCGTATCACGATGGGTGTGCTCGCGTATGCGTACCCATAGTGAAAGTGAGAGTACGCACGCGTGTACGGTCCGTACCACTATGAGTACGCATACGCGAGGACACCCATAGTGAAAGTGAGCGTACGCACGCATGTACGGTCCGTATCACTATGGGTGTTCTCGCGTATGCGTACTCATAGTGGTACGGACCGTACACACGCCTGTATGCTCACTATCACTATGGGTGTTCTCGCGTATGCGTACCCATAGTGAAAGTGAGGGTACGCACGTGTGTACGGTCCGTACCACTATGAGTACGCATACGCGAGAACACCCATAGTGATAGTGAGCGTACAGGCGTGTGTACGGTCCGTACCACTATGAGTACGCATACGCGAGAACACCCATAGTGATAGTGAGCGTACGCACGCGTGTACGGTCCGTATCACTATGGGTGTTCTCGCGTATGCGTACTCATAGTGGTACGGACCGTACACACGTCTGTACGCTCACTATCACTATGGGTGTTCTCGCGTATGCGTACCCATAGTGAAAGTGAGCGTACGCATGCGTGTACGGTCCGTACCACTATGAGTACGCATACGCGAGAACACCCATAGTGATAGTGAGCGTACGCACGCGTGTACGGTCCGTATCACTATGGGTGTTCTCGCGTATGTGTACTCATAGTGGTACGGACCGTACACACGCCTGTACGCTCACTATCACTATGGGTACACATACGGCAGCACTCCCATAGTGATAGGGAGCGTACACAGGCCCTCTGAGCGAACGTACGGTGCCTTTCACACATCACAGTGGTGACAGGCAGCACACAGGAAGGAATAGGGCTGACATACTTGTCCATGGATGGACATCAAGGCATTTTCTGGGCAGTACTACATGTGTGGGGCACAGGTGTGAAAGGCTGTGATGTGGCACATTACTCCTGAGTCGAGAAGGCACCAGATGTATGATGAGATGTGTACAGGTGTTATGTGTGACGGTGCAATGTGTGCCAGGCATGCCCTTCACTCCTTTGACATGTGTGCATGTCGTACTGCACACTTGGGATGAGCGTCACTGGCATGGCACAGTCAACAACACACGCAAGTGTCCCCTGATGGCCGCTACAGGGGTTACCACACCAGACATGTGACTACCCACGGTGCACGATGTGACTATGTCATGTATGTGTGAGGTGTTCCCATTAGCTTGATGTTGGTGCTCCCTCAAAAGCATCAGCTGTTGCAGCAACCAACATGTGTCTGTGTGTAGATGGACATGGCACACTGTTACGCACACCAGGCCACATGTGGTATCGGATGTGAGGTGCGTATGTATGCATGGGACACGGAGTAGCGTAACAAGGACATGTCTGCATCCTCTCTATGAATGTGTGGTGAGTCATTACATGTACACCTTATTGGCAAGGTGTGTGGGCTGTCCTAGTGTAATGTCATGTGACCTGTGGCTCTAGTGTTCCGCTACCAGTCTCTGAAATCGACATCCTACTTCTGCTGATGTGTTGATGTATGTCACTCCTGTGTTGCGTCTGGCTGTTCACTTACACTGGGACACAGCTAATCCCATGCCATGGCATGTGGAGGTTCACAATCTCCGTGTGTAGCTGGGTCTTGGTAGGAGTGTTACCTGGCAGCCATACGTGTCCAGGGCATGTGGCACATACCTGACTCCGTATGTCGCATATGTGTATTGACAGATTAACATGTGCTCAAAATTGTTGTTGTAGTGCACTCACTCTTCCTTGTCACTTCGAAATTACTGCAGAGCACCACCTCTTCCCCGAGCAATTCCGGACTTGGCTGACATGCGGGAGAATGACTGTATCCCGTGCTACCGCTTCCCCCAACCGTTGATAGAGGAGTTGATGGCGAGGCTGGCACCACACCTGCAACCGCTGCACAGGTATCCTACGGCACTGACACCCAAGCTGAAGGTAATGGCAGCCCTACATTTTCTTGCCACGGGTACCTTTCAAAATACCATAGCTCATGTTGGTGGCATGTCCCAGAGCATGTTCTGCCGTGTGCTGCATGATTTCTTAGAGGCCATGTTGCTTCACCTGGATGAGTTCATCCATTTCCCACCCCCTGAAATGTTGATTGGGGTCAAGCGTGGATTCTATGCCCAGGGAGGGATGCCCCATGTCATTGGGTCCATAGATGGGACACATGTGGCTTTGGTACCACCACAGGCACAGGAGGTAGCGTACAGGAATCGCAAGCACTACCACTCCATCAATGCCCTTGTGGTGTGTCTGTCCAACATGGTGATTTCACATGTCTGTGCTCGTTTTCCAGGATCAGCACATGATGCCTACATCATGAGGCGTAGCAGGGTGCCTGAAATGATGACGCAGCTGCGCAACGAACGAGCATGTGTTGTTGGTGGGTACACTCTGTCTGTCCTGTATTTTGCGTAGACTTCCAGCACGACCGCTTCTCCTGTCCTACTAATGTCCATGTGCTTACCATGTAGGGGACGCTGGCTATCCCAACATGCCTTGGCTGATCACACCTCTCCGCAACCCCATCACGCCGGCCCAGCTCCGCTACAACACCGCCCATGGCCGGACAAGGCGAGTGATAGAGAGGACATTTGGCCTCCTGAAGAGCCGATTCAGATGCCTCCACAAGACCGGCGGCGCACTCCCATATGCCCTGGCGAAGGTCTGCAAAATCTTCATGGTGTGCTGCATGCTGCACAACTTGGCAGTTGAGAAAGCTGTGCCACTCATCCTGGATCAAGATGATCAGGACCATCCACCCGTGGAGGACCAAGGTCTTGGCAATGGGGCTAGTGATGTGGAGGATGTGGTTCCGCAAGAGGACATCCGGAGTCGGCTCATACGCGACTTCTTTGCTTAGTGATGAGTACCAGTGTCTGTGTGTGCACGCATTGGTCCCCGTGTGGCATGTGTTGCGATGTGTGTGTCCATCTGTATGTATGCCACGTGAGTCAGAGGTGTGTGTGGATGTGTCACTGGAGTGATGGTGCCAGTGATGAGTGTATTTCCACAGTCATAATTGTGACCTAGCATGTTGTCATCTTTACATGTGTCGAGTACATGCACATGCAAGTGGCTGTGCTTTTTGTGGCTGACTTCTTGTGTGTCTCTCATCCCCAGGTACTTGCGCATGCCGTCTGCTGGTTGCATTGTTGTGGCACTGCTATTCCTCATGGACACGTCATCGTGTGCTGACTCAGCGTTACACGCACGGACAAGTTTGGAAGTCTCCTTAGGGTAAGGGATGCATCAGGGGTGTATTGGGTGTGGCAGTTGTTTACGATGTGTGCACACAGCCCCTGTCGATGTTTGGTTCCTCTGCAGACATGTCGCATCACCATGGGACACATGACATGCAGCTGGGTACACCTGAATAGATGGTCAGACTTGTTGACAATTGCACAAAAGTTTTACTCTAACTGGCCATCCAGTGGTCGGTATCAAAGCACGTTAGTGTGATGATATGCAATGTCTAGTGAGGGAGTGTTGGACTTGGCCCTTCTGGCAGGTTCACCCCTGGACTTTTTGGCTTTTTATTGGTGACTTGGTGTGGTAATTTTTTTGGTTTCTGCGCACTTTCCCTGTGTCCCAGGGTAAAGTGCGTGCGTGCTCTGAGTGCATGTGGTGAGATAGGCCTGCCCTCCCATAGGAATGCATGGGGAGTGTATGTGTCCCTAGTAGTTCCTGATGCGTGGGGTGTGCAGGCCCGAGTTTGGTATGTGCGGACTCGTGGGAGTGAATGCTGCGCGATGATGTGTGCGGCGTGCATGTACCTAGTGTGGAAGTGCCACTTCTAGAAGTGGGCACTTCTGTGTGCAGTGTGTCTGTCGCGTGATTGGCTGGTCATGTCATGTGACGGGCTAGGGATTCCCCAGAGTCAGGATGAGTCACCCAGTGGTGAATGGGGAGATCAGCAGCTAGATGGGTGGGAGGAGTACACCTGGGTCCTGAATAGGACAGGGTTTTCCACACACAATGCTGGCCCCGCCCCCTGTGGTGCGACTGACGACCCTAGCCCTTCCAGTGAATAGAATGAGGGGCTGAGCACATCAAGGGTGCTCCCCAACCAGCTGCGACTGGTTTTCCCCCTCACCCTGAACCCAGAACAAAGGGTTTGCCTGTATAAAAATGGGGCTGTGTCCCCACAGAAACTGTTCTCTGCCAGGATCTTACCTGAGGGGGGCTGCTGCTGCTGCTGGACCAGAGGACCGCCACCTGGACTACCTCCCTGCCTGGAGGCCCAGTGAGCTGGCTCTGGGTCCAGCCTTGCCCCCCACCCCTGCCCTGCTGCATGCAGGGAAGAACATTGCTGGACTTTGGTACTTTCCTGCTCCCCAAAGCACCTGGGAGCGCTTTAATTTGCCAAAGCGCTGGGAGCGCTTTATTTGTCCCTCAAGCGCCTGGAAGCGCTTGTAATTGCCTTTTAGCGCTCAGAGCGCTTTCACGTTTTCTCCCTAGCGCTAGGAGCGCTGTATTTCTGGAAGCCGGTGCCCACCCGGCATTGTTACCTCCATAGCGGGTGCCCACCCCGCTTCATTGCGTGCCTTTGGCCTTGACAACGAACGCGGGTGCCACCCCGTATTGCCAGCCTTCGCGGGTGCCCACCCCGCATCACCGCAATCCAGAAATCACCGCCGCAGCCGGGCTTCAGCCGGAAGTCAGGCGGGCCGAGGGCGGGCCTCCGGGACAACCGGAACTTAAGAAGGAGGGCGGGAGCCTACCCCGCCTCCTACCGAGCGTCGCGGCTGATCCGAGCCCCGGAGCAGGCAGGAGCCTACCCTGCGCCCCGAGGCACTCTGCCCAAGAAAGAAGCGGCAGACAAGAAAGGAGAGCCCCGCAGCCACCGAGGAGGTAGGAGCGCTGCGAGATCCTGGCAGCTGTCCCCATCGCCAGACCGGAGCAGTCCGGGGAAGCCCGGGTGAGTGGGGGCTGAGGGGGGAACCGGGTTCGCCCTCTCCCATTTGCTGCACGAGCCTGCGAGGCTCACCAGTCCCCCGAGCGGGACTCCACCGGCAGGCACCGGGGCAGTGCAGGTGTCGGGCGGCCCCGGAAGGCAGCGGGCCGCCCCAACGTGTACTCGAGCCCACGAGGCTCCAACGAAGCAGTGATTGCTCAGAGCGCCCAGAGCGCTCCAACGTTACCGGGGCCTTTCTTCAGCGTTTGAGTGGCCCCAGATGGCAGCGGGCCACTCCCACCTTGCCCCACATTAGTTTACAGAGCCACAGAGGCTCTAGGGGGCTTTTGTTGTTGTTTTGAGCCCCGAGGCTCCAACGGAGGGGCACAGTATTGAAAGAGCCTAGAAGGCTCCAAAAAGGCGCACTGTTCGTATCAGAGAGCCCCGAGAGGCCCCACGTGACTACAATCCTGGTGTTCAAGGCCCAGTGGTGCCCCAGTTCAGTTCCACAGCTGCCCAGCACTTAGTGGGCAGCTGCAACGTTTAGGTTGGGGGCCCGTTGCGCTTTGCGCCGACTGCGTGCGCAGTCTTGCCTTGACTCTGCGCTTTGGATTGCCCCCCCCTGCGCAGTCGTCCCCTAACCTTACTGGGACACCGGGCAGCCTTGCCCCTTCACGGCCAGTTGGCCTAGGGACTGCCACAGGTAGTGGCTTATGTGAGTTCTTGCGCAATTGTGTTTCCCTGCACCTCTGAATGTATGGTTATGCGTCATGTGCTTTGCTTTACACCTCTGAATGTTATGCATCATGTGCTTATGTGCTTAGACCCCTACAGGTATAGTGATACTTAGGTGGTTGTTTTCTCCCTAGTACAGGTGGTGCCAGTGAGGTCCTGATTCCCTGCGCAATATTTTCCTAAGGTGGTTAGGGTTGCGTAGGTGGTACTTACCTGATACCAGTAGTGACTGGTTGTGTGCTATACAGTTTATTTTTGTGCTACAGTGATTTTGTATATTTATGTGCTAAATATCTAAAAGTGCCAATTCCTGACAGTGGTCCAGGTGGCCCTGTCTTGTACATAATCCCTTGTAAATTCTGCCCGTGCCTGTTGGCACATTGTAAAGTGTGTGTTTTTATCTAATGTGTTGTGTATAATACAAAGGTTATTTTTATAGAATACCTTGTGTGGAGTTTCCTTTGTGGTGGGCCTTGGGTGTTGTTGCTGGGTGCGCGCGCAAACGCTTTACACATCGCCTCAGAGATAAGCCTGACTGCTCGTGCCAAGCTACCAAGGGGGTGAGCAGGGGTTATCTTTGGCGTGTAACTTCCTTGCCCTGACTAGAGTGGTGGTTTCTGCCTGGCTTTGGCGCAAGCCTCAGCCAACCAGAAATCCCATTTCTAACATTGGTGATCAGCGGTGGGATTTGGACTTGCGTTTGCGCTGTACCGCAGCGGCAACTGGCCGCACTACAAAACTCTGCATTTAGATAAATCACATGGTATAGGGATTATTGTTTTAAAATTGTTTTTAATTGTCATTTCTTTGGAAATGTGGTTTTGTGCACTGTGAGTTAGGTGTCCCTAGCTCGGGAGGGTAGATCATCCCCCTAAGTGCATTGTGTTTCTGGATTCACCAGAGGGTGGGATCCAGTGGTGGCAGCGTAATAGTGTCCAGTACATTTGTCCCCCGCCCTGCGCCCAGAGTTGGTACCTGTGTCACGTGGTGGTCAGGTTGAGGAATCAGGGGTGGTAGAAACTGCCTTACCAGTCCGAGGGGAGGGTTGTGTGTGTGGATGAATGGTGTGTGGCACTAGGCAAGTGAGTGTGAGTTCTCTGGGTTAGAGAGCTTGCTGAATCTGTTTGTGAATTGTGTGCTCCTGTGTGAAACTCAGACCCCTAGGTTCCCTGTATAATTGTTACCATAACGTCCGCCAGAATGGAGCCTGCTTGTGATCCCTATGAGCTAGCTTGGCGCCAGAGGCAGGAGTTAGAAAGGTACTGTACAGAGGAAGAGTCAGAAGAGGAGGTAGAGGATGACAATACCTGGACGCCAGTAGAGAGTGAGGACCCCATAGGTAGGGCGTCCCTTGCTGGGTCCAGCGTAGGAGGCAGCGCCTCATCCCTTTCCCTGTCCCCAGAGGAGTGGGAAGATAGGAGGAAAGAAAGGGAGCACCAGCTGGCGTTAGAGAAGCTCTGGTTAGGGCATGCTCAGGCTATGGCGCAGCTGGAGGCCAGGAAGCAACAGCGAGAGACTGAGTGGGTCTTGGCGCGGGAGAGGGTAGAGGAGGCTGAGAGGGCCTCCACCAGAGGCAAAGTAGCTCTGGAGGGTAGACTATCCCCTGCGCGCAGTTTTATTTTTCTGGGCTCCCCAGGGAGGGTTGAGTCCAGGGGTAGTAGCGATGTAGATTCCAGTGTAGGAAATCCCAGTCCCAGTTCCCCCAGTCTGGTACCTGTTCCCCAGGAGGAGGAGTTACGGTTGAAATTCAGGGGCAGTAGGAAACTGTCTCACCAGACTTGGGAGGAGTTTGTGGATGGATGTGAGGATGCAATGTTTGATTGGATTTCCACAGCAAGTGATTTTGATATACTGTGTAATCTGGTTCTCAAAGAACACCTGCTCAGTTGTTGTGTGCCGGGGCTGCGCCAACACCTGTTGGGGTGTGGATTGTCTGAGCCATTTGACCTGGCGGAGGAAGCAGAGCGCTGGGAAAGGGCTAGAGGTTCTCTAGAGTCATTAGGGAGTGACTCCAAAAGTAGTGGGTCAGGTATCTTCCAGCCCAGCGTGGTGGAAGAGGCTCAGTGTAGCCCAGCTAGGTCCCAGGATAGCGAGGAGGGTGTAGGGGCTCACTGCCTGGCTCAGTGGAGCAGGAGTGAGAGGGTGACCGAGGGTCCCCTGACGTACGAAACCCTGCCTCAGGACTTGGATGGTTCCATGAGGGAACACCAAGTTGGGGACCTAGGCTGTCCTGTTAGCCCATTTGAGGGAGATCTCCTGGTGAGTAGAGGACCTGGAGCACCTGTAACCAGGGCTCCTGTGGTTCTAGAGTCTGGCAGTACCGCTCCGGTAGGGAGGGTACAGGAGTCCAGTGTGAGGAGTGATTGGGGGATGAGTTTCCCAGTGGAAGAGCCTGTGGGTCAGGGACTACCCAGTTGGGCTAGGATCCCGTGTAGTGACCAGGGTGGCACCACTTCTGTTCTGGGGGATCTCCGCGCACTGTCAGGTGGACAGGGGACGGGAGATCAGCGCCAGACAGACAGTCGCTTGACGTATGTGTCCTTTGATAGCCTCAGGGGGATGGAGTGGAAATCCCCAGAAGTCCTGGAGTGCCAGGCAATTATTCCACCAAAGGTTCTAGGCCGGAGGTTGGGAGGCCAGGTTCAGGATCAGCCTGACCTGAAGGGTGGGACGTCTGTAATCAGCGCCCCGACCAGTTCTTCTTCCAGAGGTACCGCCCCAGTTGGTAGGGAGCAGGGTTCTGGAAGGGGGTGCAGAGGGTGGGAGAGCCCACCTCTGCCCCCGGTACAACCTGAGGGGTTAAACCCTGGGTTGGAATGGCGTTCTAGGTGTACCCCTCGCCAGAGGAGGAGGAACCCTAGGAGAAGAGGTAGGGGGAGGAGAGCCTTCCCTGAGACTCCTGGTCCGCCTGAGGGTGTAGACCCTAGGCTGGAGAACCAGTGGCAGTCTAGTCCTGTCTTTCAGAGAGGAAGAGTGGAGAATGGCCGCTATGTGCCAGGGGTTACTACCCCCCACTCTGTGGTTAGGCAAAGACCAGTGGCACCTGGGTGGCCTAGGGCCTGGTCTTGGCCGCGGACAGCTTGGGAGTACCAGTGGGGTAGCCCAGTTGGTCCAGACAGTGGTGTTAAAAAGAATTCCATGGGTTCACCGTGGCGTAGAACCGGAGGGTGTCCATGCAGTTGCGGGCCCGCGTCCGTGTTCTATCGCCCCAAGCAGGGAAGTCCATCACGGTGGTGATTGGTCTGCCCTGCGTTTTGGCTGGAAGGGGGTTGTGTTGGACTTGGCCCTTCTGGCAGGTTCACCCCTGGACTTTTTGGCTTTTTATTGGTGACTTGGTGTGGTAATTTTTTTGGTTTCTGCGCACTTTCCCTGTGTCCCAGGGTAAAGTGCGTGCGTGCTCTGAGTGCATGTGGTGAGATAGGCCTGCCCTCCCATAGGAATGCATGGGGAGTGTATGTGTCCCTAGTAGTTCCTGATGCGTGGGGTGTGCAGGCCCGAGTTTGGTATGTGCGGACTCGTGGGAGTGAATGCTGCGCGATGATGTGTGCGGCGTGCATGTACCTAGTGTGGAAGTGCCACTTCTAGAAGTGGGCACTTCTGTGTGCAGTGTGTCTGTCGCGTGATTGGCTGGTCATGTCATGTGACGGGCTAGGGATTCCCCAGAGTCAGGATGAGTCACCCAGTGGTGAATGGGGAGATCAGCAGCTAGATGGGTGGGAGGAGTACACCTGGGTCCTGAATAGGACAGGGTTTTCCACACACAATGCTGGCCCCGCCCCCTGTGGTGCGACTGACGACCCTAGCCCTTCCAGTGAATAGAATGAGGGGCTGAGCACATCAAGGGTGCTCCCCAACCAGCTGCGACTGGTTTTCCCCCTCACCCTGAACCCAGAACAAAGGGTTTGCCTGTATAAAAATGGGGCTGTGTCCCCACAGAAACTGTTCTCTGCCAGGATCTTACCTGAGGGGGGCTGCTGCTGCTGCTGGACCAGAGGACCGCCACCTGGACTACCTCCCTGCCTGGAGGCCCAGTGAGCTGGCTCTGGGTCCAGCCTTGCCCCCCACCCCTGCCCTGCTGCATGCAGGGAAGAACATTGCTGGACTTTGGTACTTTCCTGCTCCCCAAAGCACCTGGGAGCGCTTTAATTTGCCAAAGCGCTGGGAGCGCTTTATTTGTCCCTCAAGCGCCTGGAAGCGCTTGTAATTGCCTTTTAGCGCTCAGAGCGCTTTCACGTTTTCTCCCTAGCGCTAGGAGCGCTGTATTTCTGGAAGCCGG
Source organism: Triturus cristatus (assembly GCF_964204655.1). Taxonomy (NCBI): domain Eukaryota; kingdom Metazoa; phylum Chordata; class Amphibia; order Caudata; family Salamandridae; genus Triturus; species Triturus cristatus. The sequence goes on along the minus strand of NC_140593.1, from coordinate 1,073,339,743 downwards.
TGCCCACCCGGCATTGTTACCTCCATAGCGGGTGCCCACCCCGCTTCATTGCGTGCCTTTGGCCTTGACAACGAACGCGGGTGCCACCCCGTATTGCCAGCCTTCGCGGGTGCCCACCCCGCATCACCGCAATCCAGAAATCACCGCCGCAGCCGGGCTTCAGCCGGAAGTCAGGCGGGCCGAGGGCGGGCCTCCGGGACAACCGGAACTTAAGAAGGAGGGCGGGAGCCTACCCCGCCTCCTACCGAGCGTCGCGGCTGATCCGAGCCCCGGAGCAGGCAAGAGCCTACCCTGCGCCCCGAGGCACTCTGCCCAAGAAAGAAGCGGCAGACAAGAAAGGAGAGCCCCGCAGCCACCGAGGAGGTAGGAGCGCTGCGAGATCCTGGCAGCTGTCCCCATCGCCAGACCGGAGCAGTCCGGGGAAGCCCGGGTGAGTGGGGGCTGAGGGGGGAACCGGGTTCGCCCTCTCCCATTTGCTGCACGAGCCTGCGAGGCTCACCAGTCCCCCGAGCGGGACTCCACCGGCAGGCACCGGGGCAGTGCAGGTGTCGGGCGGCCCCGGAAGGCAGCGGGCCGCCCCAACGTGTACTCGAGCCCACGAGGCTCCAACGAAGCAGTGATTGCTCAGAGCGCCCAGAGCGCTCCAACGTTACCGGGGCCTTTCTTCAGCGTTTGAGTGGCCCCAGATGGCAGCGGGCCACTCCCACCTTGCCCCACATTAGTTTACAGAGCCACAGAGGCTCTAGGGGGCTTTTGTTGTTGTTTTGAGCCCCGAGGCTCCAACGGAGGGGCACAGTATTGAAAGAGCCTAGAAGGCTCCAAAAAGGCGCACTGTTCGTATCAGAGAGCCCCGAGAGGCCCCACGTGACTACAATCCTGGTGTTCAAGGCCCAGTGGTGCCCCAGTTCAGTTCCACAGCTGCCCAGCACTTAGTGGGCAGCTGCAACGTTTAGGTTGGGGGCCCGTTGCGCTTTGCGCCGACTGCGTGCGCAGTCTTGCCTTGACTCTGCGCTTTGGATTGCCCCCCCCTGCGCAGTCGTCCCCTAACCTTACTGGGACACCGGGCAGCCTTGCCCCTTCACGGCCAGTTGGCCTAGGGACTGCCACAGGTAGTGGCTTATGTGAGTTCTTGCGCAATTGTGTTTCCCTGCACCTCTGAATGTATGGTTATGCGTCATGTGCTTTGCTTTACACCTCTGAATGTTATGCATCATGTGCTTATGTGCTTAGACCCCTACAGGTATAGTGATACTTAGGTGGTTGTTTTCTCCCTAGTACAGGTGGTGCCAGTGAGGTCCTGATTCCCTGCGCAATATTTTCCTAAGGTGGTTAGGGTTGCGTAGGTTGTACTTACCTGATACCAGTAGTGACTGGTTGTGTGCTATACAGTTTATTTTTGTGCTACAGTGATTTTGTATATTTATGTGCTAAATATCTAAAAGTGCCAATTCCTGACAGTGGTCCAGGTGGCCCTGTCTTGTACATAATCCCTTGTAAATTCTGCCCGTGCCTGTTGGCACATTGTAAAGTGTGTGTTTTTATCTAATGTGTTGTGTATAATACAAAGGTTATTTTTATAGAATACCTTGTGTGGAGTTTCCTTTGTGGTGGGCCTTGGGTGTTGTTGCTGGGTGCGCGCGCAAACGCTTTACACATCGCCTCAGAGATAAGCCTGACTGCTCGTGCCAAGCTACCAAGGGGGTGAGCAGGGGTTATCTTTGGCGTGTAACTTCCTTGCCCTGACTAGAGTGGTGGTTTCTGCCTGGCTTTGGCGCAAGCCTCAGCCAACCAGAAATCCCATTTCTAACAGGGAGAATATAACTTCACCAAAAGGTGAGCAAGGAAACAATTCCTTTTGATTTAGGTACCCTCACACACCCTAGTGGTGTCATGCTTCATCATCGGGTCACCCCGACGCCTAAAAGTCGGGGTGGGCTCGACCACAATGTTGGGAGCTCTTTGAAGATATTTATAGACCAGGGGGGGCTAGAAATAAAAAACCTCAGGCAGATCCCCAGTATCCCTTTATTATTGGGTCTGTCTGGGTTATATAAAATAACTTAAAAATAGGGTCTTAATATGAGTATTATGGTCCTAGGACCCTAGTGCCAACATGTTTCAGTCCAAGTACAGCCATAAAGGTCCAGGACTTTCTTCAGGGCAAACGTGGCCTCCCTGGGAAGTAGAAAGGAAATTCCCTATTCTATTTTTGATGCAAGGGCAGAGTAGCTGCTCCTTGTGTGATCGACTGATTGATTAATCCGTCATGTGCGAAATTCCATCTGAAAGAAAAGACATGGACAACAAAACAAACAACATGTATTTGTAGATTTATCTCATGGTTTTCCAAAGTGATGTGTCCCATAAACGTGCTTTAGGACAAAGAACAACACCAACAATTGACGTGTGATTCTATGACATAGTGGTGTGTCAAGTCATGTGCCACTTGTAGCTGTATCTGTACGTAATTCATCAACGTGCCAGATGTATCGTGCGGTGGCGATTTTGCTCGCATCCTAACTGTTATTGCGTGCCAGTTAGTGAATACTATCAATGTATCACACTCCACTCACTCCCACTCTCACACAACACATAAAAACCATCAGTGTATCGTCATAGTAATGTGAACTATGCGTGACTATTAAAATCAATGTTGTACTCGTGCACCGTTGTTTCCAAAAGCACAAGCACGCATGCGTTCTTACCCGTACTTCGGACGAGTTCCGTATCTCAGGAGATCATAGGGCTATTGGGGGTAGCTCTATAGTCAAACCCTATTATCGGGGTCCTATGACGATACACTGATGGTTTTTATGTGTTGTGTGAGAGTGGGAGTGATTGTTGGTGTTGTTCTTTGTCCTAAAGCACGTTTATGGGACACATCACTTTGGAAAACCATGAGATAAATCTACAAATACATGTTGTTTGTTTTGTTGTCCATGTCTTTTCTTTCAGATGGAATTTCGCACATGACGGATTAATCAATCAGTCGATCACACAAGGAGCAGCTACTATGCCCTTGCATCAAAAATAGAATATGGAATTTCCTTTCTATTTCCCAGGGAGGCCACGTTTGCCCTGAAGAAAGTCCTGGACCTTTATGGCCGTACTTGGACTGAAACATGTTGGCACTAGGGTCCTAGGACCATAATACTCCTATTAAGACCCTATTTTTAAGTTATTTTATATAACCCAGACAGACCCAATAATAAAGGGATACTGGGGATCTGCCTGAGGTTTTTTATTTCTAGCCCCCCCCTGGACTATAAATATCTTCAAAGAGCTCCCAACTTTGTGGTCGAGCCCACCCCGACTTTTAGGCGTCGGGGTGACCCGGTGATGAAGCATGACACCTCTAGGGTGTGTGAGGGTACCTAAATCAAAAGGAATTGTTTCCTTGCTCACCTTTTGGTGAAGTTATATTCTCCCTCACTAGACATTGCATATCATCAAACTAACGTGCTTTGATACCGACCACTGGATGGCCAGTTAGAGTAAAACTTTTGTGCAATTGTTTCAATAGGGAGGCGTTACTCTAACCCAGAAACCTCTCCACCCTTCAGGCAAAGAATTTTTTTTTTTTTCAATAAGCCTATTGTATATATATGATTAGCGCAGCGCACAGCTGTAGGGTTTACTCACAGAAATTCTCTGTAACAAAAACTCCATACTTCAGTGTAGTTTCATTCTTCCTCCCGTTCCTTGCATAACACTCGTTCACCGCATCTTTGTATTTTTTATCTTTGAAATTACCTCCTTACACCTTACATCTACAAGAGAATGGCAGAACTTTTTGGTATTGGCTACTCTGACGAGGAGGCATCAGCCATACTAGCAGGTCCATCTCTTTTGACTGACACAAATATCAACCAAACACTTACCCAAGCTCAAAACTGGGTTGAACTTAAAGAACTGAAACGATGTCAAATGAAAATACTACTACACGGGCGATTATGACGGAATACCTCCGTGGCAATGTAGCACCAACAGGATTATTAGTATTAAATGCACCAAGGATCTTTCTTGACGACCCACAATTCAAAAAAGAATGGTCTCTGATTGCCTGGAGATGCTCGCGTGATTGGCTCATTTTGATTATTAACACAGCCAAACGTCTGTCAGAAGCATTATTGGTGAAAATCAAAATTAGCGAGGACTCTTTACTGACAGAGATCAAGTTAACTCTATACAAGAAGAAACTTGAAGAAGTTAACAAAGAGGTCAACGAGCATAAAGAATATCTGATGCAAAACAAAATCAACAAACTACAGAAGGATCTGAAGAAATTCAGCCACGAGAAAGTGTACCCGTATATCAGAGATGATTATAAAAGCCAGGTACCTTCTGACTCAGGATCAACACGGAGTGAACAAACAGCATCTTCTGACTCCGAATATGAAGATTGGTCCAGTGACGGATCGAACAAAAGTTGGAGAGGGAAGGCCAGAAGACCACGAAGGGGCAATTATAACCAAAGATACAGACACCAACAGATGTACCCTTGGCCGGCCCCTTTCGGTCCAATACAGTATCAAGGCCCCCCACAATTCCCAACAGGTCCATACTACCAGCCTGACTTTAACCAGCATTTTTAAGGTCAGGGTGGGAGAAGAGGCAGACGAGGAAGGAGAGGAAACAAGAGAATCCAGTGGGAAGAAGACAGGAGCTCAATGAGTACGAGGACCAATACAAGGGACCAACAGCCGAGCACGAGCAACATGAGGGATTAGTGGTGAACCTTACAGACATCTCCTTCACCACAGATGAATTATCAATTTTGGAGAAAGGCTTGGGTTTTGTCCCAACTTCCTACTTGGACAAATTTCATCTCCGGTGTGAATTGGGTGAGTTCTTCAAAAAAATCTGATTAAAGACTTTCTTTTTGGATAGAGAAAGTCCTTTAGAAGATGGTACCCACACTGATCTTAGATTAAGATCGACATTTTTTCCTCCCAACAACATGATGCCCCCTGAGGTACTTGCTTTCGAAGAAGCAGTGTCTAAAGAAGTCGAATCACTCCAACCTAAAAAGAATGTGTTTAACAATTTGAGTAAAAGAGAACGCACAGAGATGGCAGCCCTCCGATCAAGAACGGACATAGTCATAAAACCAGCGGATAAGGGTGGAGCTACGGTCATTCAAAGCACCAATGCATACAGAACAGCCTGTTTGAATCTCTTGGCGGACACAAGATTCTATAAGAAGATCAACAGAGATCCAACACAACGGATAAAAACAACGATTACGGCACTCACAACAGATGCCCTTACCAAAGAGTGGATCACTAAAAAAGAATGTGCCTTTTTGAACCAGGAAAATCCCAGGACACCACTATTCTACACGATCCCAAAGATACATAAAGGAAAGACTCCCCCGCCGGGTAGACCAATTGTTTCAGGCATCGGGTCAGTCTTGGAACCCTTATCTAAATACACAGACTGGTTCCTACGCCCTTTGGTGAAGAACATCAAATCGTATGTCCAGGACACGAAACATCTCTTCAACCTTTTAACACAAGTGGTATACAATCCTGAAAATAACCTCTTGGTATGTTTGGACGTGGAAGCACTATATACCAACATACCGCAGACAGAAAGCATTAGAGTGGTTGAAGAAATATTGAAGGATCAAGAATGGTTATGGGCACCACCTATCACATGGGTGATTACTCTTATACATATGGCCCTCACGGAGAACTTCTTCATCTTTGAAGACCAACTATATTTACAAATACACGGAACTTCAATGGGCAGCACATTTGCCCCTAGCCTAGCATGTCTGTATGTAGGTTTCTTTGAAGACCAACATATATGGACACAGAACCCCTTTAGTAACAATATCTGCAAATGGTATAGATACATCGACGATGTTCTGATGATTTGGAAGGTAGACATGACGAGTCTTAACGAATTCAGGGTTTGGATTAACTCTCTGAACCCACACCTTCATTTCACTATGAATGCACATAAGGACACTATATCCTTCCTAGATGTCACTCTTACAGCGAAAGAAGGCACACTGGAGAGTTCACTGTATACGAAACCCACTGATAGGAACAGCCTATTAAGATTTGACAGCGCCCACCCACGGTCTCTTAAGGGAGAATCTCCCAGTGGGTCAGTTTCTGAGGATTCGCAGAAACTGTTCGAGTCTTCAGACGTATAAGAAAGAGGCATCCGCACTTACAAATAAACTCAGACAGAAAAAGTACCCCACAAAGATCATAGAACGAGCAAATAAAAGAGCACGCAATACTCCACGTGAGGCTCTTTTAGAGACACACAGGAAAGAGCAAATGGACCAACTAATATGTGTCACTACATATAACTCGTCATCTAATGACTTGAAAAAGATAAATAAAAAGTGGCCCATATTGACATCCAACAGTTTATCTTTTGAGAAACCTATGTTTTCATTCAAGAGAAATTCGAGTCTGAGAGACGCCCTGGTCCACACCAACACTTTCACACCGAGACCCAACAATCAGGTCACACTTTGGGGTGCACCGTCAGTCACAGGATATTATCCGTGTGGATCATGCGTGGCATGTCCTTTTACAGAACATACAAAAACACTGGAACTAGGCCTGCAATTTCCATGAGAACAAAGATCACACACGGATTGCAACTCTGAGTCAGTGATTTATATGATCAAATGTCCATGTGACTTGATGTATATCGGAATGACCAGCCGTAAAGTGAAAGTTCGCATCAGTGAACATAGAAGTACCATACGTAGAGCAGTAACAGCCACCAGACTCACTACGCACTACCATGAGAAGAACCACAAGGATACAGAGATCAGATGGACCGTATTAGAAAAGATTAAGAATACGGGCGATCAGCAGAAAAAATTGCTAGAGCGAGAGCAGCGTTGGGTGTATCGTCTAAAGACCCATGAAAAGGGCCTGAACGATGGTATTCCGTGGAACCAACTGAATAGGTAATGTGGCCTACCACTAGTTAGGTTTTGATTTCAAATATCAGAAAAATGTCTATTCACTATTCGGATATTCTTAGATAAATTAAGTCTGGATACGACCATCTCCACCATAGAATATATACTCATATCACTGCTTGGGACACATTCATACTATAACTATTTAGAATCCTTCATAGTGTACTCGATATGACATGTAACTCACAAGCCCAATCTGTCATTGCATTTCTTGATTATGAATACACAGTGGAAGCAACTCAGGGCGCCTAACGGGCTAGCTAATAACGCATGCCATCCATGCTGCGATGTCTATGTGCGATGCACATTAATATAATACAAGTTCCAGCCGTACTCTGTCAACCCTTCTAAGTTGGGACTACGCATACTTAAAAACACCACCCAGTCTTAAAAACAGCACCCACATTAAGGCTCTCCTGACCATGTTATTTATGAAATCCTTTTTGGTGTTTAATAAAGTTTTTTGCGTTTACCGCGGATCACTGGTGATGTAAACTACATTTCCCATGGATCCCTAACCTTTGGGCTCCTTTACTTCCGGTAGTTCCGGTCATACACAACTATCCCGTAATGAGATTACCGATAAGGCACTTCACAGTACGAGTTCCTTTTATTCCTCAGTAACCCACTTGAATTGGGATTAATAATATTTTAACCAGCATCAGCACTGAATCTGTTTCTCTATTTGTGTCTGGTGTTTGTTGAAAGAAACATCTCTTCCTGAGCGTGGCGCAATTATTGTTGAAACCACATTTCCCATGGATCCTGGAACCATCGGGAACACGTAGTCTCTCCACCTATGACGGGGAAGCTAGAACCAATCCCGTGTCAGTTTCACGAACAAGGAAGTATAAGTTACCGGACCCACGATACAACGGCGCACAGCGCCGGAGATCGGGACCGAGTAGGTTGAGTGGTGGGGCAGGACTCTTGATGAAGTAAGTGGGGATATTTCCTGTTTCCTACCCATGATGCAAGCATATTGCTCTTCTGAGTTGAAAACCAGCAGATCCATGAGCATATTGATCTCATATAGCTACTTCCTATATTCCTCCTCTCCTCTCCTGTTTGTTCGGGGGACCCCGATAATAGGGTTTGACTATAGAGCTACCCCCAATAGCCCTACGATCTCCTGAGATACGGAACTCGTCCGAAGTACGGGTAAGAACGCATGCGTGCTTGTGCTTTTGGAAACAACGGTGCACGAGTACAACATTGATTTTAATAGTCACGCATAGTTCACATTACTATGACGATACACTGATGGTTTTTATGTGTTGTGTGAGAGTGGGAGTGAGTGGAGTGTGATACATTGATAGTATTCACTAACTGGCACGCAATAACAGTTAGGATGCGAGCAAAATCGCCACCGCACGATACATCTGGCACGTTGATGAATTACGTACAGATACAGCTACAAGTGGCACATGACTTGACACACCACTATGTCATAGAATCACACGTCAATTGTTGGTGTTGTTCTTTGTCCTAAAGCACGTTTATGGGACACATCACTTTGGAAAACCATGAGATAAATCTACAAATACATGTTGTTTGTTTTGTTGTCCATGTCTTTTCTTTCAGATGGAATTTCGCACTTGACGGATTAATCAATCAGTCGATCACACAAGGAGAAGCTACTCTGCCCTTGCATCAAAAATAGAATAGGGAATTTCCTTTCTATTTCCCAGGGAGGCCACGTTTGCCCTGAAGAAAGTCCTGGACCTTTATGGCCGTACTTGGACTGAAACATGTTGGCACTAGGGTCCTAGGACCATAATACTCCTATTAAGACCCTATTTTTAAGTTATTTTATATAACCCAGACAGACCCAATAATAAAGGGATACTGGGGATCTGCCTGAGGTTTTTTATTTCTAGCCCCCCTGGTCTATAAATATCTTCAAAGAGCTCCCAACATTGTGGTCGAGCCCACCCCGACTTTTAGGCGTCGGGGTGACCCGATGATGAAGCATGACACCACTAGGGTGTGTGAGGGTACCTAAATCAAAAGGAATTGTTTCCTTGCTCACCTTTTGGTGAAGTTATATTCTCCTTCACTAGACATTGCATATCATCACACTAACGTGCTTTGATACCGACCACTGGATGGCCAGTTAGAGTAAAACTTTTGTGCAATTGTTTCAATAGGGAGGCGTTACTCTAACCCAGAAACCTCTCCACCCTTCAGGCAAAGAAATTTTCAATAAGCCTATTGTATATATACAGACTTGTTGACAGTCATCAGTGATGGGATTGTGGATTGTGATGATGGCATCAATGTGTGTTACACTGCCCTCGGACACATACGGTTTGCATTGGCTTGACATGGTGTGGGACTTCCACATCAGCGGATCAATGGTGTATGGCAGCCTCTCCGTGAGCAGCAGGGGGTGTTTAGCTGTTAGCCGACACTTGTGTGCCAGTTCCATGGCTATCACGCATTTGTGCTGCAGAAGGGGGGTTCCAGTGTGGGACCCACATGTTACTCCACATGACCCGTTCATGTGTACTCCGAGTTGCCTCTGCAATCCCGAATACATGACTAATAAAGGTGTCCCTATGCCTCAAAGGTGCCTCTCCTCAGTCAAAGCTGGTGTGTTGCCACGGTGCATCCGGCATGTCTGGCATGGTTTTCCGTGATAGTGGCTATGTGTCTATGTGTAGAGTAGCAAGATGCAGCTGTTTGTGTGGGATTAGACTGTATTGTGCATGATGTCCATGACTGTGTGGGTATTGTGACATGTGCCATCCCCATGCATCCAACGTTGGCCAGGCCACCGTTTTCTGCATCCACCTGACTCAAGCTTGCATGACATGGTTCTGCCACCTGTCCACACATACCTGGGTGCCCCACAGGACACTCCACATGATCCCTGACCTCTGCGCATGGCTGTCGCTGTACTCAATATGTCTGTCGGCACGGTTGTGCGGCCACCCCCTCAGCTGGTTGGGCCCATCACGGGTGTGTATGGTGCTCCATGTCTGTCTTGCCTAATACAATGTGACCCACGTGTGTCCTGTGCCAGACTCAGGCCCCAGGGTGTGGATGGTTGAAGTCAAATGAGAACTCAGGCATGGTTAGACTTTACAAGACACATGTAAGGTAATAATGCAATATGTAGGCATCTTCTCTTTATGGTGTAACTTTTTATTTTGGTTGGGGTACGGGGGGGGGGTATGACATGAGGGGCTTCCGGGTGTGTGGAATCCAAAGTTCACTAGGGGAGTTGGTGTCCTTGCCATTAGAAATCCTCAGAGTCCATGCCACAGTCTTTGTCAACATTGGTCAGACAGTGACCAGCAAGTCCATGTGGCAGAGAATGTCTTTTGCTGCTGTGCTGCTGTTGGTCCAGTGGGCCAGGTGCCAGGCCAGGTGTCCTGGGAGGTGGTGCTGTTGCGCTGACCCTCACGGTCTTTTCCGTGGACGACCTGCCCTCCTGCGGGGACCCTCAGAAGCAGGCCGTGACGATGTTAGGGATGCTCCATCGGATGACTCCTCCTCCTCCTGATCCCTCCCTGTGGGTGGTGATGTTCTACGCCTGGTGGCACGGGGAGGGTTGCCCATGTTGTCGGCTATCCGACGGAGTGTACTGTGAATTCCCGTGAACACCATCACGAGCTCAGCCTGTCTGTCCTCCATCCGCCCTTGGTGTCGCAGTAGACAGGCATGTTGCTCCGCATGTTGCTGGGCCTGCTGGGTCTTGATCTCCTCGAGGGTCCCCTTCATCTCGTTGAGGGTGGACACAACCTGGGCCATGCCCGTGGTGTCCTGCCGGTATGTGTCCAGGATGTTTCGGACATGGGAATATACCGGTTCCGCAGCCAACCGGTCAGGCTCGCGCCTCCGCCGTCCTCCACTCCCACCACCCCTGCCCACTTGCACCTGGCCTGCCCTTGTGGGCACATCGGGTCTCCGGGACCCCTGAGGGGTGGCATTGGCGTTGTCGCCTGCCTCCTCCTGGGTGCCCGGTACACCGTGTCCCTCCTGGCCAGCCTGGCTGCATTGTGGTGGTGGGGCAGGGATCCTGGGTGTCTCCTGGGATGTGGCAGGAGTGGGGGTGGTGGTTGGCCCAGTTGTACCTGACGCAGGTGCTGCAGGTCGTTGGACACCAGAGGGGCCAGGTTGGTCGGGGTCGGGTTCGTCCACAGAGTGGTGAGAGTCGTCGCTGCCGGTGGCTCCGTCATCCCGCCGAGCCGGGTCCTGTGAGTCTCCCCCCCCAGTGTTGGGGGGTGATCCACGACGTTGACCTGTGTGTGAGAGAGACAATGTTAATTTTGTTCCATGCAACATCCATGTTTCATTGGTTTCTAAGTTGGCACATTTCCTCTGGGAATTTGGATATGTATTGCATTCCACTCACAGTGCACTTGTGCATGGGTATGTCCCTTGGCCACAGCTTTTGCGACTTTACCTATGTGTGGCACAGTCTTACTTGCTGCGTCAATTGTGACTGCAGTCAGCAGTGGAGTGAGCAGGTGTGGCGAGCCATGCATTGGCGCCTTCCGTGTTGCACTGTACGTGGGCACATGGAGTGGTTCCACACACTTAGATAATGCAGGTAGCTGTTGTTGTGCTCGTGCACAGGTTGAGACATGGCCCTGTGTTTTGCCATGGAGAAGAGGGGGTGTTCTGGCACTGGCCACCCTTGTCTACATGCACGCAGTCCACCTGCTGACGAGCAGACATTCCCACACCCCCCAAGGCTGAATTGGGCTCCCTGTGTGTCCCTTTCTCACTCCCTCTCTGTCCCCCTCTCCCTCCCTCTGTGTGTCAGCCTCCTCCCTCTGTCCGTCTCCCTGTGTCTCCCTCCCTCTCTGTCCCCCTCTCCCTCCCTCTGTGTGTCACCCTCTGTCACCTCAGCCCAGCTTCCTGGGCACACACTTTTAGCAGATCTTTGAATGGCCCTTGGGTTGTTGATGTGAGTTTGTTTCTGATCTCCAGGCACCCATTGGGTGTAGTGTCTGTGTCTGTGCTGCTGCTGTGGTGGTGTGTGCTGCCACTCTTTCACAGTGTTGGCTGTTCATTAGCTGCTGTCATGTGCAAAAACGTGCCGTCACCCCCATGTGTTAATGCAAGGCGTCCGCCATTTGCTGGCAAGTCTTTCCTGTGTGGGGACACACTGTTTGTCTGGCTGTGACCTAGGCCATATGGGCAGGGGGCATTGTTGTCTGCTTCTGAGTTGCACTATGTGATTTTTGGGGCCCACACTCCCGCCATCCGGCTTACCGTGTCTTGTGTTGGTGTTTTCTGTGGCCTGTGACTTGGCATTGTCCAGCTGAGTGCATGGGGCATGGTGGCGCTAGTGGCATGTGCGTGTTCATGGAGTGTGGTTGAGTCATGCGATAGCTTGGGGTGGTTGCATGCCTGATTGTGAGTTTGTTTGTGGATGACGTTCTCCCCATGTGAGGTGAGTTGTTTGTGTACTCACCCGGGTCTCGGAGTCCTTCTAATCCGTCCACTGACACCACCGGCAGTATGGCCATCACCCTTTCCTCCCAGGGATGGTATTGTACGGGTCTGCGGGGCGGCCCTCCTCCAGTGATGTTGGCCTGGTTGTGGTCGTCGGTCATTTTGCGGCGGACCGTCCTCCGCAGATCGTACCACCTGGCTTGGCATTCATGCCTGGTCCTTCTGCTGGCCGCAACAGCATTCACAGCATCACAGCATCAACAATCCTCTGCCACATGGCTGTTTTTTCGGACATGCAATGTTCCAAAGAGGTGTGGCTCGACTCTGAGGATTTCGTCGACAAGAACCTCCAACTCTCGGCTAGTGAACTTTGGATTCTTGTTAGTGGGCATGGTGAGGGGTGTGGGTGTGGATGGTGGGGGGGGTGTGTGGATGGTTGTGGGTGTGTGGGTGTGGTTGTGCAGGTGTGTGTGGGAATGTGATGAGGGGGTGTTTGTGAAGGTGGGTGTGTGAAGGTGTGCAAGTGTAAGGTGTAGTAAAGGTTCTAGTATGGTGCTGTAGGTTGTCTGTGGGGTCTGGCAGCAGTGAGTCTGTTGCAAAGGCTCATGGTTTGTGTGTGTGGGCCCTTTATATTGGTCCATTGGTGGGTGTGGCTGTGTTTGAAGTTTGGGTAGGTGTGTTATAAGGAGTGGTTGTGTTTTGGGCCTCTGTTTGGGATTTTGGCAGTTGCAGGTCAGTGAATGTGTTGTTTTTGTGCTTGTTGGACATGTTTTGTGGCTTTGTGCCATTCGAATGGTGTATTCTTGTGTTGTTTTGCTTTGTCCTGGTTGTGTACGTGCGTTTTTAGCGTGTGTACGGTGTGTACTTCGGGAATTTAGTTGTACAGTGCTGTCCTTGTGTCTGGCTTGGTACGACTCGTACATGCGCAATGTTGTGTGAAGGTGCTGGTGTTGGGGCCTGGGGTGCGCTCCGTACTTAGAATGCTGGGGTGGGGGTACGCTCCATGCATACGCGGGTGAGGGTACGGGTCGTACATACACTGTTGGGGTGGGGGGTACGCTCCATAAGTACGCGGGTGACGGTACGGGTCGTACATACACGGTTGGGGTGGGGGTACGGGTTGTACATACACTGTTGGGGTAGGGGTACGCTCCATACGTACGCGGGTGAGGGTACGGGTCGTACATACATGGTTGGGGTGGGGGTACGGGTCATACATACACTGTTGGGGTGGGGGTACGCTCCATACGTACGCGGGTGAGGGTATGGGTCGTACATACACGGTTGGGGTGGGGGTACGCTCCATGCATACGCGGGTGGGGGTACGGGTCGTACATACACGGTTGGGGTGGGGGTACGGTCCGTACATACACGGTTGGAGTGGGGGTACGCTCCATGCATACGCGGGTGGGGGTACGTGTCGTACATACACGGTTGGGGTGGGGGTATGGTCCGTACATACACGGTTGGGGTGGGGGTACGCTCCATGCATACGCGGGTGAGGGTACGGGTCGTACATACACTGTTGGGGTGGGGGTACGCTCCATACGTACGCGGGTGAGGGTACGGGTCGTACATACACGGTTGGGGTGGGGGTACGCTCCATGCATACGCGGGTGGGGGTACGGGTCGTACATACACGGTTGGGGTGGGGGTACGGTCCGTACATACACGGTTGGGGTGGGGGTACGCTCCATGCATACGCGGGTGGGGGTACGTGTCGTACATACACGGTTGGGGTGGGGGTACGCTCCATACATACGCGGGTGAGGGTACGGGTCATACATACAGGGTTGGGGTACGCTCCATGCATACGCGGGTGGGGGTACGGGTCGTACATACACGGTTGGGGTGGGGGTACGGTCCGTACATACACGGTTGGGGTGGGGGTACGCTCCATGCATACGCGGGTGAGGGTACGGGTCGTACATACACTGTTGGGGTGGGGGTACGCTCCATACGTACGTGGGTGAGGATACGGGTCGTACATACATCGTTGGGGTGGGGGTACAGGTCGTACATACACTGTTGGGGTGGGGGTACGCTCCATACGTACGCGGGTGAGGGTACGGGTCGTACATACATGGTTGGGGTGGGGGTACGGGTCGTACATACACTGTTGGGGTGGGGGTACGCTCCATACGTACGCGGGTGAGGGTACGGGTCGTACATACACGGTTGGGGTGGGGGTACGCTCCATGCATACGCGGGGGGGGGTACGGGTCGTACATACATGGTTGGGGTGGGGGTACGGTCCGTACATACACGGTTGGGGTGGGGGTACGCTCCATGCATACGTGGGTGGGGGTACGTGTCGTAGATACACTGTTGGGGTGGGGGTACGCTCCATACGTGTGAGGGTACGGTCCGTACATACACGGTTGGGGTGGGGGTACGCTCCATGCATACGCGGGTGAGGGTACGGGTCGTACATTCACGGTTGGGGTGGGGGTACGCTCCATGCATACGCGGGTGAGGGTACGGGTCGTACATACACGGTTGGGGTGGGGGTACGCTCCATGCATACGCGGGTGAGGGTACGGGTCGTACATTCACGGTTGGGGTGGGGGTTCGCTCCATACATTCACGGGTGGGGGTACGTCTCGTACATACACGGGTATACATACACGGGTGGGGATTCGACCCGTACATAGGAGGGCTGGGGGGGTGTTGGGCGCGTATGCGGGCACATGTCTCCATGGTTGCTATGGGAGTTCGGTGCGGACGGTGTTTTTTCCATACGGTTGTAACATCGGACGCACGGGATGGATCGTAATTCCGCGGTCGGACTTCACTTTTCACATTTGTATGGTAAATCGTCCGGGGACGTGTCGGACACATTTTCCGACCCGAGGACGTGTGGGGAATAATTCCCAATGCGATTCGTATGGACTTTTTACCATGCGAATCGTGATTGGCAGTTTGTACGGCACTTGTACGATTCGTACGGTAAAAAGACCGGATACGAGTCGTACGGGGAATTTTTTTACCGGATCGTAATCGGCACCTTAATAGTGAGAATTCAGGTCACAAACCAATTGGCTTGGCTGCTATAAGTATTGAGTGGCTGCTCAATGTTATTTTGCTGTATATGTATACTGTTATGTTAACATTGGCTTCTGAGTGTGTCCTACCTCACTTTGGGGATCAATTAAAACAAAAGATTATATGAACGATACCAATGCTAACATGTTCTTCTAAGTTTTCATTCTTCAGGATTTGTGGGATGTCCAGGGCCCCAGGTCTAAGTAAGGGCATTGTTTTTGTGCAGTCAGCAAATATTAAAACAAAGACCTGGTTGCACAGACAGCCTCAGGCCCTCGTACCATGCCTACTGACTTTTATAGCCCTAGTCCGATCTCAACACGTCAAGAAGAAGACCAGAAGCACTTCAGATAAGAGAGTTAGATGGCTGGGTATTCTGGAAGTACGGGGAATTAAGACTAGTTGAATAAGAGTTGGTGAGGAATATATGACGATACATCGCGTGTCAACATAACGCATGGCATTACAACACTGTTGTAACAACACAAGTTCTGTTACAATGCGTTACCATTACAACGCATACTTTTACCATGCATATGCCTTTACCATGGCCATTACAACACAAAGGCATGCGTAGTAAAGGCATAGACTTGGTAAAAGTGGTTAAGGTAAGTAATGATATTATATGTACCCCCTAAAACCCCCAAATTACCCTTACCACCCCAATACCCATGCACCCTTAACCCTAAAATTACACTTACCACCCCCATACCCACCCTGAACCCTAAAATTACCCTTAGCACCCCAAAACCCATACCCACCCTGGACCCTAAAATTACCCTTAGTACCCCAAAACACCCACCCTGAACCCTAAAATTATCCTTAGCACCCCAAATCCAAGCCCACCCTGAACCCTAAAATTACCCTTAGCACCCCAAAACTCAAACCCACCCTTAACCCTAAAATTGTCCTTAGCACCCAAAAACCCTTAACGACCCTGAACCCTAAAATTACCTTTATCACCCCAAAACCCAAACCCACCCTGAACATTAACATTACCCTGGGCACCCCAAAACCCACCCTGAACCCTAAAATAACCACTGCACCCCTAAACCCATACCCACCCTGAACCCTAAAATTACCCCTACACCCCAAAACCCATACCCACCGTGAACCCTACAATTACCCCTACACCCCAAAACCCATACCCACCCTGAACTGTAAAATTACTCATAGCACCCCTGTAGGACTTGGCCCTTTTTCCCTCAGTTGTTTTCATTATTCATATTGATGCAGATTCAGGGAGCCATTTTATCTACCCCTGAAACTTCTGTCTGAGGGCCTGGAGCACAAAATGGTGGCCACCTGTGACATCACCAGCATCCACTGGAACCTACTAGCACCTCCCAGAACATTCCAGAACCCTGTGACAGTTGGAGGCGGTTTAGAATGTTGGGAAGCTAAGACAGAGAGTTGGCAGTTGGAGCTGGCAGTTGGCACCTGACTGGTGAAGAGAGAGGAGCACAACAGTGAAGGAGGAAGGAGTGAAGCAGCAGGGGTGGAAACTTGTGCCTGGAGTGGGGTCCATAAACCCACCCTTGATACTTGTCCCTACTGATGGATCCCAGCCTATAGCCCTGTGTGGGAAGAAGACAGAAGAAACTTATCCTAAGGACCTGGACAGCAGGAACAGGCCTTAGAACCAAGAAAACAGCAAGATTCTGACCTGGAAACTGGTTTCCCTGGAGTCCGGCGTCGAGTAGCCTGAAGACCTGGAGCCCGAGGTGGAGAAGCGGCGCTGACTGAAGTAGCAGACGTCGTACCCGGAGCCGCCTGAGGTCGTGAGAGGGCGCCGACGGAGGTCGTGAGGAATACCAGAGGTCGAGGAGGAAGTGAACCGAGGTCGAGCGAGCGGCGTCATCGGAGGAGTGAAGTCCGCCCTCCGGAGTCGTCGGAGACCGAGGTAGAGGAGCACCGGAGGTCGGGAGTGAGGATCGCACTCCGGAGTCGCCCGGAGCCTGTGAGGAGGAGCACCGGAGGTCGGGGGTGAGGATCGCACCCCGGAGTCGCCGGAAGTCGACATCGAGGCCAGGCCGGCCGACGTCATCGGAGCCGAGAGCGCCATCGGACCGGAGCCGCCCGAAGTCGACATCGTGAAGAGACTGCCCGACGCCGTCGAATCGGAGGTCGAGATCGAACCGAGGCCACCGACATCGGACCGGAACCGCCTACCGGCGTCGTCAAAGAACTGACATTGTGCCGAGGCCGCCGAGACCGAACCGGAACCGCCTCACGGCGTCGACACGACTCCAGCGGCGTCGGAACATCAGAAAAAGGGCAGTAAGTGGAGTAGAGGGCGCCTAAGGCCCTGTGGAGACCTGAGAGACTGCTCTAAGGGGCTAGGGAGGTGCTGAAACCAACCTGACTGTGCCTGGGGTGAACTGGGACTAACCTAGAGAGGTTGTGTGGAGAGAGAAAGCCAGGGCACTGGTATTCCCCCCTTTGATCTACCTCAGTTTAGGCCTCAGCCTTGTCCCAGCCAGGGAGTAGCCCCCCTCAAGCCTTCCACAACCCTACAAGCTGTGCCTGGGCCAAATCAGCCCTTAAGAATTGAAGTGTCATCTGATTACATGAGTGTTGCTGTATACTTTTAATTATTTATTGGGGGTACTGTATTTATTGAATTTTTACCTATTTATTGCTTCACTATATTTATAGGTCCACAGGACTTGATGGTGTACAATATTTATTTGTACAGTATTTATTGCCTCAAAGTATTTAATTGTCTGTATATATTGCACTTGTATTTATGCCCTGTTATTTATGATCACCCCTATTTATTTCATCAAACAGCCAATATTTATTTGACCTGCACTAATTGAAACTTGTATATTGTGATTGACCTATTTATTTTTCCAATCAGCAACTAATAGAAAAAGATAAAGAGAGATATTTTCATAATTTTTACGGTGTAGAGTCGTTTTTGGAACGGATGCACGCATGGTTATTGTATGGGTATATTGTA
Organism: Triturus cristatus; assembly: GCF_964204655.1. NCBI lineage: Eukaryota > Metazoa > Chordata > Amphibia > Caudata > Salamandridae > Triturus > Triturus cristatus. The sequence continues at coordinate 1,073,321,363 of NC_140593.1, read as the reverse complement.
TGCTTAGCACTGCGCCTGTTTCCTGACCACTCGAGCCAAGCTACCACAGTGTGTCCGGAAGACCACCACCACCCTTTCTAGTGTGGGAGTGGTTTTCCAACATAAATTGGTGGCAGCGGTGGGATAGAGCTGTGCCTACATATACTCAACAATAACTGTGGGTAGTCCATAGGCCTACACCGGGAGTTTTCTCAAAGCGGCCTTCCTAATTGTGGGTTTTAGTTTTTTCCAAATTTACTCTGGTGGTGGGAGGAGGTATTACTAAAGGTACCCCCCTACATTGTTACTGCACAAAACCTGTCCTCTAACCTGAGTGGGCAAGATGGAGTTTGTACTAGAAAATCAAAAAACGTACACTGTGGCCCAAGTCAGGAAGTTAACAGACCGGAGGGAGGAAAGACAGCTCACATGGGACTTAGCAAGGCTGGAGAAAGAGATGGAGGAGAAAAGGATGGCGCACGAGCTTTGGATGAAGGAGATGAAGCTGCGTGCCCTCCAGATGAGTGTGTCCAGCGAGGACACTGGTGGCAGCATACCAGAAGCTTCACAGGAGCTAGAAGTATATTTACCCCAGGAAGACATCACCAGGGTGTCTGAGGAGGCATTGGGGTGTGAACCTGAAGGGGGTAGTGCAGGGATCTTCCAACCCAGCGAGGTGAGAGAAGTGGCAGATAGCCCAGCTAGGTCCCAGGGAGAGAGGGTTGTAGGGCCTCACGACCTATCTGTAGGAAGGCGTGAGACGGGGAGGTGTCCCGAGGTGCCCCAACCGAAGTCTCAGGGCCTGGAGAGTTCCGCAAGGGAGCCCCAGGTTGGGAGCCTAGGCTGTCCCGATGTGCCCTCCAGTGCAGGGGAGCCCCTAGTGGCAGGAGGACCCAGGGCGACTGTAACCAGCGCGCCTGAGGTTCTGGGGTTGGCCCAGTTTCAGGGTTTAGGTCCTGGGCTGGGATGCCAGGCTCAGGGGTTGCCTGACCTGGCGGGTGGGGCCTCGGTTAACCGGGTCCCCCCGAAATTGACTTCCAGGGGTACTTTTCCCGGTAGGAGGGTGCTGAAATCTGGAAGGGGGTGCAGAGGGAGGAAGGTCTCGCCTCGGGCACCGACTCAGCCTAAGGGTTTAGACCCTAGGTTGAAGGATCAGTTGAGGGGTCAAGGCCCTAGACTGAGGAGGAAGTGTTGGTCTGAGGGTGCCTCGCAGGGTAGGGTGAGGAATCCCAGAAGGAGAGTTAGGGGGAGGAGAGCCTCGCCCCTGAAGGCTGGTCAGCCTAAGGGTGTGAACCCCAGGAGGAAGGACCAGAGGCAGTTTAGGACTGCAAGGAGGAGGACCGGAGTGGTCAACGGGCCCTACAGGCCTGGGGCTACTGCCCCCCACTCCGCGAGATCCCCCGGGCCAGAGACATCTGGATGGCCCAGGGGCCGGTCCTGGCCCCAACTAGCTAGGGAGCCCCCGTGGGGTGGTTTTGTTGGTCCAGGGAGGTTTGTTAGGGAACCATTGGGTTCCAGAGCGGAGGAGAACTTGCGGGTGCTCCTGCCGTTGCGGGCCTGCGTCCACCTTTTCTCGCCCCAAGCAGGGAAGACCATCAAGGCATTGATCGGTCTACCCTGGCTTTTGGCTGGAAGGGGGTTGTGTAGGACTTGGCCCTTTTTCCCTCAGTTGTTTTCATTATTCATATTGATGCAGATTCAGGGAGCCATTTTATCTACCCCTGAAACTTCTGTCTGAGGGCCTGGAGCACAAAATGGTGGCCACCTGTGACATCACCAGCATCCACTGGAACCTACTAGCACCTCCCAGAACATTCCAGAACCCTGTGACAGTTGGAGGCGGTTTAGAATGTTGGGAAGCTAAGACAGAGAGTTGGCAGTTGGAGCTGGCAGTTGGCACCTGACTGGTGAAGAGAGAGGAGCACAACAGTGAAGGAGGAAGGAGTGAAGCAGCAGGGGTGGAAACTTGTGCCTGGAGTGGGGTCCATAAACCCACCCTTGATACTTGTCCCTACTGATGGATCCCAGCCTATAGCCCTGTGTGGGAAGAAGACAGAAGAAACTTATCCTAAGGACCTGGACAGCAGGAACAGGCCTTAGAACCAAGAAAACAGCAAGATTCTGACCTGGAAACTGGTTTCCCTGGAGTCCGGCGTCGAGTAGCCTGAAGACCTGGAGCCCGAGGTGGAGAAGCGGCGCTGACTGAAGTAGCAGACGTCGTACCCGGAGCCGCCTGAGGTCGTGAGAGGGCGCCGACGGAGGTCGTGAGGAATACCAGAGGTCGAGGAGGAAGTGAACCGAGGTCGAGCGAGCGGCGTCATCGGAGGAGTGAAGTCCGCCCTCCGGAGTCGTCGGAGACCGAGGTAGAGGAGCACCGGAGGTCGGGAGTGAGGATCGCACTCCGGAGTCGCCCGGAGCCTGTGAGGAGGAGCACCGGAGGTCGGGGGTGAGGATCGCACCCCGGAGTCGCCGGAAGTCGACATCGAGGCCAGGCCGGCCGACGTCATCGGAGCCGAGAGCGCCATCGGACCGGAGCCGCCCGAAGTCGACATCGTGAAGAGACTGCCCGACGCCGTCGAATCGGAGGTCGAGATCGAACCGAGGCCACCGACATCGGACCGGAACCGCCTACCGGCGTCGTCAAAGAACTGACATTGTGCCGAGGCCGCCGAGACCGAACCGGAACCGCCTCACGGCGTCGACACGACTCCAGCGGCGTCGGAACATCAGAAAAAGGGCAGTAAGTGGAGTAGAGGGCGCCTAAGGCCCTGTGGAGACCTGAGAGACTGCTCTAAGGGGCTAGGGAGGTGCTGAAACCAACCTGACTGTGCCTGGGGTGAACTGGGACTAACCTAGAGAGGTTGTGTGGAGAGAGAAAGCCAGGGCACTGGTATTCCCCCCTTTGATCTACCTCAGTTTAGGCCTCAGCCTTGTCCCAGCCAGGGAGTAGCCCCCCTCAAGCCTTCCACAACCCTACAAGCTGTGCCTGGGCCAAATCAGCCCTTAAGAATTGAAGTGTCATCTGATTACATGAGTGTTGCTGTATACTTTTAATTATTTATTGGGGGTACTGTATTTATTGAATTTTTACCTATTTATTGCTTCACTATATTTATAGGTCCACAGGACTTGATGGTGTACAATATTTATTGGTACAGTATTTATTGCCTCAAAGTATTTAATTGTCTGTATATATTGCACTTGTATTTATGCCCTGTTATTTATGATCACCCCTATTTATTTCATCAAACAGCCAATATTTATTTGACCTGCACTAATTGAAACTTGTATATTGTGATTGACCTATTTATTTTTCCAATCAGCAACTAATAGAAAAAGATAAAGAGAGATATTTTCATAATTTTTACGGTGTAGAGTCGTTTTTGGAACGGATGCACGCATGGTTATTGTATGGGTATATTGTATGCTTAGCACTGCGCCTGTTTCCTGACCACTCGAGCCAAGCTACCACAGTGTGTCCGGAAGACCACCACCACCCTTTCTAGTGTGGGAGTGGTTTTCCAACAACCCCAAAACCCATACCTACTCTGAACCCTAAAATTACCCTTGGCACCCCAAAACCCATACCCACCCTGAACCCTAAAATTAACCTTGGCACCGCAAAACCTATACCTACCCTGAACCCTAAAATTAACCTTGGCACCCCAAAATCTATACCCCCTACACCCCAAAACCCAAACCCACTCTAAACTTACCTTATACTTACATGTGAAACACATATGCCTTTACCATTCATGCCTTTACAACAAAATTTGTTGTAAAGGCATGCGGGGAAAAGGCATATGCGTTGCAATGCCATGCCTTGTAATGGCATTGTGATGTGATGGTACTTGCGTTGTGATGGCATGCGTTGTAATGGAATGCACTGTAGTGAATTTGTTGTAATGGCAGTTTCCCTTTGGTGAGTACATTGGGGCAGATTTACAAGCCCCTTGCGACATCCTTACGACACCGTTGCGTCACTTCTGTGACACAGCGGCATCGTTAACAATGCACCACTATGCAACTTATTTTCAACGTGACGCTTCTAGAGAGATGCGTCACGTTGTAAAGCCCTGCGCTACATTATACCTGCGTCATGTATAATGTATACAGGGTGGGCGTTCCATCGCAAGGAAACCTTGTAAAAGTGACGCAGTGAAACCTACAAGTTTTCACGGAGTCACTTTTGCGACCCCGCTGCGTCAAAACCTTACGCCTACTTGTAGCAGACATAAGGAGTGACGTAGCACAGCAAATATAGGCCGCCCCTGAGCAGTGCTGGAATTGGGTCGCGCTTGTGACACAGCTCCAGCACTGCATCACCTTTACGCCGACAGATGCGTCATGCACCTGTCTATCCTTGCGACACGGTGCACCGCATTGTAAATGCGACGCATCCATGGTGACGCAAGAGTTTTTTTACGTCACGTAAAATAACTGCTGCATCCCTGCTAATCTGTAGGGATGCGTCAGTTATTGTAAATCTGCCCCTACGTATTATTAACCTGAATATCATTTTCTCAAGACTCATGGTAGGATTATAACATTTCTCCAACAGACCAGGAAGCAGGCAAGATACGACTCCACATTGTAAGAGTGCTTTCCTCATTGAACTCCAAGGTGACATTCTCCAAAAGTACTCAGCCTAAATTTGAAGCTATGCCAAAACAGAATCCAATTCTAGAGGCCTAAACAGAAAATTGCAGCTGAGGCAAAGAAGAAAGATTCCCTCTTTAGAGACTGGATTCAGACCGGTTATGTAAAGATGTCATTGTTAGATATCTTTAGGCCTGGGGAATTTGAAGTGCACTCTTATAGCGATAGAAGAAAGTGTAAGTACTGAGTGTAAAGATTACAATACTTGAGGACTTTTCAAAGAATGAGGAGGAACCATGAAGCGATAAGTCAGGCTCTACTCTTGCTAAGGGTTAGTGGCCAAGTCCCTCATGGCCACAGAAAAGAGACTCAACACCAAGAGCTTTAAAATCATGGTCTAAAGAGAGGTCAGATGTAGACGACAGCTCCGAGCACAATGGAGGTGCAAACCTCTTCCGCCCACCCTTACACAGCTGTTCTTAGATGAGGGAGGTGCCGTTCCAAGGCGATGCGAAAATACAAAATCCAGCTGCAGATAACATCAGCGAATATTCACAAACCATAAGAGCATTGAAGGAGCCACAACAAATGAGGCAAGGTCACCCAGTGGCGGCTGGTGGAATTTGAAACTGGTGAGGCGTATGAAGAACGAAGCAACGTATGCGAGCGAGCGCAGCGAGTGAGCCCAACGGCAATAAGGCAGGTTCGGGGGGGTTCTCCCTCTGTGAAGAAATAAAAAAAAAATTGGCATCTTTTTGTTGGAATTTTCAGCACTATTTTTGTGATAAATGGACTAAAAATTCAGTTCTTCTAGGCATTCGTAACAGAAAACTCATACATTGTTTTTGAGAATTTCTGGGTTGGCAAGCAAGTCTGACTTCTGAAGAGGGCTAGGGTACTGCTTTGGCTCTACCCTTTCCAATAGAAAACACTAGTTAGCGATGTGAACAAGTTCAATGGACAAACCAGGGGTGTAGGGAGGGTCCCTCTCCTGAGAAATATTTTTTAAAAAGATTGGCAAATTGTGCACTTTAAAGCAAATGAGTGCAGCGATAAAGCAAGGCTTATTAAGCAGTGGGAACGTATAGTCTTCAAATATTAAACACATTAAAAACTGCCCCATATATTCTTGCATTAATTTGTTCAACAGTTACTGTAATATGTAAATTGTTCTGCAAGACAACTTTAGCACTTTAAAATGTATGCTTGCCCAGTGTCTTGCACTGCATGCAGCATTAACTTCGGAAAATTATGCTCTAACCAGACTTTGGGAAGCACCCACAGCTGCTGGCTGTAACCAGTCATATAGAAATATGTGCAGACAGGTCTTTAAGTGAGTGGGTGCTCCCTATAAAGGAACATGCCAAATATATTTCTATGATTCTCATAGTGTGCCAGCAGACCAGTATTTTGGTTTCTCTCTGAGATGTAATTTTATCCAGATAAATGGCACAGCAACTAACATACACCTAAAGCCTGTCAGTATGATTGGCTTTGTCGTTGGGTGTTAGCTGTTTAAGATAAATGAGTAATAACAATGATTTTTTATAAATAATTAACATAGGAAATGTTTAAATTCTGAAATAGTGAGTCTGTGAATGAAATAGCATTGAGGCCTGTGGAAGGAGTTTTGGCCTTCAATTATGTGTGCTTTATGTTAGATATGTATCCTCTTTTTCTCTGCATATCTTGTTCATCTGCACATCTTCAACCCCCTCTCTTTCCTCTTCAGCATCCTCTTTTCACTCTTCCCCGAATGCTCTTCCTCACATCTCTGTCACTTCACCGCCCCCAACATGCACTGCACTCCCTCAAATAAAAGCACTATAATTTCTCTTACTTTTGCCTTGCAAATATTTTGACATCAGTGTACCCCCTTCACACACATTTCCACAGAATTTCAGTTGCAAATGGAATACACAAATATTGTTCTGTGTGCTCTGCAGAGAGGCCAACCCACTGACAGGCACTTTGTTTGACTTTAGCCTTCGTGCCTGCGTGCTCAATCAAGGCCCTTATAGACACCTGGCATGGCTCAAGCCTGCACAGAATAAAATACAGATAATCAACAACATTATAAAATAGCTAACTCGTGGGGAATGCAAGATCAAGTAAACTTGTAAAATAAGAGAGGAACTAAATCGCTGAAATGCATTCCCTCGACGTTTATAACATTAATTGTTTGCAAGCAGTGGCGGACGCCGGACGGTACAGAGAAGGGGAATGCAGCGCTAGAAGATGACCAGAGGGAGCGTGCAGGGAGAAAGCATACGGGGGCAGATGCAGGATTAGAAAATGCACGAAGGAGGGTGCAGGGAGAGAGGATACACAGAGAGGGGGTGCAGGTTTAGAGAATGCACGAAGGAGGTTGCAGGGAGAGAGGGTACACAGAGAGGGGGTGCAGGGTTAGAGAATGCACAGAAGGAGGGCGCAGGGAGAGAGGATACACGGAGAGGGGGTGCAGGCTTAGAGAATGCACAGAAGGCGGTTGCAGGGAGAGAGGATACAGTGAGGTAGAATGCATTGGTAGAGAGGATGCACAAGTGGAGGATGCAGGGTTAGAGAAAGCATAGATGGAGTGTGCAGAGCCTGCACCCTACATATGTGCTTTCTCTAACCCTGCATCCTCCATCTGATCACGACCACATGCCAATGATTCTCCACGTGAGCGGAGTGGGGCCAATCAGACCTGCTCAATGGTATCTTCTTGCCCTGTGCTTCTGTCGAAACCCTTCAAACCAAGCTGACCCCTGTCAGATTGGTTTCAAAAACAGCACCGACGCAGGCTTGGGTCTTCGCCACACCATTTTACAGCCAGTTCTCAGTGGGAGATACAGCATTGTTGATGAGGTAATCTGTTTATTTCTGTTCTGATAAGGCACTAAACACACACACACCGCTACTCTTAGTCTGCACGTCATCCGGCAGCGTTTCTGTGCCTCGCATTTAGCGCCACTTTTAAACGAGTAATTATTTACCAAAAAACCATCACAACGGAGAGTTACGAAAATAGCAGCAAACCGCTGGCAGCTCTGCTGATGCGTGCGGTGTGGTTGCTTCAGTGACTGAACATAGTTTATTACCTACTGCTCCTCCACCAAGGCATTGCGTCATTTTCAAGAAACAACAGGCACTGTGACTTATTGGCTCGTCAGGCTACCCCAGACCTCTATCTCATTAACACAGGACAAATGGCTGCAATGACATCATTCTCTTTTTCACACACCCGGGCAAAGTGAGAACCTTAAAAAAAAGCCCCCTTGTGTGCTGAAACTCAATGACGAGCATTCTTCCTGTCTTGGGTCATTTTACACAATGTCAAAAGGTGTGTGCGAGAACGTTTTTAGCTATGAAAATGACCAGAGCAATTGAGCAAATAAATTTGTAGTTTACCAGGATCTGATCTGGGGCTGCCAGTCATTGACCTTGCCGTAGGCTCTAGAGGGGACACGCAGAAAGTAAAGTATATACATTTGTAGATTAAGTTAGGAGTGGAATTTGTATTAGAGCAGGTTAAGGTTAGGCAAGTGACATGTATCTACCAATGTATTTGGACTTTCTGCGTAAAGTGTACATAATAAAAATTAATAATCAATGTTTTTAATATGTAATAAATACGGCCGGGGGGGGGTCACTCCCCCTAATCCAAAACAGTGTGGTTTGAAAAGATTCCCTCTTTAGAGACTGGATTCAGACCGGTTATGTAAAGATGTCATTGTTAGATATCTTTAGGCCTGGGGAATTTGAAGTGCACTCTTATAGCGATAGAAGAAAGTGTAAGTACTGAGTGTAAAGATTACAATACTTGAGGACTTTTCAAAGAATGAGGAGGAACCATGAAGCGATAAGTCAGGCTCTACTCTTGCTAAGGGTTAGTGGCCAAGTCCCTCATGGCCACAGAAAAGAGACTCAACACCAAGAGCTTTAAAATCATGGTCTAAAGAGAGGATGCAGGGTTAGAGAAAGCATAGATGGAGTGTGCAGAGCCTGCACCCTACATATGTGCTTTCTCTAACCCTGCATCCTCCATCTGATCACGACCACATGCCAATGATTCTCCACGTGAGCGGTGTGGGGCCAATCAGACCTGCTCAATGGTATCTTCTTGCCCTGTGCTTCTGTCGAAACCCTTCAAAACAAGCTGACCCCTGTCAGGTTGGTTTCAAAAACAGCACCGACGCAGGCTTGTTCCCAACTTACGCACCATGGCCTCATGAAACTGCAAGCAAACATGAAAGTAGAACATCCGTCAGTGTATTGCCCTACTGACAGACTAAAACCTACTCTACTGCACATGATACTATGTAACAGTGTACTGATGCAAAATTCTCCCTCAGTCACAGGATGAAGAAACTTGCAATTCATATGAAACAGAACCAATGGGTTACAGCAAGTCAGCTGAATCCAACCTGGCGTCTTGGATGGCGAAACCCATGACTCTTGAACTGAAAGATAGTGAGGCACGACCCATCGCCACATAGCAGAAGTGGCCCTGACAGCTCGCCGTCATTGCTGTGTGGGTCACCTCACAGGTGTCACCTTCATGGATCCACCATATATAAAGGAAGATAAAACACAGATGATTAGTGCTCCTAGCCTTTGGGTAAAAGATGTGGTTTGCATGCCAGGCCCATCGACTACCTCATGAGACTGTACCCCCTAGACTGTACGACCTATGCATCTAATGCAGGAATGTGCCCAAGCATAGGTACCATGACACAAACACGGACATCAACTGCATAAGTGTTCGGGCACCAGGGCGATGAGGTACTGTGTGGCACAATACATTAATGTTGAACGCTATCCATCTGTGTGACAAGGTGATTTCCTCCTGTCGCGATGATGGGCCGATGCAGACTTCTCCCCTGAGTCACAGGGTGAAGAAACTGCAGGCAAACGTGAAAAGAACAATCGTCAGTGCACTGCCCCACTGGCTGGCTAACACATACACAACAGCACATAGCACTAAGTAACCGTGTACCTGCGCAAGCTTCTCTCTGAGTCGCAGAATGAAGAACTTGCAGTTAGATGTTCAACGGGACCGATGGGTTAAAGCATGTGCAGCCGCACGCAGCGCTTGTAGCAGTTAGAGGACCACCTGCCGAACCTCTTGACCTGCTCCTCCCTTAGACCCCTTGCCACTGCCTCGGTGGCCGCCCTAGTTCTAAAGGAGTGGGTCCCAAAGTTAGCTGAATCCAGACCGATGTCTTGGGTGGCCCAACCCATGACTCTTTTGAACTGAAAGATAAGTGAGGAGTGACCCATCGCCATGTAGCAGGAGTGGCCCCTTGACGACATCATGAAACTGTACCCCCCCTTTTCCACCCACACCCTTAGCCCAGGGTAGGTGCAAGAATGTACAAGCACAGGGTGCATAGTATTGTATGATACGATCTAGGCATCTAATGCCGAAAGGTGCCCAAACCCACAGGGAATAGGTAACAGTGTGACACAACACAGGAATATACTGTTTAATTTGAACAGGCCCAAGGGTGCATAGGTACCGTGACACAAACACGGACATCCAATGCATAAGTTTTCAGGCACAAGGGTGCTGAGGTACTGTGTGACAATACATTAATAGTATAAGTGTACGAGCCCCAAGGGCGTGACGAACCCCAGGCATATAATGCTTGATTGCACAAGCTCAAGGGTGCATAGGTACCGTGTGACACAACACGGACATCCAATGTATAAGCGTTCAGGCACAAGTGTGCTGAGGTACTGTGTGATACAATACATAACTTATTATAAGTGTACGAGCACAAGGGTGCATAGGTACTGTGTGACAATCCACAGGCATATATTGCATACCTGTACAAGCACACAGGTGTAGGGGTAGAGTGTGACATAACCAGCTTCCAATGCATATGTGTACCTGCGATGGGTGCATAGATGCTATTTGCCAACAGACCCCAAATTCATGTGTGTAACAGCACACACGTGTATATGGCACTCTCGAAATTGTGACCACGAGGGATGGGATGTATTGATGTGACATCACAAGTACTGCAAATGTCCGTAAGTGACATCACAGAGGCAGGCGCCTCGCAGGACTGACTTGGAATATATTGATGTGACCCCACCACTGCTTGGAATGTCTTGATGTGACGCCAGTAGTAAGCAGTCATGTTTCAACCTGACAAACGCCAATGGTTTGATCATTCCGTGGCAAATAATGGTCACCCCATGGATACGTAGCATTGCGTTCTTCGCGTTCAGGTTGATCAGACACATTCTTACTCCACGAGTAAGTTCTACGACAAAATGTGGCATGAAAGTAAAGCGAGCTAACCAGGCTGTCATCATTCTTTAGCAAGCAGGGATATGTTTGCTTCAGAAAGGATTCGTTTGCGGAGCTACAAGGAGAATGGGTACTATACCGTATATATACTTTGCTGGCTGACCTGAAGCATGGCTTTGAAACTTTACATTGATCCCAGACTTTCAATTCCGACCGCTTAGCCTAGTCTCAGTTGGAACATTGAAAACTGACTTTCAATGAGAGCGCCTCGCATAGCGCCAGTTGCATTACATAAGAAACATCGAAAATCTGACTTGCAATGAGAGCACCTAGCATAGCGCCAGTTGCATTAAGTGAGGAACATTGAAATCATAATTCCAATTAAGAGCGCCTAGCATAGCACCAGTTGCATTTACATGAGGAACATTGAAGTCAGACTATCAATGAGCGCGCTTAGCATAGCCTCAGTTGCATTACATGAGGAACATTGAAATCAACTTCCAATTAAGAGCGCCTAACTTAGCACCAGTTGCATTTACATGAGGAACATTGAAATCAGACTTTCAATGAGAGCACCTAGCATAGCACCAGTTCCGTTAAGTGAGGAACATTGAAATCAAACTTCCAAGAGCACCTAGCATAGCACCAGTTGCAGTACATGAAGAACATTGAAATCAACTTTCAGAGAGACTTTGAGAGTGCTAAGCATAGTACCAGTTTCATTACATGAGGAACATTGAAATCATACTTTCAAATGAGGACACTTAGTGTAGCACCAGTTGCATTACCTGCTGAACATTGAAATCAGACTTTCAAATTAGTTCTTAGCTAAGTACCAGTTATATTACATGAGGGACATTGTTACCTGATGAACATTGGAATCAGACTTTTAAACGAGAGCACTTAGCATTGCACCAGGTGCCTAATATGAGGACCCCTTCATATTCACGTGGGAGGTTACATCATTTGGCGGCACCACATGTGTTCAATGCCATTGCCAAAATACTCAGTCCCCACGCTTCATGGCCACCCCCAAAATACTAAACCCTGGGGCCCTTTAATACCTATGCAAAAGCTTACCACGGTTCTCCCAGGGTGGCGCTGTTTCCCATTCTCATGCGTATGAAAAATTGGCGCGCTGGATAAATCCTGATACATGAAACCTGTAATGGGAAGGACAAGTGCCATCTCCCACGGTTCTCCCAGCGTTGCGCTGTTTCCTATTCTCATGCCTATGAAAAATTGGCGCGCGGGATATATCCCGATACATGAGACCTTTAATGGGATGGAAAAGTGCCCTCCCCCATCCTGGATCCCTATGAGAAGAACTGCAAACCAAGGGGAATGCCCCTGGCTAGACCCACCATGACTAACAAGAGGGGAATGCAACCCACTAATACCGTTAGGGAACTGGCTTATATGCCACGTACCCAGCCACTCTACAGGTGCACACCACATGTGCATACCCATACATGCAGTTACCAAGAAGTCTTAACAGATACAGCACTGACTAGGTTTGTTTTCAGTGTTCCGCCTTATTCCATCACGCCTCAAACTATTATTAACCTGTGGTCACGTTGCACACAAATAAACGATGACCTCTTAAAAGGCGATGTGGTACCCACATCAGATGCCTATCCTCTCATTCAAAGGGCCAGAATGCACGTGCCCAACCTAGCCGTACGTAATGAAAATGTGCATGTGTCTCATCCAATGCCCAGCGTTACCGGTGTGCGCATCAAGCTTACATCAAAGTTACATTGTGCTTCAAACACATTTGAATTTTTGTAACATCTTTCCAATCCATACGAGACCCTCTAAACAATAGATAACTTATGAAAATGCTTGCCAACGTAGACATGCAGAGAAAGCCTGGGAGGGGGCGGCAGGTGCTGCTACTAATCTTCTGTGTGGTCACCACCCACTAGACCCCTAACTGCCTCCCCCGTCTTGGGCCTTAAACTTATATGTACATGTAACCAAGCACGAGGAAGCTGTGGCACAACTGCCAAGGCTTAATGATATTCCTTGCTAAAAAGTGGAAAACACAACCTTAGCCCTGTAAAACCACCAAGGTCCGGATTCCAAAGCCTGTCCAGTGTGATTTGCAATCTCCCGTCTGTTTCTTTGCCGAGCTCATTAAATAATGCACCGGTCTGAATATTCTACCTAAAAAACAGCTGGACTGCATGCTCTTACATTCCAGGCGGCTTTATTTTTTGTGTTGAAATTTTTTATTGAGTTTTATAAGGCGAATACATTAGAGCATATGCAATAATAAATAAAAGAAAATAAATTCATGTTAAAAGGAATCATGGAATAAGATATTAATAAATAAATACGATATAAATATGCGTTTAAATAGATAAATACTAGTTAATGCAACAATGAGATCAAAACACAGAATGACATGTAATAAAAGTGAGCTATAGGGAAAAAAGAGGAGAAAGACCTAGAAGAATAAAGAGTGCTGGAAATATAAAGAAATAAAACAAAGAAAAGGTAATTGAATAAAAGCAGAAGAATACCACAACGGAGGAAGCAAAGGATTGGGGGGAACAAAGAGAAGAGAAAAAACAAAGGACAGAAAAAGTGAAAGCTGATTAATGTGTTTGGGTAGAAGTGGAGGCCGGAGAATCAGCAGCATTTGATTTAAGAAATGGAGACCAGATTCGAAGAAAAGTGTCAGTTTGATCCTGAAGGTTATAGATTGTACGTTCATGGGAGGCAGTTTGCATCATTGCCACCAACCAGTCCTCCTGTGAGGGAGGCAAAGTTGATTTCCAATGACGCAGTATACATATTTTGGCAGTAGCAATTGAAGTATGAAAAAGGCGGAGTTGTGGCTTCGTGAGCTTTGGGGAATGACGTAAATCATGCAGGAGAATGTTAGTAGATGTAAGTGGCAATTTTAGGGGCATAGTGGAATTCAAGGTAATACCGATAAAAGTCCAATAGGATTGGATACTAGGACATTCACAAATGATATGAGTAATATCACAACCTGAATTGGGGAATCTCCAACAATTAGAATGAGAGAGAAGGCCAGCTTGGTGTAGTTTGACAGGAGACCAGTGCCAATCATGCAGAATTTTGAAAAGACAAAATTTGAGCCTTGATTCACGGGCTCCCTTATTTAAATTCTCTAGAATCAAATCCCATTCAGTATCGGGAAAGGAAATTGAGAGGCGAGATTGCCATTTACGCTGGAGATCATGTGAAAGAGATTTAGAAAAAAGATGAGATGAAAAAATTTTGTATATACCAGAAGTAACACCCTTAAGTTTCCCCCAAATGTGCAAATAGGATAATATAGGGGAATCTTGCAGGAGCCATGGTGATGTTCCCATATGGGTCTTCAAACATTGTTGAAGTTGAAGATATTTGGATGAATGATGAAGGGGAAGATCAAATTCTACCCCTAAGCTGAGAGAATGACTTAAAATCCCCATCATGCAGAAGTTGATCCGGATAGAGAATACCTGCAGCTCGCCATTCAGGCCAGGATAACATACGACCATTAATACGGATCCCCGAGTTATTCCATAGGGGAGCCTTAGCATGGATTCTTGAGTTTGAGCCTAATAATCTATGACTTCTCTGCCAGGATTTATGCATGGCAGATAATATCGGGTTTTTTGGGTCAAAACGACTAGAGCCACTACCATACAGAGGAGAGAGGTTTGATTCTGAGGATAGGAGATGTCTTTCTATTTGAACCCATTGTGGTAAATCTTTGATGCCAGGTAAAAAATATGAGATTTGGGAAATATGTAACGCCAAAGAGTAGTGTTCAATAGATGGAAGGCCAATTCCGCCAGATAACTGGTGAGCCTTTAACTTAGTGATAGCAAGGCGAGGCTTCATAGTACCCCAAATGAAAGTTTTAATCTGGGCATCTACTGATCGAAGTAAAGATAAAGGGATCTGCAGCGGAAGCATACCTAGAATGTATATAAATCTCGGAAGGGTAACCATTTTAACCGCCTGAGTTCTGCCCCAAAGAGAAAGACCCAAAGCCTTCCATTTGTCAAAATCCCGTTGCATTTGGGATATAAGAGGAGATAAATTATTTGCAACCATGTCTTGCAATCCTTTATTAACGAGGACACCCAAGTATTTAAGGCGTGAAGACTGCCAATGAAAAGGAAATCCAAAAATGGCTGCTTTTGTGGTACCGTTAGAGATGGGTAAAGCCTCACTCTTGTCCCAATTAATCTTATAACCTGAAAAAGAGGAGAAATCATTAATAATGTGAAGAAGAGAAGGAATCGACCGGGGAAGACGAGTAAGGGTGAGTAGAATATCATCAGCATACAGGTATATTTTAGAATGTCCAATTGGAAGGGGGACACCAGAGACCTCATCAGATTGACGAATGGTAGCGGCCAGAGGCTCCATAGCCAGAAGAAACAGAAGGGGGGGATAGTGGACATCCTTGGCGTGTCCCTCTCTTAATCGTAAAGGTGTCTGATAGAAACCCACCACAATTTACCTGAGCAGAAGGGTGATCGTATAATAAGCGTACCTTATCAATAAATTTCGTACCTAAACCAAATCTATCCATGACCTTGAAGAGATAGTTCCATTCGATGCGGTCGAACGCTTTTTCTGCGTCAAGTGAAAGGGCTAACGCATCGTCCTTAAGATGTTGAGCCGACCATAGTGCATGGGCCAGAGAACGCAGATGGTTCCGGGAGGATCGACCCGGTACAAAGCCTACTTGAGAATGGTGTATCAAGGAAGGCAAGACTTTACGCAAACGCGAAGCAAGAATGCTGGCCAAGATTTTAATATCAGAGTTCAATAGAGAAATGGGGCGATAGCTACTGCAGAGCTGGGGGTCTTTACCTGGCTTTGGAAGCACAACAATAATAGCCTTGTTAGAAAGGGGTCCTAGTGAAGATGAACTGTCCGCCTCCTGGAATGCGGCATGCAGGGTATCAATAATATTGTGACCTGCCCAGCGATAAAATTCAGGGGGAAATCCATCTTCTCCAGGGGCCTTGTGGTAAGGCAGGGCAGTAATCACACTAGAAACCTCATCTCTGGTTATTTCACCCTCAAGGATGGCTCTGCCCTCCGCCGAAAGAGAAGGAAGATGCACTTTTGCAAGAAATGCTGTCATTTTATCCGAATCCATTCTATTATCGGAAGTGTAAAGAGATTCGTAAAAGGAGGCGAACTCATTAACAATGTCTTGAGGTTTTGTGCACAGTTGTCCTTGCGCAGATCTAATGGCCGGAATGGCCATAGACGCCTCCCTCTGACGCAGCTGCGCGGCTAATAACCTTCCCGCCTTTTCCCCTTGCTCGTAATGTCGACCTTTCATTTTCTGTAAAGCGTATTCTGCTTTAGATGTAAAAAGGCTATTTAAGGCCATTCGAGCTTGCTCGAGTAATTTACGATTCTGTAGAGACGGAGATATGGTGTATAAGCGAGAATAAGTTTGTATGTCAGATTCGAGCTCACTTTGTCTCTTTGCATTTTGTTTATTAGCAATTGCTGCATCACGCATTAATTGCCCCCTCAAAGTAGCCTTCGCCGCAGCCCAGAGAGTCCTGCTGGAAGTGACAGACCCCTGATTAGTAGAAAGATAATTTTGAAGGTGAGATTGCAGTTGGGACTTACCAGTAGGAGTCCTGTGGCGTTGGATATTCATTCGCCATGGTTTACGTCCAGGCCGAGAAAGACCCAGATCAAGGGAGAGGAGAACCGGAGAGTGATCAGACAAGGCCGCTTCCAGGATGCAGGAGTCTGTAACGAATTGAACTGTGCTATGTGAAATGAGGAAGTAATCAAGACGAGAAAATGTACCATGGGCCGATGAAAAGAAAGTATATTCCTTATCCGTTGGATGGCTGAAACGCCAATGGTCAACCAGTCCAATATCTGATATGATGTCCCCCAACAAGGCTCTGTCTGACGCATTGCCCCTATCTAATGGACCAGTTTTGTCTAGAATGGAATCTTGCGTTACATTCCAGTCTCCGCCAATCAAATATTGCGATGCATTAATTTCAAGCAGCAAACGGGATAATTGAAGAAAGAATGTTTTTTTGGTACCCGTAGGAGCATAAACAGACCCTACACAAATGTGAGACTCTCCAATTTTAAGTTTGGCAAATACATAACGGCCATTTACATCTGACCATGTTTTAGAGACAGTGACTGGGAGGGATTTGCGAAGGAGGATTGCTACTCCACATTTGCGGAGGGGGCCTGTATCTGAGGAATCGTCTTGTTGAACGCTACTATGGATAACCTTGCCCACCCAGTCTCTACAAAGTTTATCTGATTCTAGAGCATCCAAATGGGTCTCTTGAAGCAGGGCCACATCTACATGTTTGGTCTGGAGATAGGAGAGTACTTTCTTCCGCTTTATGTAATGGGTGAGGCCATGTACATTCCAAGTGATCGCATTAAGAGAATGTGCCTGTGCCATAGTAGAATAGAGCAAAAATCAGAAAGAGGAAAATGAAGCACAAAACAACGTGTTGAACCAGACAAAGAAAAAAGGAAAAGAAATGACAAAAGGAAGGGGAAACAGAAAGAAAATAAGTGGAAGCAGTACTTCTAATCTAGATGAAATGCATAAAGAAAACAATAAAAGAGATAAAGACGAAAGGAGATAAAATTTAGAAAATAGTACAGTAGTAAAGAAACTATAGAATATTAAATAGTAGCGAGTAAAGAACAAGAAACCGTAAACTATTACCCGCGGGTCTGGGCGCACTAGAGCGCCGCCGCGGGAAAAGACCCCACAGAAAGAGAGAAACAGTTAAGAGTGCATTAATAATATAGAAGGGAAACCCAAAAGAGCAATATAAAAGAGAACAGAAGAAGGTAGAGAAAGCCAAATAGAGATTGAGAAGCGACATTACATAAGAGGAGAAATCTTACAATAATTAAATGTGAGGTAGCCTAAGTGCATAAGACATATCATACACATATCAAAAAGCCTATACCAATATGCATACGAGCAAATAAAATAATACAACTATAATCAAACAATTAGGCGCCAAGGCACCCGAGTAACTGCAAAACCAGTTAGGAATATGCAATAAAATTGTAACATGGAGAGTAATAAATGCAGGGAGAAAAAAGAATAGCATTATAAGACAGAGAAATAGCAGAAGGCAAAGTGAAAAGGAAAAGAAATAAGATAAGAAGCTAGTGAGAAAGAGGTGAAAAAAGGCAATCAAATATTATAAGAACAGCAAAATATGTCAAAAATATAATAATGAATTAACAATAGAAACAAGACTCGCAAGGACCATGAGTCTACCATTAACTGCCAATAGGTCAGGAAGTAACTATTTCCACAGGAGGAAGTATTATTCAGTCCGCATCTGAAGGGGTTTTAAGAGGAGAGCGGGACTTGTCTCTTTGTAAGTCTTGTGGGAATGTGGCTGCCGAAACCGATTGTATTGCAGACTTCCTATCTTCTTGTGAGCGATGAAGTCGTTCGAGGTCCCTGCCCCGAGGTCTAGGGCTACTGGGAGGGCGCCTGTTACGTTCTGACATTGAAGTAGAAGATTTAGGGAGTGATTGGGACGGGATTGGCTGTGAGGATGCAGTGAGAACCTCCATATCTTGAGGTTGAAGGCAGTCCAAAAATTGCTGAAGATGTTCTGGATCAAAAAAGTCCTTAGAGACTCCATCTTTGGTAACACGAAAACGTGCAGGTTCAAATAGACCATATTTGATATCTAACTGACGTAATTGAGGTCGCATGGAGAGAAAGGCCTTCCGCCGCTCATTGGTTTCCTTGGAGAAATCGGCTGCCATATGAATGCGATGGCCTTCAAAAGAGAAGGAACCTTGAAGTCGAGCAGCAGATAGTAGTTGTCTAGTTTGGTCATGTCGGAGAAAACAAGCAATGATCGGCCGTGGGCGCGCGGCAGGATCACCACGTGGAGGACCAATTCTATGAGCCCGCTGTATCTCCAGAGGTGGGGTAAAAGAAATACCAGTCATCTGAGGAAGTATACGACACAGAAATGCACTGGAACTCTGCCCTTCAATACGCTCTGGAAAACCAAAGAAACGAACATTATCCCTCCTGCTTCTGTCCTCCAAATCAATAAGTTTGCTACGGAAGAATAGGAGGTCTCGGTCTTTGTTGGGAAGGGAGTCCAAGCGGTTCTCCACCGTCTGAACTCTGGAGTCAAGAGATTCAATCTTCGCATGAAAGCTGGTGAATTCTGCTTTAATTGATTTAGTCTCCTCAGCTAATGATGTAATTGTGAGGTTCATGTCATCTAATCGACGGCTAACCTCAGATATTTCGTGTAAAATACGTTGCAGAGTTGCCGCCGATGTCTGCCCCCCATTAGAGGGCGAAGCCGAGGGTAAAGCGGGAGGAGAGGAGGCAGTACCTTTCGTTGGCATGTTAATGGTCTGCTTAAGAGCTTCTGCAAAAAGAAGTGGCTTAGAAGACTTATTTCCTTGCCTAGGGGCAGGCATTTGAGGAGAATATTTGACAGAAACTTTGAAAATGCGTGAAGGCGTCTTGCTGGTAGACAATTCTTGTATATAAACACAAAAATACAACAATTCCAGACACTAAAATGTAAAAGTACATCACATGAAGGGGAAATCCCTGCTTAGTTATCCCCAAAACCACAAGCAAAGGGTTAAAGCATTGATGAAGATAGTGTAACTGTCGCCATGCTCAAAGGCGCATAAATAGAACTGTGCACTTATGACATTAATAACCACAGTTGTATTTGCAGAATGAACAGGGAAATCATGAGCCATATCAAAGCAAAGAGTACACAACCTGACTGAAAAGATTGACTAAAGCACTATAATGACATTGAATTAAAACATGCTATTATATGCGTCACCCAAGTTGCGTTAAAAGAGTCATTTCCAGGCAGCACCAGTCGAAGGGTGCGAAACTACAACTATCACAAAGGTGAGGCCACTCATAAAAGGGTGAAAAAATTAAATTTGAAAGATCAGTTTTGAGTGACAATCGCGACTTGTTCTTGCAGGAAAATCGTTGACTTTGCAGAGGGTGTGGCGCAAAATGACTGGCTGAGGTGAATGACAAAAAGCGCCACAATAAGATTATAAAAGGAGTTAATCCTACCAGTAGCAGACCAGCAGCACAACAAGAACCATGGCTCCTGTGAGGTAATATTGCTGAGGAAAATAAAGCAGACAAAATTGAAGGAGGCGCGGCGACATGAGGAGGCAGGTATTCAGCAGTAATAGCAAGGGCGGGACTTCATGAGGAAGGCGCTTGACAGCAGCAGCGAAGGCGCGGCCTCATGAGGAGGCGGGCGCTCGACATCCACAAGAGCTCGACCTCGTAAGGAAGCGAGTGCTCCTCAACAGCAACAAAGGCGCGGCCTCATGAGGGGGCAGGCGCACTCCATGGGTAGCAGAGGCGCGGCTTCAGGGGGAGGATGAGGCAGCCGAAGGAAGCACGTCAGGCGGGCTGCGTCAGGAAAGCAGCGCCACACAATCTCGTCGAGACGATTAACACCAGGAAGACTGCGCCGTCACATCCCTGGAACACGCTCAAATCGTGCCCCCCACCTTCCGGCAAGCACAGGGCACGTGAAGAGGACTCCAAAGCCGGTAAGGAGTAAAATATTTCCGTTAAGAGCCCATCCCGCGGTGGAGCTCACTCGTCAGGCGGCCATCTTCCTGCGTGGCCAGACCACGCCCCCATTCCAGGCGGCTTTAGAAGGTTTCGTGTTTGCCTAATGATCCGTGCGGCAGATGAAGGGCATTAGAGTATTGCGACCCCTCCAAAATGCAAACCGAAACGAAATGTCAACTAAAGTAAAATTCTTAAATGCGAAGACATTCAGATGGCTCGCTGACACTCGACACTAAACCCTGACCATAAAAAGCGGCGCTGCTATTTGACGCATTTCAGATATCTGAAAGAATGCGACCGCGGCTGTTCTGGGACCGCAGCACATGCCAGCTGGTGGGCATTAAATCTCGGCGGCCACAACCTTTCTGCTTGCAAGCAACCACCGCTCATACTTGACGACGAAAGACAGGATTACAGAGGCTCATATTTTAGCTCTTCCGCGCCAATCATACATGCAGAGACAGCTTACCGCGGCTTATGCTGAGTTCCCAATACCTATATGTAAAGAGGCAAGCTATATTCTTTGTGATAAAATTAGGCATTAATCACTGCGTCAACATAAACCGCTTAGCATATACAATGCTCTCAGGTACACTACACCTTCCTCAGTTATTTTGATGTTGCTTGCAGGCACAGGTAAATGCCACGCTTCCGTCAATGTCCCGTGCCCCCACGCGCTTACTGGCTGCCGCGCTTCTCTAACGAAAAAGGCAGACTGCCGTCAATGCCCCGCGCTTACCGGCTCCGAGCAAAAAACCTCTCTGCCTCGTCCGCTTACTCGCTGCAGGAAACAGGACGCCCGCATCTTGCTTCTTGTGAACTGCACAACGCCCTTGCGCAGCCCTTCCCGATCACAGACCTCCTGACTGGCCCTCAAAACTGCACGAAACCCTTGCGCAGTCCTTCCCGATCACGGACCTCGTGACTGGCCCTCAAAATCGTCCCCGAAACGTCTTCGACCTTCTCCTTGCTGCGTCAGCAGCTCCACGACCACGGACCTAGATTCTGGGAGGCGCGACCGCCAAAACGATCCTCTGCCTGCAAGACAAAGAAAACAAGTTACGGGCAGCCGCTGGCCCGGGTGCGTTCCTGGTGGGGGCGCGAGGAACAAGAGACTGTTCCTGCGCCCACAACCCCCTTTTAAGTGGGGGCATTGGGACCACCAGGCAGAAGGCTGGTCTAAACCAGTCTCCCCCAAACGTCCGGCGTTCATGTGAACTGGCTTCCAGTTCACTGCCGAGGTCTGGCGCGACCGCCATAATGGCGGCCCGCGCTATATAGTGCTTGCCTTGCCCAAATGAGTTTTTGAGCAAGTTAAAGTGCGCATCCAATCCTGCATGAAATGAGGAAGCTCTTTCCATGCAAAGATACGTTTTAGAAACATTATTTCTCAAAAAATAATTTTTAGTGTTCTTAAAAAGTGGGAGGTTCGCCTAACCTTCTTTATTCCTGTACAGAGTAAAATAAATGCTGGTTTCCAGTGCTTCCAAAAGACGTTTGGGATAGGTATCCTTGGCATGATGAACCTATTCTACTATCTGCTTTTTTTTTAAAAACTGTTAACCTGCGAACCTGGGACTTGCTCTAAATTGAGTTTTCTATGCATGCATATTAATGAAAAGAGGGTTAACTAATTTGGATTACAAATCAAACTTCGAAAGAACATTATTCCCAGACCATTCATTGTGGCATGTGCATAGCGACATGAATTACTGCCTGTAGTGCATTTTCACCGAACTTGTCATAACAGAACATGTTTACATACACTCCATTGTGCAAATGGAGTGAGTAGCCCGGTTGTGGCGGACAAACAGTGCAGCGTTGAATTGCATACAAATGGGAAGTAACAAATGTGCACTCTTGTGTACTCGTGTCTCAGTTGTATTTCCAGATTGTTTAGTTTCTCTAGATAAAGCTATATATTAATTTAAGATATGCAATTTACTACATCAAATAGACTTTTAAAAGTTTTCTTAAAGCACTTCAATAATGCACCTAATAGAGCTAACAGGCCAGAATCTCAAAGGGGTCAGAATCCTAATAGGCTGTTGCGAGAACACACAAAAGCCCAACATATGCAAAAGGCTGTAACCAGCAGACTCAAACCCTCAAGCTAACATTGTAGTACTGTATGATCATAAAGAAATGTCAGCATCTCGCTTTGGTTAAAAATGAATGAGGAAAATGGCTGCAAAGAGTCATCTGCTCACACCCCAGAGCCAGGCATAACGTTGAGCACCTGTTGTGAGAAAGAAAAATGCTGATGAATGGAATGTTTGAATTCTCAGCAGTTGGTAATTACTGTGGGTTTCATGGTAGTCCACCATTTTTTGTCATAACAGAAAAGGGACATCTATATGCAAATAAGCCTTGGGCACACCACAAAAGGGACAGTCTAGCCCAAGCTATGTCCCATTTGCATCGAACACAACAGGGCCAGTCATGTTTCAGCATCATTTATGAGATGCAGCATGAGCCCTATGGAACAGTGAGCAGTAGACCCTTATTGAAATGCCCTAAATGTGATGGGTATGGTCAAATGTCGGTCCTGTAGCTCATAATGCTCTAGGACTAAAGCAGCACCTCACTTGAAGCCCAAGAAGGCCGAACAGGTGGTAGCACAGCTGCACACTATTCAGGAGTTGGGATAACAATGACATCTGGGACTGTGCTGGGACTGTTAAAGAAAGAGCTGGCACAATTATTTTCCAGGATTTACGAAACAAGACGGATCAGCTGTTGTCAAAAAGGGAGCAAGTCTGAGAGACAGGGAGGCCCTGACACTGAACTATCTCAATGTCAAATGGAACCTCAAAATCCTTCCAAAGTCCTTTGACGTCAAACGTTTGTCCTGAGGTGATTTCAACATTTATTACTTTGATATTGATTCCAAGCAGGAGTGGCGGTAACCACGAGAGCCTACCCACTCACCTGCAGAAGTGGCAGATGCTGTTATGAGAGGAAGTGAGAGAGAAAACTGACCGTCTTGAGTTTACTGAAGATACATCTCCCCTTTCTTTGCCCAGAGGAGCACATCTTTCCCATTGCCCAGCCTTACGTTTAAAATTTCCCTACAGATGTCAGTAACCTTGATGGAGGGAGAATTGGCAGTCAAATCTCTTGGTCATCTTTCCTTCACATAGTTATCACCATAGTCTATCATTGTGGTTAAAGGGAAAAGTAAATAACTCCTTCAGAGAAAGGCAGCAAAAACATTTTGTCCAGAAAAAGTAGGCTAAAAAACGAAGCTGACATTCAATAATGGCCATTGAATCCAAAACCTCTAGCTAAGTTGGTGCTTTTAGTCACAAATAGTATTTAAAAAAGGCAGAAATCGTTTTTTTTATCTTGCTCACTGGGTGGAAAATATTGAACTCTCTAATTGGCTCCACGCTGTACATCGTGTGATTATACAGGTGACCAAAGGTCTTAAAGTGCCAGAGGCAGTTTTCATTGTTTTACAGAGTATTAGAACACTTCTTGCTTTTATTTTGTTCCAAAGTGTTATTTAGTAGAGGAGTTTTGATCCAAATGTGTTTTAGTTTTTCTGATTGCTTAAAAAACAGTAAATAGTTTTCGATGGAGGCATGGACCATCCAATAAAACTCCACTTGAAAGGATAATTATTAATTTTATGAAGAAGTGGAGCAGATATTACAGCCATTCTGAGGTGAATGCTTATATTAATGTTATGGAAGACAAACACTTGGGACCCGATTACGACTTTTGGCGGTGCGGGCGGCATGCCAACCCTGCACCACCAAGAGTCACTGCCGCCCACCCGATTACATGTTTTTAGAAGTCTGGTGGGAGGCGTGGCGGTCCTGCTGCGGTGCGGTTTAAAAGGCTCATTGTGTGCCTGAAACAGCACCGCTGTGGGAACGCCAGTGCACGTGCCTTCACAGGAAGAAATGCACCATGTCGTGCATTTCTTCCTGTGCAAAAATTGGGGGTGCAGAAATACAGGGGGTACAACATGTGCCCCATGCATGCACCCCCGTGCACAGGGGCAAGAGGTGGGCCCTATGGGCCCCCTTTCTTTCCTCACCACCAGCAGTTACATGGAGGAAGAACCTCCATGACACCGCTGATGGTGAGGAAGCCTCTGGACACCAGCAAGCATATTGCGGCCCTCGGTCTTCTACGATGCAATGTCGGTCTGACTGTCGAAGTCCTGCTAGGGCAGTCGGACCCCTGGTGTAGCGGTAGCTGGACCGCGACCGCCACGCCACCACGAGTCAGAGTGCCAGACACGTAATTGGGCCCTCGGTCTTCTACATGCACATTGTTGCCTAGACTCTTACGTTAGAGCAGAAAACAAGGGGCCTTATTTAGAGTTTGACATAAACATGGTGGATGTCCCGTCCCCCGTATTAGAAGTGCACTATATCTTATGGCACTTGTAATACGATGGATGGATACCCATCACTTTTTGATGGAATATACGGTCTGCTTAGCACTTATAATGGAATATTTAAAGCCTAGGATATTTTTAAGTAGCCTTTCTCATCCAAGGTCCAGCCCTCCAATTTGATTTAGCACCTCAGGGAAATCTCTGAAAGAGAAAGAAGCTGCAAAGTAAATAATACACATTAGAATTAAAAGTTACTTTGGTAACGGTGTATCTCATGGATACATTGTACCCCCTGTGTAGAGGTTTAATCATACGTCTCTCTCTGTCTCGCCTTAAATTTTCACATTCCTTTGTGGCTAGACAAATCTGTGAACTGATAGGGCACAGACAGGCATGTTGATGCTATTTGTACCCTAGCATATCATCCGATCAGGTTGGAAGTGTAGTATGCCGTTAGAAGTGTACTATGCCAGTGCAAAACCATGGGTTAACAAGTCATACCCCATGCTGTTGGCATGGCTGTTGAGCGATTTCAAACTTAAATACATTGTAGGGTAAATACAGTATCTATCCAAATCACATTATAAAAGGTAAGCAACATTTCTTTAGGAATACATTCCAGTGGCATGTTTGAGTTCCAGATGAGAACTGTGACTTGCCCCACCTGAACCTGTATTTTTGAAATGCCATATGATTCCACTGATGCTTATCTTTAAGTTTGCATTTAATAAAAAGCAGAATGACATTCTAGTCGTTCATCTAAATAGCTACTTAGATATGTTTTGTATTACAGTTGTAATGCTAAAGTGATCTAGTTTCCCACAATAAGTTGGATACCACAGTATCACAAACACAATACACTAGTCAATCACATGTGAATAATTTACCATGTTTCTTTGCTTGAATGTTTTCCTTTTAAAAGATGGTGGTACTTCTGGATCCAACTGAAGATCCTGATGATATCCTAAGAGCAAACCGTACCAGAGAGAAAACATTTGTCTTTGACATGGTTTTTGATGAGAAAGCTACCCAGGTAACTTTTTTCTACTTCTATTAATATTTGACTTCCAGCCAGACATATTGTCCTTGTCTCCTTCCCTCATTTTTAGGGTCTTGCTTGTTCCCATGTAAGACTCCTCAGAAATCTCAGATTGAATACTCATGTAGTGTCCTTTGATTTTGATCCTACAATGTAGCTTGTGTACTTGATACATCAAATGTCTTCTGAGGAGAGAAAGTTATTAGAGTAGGCTAATCGTAAGCAGTGTAGCAGTACTGTATTTGCCTACTTTTTATATTGAAAATTACCGCGTTAGTTGAGATTTACAGAAATCTCCTTGTCATAAGACGTGCCATTTTCCAATCCTGAAAGTGCAAAAGAAAAAAGAAAGAAGACTCTAGGTTGAACAGTTTTCTGCCACATCCTCCAGAGGGCAGAGCTACGTTGAGACTAGTGTACTGTTAATAAAAGGAGGGATGCCTCAAACCCTATCCTTGTTTTTGGCTGGGATCTAATTAGTTAGACCCAGAGTGCTCACTAAGATAGCATCCACCGCTCTCCTTCCCCTCACCTGCATATGCTATATGTTGATTACATGGTGCCTTTTTAGCACTGAACCTCAAGATCAACTTTTTTACAAAAAACTTTATCTGTATTGTATAGTACTCTCTGTGATACATAGCATATAGTCACTCATTTTCCATGTATATTTGCAATACAAACATCATGTCCAACAGCATATCTAGAATCATGTCGATTAAGGCACATTTCCCCCAGTGGGTAACTAGTGGTTCGGCACCGTTCTGCCCACATAACAAGTCTAGGTGGTTCCTGATACCTATATCCCACAACTGCAGGATCTCCACCAATGCAAATAGGTCCAACATTTATATGAATCACTGGGATCCCTCTTCATTGTTTATTGCTCGTAAATAGTCCAGTCCCTTAGGGGTTGCCAAATATCTTTAGGCTTAGATGTAGGGTGCTCTCAAGATCAACTTTGACTGCATTGTAAGCACTGAATTGACTTATAATATTGAGGTATTCTCCTTTGCAATTGAGGCACTTAGACCAATAATCTGACTGCATTATTCAAGATCAGTGTCAACATGACCAATTTCAAAGTAACTGGTGAATATCTCTGAGATGACAGTGGAGTGCTCTTCCCACCTTGTTGACCTTTAGGCAGTAACTGTTGGACAAATGATCCTAGGAGACACCATCATATGTAATCAACTTCTCCATTAAGAAATAAACTCACAAGAGATAGAGTTGATTGCTTGATTCTCATTAGCCTCTGTAGGAAAGTGAAGTATTATGCAGTGATGCTGCACTATGCAATACTCTCACAATACCCCAAAATATGTCCTTTAGATTCACACTAATAAATCACTAGCTAGTCCTGGTAAGTAGTCTGACTTTACTAGACAAACATGTGTTAAGCATTTTAGAGTACCAACATGGACGATAAGTAATTGACACAACTTGATAGAAGTCCAACTCTAATTTATAAAACATAAAGCAGATTTTTATATTAATTTAGACACCAAAATGAAGAGAATCGGATGTGTATAACTGGAGTTGTGGTTATTAGAAGGAAAGATACATCAATACAATTCAATACTGCAGAACTTTATCATTGCAGTCAATGGTAAAAATCACTAGTGACTTTCGGTCACTTGTAGGTTGAGTTCTGTGGAACCTACTGGGGACTAAGGTGATGCGGGTCCCAGGACAAGGCCATTACAGTCAGTTGAATTTTACCTAGCTCGAAGGGCCTTGGTGCAGAGTTACTCTGGCTGTCTCTGGTGCTGAAGCAGGAGTTGTGGGGGAGCTGGTTTACCTCTCAGATGGTGCTGGTGAGGAAACGGATGCAAAAAGTCAAAAAGGGGCTACTGAGGTAGTTGATTGAAGGTGCTGTGGAGTTCCTTCAAGGTGTAATGTCGAGTGAAGGTAGTGGTTGCTGGGCTGGCCACCAACAAGCCTTGGTAGCGGTAAGGCCAGTGAGAAGTTGATTCTACGTCCGGAGGTCTGGGGAAAACGATCACCACCTGAAACTTGCTGGAGGTCAGGTCTTCATTTCCCACTTTGCACTGGGCCATTTCCTTTGGGCGATCCTTCGGACGGTCCAATGGCCCGCGATTCTTTGTTTCTGGGAACATTGTTTTACCTTGTAGACTAGTGCCACTAGTCTAAGGGAGCCTGGAATTGCCTTTGGTTCTCAAAGGTGCCCCTCTGTCTGGGAGTACTGATCTTTGGTCTGGGACAAGTCATGGTGGTTGACACAGGTGCAGAGTATTGCACCTTTGTTTTGTGCTGGTTCTGTAGTCGCAAACTTGGGTCTCTTCTTTGTCCTCTTTTGAAATTCGAATCAGAACCGAGGTTCTGGTGCCAGGGGTCACCCCGAAGATTTAGCGGTGTGGGTAGCTCATCACCTTGATGTGCCACTTCACTAGCCATCCAGTAAGGGAGGGAGGTGTTTCCTCCTTCCCATCCAGGCCTTTGTTTCTGACTCCTGGAAGTGTTCACAGTTTCTGGCAGGGGTCAGATTCCCATATTGGTTGCATCAGCTGCATGCTGTCAGCCAGGGCACAGACAAGGCTGGGGCGGTCAGGTTGGCAACCTCTAAAGTAGCCACCTGGGTGCATGTCACATCAACCCTGGCATGAGAATCATGTTAGGGATGATGAGACGAGTTGTTTGATACCAAACATGACATATTTCTGTGGGGTCAAACTGGAGCTGGCAACCTCGGAGTGCCCAGTTGCCAGCCCATGTTATCCTGTGGCCCCCTGATCACTTATAGTAGTCCTTAATGGGAAGGGCTATTTTAGGGACAAAAACGCTTGTACTTACATGCTCACACCATTAATATAATGCACCCTGCCTCCTGGGCTCAAGAGGCCTACCTTAGGGGTGACTGGTATATATTAAAAATAGTACTTTGACCTTGCCGCACATGGTGAGGGCAAAATCGAGTTTGTGCTGTTTAAACTGCTCATGCATTATGAAATGGCAGGACTGCTGTCATCTGTTTACTTGGGTCACTCAGGGTGGCACAAACAGTGCTTCAGGCCCTGGATCCCTTTAACTCCCATGCTCTGGATACCACTGGTACCATTTACCAGGGTATTTATAAGGGGGTTAAAGTCCTTACCAATTGGGGTTACCAATTCCAATGGATCCGTTTTAGGGACGGAGCACTGGTACTGGGCAGCAGGCCCCAGTGCACTATCAAAGTCATAACCATCACCATTGGAAGAGTGGGGGACATGACCATACCAAAAAGGCACTTTCCTACAGCCTCCATCAAGGGAACTGTGCCAGAACATCTTGATAGAATGAAAGACATGGTAAAAGTCTGAATGGGAAGCTCTCCCCCACTCTTTGTCACATGCTGGTGTCACTGAAAGAGTAACAAATGTATCTCTTCCAGACTGTGGGCCTGATTTAGGGTTTCAAGATCGAGTGGGACGAGGCATGGCGTTTTTGTAATGCGAGTGCGGTGGAGACTGATATTCACAGTCCGGCAGGTGAAACGTGACCTATTGGTGCGGTATTCGCCATTGAAGAGGGTTGCAGGTACGAGGGACGACAGCAACCACTCGATATGGTGCAGTAAAATTTAAGAGGTGAAGACTGGTCCCCCAGTGCCCTGATGAAGTTGCCTTGAGAGTGTTGGCAATGAAACATGTTGGCCTTTCGTGAGTGAAAATGGCCATATACATGCCCGTTTTTTAATCTGAGGACACTCACAGCACTCAATAAAGTACGTCTTGCATGTGAGCAGTACCTCTTTTTAATTGTGAGAATAGTTTTTCTTTTTCACGGTTGGGGCCCAGTGGGCACTGAGTGAGCTGCACAGACTCAGTGTTGTTTTGTACACAGTTTTTTGATTTATTCTCTGTTTAATTTCTCACCTCTGAGGAAGTTCTAGCACACACTTTCTTTTCTTTTCTGGCCATGTAAGCAACCGATGATGATAACGTGGGCATACTGGCGAGTACCATCCAGCAGCTCCCTTGGTTTGCATACGTGAGATGCTTACTGGCCTTCTCACACATTTTTTGTCTTTAATTTGTTATACACAATTGTGTGAGGGATTGAAGTTACTATACACTGTTGATACAGGCTGTGGTTACTGACGTTGTTTAAACTGAACAGCATGGACCAGAAGGCCTTTTTTTGCTATTAGCAGGCCTTGTTTGGGAAGTCTTAAAATGCAGTATAAGCTCCTGTAGGTCCTAAATTATTCATAGGTCTGTTCGATTGGGGTCAGATCTTGTAGTGTTTTTTGATCGTTTGAGTGGGGGGCGATCTGATTCCTTATTACCCCTTTTGCTCCTTTTGTGTTTGTGTCACTGAAAGACTAACACATTTATCTCTTCCAGACTGTGGGCCTGATTTAGGGTTTTAAGGTACAGAAATTACTTTTGGACAGATGGCCATCTCTAAAGTAGCTGTATGTTCCTCCATTAGGGTGGCAGAGCACATTACCTCCGCTACCCTTTATGGATTACAGTCCGTAAAATCCAAAGATGATCACCATTGAAGAAGTCATCATTGTACCTTAAAAGGACCTGCCATCACTTTGGCTCCCTTCAAGGTACAAAAAGTATGGTGACGGCAGCTGTCTGTTTTGATGGCCAGTAAACAAACTTTTACATTTTCTTTGTTTTGCAGGAACAACTTCAAGTGGGAATTTGTTTCTGAAGAACAAAAAACAAATCACCCCCCAAACCCTGGGAGTTTTTCCAAACTTGAAATTTCCAGAAATACAGCAGTGTGCTAGGAAAATGTCTTTCACTAAGGCCACAAACTTTAAGCCATAGTCCGCCTACAGGAAGCAGATGTATATCACAAACCAGCGCAGTCTTTGCCTGTGTGTCTTGGCTGCGGGCATGAAACAAAGTTGAGCAACATTTGCTCCATCATGTACTCAAAGACGATCAAGAAGTGGGATGTAAAGTCGCAAAAATGGGTCAGAATGCACCCTAAACCACTGCTGCAGGTCCCAGGCTACTCCTGTGTCAAGAACCTCGTCACACTTCAAGTCTTTGGGTTAGTTTGTATTTGTATTTTGTTTTTATATAGCGCATATATACCGACAGGTCTCTTAGCGCTTGACAGAAGAGAGGCAGCATTCAGGCCGGGGAGGACAGTCATGGTAACAAGTAATTTAAGATGTATCCCTAAATAGCAGAGTTTTTAACTGCTTCCAGAAGGGAAACAGACCCGATTCCTTCCGTAAAGTGTCCGGCAGCTGATTCCAAAGTTGTGGCAGAAGGACTGAGATAGCTCGTCCACCCTTGGTGACAAGGTTACTCCGAGGGCAGGCCAGCTGAGATGCTTCTGTAGAACGAAGCACTCGCCCTGGCACATATTTAATTAGACGTTCCCTTATGTAGCCGGGGCTGTGACCATAGAGGGTTTTGTGAGCAATACACAATCCTTTAAATTTTGAACGCTGTCTGGCAGGCAGCCAGTGCAGCTTGCGTAGCAGGGGTGATGCATGGGTCCTCCTGGGTAGCCTGAAGATCAACCTAGCAGCGTCATTCTGTACTACCTGAAGTCTATTCATAAGTTTCAGGGGAAGTCCTAAGTAGAGCGTGTTCCCATAATCGAGGCGCGAAAGGATAGTAGCCGATACAATGGAGTTCATAGATGAAACTGAGAGGAGGGGAACCAGTTTCCTCAGTTGTCTCAGGACGCAAGTACATATGCCCACCACCGAATGGACTTGGTGGCTCATGGAGAGTTCTGAGTCGATCTTGATTCCCAGACTTTTCATAACTGGTGATGGGCTTGGAGGGGCCCCAAGTTCTTTGGGCCAGAACAGGCCACTCCAGGGATTGTTTTTTACTGGAATGACAAGAACCTCTGTTTTATCTGGGTTAATTTTCAAAGAGTTTACCATCATCCAATTAGTGGTAAATCTTAAGATGTTTTGGACTGTCTCTTGAGCACGGGCCGAGTTGACGATCCTCAGGATAAGCTGGGTATCGTCTGCATAGTTGAAGACTCGGCATTCCATGTTGGTCAATGCAGTCATTAAGGGCTGCAAGTATATATTAAAGAGAAGTGGGGATAATGCGGAGCCCTGAGGGACCCCGCAAAGGATGTCGCCCCTGTCCGATATATGATCGCCAAGTTGGACCCTTTGCGAACGTCCAGATAGAAAGGATTTTAACCAGTTGTAGACAGGCCCCCGAAATCCCAGATCTGCCAGTCGAGTCAGTAGTGTTGAGTGACTGACCGTATCGAACGCCGCAGAGAGATCCAAAAGTATCAGGGCGCTCGGCTCTTTGTTATCAGCCTTTAATCTGAGATCATCAAGTACAGATAACATAACTAGCTCCGTACTGTGATGGGCTCTAAAGCCGGCCTGGCGTGGATAGAGTAGCTCAAGTTTTTCAAGAAAACCAGAAAGCGTTTTCAAGACATGTTGCTCCATGACCTTTGCCAGGAAAGGGAGCTGAGAAATAGGTCTGTAATTTTTCAGCTCAGCCTTGTCTGCTCCTGGCTTTTTTAGTAAGGGGATAACTCTAGCCTCCTTCAAGTTGAAGGGTACCTGGCCAGTGGCCGGGGAGTCATTTAGGAGGGTAAGAATTTGATGATCCAGAACTGGGAGGGCCATCTGGAAAATCCTTGGTGGACATGGAACGGCCGGTGAGCCTGATTTAGTTTTATTTATCAGTGTTTCCAATGATTCTAGTTTCAAAGGGGGGAAGTTTGTGAGGTATTGGTCTGATGAGGACGAGGGTAGAGCCAGTTCCTGGGAGCTCACGGTGATGGGAGTTTTGTCGATGTCGCGAAGAATATCTGTCACCTTGTGGAAATATGGATTTTTATGATCAGTTATGTCCCCTATCTTGGACCCCAACGGTTCCATGTATAAATCACAAGTACATGTATGTTCCCTCCAGTTCCAGTTATGAAGACGCAAACACATGTGCGTCCACCGTCAACATGTCCTCTTTCAGATCCGCCATGAATGGGCCGGATATCCTATTCCTAAGTATGAAAGGCCACCGGCTTTATATGGTTCATTTATCCCATTTTACAGTCCAGGCGAGTAGGCCTGATTCTGCCATTAAGCCTTTTCCTGCCTTCTGCCTCTGAAAGCTCCAGTCTGAGCTCGCATCTGTATCCATGAACTTTGTCCTACTCCCTGCGCGGCTAACGGTGCCTGACTCGACCTGTCTGCTTCCCAAAAACTGTATTTCACCTTCGAGATTATCTGCTCCGCTCCCCATCCAATGCATTCCTGTCTAGTAGTTTAAGTAAACATTCTTCCAGCTACCGAGCAAAGGGCCCGGCTTCTCTGTCTTTATGCAAGTAATTCATAGCCCTGTTACTATGGAAGATTTCTGCCCTTGCATCTCATGTAGACACTTAGACGCTTGTACACGCACTCACAGTCAGTATAGAATAGATTTTGTTCGAGAGACCTTTCCTTTTGGATAACATAGTTCTTTAAACATAGGATGTTAGATATGATTTGGGATTAGGTTGACTTGACCCCCCAGACTTCTGTCTCCACATGTAGAGCTAAATGTCAAGTCCCCTTCACCCCCCAGTTGCACGTCAATCACACGTCATGCTGCTGCGCGCGCATCTCTGCCAAGTATTTCTGCTGACATTGCGAAATTCTTTCATGGAACCACCCCTTTGTGACATCATACCTAATGACGTTCTTTAGTTACGCCTAGTTACTCCCATTTTAGTTACGCATGTATGTTTTATCTCTGTTATCAACTGTTACGCCTCCTGCATCTGTTTCACTATAATGCCTCTGTATAAAAATGATTACCTGTCAATAAAGTTGGCCCCTTCACTTCCTGAACCTTCGTGGTGATGGAATATGGAGTCCATCAATTCGAATTGATTTTGGAATAAAGCCCGTTCCGAACCTCTAATACCACGGATTCTGCCTCTTATTTTACTGAGCTATTATTATAGATTTTCTGCATCAAATTAAGTACCGGTAATTAAATTATTTACCACATATATGGCGCCCGAATAGGGACACTTTCTCATCTCACGCGCCGGAGGTGCGTTGCAGGCCCGGTCTCCTGCCACAGCTGGACGGACAACAACGCGTACCCACAGGATTTCCTGTATCTCCCTCCTGCCGAGCGGGGGTAACTGAGGCTGCGATCAACACCCAGACGAGGCGGTGAGAAGTGCGAAGTATCCCGACCAGAGCCTAGCTGAGAGAGCAAGATCCGAGGTATACAGAGGCCCACCAGTTTCCGAAGTTCCGAAGTTTCGAGTCAAGTCCAGTCCGGTCCAAGTCCAGTTCAGTTCAGTTCCGAGGCCTTCCGTTCCGAGCTACCCGGTGAGTACCATTGTCGGGGAGGCGTTCTGACGTGCACATAGGTTGTGCCGGTCAAGACGGGTTTGGGTACACAAATCCGGTCTGCACTGTTTCAGCAGTGTATCTGTACTGTTTAGCAGTATATCAAGTATGTCTAGTATATAATTCAGAATTACCTAGTTAGTGCCGAGTATTATGCTTAGTGACTAGTTCCCTAAATGGCCATCATTGTTGTTCATTAAATGTTAAATGTTAAATGTTTTAATACGTTCTGCATATTGTGGTGTGAATGACTGTTCATTATTGTGTTTTGTTGTATTAAACGTGTTCAAAATTAGGTATCAGATCAGTTCTCAATATGCCGCTCTTTTCGAAATTAAGACAGATCAAAACTAGAAAAGGTGTACTCGAAGAAGCTGTTCCCATTCCTCCTAGGGACACTCCAGGGTACTTCATGTATCATAAACATGGCCTAGACGCCATATTATTTCTTGATTTATGGGTAGACTATACCAAGGAATTACCAGAAAGTCAGAGGTGGCCCGCAGCTGGGACCTGGGATGCAGATTGCATCATGAAAGTAGAGGAAGAATTATGGAAAAAGAAAGCTAGACAGTCACAGAAAGATGCCATTGAATTATGGCGTAAAGAATCATATAGACGTACAGAAAAAGCGCTCAGACAGGAAGAGAAAAGTAAGGAGAATTCAAATAAAGTCCGAGAAAATCTATTAATTGAAGAAGGTACTCGAGTAAAATCAGAACAAGTAGACAGACAAAGAAATGCCCTTATGAATGGTATGTATCCTCTTCTGGCCGAAGGGTTACCTAAGGCCACTCCGGAGATACCAAAAGACTTGCCACCCCCATTGTTTCCGATAAAAGCACATCCCAAAGGGCATCCCAGAACAGCAGAAGATGTTTTTCTTTCCTCTTATTTAGACGACGCAGCTCCCGAGTATGCTAATACTGCGCCACATAGACCGCCTACCGAGGGGGTTCAACGCCAAGACCCTCCTCCGTCTGTACCTCCGCAACAACAAACTCCGACACAAGTTCCGGCAAGCACATCTGTTTCTACAACTGTATCCACACCTATGGTTGCTATATCACGTTCAACGAATCCTTTCACATCCAGCACCCCAGGTGGTGCTACAGGAGGTACATCAAACATTTTTTCCACGCCACCCAGAGTA
The DNA here is from genome assembly GCF_964204655.1 of Triturus cristatus. Classification (NCBI taxonomy): domain Eukaryota; kingdom Metazoa; phylum Chordata; class Amphibia; order Caudata; family Salamandridae; genus Triturus; species Triturus cristatus. Next base: position 1,073,286,053 of record NC_140593.1, on the reverse strand, counting down.
AATAAACTTTCCTTTCAAGATTTAGCCCACCAACGTACGCCCAAACTAGTAACTCCCGACATGCTTAAGGAACTTCTAATAGATTGTAGATATGACCCTGTGCCCGGCAAAGAGGACGAAATGCTGCTGGCATCATTACGTATCCGACGAGCTGCAATATATTTAGGGAGGCTACCAGGAATGACTACACATTTAGAAAATATATATCATTTTGTCCAGTCAGGGCGAGATTCTGAAAGTATTAACCGAGCCATGGAATACCAGAAAGTGGAGATACAGGGGGAACTGTTACGTTTCCTCATAAATTGTGTGATCAGAAATCAAGACCGACCAGGGGTAAATCCGGAAGAAATGCAAATTCTTACCACATGGAGTCGGAATATATCAGAGGGGAGACATGATAAACGATTAAGTATAGTAGCTATGTGCCGAAATATCCGCAAAGAAGTAGAACGAATACACGAAGAAAGATTAGCAGTAGACCAGCCTGAACAAACCGAGGAGGAGGAAGAATTAGAACTGCCCACAGGACAGTTAGAAACCATGGCCTATGTAGGTAGAGGAAGATCTTGCAATAATACTAGATGCTTTACTGATCCGATACGTCCGATACGTCCAGATAATAGCAGAAGTTTCCAAACCCCTATAATAAATATAAGGTCCCCCGAACATTCGTTCCAAGCCGCTGACAAATTACTCCGAGAACGAAGGGGTTATCATATACTCGATTCTATGGACGAACAAGAATTAGCCAGGTCAGCCGTTCACTGGGTTGACAGTCCCGGAAAATATAGTGATGATACACTAGCGCACACGTTTTTGAACCTCACCCCAGATGAACAGCGTTTAGCTGGTATCTATATGATTCAACAACTCCTTATATTATATAAAAGCCAACACTCCGATCCTGGTCCCTTACCTGATATATTGACTGAATTACTCACGAATAAATGGAGAGGTCCAGGTACTGAGTTAATTAGAGAAATACTAGATTCCAGAAAGCAGTACATTCTTTTTGTATGTCCCGAACATGTCTCACTGCCCATCAAGGAAAGAACGACGTATTACATGGATAGACAGAATCCCTTACGCGAAGTCCACCCGATAAAAGGTGATGACAATCAGTTTAAACGTGTGTTTGTATACACACCCATATCTAAAATAGAACTATTAGAAATGAAGAAAGTGGTACCCAGTCATGACAAAGACCCAGCGGGTTTCCACCGTGAAATAAAAGACATGTTGCTCATGGGAGAGTATACCTATCCCGACATTATGAAAATATTGAAGGTATTAATGCCTGCGGGCATTTACGAAAAACTCAAGGAAAAGGATTGGGAGGTGGGAGACCAAAAGATAGATTGGACAGCATTAGAAAACGAAGAAAAAGCTCGAGGTCCAGGTTCAGGGCTTGGGGACAAGACCAAAACACTACCAGGTTTACTAGTACAGGTACTGCCACGTTTATTAACTACGAAAAAGGAAGACTGGGGTGCAATCTCAGCCTGTAAACAAAAGCAAGATGAGGACACTAGTGATTTCTATGCCCGATTCGAAAAATGTTTTGGTATAAATAGTGGAATAAAAGCAAGTAGCGAATCGTATCCACATCTGTTTGTGACAAAATTAGTTGAAAATTACTTGCCCCAAGTTAAGAATAGAGTATTGAAATTCGAGAGTACCTGGCAAGGTAACACTCCGTCACAAATGTTACAAATGCTACAGTACCATCACAATAGAATTAGAGAGGAACAAGAACATGAACAAAGACTCATGAAAGACACGAAAATGAAAATGCTAGTTTCCCAGACAGTTCCAGCCGACGGTCATAAAAAGGGTATGACACAGTCCAGTGTCTCAGCAGGTTCTGTAAAAGGGACATGCAACTATTGTAAACAGCCAGGTCATTATGTACACGATTGTCCAGTTTTAAAACATAATATCGCCATAGGTAATACAAAAGAAAGACCACGGCCACTTAGACAGGATCAGAACCAACAAGGAGCCCCGCAGCATGCACAGTCCATGCCGGCTCCGCAACAATCTATGCCAGCTCCACCACCGCAGCCTATTGCTGCCACACAAACAACGACACAACAGATGTACCAGACCGCACAGTATGACTATCCTGATTATCAACGATACTCATGAAACAGCCTAGAGAGGGAAGTTGGCTTACCCCTTATCGAGGTCCCTGTAGATCAAGAAGGACCTTATGTACACAGTGAACTATTAGGCCAAGATAGAAAATTTTTACTTGATACAGGGGCAAGCCGAACAACCATAAAACGTAGTGAAGTTCCAGGGGCACCACTCTCAGGCTCACAGAATATTTCCCTTGGCTTTTCAGGAAAACCTATCATTAACGAAGTATCACAGCCTCTTCCACTTACGATTGGTCCCTTGACACGAACTACAGATTTATTGCTTACTAAATCATGTCCAGAAAACCTGTTAGGTATAAAAACATTGAAAGCTCTAGGAGCTATAATATGTTGTTCTCCGGAAGGAGTAAGATTGTTTCTACGTGATTTCAAAGGGCACTATGTGTCCCGAGACATGGATCACCGACTGCAGACTTTACCCACACATTTATGGGCACAAGGCCCTACAGATGTTGGTTGCATGAACATTACACCATATCGAGTCACACTAAAGACAGGAGTGGTACTACCACGAATGCGACAATACAAGTTACCCCCAGATGCTGTAGTGGCTTTACTGCAAATCATTGACGAGCTTATTACCCAAGGAGTGGTTGTGGAAACCGACTCCAATGTATGTAATTCCCCGATAATTCCGATTCTTAAACGAACTGAACCAAAAGCCCCACCAGTATATCGATTGGTTATTGATCTGCGCGAATTAAATAAATGTATTGTACCACAATACCCCGTAGTCCCAGACATTTCTTCATTACTGACAGCCATTGATTCCGAAGCAACATTCTTTACTGTAATTGATCTCAAGAATGCCTTTTTCAGCGTCCCAATAGATCCGGAAAGCCAATACTTGTTCGGATTTAGTTTAAATGGACGAAGCTTTAAATTCACACGCGCACCTCAAGGATTCACAGAAAGCCCCAGCATCTATAGCCAAGCACTGAAACGAGAACTTGACAGTATCCACATGCCAGTCAACACTGCCCTGCTTCAATATGTCGATGATCTGCTGATCACCGCTAGAAGTGAACCTGAATGTGAAAAGGCCTCACTGACGGTTTTACAATTTTTGGCCGAAAAGGGGCACAAGGTGTCCCCTTCTAAGCTGCAATTCTGTGTCCAGCGAGTTGTTTACCTTGGGCACTCGCTGTCCAAGGAGGGAAGGCAGCTTACACCAGATCGCATCCAGTTAATTGTTAACATGTCAATACCCAAGACACAAAAGGAGGTGCGGGCTTTCATAGGCCTCACTTCATACTGTAGGCAGTGGATCCCTCAGTATGCATTTCTAGCAAAACCACTCATTCAGTTGACAACACAGGAGGCAGCCACATCGACTGTCCTCCCTTGGACTCAGGAACATACACAAGCTTTTGAAAGCCTAAAGAAAGCTTTATGTCAAGCACCTGTTTTAGCAACACCATGTTACAATAAACAGTTTACACTCTTTGTTACAGAACGCGAAGGTACTGCCTTGTCAGTACTCACACAGGAACAAGCAGGATCACACAAACCATGTGCTTATTTTTCTAGTACATTAGATCCCGTAGCTCAGGCTCTGCCTGCGTGCCTGAAATCAGTGGCAGCGACAGCTTTAGCAATCAGACAAAGCGATGCCATAGTGTTAGGACATCCATTGACAGTACAAGTACCACACGCAGTAGAGGTTCTCTTGAACCGAACGCAAACACAACACTTGACTATAGCAAGACTCACCGGTTACGAATTAACATTGTTTCAGCCACACATAGAAATCAGACGTTGTAGTACATTGAATCCTGCCACACTGTTACCAGTAAACGGAACAGACCCACTAGCACATGATTGTATTGAAGTTATCACTATCACGACGAAACCCAGACAAGACTTGACAGACGTCCCATTGTCAGATCCAGACCTGACGTTGTATGTAGATGGTTCATGTATGAGAACAAGTACAGGAGAGCTAGTGGCCGCGTATGCAGTCACAACAGACACTGAAGTCATTGAAACAAATTGCATAAATACCTTGTCAGCTCAAGCAGCAGAGCTCATCGCTCTGACACAAGCCTGTATTCAAGCCACAAATAAAAAAGTCAACATATACACTGATTCACGTTATGCATTCGGAGTTGTACATGACTTCGGCGTGCTGTGGCGAGAGAGAGGTTATTTAACTTCTCACGGTGCCCACATTCAGCACGGACCCCTCATTCATGCCTTATTAGATGCAATACATTTACCCACTGCAATATCAATTATGAAATGTAAAGCTCATACGAAAGTTACTGATATCATTTCTCAAGGCAATGATCTAGCTGACAGAACAGCTAAACAGACTGCTCAAACTCACACATCTGACATGACAAAGACAATAGTTCCGACACCAACACATTGCATGACGGTTAAGGATCCCGCTCTTGACGTAATTGACATACAGACACATGCTACACCAGATGAAATAAAGAAATGGACTGAATTAGGAGGGATCCAAACGGATCAAGGATGGATGACTAAGGAAAAATCTGTATGGTTCCTTCCTGATTCAATGGTCCAAGTCATCATTAATACAATACATAGTCCAGCGCACCTAGGAGAAAAAGCTATGCTAGACAGCATTCAACACATTTGGTTCAACAAACATTTACGAGCAGCAGCTAAACAAAAAGTTCGTACCTGTATGATCTGTTGTCAGTTTAACCCAGGTAAAAGCATTCCCGTAGAACAGGGTGGATTTCAGCCTCCTGATCACCCTTTTGAAGTCCTCCAGATGGATTATATCCAGATGGAACAATGTCGAGGATTCAAATATGTTCTTGTAGTTGTCTGTGCTCTTTCCCGTTGGACAGAGGCATACCCGGTTTCAGATTACACTGCCCCGACTACTGCCAAACAGTTGGTTCGAGAATTCTTCCCACGGTACGGTTTACCACGTGTTGTCTACTCAGATAACGGCCAGCCGTTCTCATCCGAACTAATGAAACACGTTTCACTTTTGTTAGGCTATCAGTGGAAATTTCACTGTGTCCGACACCCCGAGGCAGCAGGTCTCGTGGAACGACATAATCAAACTCTGAAAATTAGATTGTCCAAAATATGTAGAGAGAAAGGTGTCGACTGGGTAGTAGCCTTACCAGTTGCACTCTTTTACATGAGAATGGTAGCGCACTCTCGAACAGGGCTATCCCCTTATGAGGTGATCTTTGGCAGACCACCAAATATGTGGGGGACGCCTATACCACGCAAAATAACTGATGTCGACTGTAATATGCTGACAGATTACTTGGCTTCCTTGATGTCTGCACTACAATCTTGTCGTTCACAGGTAGCTGCAGCCTTTCCCGACAACACCGAGGTGAAACCCCATGACGTAGTTCCCGGGGACCTGGTGTTAGTGAGGAACTTTGACCGGAAGTCTCAGCTGGATCCTAGGTGGAAATCGCCTCAACTAGTACTGCTCACCACGAGGACAGCCGTGAAGATCGAAGGTCGAAAAGGCTGGATACATTCAAGTCATATCAAGAAATTTCATGGACTACCGTCTGATGTAAACGATACACCTCGCGTGTCTTCACCGATTGACTCAAAGCTTCCTTTGGTTGAACAGAGTAATAAGGAACTATACAAACTAAAACTATGGTCTAACAAGTCAGACAATTTGATTGTTTAAGTCCTCTCCAAGGTGAATCGGTCGAATTTGTCTCTGACATGTATCCCCTAGACCTGAATAGAGAAAGAAACCGAAAATGCAATTGAAACAACATGCGTACTGTAAATCACTGCGTAGTCATTGCACAGTGACGTTATTAATTTTGTTTTTCTTAAGTCTTTTAATAATCGCTGCAAGTATATTGTTGCACATATATTATCCTATTTCTAAACATGTTTACAATGTTACTGCTGAACATTCTTTTAGTGAATTACCCCCGCATGAGTTGTCCTATAGATTTGCGCTGCGCAATAACACTTTTATTAGTATGTTACATCATTCCCATCAGACTAGCAATGCTACAAATTGTTGGATATGTGGCCGACTCCCTCCCTATCAGAACTATAAGGGAATTCTGCCTCTCTTTCCATATCCGTTCACACACAATGGCTCCTGTGGAGCATGGTTTAGTTTAATTAATTCCCTCGATTCAAACTCAGTAACTTATCAAGACAATTGGGTATGGGGAAACCTGAACCTAGTTTTACTCAAAGTCTGCTACCCTAACAAGGACGGACTTCCCAAAAGAACAGGAACTGATCTAGAAAATGAAGTATATGGATTAGGGAATTTCACGCTTAATCTCATGATCCTGAATGTTGAATCCGAAGCTGCACCAATTTTTCCCGCTATATCAGTATTTCCAGTTAAAGGTGAATTGTGTGTAAGAAAGAATGGTTCCATACATATGGGCCATAGTAGATGCACCACTGTAATAGAATTCAGTGATCAAGGCAAGTCTACATTTAGAGCTTCTCGCCATTCCTACTTCGTATGTGGTCAGACTGCATATATACGTTTGCCTCTAGATTGGGATGGTACCTGCTACATCGGATTCCTTTTGCCACCTGTTTTCCTAGCTCCTCCTGATTATCATAGAAATACTCATTTAGTACACAATAGAGAACGGAGAGATCTCCCAATAGTCGATTACACTGAGACAGCATGGGAAAAATACACAGATTTCAATAAAGGTCTCTTTCCCTATATAGGTACAGTTACCAATAGTAAGCTGATACGTAGATTAACTAGAACCCTTGAAGCAGTAGTGAACGAAACTATTTCCGCCTTAGGCAATTTAACAGAAGAGCAGTCTGCTATGCGGATTGTTGTGCTTCAAAATCGTCTTGTCCTTGACGTCATCCTGGCCGATAGGGGCGGAGCTTGTAGGGTCATCGGATCAAGTTGTTGCATTTTCATACCAGAAAATTCGCCATCTGTATATAAAGCCATAACTCGCCTTCATAAGATTGTAAGCCAGATACACCAGAATCCAGGCACCTGGATTTGGTCCGGTTGGTTTTGGAGTGTATTGTCAACCTTTGAATGGAGGGTCCTATCCTTCCTAGGTATTGGCTTTCTCATACTATTCAGTTGCTGCTTATGCCTACAATGTGGACCAGCGATTTGTGGTCTGTGTGCCACATCGTGTATTCCACCACCAAGATTTCATTCATCCCGGAAGAAGAAAGAAGAACAAATGATGCTATATGAACAGATCAACGGATTGATGAAGATTGATATCTCTTAAGGGCAAGTAGGGGACAAGGAGGGAATGTGGAAATATGGATTTTTATGATCAGTTATGTCCCCTATCTTGGACCCCAACGGTTCCATGTATAAATCACAAGTACATGTATGTTCCCTCCAGTTCCAGTTATGAAGACGCAAACACATGTGCGTCCACCGTCAACATGTCCTCTTTCAGATCCGCCATGAATGGGCCGGATATCCTATTCCTAAGTATGAAAGGCCACCGGCTTTATATGGTTCATTTATCCCATTTTACAGTCCAGGCGAGTAGGCCTGATTCTGCCATTAAGCCTTTTCCTGCCTTCTGCCTCTGAAAGCTCCAGTCTGAGCTCGCATCTGTATCCATGAACTTTGTCCTACTCCCTGCGCGGCTAACGGTGCCTGACTCGACCTGTCTGCTTGCCAAAAACTGTATTTCACCTTCGAGATTATCTGCTCCGCTCCCCATCCAATGCATTCCTGTCTAGTAGTTTAAGTAAACATTCTTCCAGCTACCGAGCAAAGGGCCCGGCTTCTCTGTCTTTATGCAAGTAATTCATAGCCCTGTTACTATGGAAGATTTCTGCCCTTGCATCTCATGTAGACACTTAGATGCTTGTACACGCACTCACAGTCAGTATAGAATAGATTTTGTTCGAGAGACCTTTCCTTTTGGATAACATAGTTCTTTAAACATAGGATGTTAGATATGATTTGGGATTAGGTTGACTTGACCCCCCAGACTTCTGTCTCCACATGTAGAGCTAAATGTCAAGTCCCCTTCACCCCCCAGTTGCACGTCAATCACACGTCATGCTGCTGCGCGCGCATCTCTGCCAAGTATTTCTGCTGACATTGCGAAATTCTTTCATGGAACCACCCCTTTGTGACATCATACCTAATGACGTTCTTTAGTTACGCCTAGTTACTCCCATTTTAGTTACGCATGTATGTTTTATCTCTGTTATCAACTGTTACGCCTCCTGCATCTGTTTCACTATAATGCCTCTGTATAAAAATGATTACCTGTCAATAAAGTTGGCCCCTTCACTTCCTGAACCTTCGTGGTGATGGAATATGGAGTCCATCAATTCGAATTGATTTTGGAATAAAGCCCGTTCCGAACCTCTAATACCACGGATTCTGCCTCTTATTTTACTGAGCTATTATTATAGATTTTCCGCATCAAATTAAGTACCGGTAATTAAATTATTTACCACAACCTTCTGGAGAAAGAAAGTCTGTAAGGTATTGACGTCAAATGGTTTTGATGTTGATTTGGCGTCGGCCTTTTTGCTGAGCTCATTTAAGATCTTAAAAGTTTCCTTCTGTTTATTAGGAGCATCTGTTATCTGAGCCTCGTAATATTCAGCTTTCCTAGTAGTAATAGATTTTTTATATAGGGTTAGTGCAGCTTTATAGAGGGTTAGATCAGAGGGGTTATAGGCTTTCCTCCACTGTCTCGCCGCCTTACGCCTTACTTAGTTCAAGTCCAGGTCACGCCAAAAGTGCAAGAAGTCTAAGAAGGACTCGTCTTCATCTTGATAATTTAATGCTGTGAAGCTACGCAGTTGACACGCCAGAGATCTGACTCCTCAGGCACCACCCAACTCTGAACCTATTTTTAGGCTGGGCTGTGCGGACCCCGAGTTTCTTGGGTCGTTTACCCCTTCAAAGTGGCCATGCTGTAAATTTTCAAAGTGATGCTGGCCTACTCTGAAGTTTCATAGGGCCTCATGGAGTCAATGTCGCCCCAATTGCACTTCCATGATGCTAACAATCGCTCTATGATGGACCAGAAGGCGACCAGGAAGCTGGAGGTGAAATTCTATGTGGAAGAACACAAAACGTGGGTCAGAATGCACTCTAAACCACTGCTCCCAATCTCTGAGTCAGTCATATGCCAAGAACTGGTCGTGCTTCATGTCTGCGGATAAATTCAAGTCACGCCATAAGAGCAAGAAGATTAAGCGGGACTGTGCACGGAATATGGTGAGTTCTACACAGTGAAGAGGCATCTGGGAAGGAACACAATGTGCCATATAATTAAAAACTAGCTTATCCTGATATCTTCTAAGTCTTTTCTCCCTTTTTTGCTATTTAGGGTACTTTGCACATGCTCATCCATAACATTTATTCCACATAAGGTATCCATGCCAAATTTTCATCCTATTTTCCAACATCATGGGGATTCTAAGGGTACCCAGGGTTTGTGGATTCCTCTGGAGGGGACAAAGCAAGTAACCAAAATATAACAAAATCTTTTTTTTATTTGGACAGATGAAAAAAAGGGCTTAAGAAGGAAGTATCTTCTTTTTCACTAAAAATTGCTTCAACAAAAGGTTTGCTGTGCTTGGAACGCCAATTTCCAGTTGTCAGGAACAAGTGCAGTTGTATTGATTTATTAATTTTTTACCACAATTTTTGTATTTTTTTTAAGAGGCAGTCGATTTTTCCTAAATATTGCTGTTTCAACCTACTGGCTGTTTGTGAAACAGCCAGTATGGTAAAACCTATGGGTGATCCCGAAAGCTATACATTTTTGAAAAGTAGACAAAATTCTGAATTCTGCAAGTGGCCATTTGTGGAGAACCCCAAAGCTTTTTTCAAATAAACTAAATGTTGAATTAAAAAAAATGAAAATAGGTAGGAAAATACAGCCATTTGTGATAGCATTTCCATCTGTAACTTCTTGTCATGATGGCCGAATTACAATATACAGTTCTGGTTGTGAGGATACATATGATTTGTATGTTCTCCATGAACCCGAGAGCTGCACCTCAAAAAGATTTTTCACTGTGTACTGATTATGCAACAAATTGTACTGTAAAATAAAGAGAAAGAAAAATGAGCATGAAGGAAACATATGTATTTTTAAAAGATACTGAGCTTAGGAGCTGCCATTATTTGTACACCTCTAAATTTAGGGCTACTTATGCTATCATGTGATTTAGTGGTTATTATGCAAAAGGCTTTCTTTCTTGCACACTGGCTTACATATCGAAACAACAAATGCAGAGACATCCAATTGATAATAACAAGCATTCTACATTTTGTATTTCTCAAAGAAAATGGTACCACAGTTGTGTGACAGGGACTAGCGCCTGTGACACAAAACACAACCCAAAGACATCATATTTCACCCAGCAGAATCCATGCTTTTGTTTTTTCGCAATGTGATTAGCTGCCAATTTCGATTCCTAGCTCAGCCTCCACCCAAGGATACCTACCAAACTTCCAGGGTGGTATTACTTGTGTGGCTGTCACCAGGTTTTCTTACCCAGAAGTCCTTGCAAACCTCAAATTTTGGTGAAAAACACACATTTTCCTTACATTTCGTTGAGGGAAGCATCTAAAATCTGCGGGGACCACAAATGTCCTATCATCCAGCGTTTACCCATGTCTCCTGATAAAAATGGTACCTCACTTGTCTGGATGGGCCTGGCGGCTGTGATAGGATAAAGGCCCACAATTAAATATGGATACTACAAATGTTTACACTGAAAACGAACATTTTGTGTAGCTGTGAATTTTGGGCCCTAGCTCAGCCGCCACCCAGGGAAACCTACCAAACCCACACACTTGTGAAGAGTAGACACCCAGGGGAGTCCAGTGTGGTGTGGCGTGTGTGGTTCTCGCTAGGTTCTCTTCCAGGGGATCCTCATCAATAGTCATAAGCACTGAATATTCCCGAATATTCCCGCCCATGTGCGGGGACCCCGGAAATAATAAAATTATATATGAAAAACACATATATATACAGCTCTGTATATGTATAAACATATATTATTTTTTTCAAGCCAATGCAGCCCCCATAGTAGGCTAGACAATGTAGATATAAATATCCAATAACACACCATAGGTATAATAATTAGGGCTCCCGGTTTTCCGTTTTTACGGATTTTTACATATAAATACAGACGGATATCTATATTTCCTTTGTCTGTATTTATATTTAAAAACCGCAAAATACTAGCAAGTTTTGCCGCCCTGCCATCAGGTATTTTGCTACCGACGTACCAAATAAACAATTCTGCTGTCCCGTGTACAAAAGGCAGCTCTGACAGGGGGTGCCTGTAGACACTGCCCGCAGTCTGGTAAGAAGGGGTGAAAAAAGTAACAAAGCCTCGTTAACAAGTGAATGGTCTTTTTAAAGACCTGTGAAGTACTCGGGTGCGGCTTGTCAGCTTTATCTCACGCAGCAAGAAACTCCATCTGATTTGAAGCACAATCTTTTGGAGATGTCGCTTCACCTTTAGGAGTAAGGGATGCATAGTGAAGCAGTAAGGAGAACCTGTGAATCGGACAAGAGTTTTTTTGTACTTTCTGCTTCCGTTATTTTTACAATTTGCACGTATTGCAATAGTATTTGTATCCATCCGTTAGCGTTTGCTATTATAATTTTACAGCAACACACCCCACGTTGCCTACATCAAGGTAGTCACAGTCTACGTTCCCTCCTCCATGAATTATTAACATGCACCCTCGTAAGTTTAAACTTTACTGAGAGGGGCACTTTTTTTTTTTGCTTCTAAGCTCTTTATTACAGATGCTGTTAAAATTCGACAAAGACTGCATTGATGCAATTTTGCATTCATATTTGCCCCAACGTTTGGACTACCGTTTTTGCACTGCTATTTCACGGTCCAATTTTGCGCCTGTCGGGCTTTGCAAATGTTAGATTTAAAGTTGCACCTATGCACTCTGAGCCTATCGCCATCTTGCACTTTAACCATATAACCTCCTTGGTGTAGTTAGCAGGTTAAAGTACCGTATGCATACACAGCACTCTAACGTGACTTAATAGGTGCCATGTCAGTTCGTGCACACACACTGACTGCATTTAGTCAAAATAATTCCGTTTCCATTGACTCTGGAGTGCTGCACTTTTGGCTCAACAAGGAAAGAAATTACGTGGGTATTCCAACTCGGACAGTTGTCATTAGATATTTCTGAGTGACTGCTGCAGCGTTGATACCACTCGGAATGTATGCTCCCGCCGTGGTTTGCCTCATTATATTGCTCTTCTGCTCGCTAATTAATTCACGCTTGGCGGTGAGATAGTCAAGTGTTTCTGGTGCAGGCCGGCCTCTGCGTATATTCACCAAGTGTTTCATTTCTTGCTTGCTGTGGTCATGTAGCCTTCTATTTGAGATGACAAGAGGTAAACCTCTAGAAGTGTCACAGTGTGGCTAAGTGTTGCTTACTATGTAGCCCATTTCTAACCTTCATGTTTTGGTACCTAAGGAATTTGTGTCTCAGTGAGATTAAGGCATTTGTGTAGGATCACACAGTTGTCGAGTGGGGAAGCTAGGAGGTAGAATTTCGATCATCCCCATTTCCATAGCCAACTATTTGCGGAGTAACTCAACCATTTATGGTTTCAATTTTAATGTGGAAGCCTCTGTTTCTGTTGTACAATATTGATATTTTTTTGATATTTTATTATTTTGCTGGAAACATAATCGGTTTATGCTTGACCCCTTGTTACCTCCGTAAGCATTTGTGTAAAATAATTTCAAATAAAGGCAGCTGTTGCATGGCTGCAATCTCCAAGTCTCGAGAATTCGACGATCAAAATAATATCCTTTTCGCAAATTTTTATAATTCCTTTAAAGTGTCTGTGCTCTGCGGGCGTGAGTTGCAAGCTTATGACATAACCGTATTTTGCCAATGCTTGTTGTTAGAAGCCCCCGGGGGTACCAAACTCCAAAGGCTCTATAGTTATGCTTCCACCTCGCGCTCCTCTCTCCACCCTACACTTCCTGCCCTTTTTTTTAACCATTTTTTTATTTGTTTTCTGGTACAATATAGCCTATATTGTACTAGAAAATGAATAAAATTGTCAATTTCAATAAATGTGGAAAAATACTAGATGTAGCGTCGTCTTTTGCTTGTGGCAAAAATAAATGTGGATAAATACAGAAAAAATGCCCAAAAAATAAATATGGATAAATACAGACGAAAATGGCAAAAAAATAAATACCATTTTTTTTTTTTTAATGAGGTAAAAACTCATGAGAAAGAAAAGAAAACACTGTGCAAAACACAGATCCACAAAACATTGTTAGCCTGCAGGCTGCATTGCAATACAATACCATAGAGACTGAAAAGCCTTGTACAGGTAAAAACTGGCACCGTGCCTTTAAGGCAGCCCTGATTCCAATATCCCATCATGCCTCAAGGGTGACAGTTGGGTCAGTTGTTCTTTGCGGGACCGTAGTCCTAAACACAAAGATATACTTCTTCCATATTTAATAATACAGTCCTCTCATTTGCCTGGGGAGGCGGGTGGGTTGCTTATGACTTTGATGAGGATACCCCTGGAAGAGAACTAGAATTACAGGTAAGTAACTTATCCTTCTCTTCCAGGGGATCCTCATCAATAGTCATAAGCACTGAATAGAATAGCAAGCCCATCTTCCACCGCAGGCAAATGAGAACTGCACTATACATTGAAGATAACAACCAAAATAATCAGTTGTTGAACAGATTCCTCAAGGATGAAGTACTGGGTATTTTAGACCCAGCGGTGCAGGGGCACACACCCTATGACTTCTGGGTTCACCCTGTTCCGGACCTACAGAAACACAGAGTCTTCTGGGTGAAGTCAAAGATTCGTTTATTGGCTGCAGACCAATTACAGGTATCCTAGAAGTACAACAGCGTGTATGTTCTCAGGAGACTGCTGAAAATCATAGGAACGGACTTCTCCTTAAGTACAAAATATCATGCTCCAGGCACACATTCCTTGGTTTACGATATGGCCATTATAAGTATACATTACAAACGAAAAAGCAGAGTCATGATGACCATCCCACATTCCAGTTCGGCTAGCCCACAATGATTTACACAGTAAGGTTCAGATCCCACATCGTATGTCAATAGACCCCCCAATAAACATGAGCATCTCCTGTTTTGGGAAACAAGTCATAAAGCAGGAACAAGCAGGTGTGGAAGAGATTAGCCGGGGGATTGTGTAGAATGAAAGGGTTTTATGACGGGTCAAGCCCTGATGCTAATCACAGGTGGACGGAGGAAGGGGAGCTCGTGAGACCGGTTTGACCCGGGGCAGCAGAGCCAGCTGCCCAGGTCACAGAGAAGTCAGAGGGAAAGCCCATGTACTGTGAGGCCCGTATTTACTCCATTATAGCCTATGTGAGGGCAATGACAAGATGGCCACTGCTTCCAAAATGGAACCCGCGTAGTGGAGCAGAATAACGTGTACACAGTGCATTCATAGCTAGAACGATATATAAAGCACTCGTACATGCCGCATTTACCATTTGCGGTTCGCTAATACCAAGATAGACAGGGGTAGGGCCCTGTCCCCTACGCGGTCCCGAATATTAAAGTACGACAGACCCTCCTTTTGCCCTTACATAGGCAATCACTATACTCATCTTAATCCGAGTCTAGGTCAATGTTCACGAAGTCATGGAGATGTTGCTGTAGCATCATCCTATTACTTAGCTCGTCCCTCGATACAGGTTTCCTTACACATAAGGTAGTACAGAGACCACATATCGCGGGAGCACACTGTATACACAGGCAGAACAGGAAAAGAATGGCTAAGATCATTCCAATGACCATCAGAACTTTCCAACCCCAGGCAGATATCAATTCCCAGAACCACCCCACCAGTGACCAATCTCCCTTATCCACGTGTATGGCTTCAGATATTTTATGGAGTTTGGAGATGGCTTGATACACTGTTGGAGCATTATCTGGTATGAAAATGCAGCAACTGGATTGGATGACCTTGCATACCCCACCGCGGTCTGCAAGAATAACGTCTAGAACCATGCGGTTCTGCAGAGTCATAAGGCGATCCGCTTGGAGCTCAGCTGTCAGATTACTAAGGGCACCAGCCGTTACATTGACAGTGGATTCAACCACACGTGTCAGCTGTCTCAGGTTCCTACTATTGACCATAGGTCCCCAAAACGGCAGGAAACCCAAGAAGAAGTCTCCTGCTTCCTGACCCGCAGTATCCTCCTTACTAATCACACCTCTCACAACTCTGGTCTTGTGATAGTCAGAGGCAGCAGTAAATGTCGGCGGTAGCAAGTTCGCAATATAACATGTGCCCGAGAAATCAGGGGGCAGCCATGTATATGCTCGGTCATTACAGATGAAATATGTGCCCTTAGCAGCCAAAAACGCAGGGGAAAACTGTGACGGGAAGGTGTACGTTTCAGTACAGTCACTTCTTCCCAGTTGAGCTCTAGGATTCTGACCATTACCCTGTAAGCAGAACCGACCCATGTGGGGTACGACCCAGATTGGAGATGATATTTTTCGCTGTCTTTCACCCAGACTAATACTATACCCCGTCGCGTTCCATCCTACATAAGGTCTCAACTCTTCTTTGGGAATGGATGAGTATGCATCAATATCTCTACTCATATCGGCAACTCCTTTCATCAAAGCCTTATTATTGGTGATAGGTCTGATGGAACGCGGTTGGCGAGGGGAATAGGTATCTAGAGCATAGAGAAACATGGTTTGGAATGCCCATGACGATCCATTGTAACTGTACGGCAGCACCAGGTAGGGAATACCCTTGTTAATGGTATGTGGCATTAACCCACACACCCAGCAATTGGTCGTATTCATTACCAGTTGGTGCTGGTGCAAGAGTTGGATAAACGAGTTATTTACGAACTCTGATCGTCTGGTCTGTTCGTGCTCAGGCAAAGGGTGAAAAGAGTGAGAGGAGGCAGTAGAAAGAGGTATAGGCTGTTGAGTGGGTGCAATGGGCTTTTGAGCGGAGAAGAACACAAATCCTACAATAAACATTATGATACTACACAGTGTAAAAAGGCACAAAAAGACAAAACATTTACTTTTCATAATTTTACACATCCTTGCGTTAAAGTTCATTTCCTCAATTGGTCTCTCCATCTTAAAAAACTCCATCCTCTACTCGGGCCGCTCGCGGTGGATGAGTTTCTTCTGCTAAGGGGTACGCCTGTCAGTCCAGGGAAACGCCCTAGACCAACCAGAACCGTCGACCTAGCGTCTTCGGCCTGTACCCCAAAGTCTTGGCACCGCGACCCTGCGGCAGAACCCGGATGGTGGTTCGAAAAACAAAAATCAAGAAAGTCCTTCAGATGGGAGAGCAAAAAATGTCAAAAGGGAAAATAGTGAGGAAATCTTTATTTGTCCATGGGCCTAGGTCTCAAATTATAGCGGAGACGGCCAGGTGCTGTTTGGTCTTGAAACAAAAGTTCAGGCTCAGTGGTGTCCAGTCGACTTGATGGTGGCACAGCTTCCTGCAGAATATTGTCACTCTCTTGGTCTGAAACTGTGCCTTTTATGCGTGCGTCACTGAATGGTACAACGCGAGGTACAATGTCTGTCTCTGAGTCGGCGATACCCTCCTTGACCCACTGGTCATATGGCAGAGGCAAGGGGACTACTTTGCAGTGGGTACCATGAATCCAGTGCTTCTTCCCTTTCACTCGCACTGCTGATCTTGTCGAAAGAAGAACAAGATGAGGGCCGATCCAGCGAGGCTCGTCGTTGCTCTTGCGCTGGAAATTTCGGACTAGCACCCACGTACCAGGGTTGATAGGGTGTCCAGGAGGTTCAGAGGCTTGGGGAAGAGTATCATGTACCTGTTGGTGCAAAACACGCAGTTTAACAGTCAAATCATACAGGTAATCGAGCAGTACTGGATGTTCTATCTCACTAAATTTCGCCGGTCTTGGCACGCCCCATACATTAGCCGGGCGGCCAAAGACGACCTCATAAGGGCTAAGTCCCACTCGTGAGTGTATGGTCATTCTGGTGGACAGGAGTGCTAAAGGCAGAGCGTCAGGCCATTTAAGACCGGTGCTCGCCTGGATTTTGGCCAGCTTGAGCTTTAAGGCTCCATTGTAGCGTTCTACTAATCCAGCTGATTGGGGGTGATTTGCAGCATGGAACTTCTGCTTTATCCCTAGCCCTTCACATACATTCTTCATCACTTTACCCACAAACTCACTTCCGTTATCACACCACACCATTCTTGGCATCCCAAACCTAGGGAAAAACTCCTTCACAAGGGCTTTGGCTGTGGATAGGGCAGTGTTATCTTTCAGAGGATAAGCCTCTATCCATTTTGAGAAAGCACAAACAACCACCAGTACATATTTCAGGTTGTTGCATCTTTCCATGTGAATAAAGTCCAGCTGCAAAACTTCAAATGGACATGATGGGGGTGCAAAGTGACCAGCCGGAGTTGGGGTTCCTCTACCAGGGTTGTACTTCAAGCATACTATGCAATTCTTGACCACGTTCTCTGCACACTTGGGAATCCCAGCATTCTGCCATACTGGAGCCAACAACTTGCATATACCTTTCGTACTGATATGTGCCATTCCATGTGCCATAGTAACCACTGGAAGCACATATGCATCAGGCAACAACCATCGCCTATGTTCTGTCAGATCAATCCAACAACCATTCTCATCCAACTTACCCATACTTTCTCTCCACTTGCTTAACTCTTCCTCTGTGGCTTCAGCTTGAAGCGACTTCACACTCTCTATTGTGTTCTCACACATTCCCACATCATTAACCCATCTTGCGGAACCTGCAACATACATTCTGGTCTTCACATTCTGTGCTGTTTCTTTCGCGGTCTCATCAGCAAACGCATTCCCACGTCCAACATCATCTGTGACTTTCCTGTGCGCACTGCATTTCATGATCGCAACTTGCAACGGTAGGGTCAGTGACTCAAGGAGATCATTCACCAACTTGCCATTCTGAATTTTAGCTCCATGCGACGTCAGGAACCCACGCTCTTTCCACAAACGCCCAAAATTATGAGCCACGCCAAAGGCGTACTGGCTATCTGTGTATATGTTCACTCTCATTCCTTCAGACAACACACATGCTCTCGTGAGGGCGATTAATTCTGCTGCTTGGGCCGAATTATGTGGCACTCGTGCAGTTTCCACGACCGTGTGCAAAGTCGTGATAGCATATGCAGCAGTCGTGTCACCATTAGGGAGCTTGAAACATGACCCATCTACCCATAAAGTGCCATCACACTCAGTCAGGGGAGTATCTTTTAGATCTACTCTCCCTTTCGTCTCTTCTTCTGTTCTGAACAGACAGTCATGTTGCTCAATCTCATCTGAGTCTGCTGGAATTGGCAACAATGTGGCTGGATTCAGCGTATTGCATCTTTTTATGTGTATGTGATTAGCTAACAGTGTAAGTTCATAACCTGATAGCCGCGCACTAGTCAAGTGTTGTGTCTTGGTCCTATTTAGTAATGTGTCTACAGCGTGTGGAACCATAACAATCAATGTGTTGTCCATTACCAAACCAGCAGATTGTCGGATAGACATCGCTGCAGCAGCTGTCGCTCTCAGACAGCTTGGCAATGCCCTCGCTACAGGGTCCAAGGTTGATGAAAAATATGCGCATGGGCGCGGTCTGTCACCAAAAGGCTGTGTTAACACTGACAACGCACATCCATCTTTCTCGTGAACATACAATGTAAAGGGCTTACTGTAGTCAGGGGTACCCAACACAGGTGCTGAACATAATGCATTACGCAATTCCACAAAACTTTTCTGGCACTCTTCAGACCATGGGATAGGATTCGGTGTGTCTTTGCATGTTAAGGCTAACAAAGGTTTTGCCAATAAAGAAAAACTAGGGATCCAATGCCTACAGTATGAAGTGATGCCCAAGAAAGCACGTACTTCTCTCTGTGTTTTCGGCACACTCAACTGTGCAATGGCTTGAATTCTTTCTGGGGTCAGTTTCCTTCCCTCCTTCGATAAGAGATGACCTAAGTAGGTCACTTCTTGTCGACAATATTGCAGCTTAGAGAGAGACACTTTGTGATGGAAAGCGGATAAATGGCGCAACAGTGACAATGTGGCTTCTTTACAAATCTTCTCAGTATCCGCAGCGATCAGTAAATCGTCCACGTACTGAATCAGGATAGCGCCACTAGGTAAAACAAGTGCATCAAGCTGCGCTTTCAAAGCCTGACTGTATATGGATGGACTCTCACAGTAGCCCTGGGGAGCGCGTTTGAAGCGGAAGCTTCGGCCTCCCAGACTAAAACCAAAAATGTCTCTGCTCTCTTCTGCAATTGGGATACTAAAGAAAGCATTCTTTAAATCGATCACTGAAAACCATGCAGCAGAGGCTGGAATCATTGTTAACAGGGCAGTTATATCAGGGACAACCGGAAACTGTGGCACAACAATCTTATTAACCTCTCTAAGATCGATCACAAATCTGTAAACAGGTGGCTGTGAAGGATCCGTTCGTTTTAAGACAGGTAAAATCGGACTATTGCAAACGTTGCCTCTTGTCTCTTCAATCACACCCTTATTAATCAAGTCGCTGACAATGTCTAACAATGCTTTCTGCCCTTCATTAGAGATCTTGTACTGGGGAATACGTGGCAGTCTGACATTAGCCTTTAAAGTCACCACATATGGCGGTATCTCCAAGAGGCCCACATCATTGGGACAGTAGCCCAAAGGGCATCCGGAAGGGATGACAATTCAGGTGGCATCGTGTTTTTAGACAAATACATTGGGGAAACCACTTTCTTGCCTAATGTAAGTTGTACTCCTGAAGGAGAACAATACAGTGTAGCGTGCAATCTTTTCAACAAATCTAATCCCAGCAAATTCTCACCACAACCTGTTGTCAGGATCAGGGGTGCTTTCAGCTCGCAAGGTCCAACAGAAAGTGACATGGGACTAGAAATCGGGTTCCTAACTGGGGCGCCAGAAAAACCTACTGAAACATTTATATCGCCAGACAAAGGTGCGCCAGGGAGTTTTGAATGCATGATTGAACTCTTTGCAGCACCAGTGTCTAGCAGAAAAGGCTCCGTTACATTTGCTGTAGTCACCTCAACATACGGTCCACTCTGATCCACTGGCACTGAAACAACTCCCTCTCTCTGTCTACGGCTGTCCTAGTAATCATTATTCTCTGCATCACCGTCCTCTGCATAATAATCATTATTATAATACTGGGCCGTATTACTAATCGCGTTAACTTGCTGGTCAAAGCTATTGATGGTACTATGAGGCGGCAG
Source organism: Triturus cristatus (assembly GCF_964204655.1). Taxonomy (NCBI): domain Eukaryota; kingdom Metazoa; phylum Chordata; class Amphibia; order Caudata; family Salamandridae; genus Triturus; species Triturus cristatus. Next base: position 1,073,265,619 of record NC_140593.1, on the reverse strand, counting down.
AGGACGCGCGTTCTGGGGAACACTTCCACGCCCTCTGCCTCTAGGAGCTTGCTGACCACCCCTACCTCTTGCGCCATACATATTACCGTTCCGCTGCATTAATTTAGGGCAACTATATTTAAAATGACCTTCCTCTTTACAGTATGAACATTGGTTGGGACCTACAGGGACACGTGGTTGATAATACCCATTCATTTGCTGGTTGTTCTGAAACTGTTGGGGTTGGTGATAGACACCTTGGGGTTGCCTATAATTATTCTGACCTCCACGTGGCGGATAGGCCTGCTGTAAAAGGACCTTTGTCTTCAGTTCCTTCGTTTTTTTCTCTGTTCTATCTTTCTCGTCCTTATCTCTGTTTTCATAATACTGTGCAGTAGCCAGTATTTGCGCTGAAGAAGAAACAGCCCAAGAACTTTCTGAATCTTTTAACTTTTTACACAGGTCAGGAAGTAAATTCTGCACAAACTTATCCACAAACAGCCGTTGGCCACCCTCAGTACTCATATCTTGCCCACTGTGATCAATAAACGTTTCTTCAAACCTAGTAAAGAAGTCTGACACTGTCTCATCTTTCTTCTGCTTGCATGCAGATAACTTGTCCCAATTTACGCGCATCGCAGGCATTATTGTCTTCATATACGTAATGATTCTACCAGGCAATTCAGCTACTAAAGGTTCTGGTTTCGCACCACCAGTTTGTCTAGCATCAGCAGCAACAATGTTAGCCCATGTATCCCCTAGTTCTGCATTGTGATCTACATTACGAATTGATCCCCATAGAGGCTGTGGAACAACATTACCAAACAACATGTCTATGTCGGCCAGATTCATAATGCATGACCCTGCCGTCTGTGACAACTCTTTATAATAACCTGCTGGGTTTTTACGGGGATCAGGCAAGGACTGCTTAAGCGCTAACACCTCAGAGCGCTTCCATGGAACATGCACCCAAACACGCTGGAAATGCGCTGCCACAGCGGGGTTACCACCGGCAGCTGCAACCGCTTCCTTCCATACCGGGGGAACTTCTCTCATAGGGTATTGTCGCGCTTTTGCCTTTTTCCCCACAAGGACATCTTGTTCAAACAATGATTGTTGGCAATCATCATTCCTGAAGGACAATACAACCGCAACTGCTTTATCTACTTCGCGGTCCACAATTATACCAGTTCCAAAATCGAACCTCACTCTACACAATTCCTGCGGGTTTGGATTTTTACCACTATCCTCCAATTCTTCACAGAGAATTTCGCACATTTTCTCAAACACATATCTCTGTTTCGGGGCATCCCATTGATGGAAAACGTTGACAACTGATTCTACATTATACAGTGAAGGAAAAACAATCCATCTACGCGCCATGTTATCTATTACCTTTTTCTCATCGGGGTTAGGCAATTGGCTGCGCAACTGCTTACGCTGTAAACCAGGAGTCGCACCAGATGACTCAAAGAGAGGAGACATTAATGTAGTAACCACATTAGCTAAGCGCTGTCGCGCTGAAGGAGAAGCTGAGGCGAGAACAGGGGGAAAAACAGAGGGAAGAAAAGAGGATGTAGAGACAGGTACTGGAGTGGTGGAAGGAAGAGTGTTAGGGGAGGCAGTTACTGGATTAGGCAAAGTCGCAGGAAGTGCGGGGGCAGTTGGAAGCACAACTGGCGGCGCTTGAGAGGGCTGCGCTACAGGAATAGGAACTGGCTGCAAAGCAACTGGCGGTTGCGGCAAGGCTTGCAGTATATGCACTGGAGGCGGCATATTTACAAGCTGGGGAGGCGCCGTGGCAGTTTGAGCATACGGGGGTGGCGAACTCAACAAATGTGACATCAGGGGATCTTTCTCCTTTTCTTCGGACTCATTCTGCTTAGAATGTGGCAAGGCTGGGTAACATTTGTCAATCCCTAACTTACGCTGCCTGTGCAATTGCTCATTCATTTGCTCCTCTTCATTGTCTTTAAATTGTACAGCTGCTTGCATTACTGACATACCTCTCTCTCTCTTGTTCTTTTTTGCTAGCTTAATTTCCTTTTGTTTGGCTTCCTTTCGCCATAAGCGGAAAGAGTCAAACATCGCCGGCCGGGCTTTCTTCTTAAACAATTTAATTTCTAAATTATCTAAAATATCGGTATCAAAACTACCATTTTGGGGCCATTTTTAAAACACCATCTTTCCTGGTGTAGTGGATCCACACTTCGTTATATGCAATGGGGCCTACGCCATGTTTTACATAGAGCTCATAAGTTGGAGTTCCAACCGGAGGAACCGGACATGATTCCTCTAGCTGGAAATCTTTTCCACAACCCAAACAGAATATTCTACCAAATAGTCCAGAACCAGGCATCTTTGCTCACTAGTCTAGATCCAAACGTCAAAGGATTATCGAATACGATATTCTCGTGAATACACGAGTCCTCTGGTTTTGGCGTTTGCAAACTCCAAAGTACCAAATTACCAAATCAAACGATCCCGAAGGATACCAAAAACAAATAGGAGACGCTCCACTTATACTTAACTGAATATTGCTGATCGATGGCGTCACCAGAAGACTCTCTCGATTGTTTCGCTCTCTCAAAACTCGTCAAGGGTCCAAAACAGGTCGATTAATCAGGGCAGCAGTCCTTCGTAGCCGTCGGGACGCGGAGAACCTCGCAGAAAAGACTTTCGGACCACGTCGACATGCAGGGGTCGATGAAGTGGCGGCCTTCCTCCGGAATTTCCACACGAAGCTCCTCACGAACCTCTGGCTTGGACTGGTACCGCTGAAATCGTCCCGAGTTGGGCGCCAAACTGAAGTACTGGGTATTTTAGACCCAGCGGTGCAGGGGCACACACCCTATGACTTCTGGGTTCACCCTGTTCCGGACCTACAGAAACACAGAGTCTTCTGGGTGAAGTCAAAGATTCGTTTATTGGCTGCAGACCAATTACAGGTATCCTAGAAGTACAACAGCGTGTATGTTCTCAGGAGACTGCTGAAAATCATAGGAACGGACTTCTCCTTAAGTACAAAATATCATGCTCCAGGCACACATTCCTTGGTTTACGATATGGCCATTATAAGTATACATTACAAACGAAAAAGCAGAGTCATGATGACCATCCCACATTCCAGTTCGGCCAGCCCACAATGATTTACACAGTAAGGTTCAGATCCCACATCGTATGTCAATAGACCCCCCAATAAACATGAGCATCTCCTGTTTTGGGAAACAAGTCATAAAGCAGGAACAAGCAGGTGTGGAAGAGATTAGCCGGGGGATTGTGTAGAATGAAAGGGTTTTATGACGGGTCAAGCCCTGATGCTAATCACAGGTGGATGGAGGAAGGGGAGCTCGTGAGACCGGTTTGACCCGGGGCAGCAGAGCCAGCTGCCCAGGTCACAGAGAAGTCAGAGGGAAAGCCCATGTACTGTGAGGCCCGTATTTACTCCATTATAGCCTATGTGAGGGCAATGACAAGATGGCCACTGCTTCCAAAATGGAACCCGCGTAGTGGAGCAGAATAACGTGTACACAGTGCATTCATAGCTAGAACGATATATAAAGCACTCGTACATGCCGCATTTACCATTTGCGGTTCGCTAATACCAAGATAGACAGGGGTAGGGCCCTGTCCCCTACGCGGTCCCGAATATTAAAGTACGACAAGGAGGCTTGCCCTACTTGAGTGTCTGCTCTGGTGTCCGAGTCCAGACAATAATGTCTCGTGAATGTATGGACAGATCTCCAAGTAGCTGCTTTACAGATCTCGGAGAAGGGGACATTATTGAGAAACGCAGCAGTAGCCGCTTTCACTCGTGTGAAATGTGCCTTAGGTAGAGGCCACAACGGTTTCTGAGCTAGTTGGTATACCTATGGTGTGTTATTGGATATTTATATCTACATTGTCTAGCCTACTATGGGGGCTGCATTGGCTTGGAAAAAATAATATATGTTTATACATATACAGAGCTGTATATATATGTGTTTTTCATATATAATTTTATTATTTCCCGGGGTCCCCGCACATGGGCGGGAAAATTCGGGAATATTCAGTGCTTATGACTTTGATGAGGATACCCCTGGAAGAGAACTAGGATTACAGGTAAGTAACTTATTCTTTTCTTACCCAGAAGGCCTTGGAAAGCTCAAACATTGGCTAAAAACACACATTTTCCTCACATGACTTTGAGGGGAGTTTCTGGAATCTGTGTAGAGCCACAAATCTTCCACCACTCAACAGTCCAACAAGTCTCCCAATAAATTTGGCACCTCATTGGTGTGGCTGGGCCTAATGCCTGTGACAGGAAAGGGTCCAAAACGCAACATGGACACTTTACATTGATCTTCTCAAAACCGACCCTTTTTTGCACTTTGGGTAGCTATGGTGTTTAGGACCTTGCTCAGCCGGTTCCTTGGGAAACCTATAATACTCGCACATTTTAAAAACCGGACACCCAAGAGAATCCAGGATGTTGTAACTTGTGTTTTTCTGACCAGGTTTTCTTATCCAGAAGCCCTTGCAAACGTCAAAACTTGGATAAAAACACACACATTTTCCTCACATTTCTGTGAGGGAGACTCCTAGAATCGCCGACGAGCCACACATTTCCTTCACTTACCATTTCTCCAAGTCTCCCAATAAAAATGGTACCTCAGTTGTGTGGCTTAGCTTAGTGCCCGCAACAGGAAAGGGCCCAAAACCCAACATGTATACTTCAAATCTTTCCACTGAAAACGAATATTATTTTTGCACTTTGGGTAGCTTTGGATTTTGACCCCTAGCTCAGCCAGCACCAAGAGATATTACTAAACTCACACACTGAAAAATAGACACCCGGCTGAGTCCAGGGTGGCATGACTGGTGTGGCTCTCACCAGGTAATTACCCTAAAAAACATTGCAAACCTCAAACTGTGACTAAACAAACATTTTCCTCACATTCATACAGCCACAAATACGCTCACTCACTCATAAATACAATCAGACACACCCACTCACTCCCATCATCCCCAGGGCCACTCACTCACCCATACAGTCACTTACACACCCACTCACTCACCAGTACAGCCAGTTACACAGCAACTTACACACCCATACAGTTACTCATACACCCACTTATTCACCCATACAGGTACTCACACACCCACTTATTCACCTATACAGCCGCACACGTGGATCACACGGTCACATAGCCACTCACATAATATATGTTAGAAATAGTATCACTCATTAGTAGTCCACAAAGTGTAGTAATTTAACATGTGTAGTACCTTAGAATATATATTTAAAAACTCATACATTTTTATAAAACACTCACAATCACTGAATGACGTCATCAGTGATGCCATGAGTGATTTCACTGACCATGTTATGAGTGATGTAATATGTGAGGTCATAAGCAGTGCATTGGGGGGAGTGTATGTTATAGTTAGCTCAAGTAAATATAACTGATAAATTTCACTGGTTTTGTTTGAGTGAATTCTTAGCCTAACTATAATGCCCCTGTAACCTTTGGTTTTTATCTGTGAGTATATATGTAGTGTGCCAGGAGACAGGTTTGCAGAGTGGTGCAGAAAGGGAATGGGGCCTCCGATCACCTTTCTTGGCCACCAAGGACCCATCATCCCTCAGCTAGTAGTGCACCACGAGGCACGTTTGCAGAGTGATGGAGAAAGGGGGCAGGGTCTCTGGTGACATGCCAGTCGGGCTTTTGAAAATAAATATTTTGATATATTTGGGGAGAGGGCCACAAGGCCTCCCTTCCCTGGGCTGATTTCGGCTCCGGGACCCTATTCCGGGCCCCGGCCATTTTCTTTTCTTTTTTATAAATTAAAGGGAGGGGGCCACATGGCCCTCATCCCAGGCCAATTTCGGCCAAGGACCACACGCTCTGGGACCCGGACTTTGTAAAAAAGAAAAAGAAAAAAAAACCGTAAGTAAAGGGAGGGGGGGCTGAGCGGCCCCTCCTCCCGGTACGGTTTTGGCCTGGGCACCCTATCCCCCTGGGCCTGGCCTTTTAATTTAATTTTTTTTATAATAAGGGGAGGAGGGCACACAGCCCCCCTCCTGGGCCGATTTCAGCCCCGGGGACCTCAACCTCCAGGTCCCAGCCTCTATTCTGGGTGCCCTGGTCCCACCTAGGGCACCCAGTAACTTTCGTTGGGGACTGCGGGGGGCCCTCAAGACCCCCACGGTCCCTGTCTGTTGCCCGACTCCTGTGGGAGGCGGCATTGCTTTCACAAAAAAGGAGCTGCTAAACATGCAACTCCCTCTCTGTGAAAGCAATTCTGCTCCGCTTCCAGCAAGCAAAAGCATCTTGCTTGCTGGAAATGGAGCAATTGTTGTGGCTTGTCAGGTGCTGTAAACAGATATGTCCCAGGTTTGGGCACCCCGGGACATAGCAAAAGCAACCCTGGGGGGTGGTGGTGTCTAGGGCCATTATTGGCACCAGGAGGGGGACCACGCGCCTCTCCTCCTTTGTTGGATTTTGCCCTGGGGAGGTGGTGGTCCACTAGGCTGCTGGGGTCACGTAACCCCCTGCATTCAATTTAACAAAAGCCCCAGGAATGTGGCGGTGCCCGGGGCTGCGAGGAGGTCCACGTGGCCCCCGTATTAATTGAAATTAAAGCCCTCAGGAGGTGGCACCGCCCCACATTTTTTCAGGAATAGCCCTGGTGGGCTGGCGGTCCCCAGGGCTGGGGGGTCCGAGAGGCCGCCCATTTAAAAAGCAAACAAGCCTTGGGGAGGTTGTGGCCTCCAAGGCAGAGGGGGAGGATGTACACTTACCCTGCTTTCATTTATGCCTCAAGAAGTTGGTAGTCCCCGGGCATTAATAAGCCCCAAGAGGGTGGGCCCGTGTACCCTCCCTCCTTTTTTATAAAAATGCCCCCGGTACCTGGCTCACCTGGGGACCGAATAGTAACTAAGCGCGGAGTACACACTTCAATTTATTTTGAAATTTTCAGCGGGATTCGCGGATCCAACGTGAAGCCCGTCAAATATTTTTTTTTATAATAGGCATTTCTAGCCCTGTGGGATCCGCCAAAAAGCCTAGGGGGTCAGGGTAATTCTACCCAGCTTCCTTTTCTGTTTTAAAATGTTTTTTCTGGTACTCTGCTCAAGCTGAGTCCCAAGATGGCTGCAGAAACTGCCTGGTTTGAAGTGTTAGCAGCCAATCAGATATCAGCACGAGATCGGGAGGGGTAGCCGATCCTCCGAGTCCCTATATATACAACTGGAAATTTCTTTAAATAACTCCGCAACTACTGAACGCATTTACACCAATTTAAAAAAAGGACTAAAAGCAACAACAGCTACCTTTCTGCCAAATTCTGTTCAGCAATTCATGTTGTAGCCATGCCTAAAGTTTCCCATAGAAAATAACATGGGGAAAATGCGTTTTGGGACCCCCTTTTTTCTCAGCCCCCGCTTAATGGTTCAACTCAAAACTTTCAAGACAGTAGCTGAATTGAGCATCAAACTAGTTTTGAATATTTCACGAGTATTAGTCAAATGAAGCCAAAGTTATTGGCAAATGAAAAAACGCACTTCCTATGGAAGCTCCATCCTAACTATACCTACTGGCGATGTAGGATATATAGATGTATATCTCAATATCAAATCCAACTCCCACTTGGTTACGAACGGGTCCAGCACATTCAGGTGAAGCAAACAGTCTTTATTGCCATAATGACAGGCACATTACATGCAGATGATATGACGGTGAAACGCCAAGCAGACGCATTTCAGCCTTACTGCTTTCCTTAGTGCTGGTTCCACTTTGCGCCATGATGTTATCACCCAGAGTTAGGTTTAAATCCAGGAGATCCACTCCCATTGGAGTACGTTGTTCCGGCCATCCTCCAAACTCACGGGTTGGCACTCCTCCCACAGCCAGTCCTTGCCGGGTTTAGTGAAGTCCGCTGCGAGTGTGAATTAAGTAATTAAACACTCGTACGTGATGTGACATCCCAACACTGCTGGCTACGGTAACTACACTTACACGGCAACTTGCTATGGGGAACCTTGCTGGTAAGTCTCTGTTTGTTCAACTTTCGCATTAAAATACTGCGACCTATCTCTCTATCACAATACTATCACAGTGAGCATCCCATCGTGTTAGGGGGGTGATGTGCTGTTTTTTCATACAAAATCCAAAAAGTACAGGCTAGGCGCGTTGCTCCAAACCGAGAGTGTGTGCCGGTAAACGGTGTCTGCCACCGGTAACACATCAAATCCAACTCCCACTCGGTTACGAACGGGTCCAGCACAACCAGGTGAAGCAAACAGTCTTTATTGTCATAATGACAGGCACATTACATGCAGATGATATGAAGGTGAAACGCCAGGCAGACGCGTTTCAGCCTTACGGCTTTCCTCAGTGCCGGTTCCACCTTGTGCCATGATGTTATCACCCAGAGGTAGGTTTAAATCCAGGTGGATCCACTCCCATTGGAGTACGTTGTTCCGCCCATCCTCCAAACTCACGGGTTGGCACTCCTCTCACAGCCAGTCCATGCCGGGTTTAGTGAAGTCCGCTGCAAGTGTGAATTAAGTAATTAAACACTCGTACGTCATGTGACGTCCCAACACTGCTGGCTACGGTAACTACACTTACATGGCAACTCGCTATGGGGATCCTTGCTGGTAAGTCTCTGTTCACCTTTCGCAGTAAAATCCTGCGACCTCTCTCCCCATCACAATACGATCACAGTGAGCATATATATATGTAATTATACAACAATCACCCGAAAGCTTAGCGGGGAACACAGTGGGAGGCCGTCTGACGGGACTTTTTCTTTCAAAAACTCCTTTGCATTGCAGACTGGTGCACTCGCCCGACGCATTTCAATGTAACAACATCTTCATCTAAGGCTCGACAGTAAAACCAATTCCCTTTATTTGCATTGCTGATTAGTTCAGTGCCTCCTGTGGGTGTGGTTTGTACCATTGCATTTTGGGAACTGTAGTGTCCCCGGAGTTGCTTATTGTTCACCTTTGTAGGGTTTCAGCCGTCATTAATTAAAATACTTCTTGGTCCCTTAGTAGGTTCCGCGATGTTCTAGGAGCCATCTTTTACTTCTGGTCCCCACTCTGGATGGCTTAAGGAAATTTTCTGCCTCAGCCTCTCTCACAAAGGTGGTTCTCCCACCCACGGCAGGGCAGCCGTGTGGAAATTCAGTCGTACAACACTCGCCCGAAAGCTTGGCGGGGAAAACAGTGGGGGGACGTCCGACAGGACTTTCTCTTTCAAAAACTCCTTTGCATTGCGGACTGGTGCACTCGCCTGACGCGTTTCGATGTAGCAACATCTTCATCTAAGTCTTGACAGTAAAACAAACTCCCTTTATTTGCATTGCTGATTAGTTCAGTGCCTCCTGTGGGCGTGGTTAGTACCATTGCATTTTGGGAACTGTAGTTTTCCCCGAGCTGCTTAATGTTCACCTTTGTGGGTTTCTGCCGTCATTAATTAAAATACTTTTTGGTCCCTTAATAGGTTCCACGATGTTCTAGGAGCCATCTTTTACTTCTGGCCCCCACGCTGGATGGCTTAACCCCTTCCATGCTTATGACAAGCCCAGCTCGTCATGAGTCACAGTGGAGCTGTGCTCATGACGAGGTGGGCTCGTCATAACGGCTGCGGTCTGCCCACATGAGCGCAGCTCCACTGTGACTCATGAAGAGCTGGGCTCGTCATGAGCACCGTGGCGCCGCGGCCCCCCTCCCCCCCACGCCGTGGGGGAATTTCCCCCTCGGCGAAGGGGTTAAGGAAATTTCCTGCCTCAGCCTCTCTCGCAGAGGTGGTTCTCCCACCCACGGCAGGGCAGCCGTGTGAAAATTTAATTATACAACAATCGCCCGAAAGCTTGTCGTATATATATGTGTGTGTGCGTGTGTGTGTATATATATATATGGGGTGCTTGCTCTGATTACCAACAAACCAGGCACAACACCCTTCAAACCGAAATCCACGTTCAATCCCATCATGGTCCATGATAATATAGAAATTTACAATCAAATGGTAACCTGTCAGTTAAAATCTCTACATAAATCTGTCAAATGTGCTCGGCAGACACAACAACATTGGAACCATGGATATGGGCAATTGATGAAAAAGATTCAAAGCAATGATAACGTGATTGTCCGCCAATCGGACAAGGGAGGAAATGTTGTTTTATGGCAACGTCAGTTGTATGTGGAAGAGGCTTTGTTGCATTTAAATGACAGGTTGTTCTACAAAAGGAGTGAGTGGAAGTTGGTAAAAGCAGCATGGGGCGATTTCTACAACAAACTATTGGCTTGGAAAAGTGCGGGCCTTCTCAGTACAGAGGAATACAAATTTTTGAAAGTGAATCATCCCATCATACCGGTCTTTTATCTCATCCCCAAAATACATAACAACATTGTCAAACCTCCAGGCAGGCCAATTATTTCGGCCAGAGGCAGTATTTTGGAAAAGACCTCACTTTACATTGACTTTTTTCTACAAAAGTATGTGAAGAGACTGCCCTCTTACATACAAGACACCAATGACTTCCTGAGGAAAATCAATGACATAGAATGGCAGGATGAGTACTGGTTGATTACCCTTGACGTAACCTCCCTTTATACCAGCATACACCATCAGGATGGGATTAAAGCGGTGGAACATTTCCTGAGAACAGAGCCCTTGTACATGATGGACCACTGCAAAATGATTTTGTCTATGATCACTATATGCCTCAATAACAACTTTTTCTTAATTCAGAATGTTGTGTTCCAACAGTTAAGAGGCGTGGCTATGGGGGCTTGCTTTTCCCCAAGCTATGCGTGCCTACACATGGGCATGTGGGAAGAGCAAGTCCTCCATAAAGATTTTAGCGGTGTCATGGCCAATAACATCATTGCCTGGCATCGCTATATAGATGATCTATTTGTAGTTTGGAAGGGGTCAGAATCAGCAGCCTCTAACTTTATTCAGGCCATCAATGTTAACCAGCTTAACCTGCAGTTTACAGCCCAGATCAGTCAAACCCATGTCAACTTTTTGGATGTAGAAGTTTTTATATTCAATGGGAAACTTCATACTAAACTGTTTCGTAAAGAAACTGCGGGCAACACAGTGTTGCACGCTAGCAGTCACCACCCAGAACACCTTATACGCAGCATCCCCTACGGGGAGATGTTGCGTATAAGACGTATTAGCAGCACTGATGAACATTGTTTGGCAGCTCAGGAACGAAGCAAACTAAGGTTCCTAGCAAGGGGTTATTCTCCAGCAGTCATTGACAAGGCTATGAGCAGTACTAGATCTCTGGCTAGAGATCAAATTTTGTGTTCAAAATCTGTAGACCCCAATTCTGTTGTTTCTTCTAGTCCAGCATCCACTCAAGGGGATGCACCCAGACTGATCTTGACATACAGTCGCCAACAACACACCTTGCGCAGAATTTTCAAGAAGAACTGGTCTCTTATTCGCCATGACCCGTAATTGGCAGCAATGTGTCAAATGCCCCTGCCATCACATTTCGGAAGGCTCGCTCAATGAGCAACATGTTGGTAAAAAGTAGTCCCGAAATAGGTGGCAACACAAGCAACTGGCTACAAGCTAGCAAGGGGTTTACTAAATGTTCTTCTTGCAAGGCCTGCAGTTTGGGCAAAAGTACTACAACCTATGCCTCTCCGTTTTGCAACACACCCTGTAAAATCACTAAGAAACTCACATGCAGGACAGACTTTGCAGTTTATGTGCTGGAGTTTACGTGTGGCCTGCAATATATTGGTAGCACCAAATTGCAGGTTCACAAACGTATACTCCAGCACATGAGGGCTATCACTAATCACGACGCATCTTATCCAGTAGCAAGGCACTTTAGAGAGAAACACAACAGCAGCCTAGAATATCTGAGCTACTTCGTTATTGATTCAGTGCCACCACTTAGACGTGGTGGGGACCGGGAAGCCCTTAGAAAACTGGAGACGCGGTACATTTTGGAGCTAGACTCCAAGGTGCCGAACGGATTAAATTCCAGTGAAGATTTCTTCACATGGCTCTGAATTTTACATCCGCTGCTAATCTGTCTACGAGATGCTTCTTGTTAGTTTAAACCAATTTATGTTCCTCCAGAACCTGTAGATGTGATGAAATTGGAGATTATTTTTTCGTCTCCTCCTGTTTTTAATTGTCTTCCTTCACCGTTGCCCCTCCTCTACATCTTTTTTAAAACACATTAGCACAAGCACTTTTTGATCATAGTCAGATTCAGGAGGCCCCAGTTAATATAGTGGTCAATTCATTCTGGGACAATATTGAGTAAAGTGATATCGGATTTAACCAGATATTCGCAGGGACTTGTTCATGGCTAAGCAAAATATAATACAACATTGCTAGGCTCACTCTGCAACCCAAGCATTAATTTTGGTGTTTTTGCATTATGCATGTACATCCTCCCGTGACGAGATTCAGCATTTTTGTTGTTAAATTTTTTTAAACTGTCTCGTTCTCGTGTAATACATACGAGTTCCATTTCAGCCATCAGTCGCATCCACGATATATGGCGCTCCTGCATTATGCCCAAATTGGTATGGAGTTTTGATCTATTTATGCCTGTGGCCCTTGCTCGCTGTTTTACAAAAACAACAATGTATTTTACAATCAGGTTATATTTGTTTTACAATTGTTTTTGTATTTTTCACAATTGTGTTATATGACGGCGATGAAACCTGTTTTCTATGTTCATTGTATTGACGTCACATTTGATTTGGCACTTGCACTTTAAAAGTTCAGGCTTCTGACGACAGCACCATGTGATGAAGGCCGAAACGCGTCATGGCGGTGGTGCAGTTTTTGGACTGATTAAAATCAACTTGCACTTACTTGGGTCCGTGTTCGTCTCTTGCGCGTCGATGGTGTGCAGCCTGTGAGACGATTCCTTGTGGCATATATATATATATATATATATATATATATATATATATATATATATATATATATATATATATATGTGTGTGTGTATTTGTAAGTTGCTTGCCATGAGATTCCCTCTAATGTTTGTAAGAGGTCTGTAGTGTCTTGTAAGTACTAGCTCAGATCTTTAACCAATGGTGTAAGGAAGAAGTCGATGTAATTGGATATTGGTTCCAATATTGATCCTTTGGCTGATACTATCGGCCTTCCTGGAGGATTGTTTTTCTTTTTATGTATCTTCAGCAAGAAGTATATAGTGGCTAAAGTCGATTGATCTATTGACAAGTATTTTCGCTCCTCTTCATCGATAAGCCCTTGGTCCAACCAGCTTTGCAGATGATTCTTTAGTATATTTTCTATTTGTTTTGTCGGATTACTGTTAACACTTTCATAGCATGTTTTGTCCCTTAACTGTTTGTTTGCGTCTTGAACATAATCCTGTTTATTCAGAATTATGATATTGCCTCCCTTATCCGCTGGCTTGTTTTCTATAGAATCATCCTGTTATAGTTGCCTTAAGGCTTTTATTTCTTTTAAGGAGAGATTATCACCTTGATTTGTGTTCTCTAATTTGTATCAATCATGGATGATTGCTTCATGTAACACTTCAATTTTGTTTCCCGGTGGTAAATTGAGATGAAAATAAGATTTCGTTTTTTTTCCCACTGATTCCTGCGCCAAGGATAGCAAGTAGTTTTTCAGGATTTCTGACTCCGATTCCATTGATTCATCCCCCATTGTTATCAAGGTTGCAAGAGTGGATTTATCCTTTTCCAATAGGACACTTTTCAATTATGTTCCTTGTTAGTTGTTTTCTCTGCAAATATTTTTGCCAATTTGATTTTCCGAATATATTTGTATGGATCTATCCGAGTTTGTGCTATGTCCAAATGTGCAGTAGGACAGAAGTTTAAGCCTTTCTTTAATACATTTCTTTCATCATCTGTAATTGTTCTAGCTGATAGATTTATTACATTTAGTTCTTGGGTTGTAGCAATGCTCATTTCCTAGTCTGCTTTGATCTGCCCCTGGTCAACACTCTGGAGTTTCCTCCTTCCTTGTACCCTCTGGCCTTTCCTTGTCCCAATTTTGCTGTTGAAAGGCCATACGCATTTAAGTTAATTAAGTGATTTTCTTATTATTACTTGTTGATGCAGAGGCTGTTCCTTCAATTTCACTTGCATCTGTATCTGTTAGGGATTCATAGCTTGAACATTCTCTGTTGTTTCCAATTGTTCCTTACTTCTTTGTGTATATGTATTTCTAAGGCTGTAAGTGAATTACTAAGGTGTTTTTAAATTATTGTTCCAAACTATAATTTCCTGTAACCTTTATTTTTTTCAGTGAATTTCCATGGTTTTTAAAGTAGTAGTCACGTTTGCAGATTGGTGGAGAAAGGGGGCCGGGCCTCTGACTAGCTCTCAGAAATTCCGCTGTGTAGGACTTACAGGAGGCACCGCCTTCTTGGCTCCCAAGGTCCCTCAGGAGTAAAGTGGACTTTACCCCAAAACCAGTAGTATGCCAGGAGCCGCATTTGCAGAGTGGTGGAGAAAGGGGGCATGGCCTCCGAACACCTCTTAACAATCCCACTGTGTGGGACTTACTGGAGGTAACAGGCGGGGTAGTTGGCCCCAAGGATGTCCTTGGGGGCCAACTACCCCTTCTGTTACCTTCAGTAAGTCCCACATAGCAGGATTGCTGAGAAGTTGTCAGAGGCCACGCCCCCTTTCTCCATCACATTGCAAATGCTCCTCCCGGCGCACTACTAGTTGGAGGATGAAGTCCCCTTGGCTCGAGAGGGTCCTTAGGGGCCAAATAGCCCTCCTGTTACCTCCAGTAAAACACACAGAACTGCATTGCTGAGCGGTGGTCAGAGGCCACGCCCCCTTTCTCCACCACTCTGCCAATGAGGCTCCTGGTGTACTACTGCTTTGGGGATAAAGTCCACTTTAGTCCTGAGGCCCTCAGGAGGCAAGGCGACCTCATACCCCCACCACCAGTACACTGAGAGGCTCGTTTGCAGAGTGGTGGAGAAAGGGGGCCTTGCCTCCAACCACCTCTCAGCAATCCCACTGTATGGGGCATACTGGAGGTTACAGGAGGTCTTGTTGGCCCCTATGGACCCTCAGCAGCCAAGGGGACTTCATTTCTTAACCAGGAGCCCCCCAGGAGGCGCATTTGCAGAGTAGTGGAGAAAGGGGGCGGTACTTCTCACAAGTTGACGGCTTTTTCTTTCTTTCGCCATGGGAACCCCATTCCCGGGGCATGGAACCTTCATTGGGGACCGCGCGGAGGCTCAAGGCCCCCACGATCCCTGCTGGCTCCCTGCCTCCTGCAGGAGCCAGCATTTCTTTTGTACAGAGGGAGCTGCTAGCATACAGCTCATTCTGTCCAAAAGCAATTCTGTTCCACTTTGTGGAAGCAAGAGCATTTTTAATGCTCTTTCTTCCACAGAGTGGGCCAGAGTTCCCGCCCAGCCATAGCAAACTGCAATCTCCCAGGGGTTGGCACTCAGGGACATTGCTCGAGCCGGCCCTGGAGGGTGGCGGTCCCCAGGGCCATTAACCGCTTCTGGAGGGGGGCCCGCCTTCATTCATATTTGCCCCGGGGAGGTGGTTGTCCCGGGGCCGGGGGTCCGCAACTGACACACTTAATTCTATGTGTGTGTTACCCGGGGAGGTGGCAGTCCCCGGGGCTGCGTAGGGGCCATCTCCAGGCTTCAATATTTCTTTAAGCCCTGGAGAGTTGTGCGGTCCCCGGTGCGGCGGGGTCCATGAGCCCCCCATATTATGTAAATTAGCCCCAGAGAGGTGGCGGGCCCTGGGCAGGGGGGGTCGGCGAGGGCCCCCTTTATTGTTTAAATTAGCCCCAGGGAGGGGGGTCCCTGAGGCCCCCCACATAATTGGAAATAGCCCCAGGGCGGTGGCCATCCCAGGGCTTTGACTAGTCCAAGGAGGAAGCCCTTGTGCCCCCTCCTATATTTATTATATGCCCCTGGGACCTGCCCACCACGAGGGTATTTAAAAGCAAGTGTGAATATCGCGAATTAGCTGCAGTCTTTTTTTTTTAGATGCTTTTCTGCCGTGGCGGTGTCTCAGGGGAAACCCAAGACCATGGCTTGAGGATCAGGGTATTCCTACCCTGCCCCCTTTCTTTATTTTTACTTTCATTTTGGACTCAGTGAAGCAAAGTTATATATATATATATATATATATATATATATATATATATATATATATATATATATATATATATATATATATATATATATATATATATATATATTACGCACCAACTGCTGCCAAGAACGCTGTTCGCCTGCCCTTAGGCGCCGGTGACAGCCGTGGTTGCAGACAACCATGAAACATCCAAGGTTCAATCCGTAGGTTAGGAAAGAGGCGGCACACCAAATTCGGTACGGGTAATTTAATCGCCAACAACGCGTTTCAGCCGCAAGACGGCATTTGCCAAGTTGTTACAACCTTCCTTAGTCACCATTTTGTATTCATGACGACATGATGGACATAGAAGAAACAATGTGGCTAGCAAACCCCAAGATTTCCAAAATTTCATAAACACATACCTGCGAATTTATAATTTATTCTGTGCTAAAATATATATGTAATTCATATTCCAATGTAACAAAACACACAATTATACATGCTGTTTTGCTGAAAAATGCCATTTCCAATTCGATTAATTGAAATGAAAGAAATATCTGGCGTGTAATGGCAATGCCAAAATGGCACACAATTCCTATCGATTTTGTTATTCTCAAAAATGAAACACATTTGTTTACAGAATTATAGTATGTTAGATTAGATACGTATTTCATGTTCAATACACAGAGACACGTAATTGTACATAACATAGTATGGGGAACGCTATCTACCTGACCCTGGGAGACCTCTGAGTCTATGCCCAGAACCTTAACTCTGCCAGTCGAGTACTTACCTTTAAACCGATAACTCAATTTTCTCCATAGGGTAACACTGACTGGCTTTTCCTGAAATTTCTTCTAAGTGTGGACTTTTCAAAACTTAAAATATTCATCAAAAATCAGCCGAGAAACGAAAACGAAAATACTCACCTGCTCTTAGGTGAGCTCCCAGTGCTGGATCTTGGTGCCCAGCACTGACTCTGAAAAATACTTACAACTCTACTTACCAGTAACCCAATTTTCACCCATAGGAAATCATTGACTGTTTTTCTGTGAAATTTCTGAAAACTTTAAATATTCTTTAAAAATCGTCATAATATCTGAAAACGTAATTACTTACCTGTTTTGGATAAAGGCCCCAGTACTGAGTCTAGGCACCCAGCACTGGATTACAAAAGTAACGAGAACATACTATACCTGCAACTTGAATTTTCTGCCATAGGGAATCATTGACTGTTTTCTATGAAATATTTTCTGTCAACTTTTAAAATAGCAAAATATTGTCTAGAAATCATCACAGTAATTAAGTCGACTCTTATCACTTGATTCCAAGTATTGACCCAGGACTGAATCTAGGATCCAGTCCTGGAATTTCAAAAGTAATCCTAAAAGTAATCTGTGGCAAATAACTTGAAACTTCCATTGAACTCAATGCATTATTGTGTTTAGAATTGTGTTGCCTATTGCCACCACTTGTAACTTTCTACAAAAGTCAATTGCATATTGCAAAAGTATTTATATAAAGCATCTCATTCTGAGAAAGTATATTTTAATACCTATTGTTGGTTCTAAAATAAAACAAGCATATATTTTTTATATATAAACCATTGGCTTAGAGTTCAGTTATTGAGTGTGTGAGACCATTTGCTGGCTGAGTATGTGAAACAAATGCTTTACACTGTCCTCTGATACTGCCTTACTGCTCGACCAAGCTACCACTTTAGAGAGTAAGGTTATATCTAACTTTAGCCTCTGCCAAACCTCTGGGGACTGTGGACTCTGTACACCCTGTACCTATTTGGGAACAGTATATACAGAGGCCCTTTCTCACAGTCCCTTAGTAGGTTCCGCGTTGTTCTAGGAGCCATCTTTTACTTCTGGCCCCCACACTGGATGGCTTAAGGAAATTTCCTGCCTCAGCCTCTCTCGCAGACGGGGTTCTCCCACCCACGGCAGGACAGTTCTGTAAAAATGTAATTATACAACAATCGCCCGAAAGCTTGGCGGGGAACACAGTGGGAGGCCGTCCAACGGGACTTTCTCTATCAAAAACTCCTTTGCATTGCGGACTGGTGCACTCGCCTGACGTGTTTTGATGTAACAACATCTTCATCTAAGGCTTGACGGTAAAACAAACTCCCTTTATTTGCATTGCTGATTAGTTCAGTGCCTCCTGTGGGCGTGGTTAGTACCATTGCATTTTGGGAACTGTAGTTTTCCCCGAACTGCTTAATGTTCACCTTTGTGGGTTTCTGCCGTCATTAATTAAAATACTTTTTGGTCCCTTAGTAGGTTCCGCAATGTTCTAGGAGCCATCTTTTACTTCTGGCCCCCCACGCTGGATGGCTTAAGGAAATTTCCTGCCTCAGCCCCTCTCACAGAGGTGGTTCTCCCACCCACGGCAGGGCAGCCGTGTGGAAATTCAATTATAGAACACTTGCCCTAAATCTTGGGGGGGGATACAGTGGGGGGCCATCCGACAAGACTTTCTCTTTCAAAAACTCCTTTGCATTGCGGACTGGTGCACTCGCCTGACGCGTTTCAATGTTACATCATCTTCATCTAAGGCTTGACGGTAAAACAAACTCCCTTTATTTGCATTGCTGAATAGTTCAGTGCCTCCTGTGGGCGTGGTTAGTACCATTGCATTTTGGGAACTGTAGTGTCCCCGGAGTTGCTTATTGTTCACCTTTGTAGGGTTTCAGCCGTCATTAATTAAAATACTTCTTGGTCCCTTAGTAGGTTCCGCGATGTTCTAGGAGCCATCTTTTACTTCTGGTCCCCCTCTCTGGATGGCTTAAGGAAATTTCCTGCCTCAGCCTCTCTCATAAAGGTGGTTCTCCCACCCACGGCAGGGCAGCCGTGTGGAAATTCAGTCGTACAACACTCGCCCGAAAGCTTGGCGGGGAAAACAGTGGGGGGCCGTCTGACAGGACTTTCTCTTTCAAAAACTCCTTTGCATTGCTGACTGGTGCACTCGCCTGACGCGTTTCGATGTAGCAACATCTTCATCTAAGTATTGACGGTAAAACAAACTCCCTTTATTTGCATTGCTGATTAGTTCAGTGCCTCCTGTGGGCGTGGTTAGTACCATTGCATTTTGGGAACTGTAGTTTTCCCCGAGCTGCTTAATGTTCACCTTTGTGGGTTTCTGCCGTCATTAATTAAAATACTTTTTGGTCCCTTAATAGGTTCCACGATGTTCTAGGAGCCATCTTTTACTTCTGGCCCCCACGCTGGATGGCTTAACCCCTTCCATGCTTATGACAAGCCCAGCTCGTCATGAGTCACAGTGGAGCTGTGCTCATGACGAGGTGGGCTCGTCATAACGGCCGTGGTCTGCCCACGCGCGATTTATTCCTTGCCTGTGTGGGCAAATTATTCAGTGGGCACGAATTTTGGGCCACTTGGTACTAATTGTTATATGCCTTGAAAAGAATTTCATTTCAATGAATTATGGGGTTCTAAAGATAGCGTTCCCCATACAATGTTATATGCAATTACGTGTCTCTGTGTATTGAACATGAAATACGTATCTAATCTAACATACTATAATTTTGTAAACAAATGTGTTTTTATTTTTGAGAATAACAAAATCTATAGGAATTGTGTGCCATTTTAGCATTGCCATTACATGCCAGATATTTCTTTCATTTCTATGAATCGAATTGGTAATGGCTTTTTCCGCAAAACAGCATGTATAATTATGTGTTTTGTTACATTGGAATATGAATTACATATTTATTTTAGCACAGAATGAATTATAAATTCGCAAGTATGCATTTATGAAATTTTGGAAATTTTGGGGATTGCTAGCCGCATTGTTTCTTCTATGTCCATCATGTCATCATGAATACAAAATGGTGACTAAGGAAGGTTGTAACAACTTGACAAAGGCGGTCTTGCGGCTGAAACGCGTTATTGTTGGCGATTAAATTACCCGTACCGAATTTGGTGTGCCGCCTCTTTCCTAACCTACGGATTGAACCTTGGCTATATAAATATAAATATATATATATATATATTATGTACTGGCGGTCGCCAGTAGATAGTTATAGTTAGGACCTATTTTCCATAGGAAATCCGCAACATTCTATTCCCAATAAGTCTGGCGCCGGTTGACGAATCCTCGCGAAATTTTCCAAACTTTTGGCCAGCTCCGCTCCTACCCTGAAAGTTTTGTGGTGATTCTTTAAGCAGGGGCCGAGAAAAAAAGGGGGTCCCAAAACGCGTTTTCCCCATGCAATTTCCCATAGGATCTGTTGTCGCAGCTACAGCCCGAACCGCTGAACAGAATGACACCAAATTTGGTAAAGAGGTAGTCCTCAGTTCAGACTCGTGCCTTTTGTATAAATGGTGTGAATCCGTTCAGTAGTTCCTGAGAAAATTACAGTTAAAAGTACATAAATATCTATGGCCGGGGAGGATCCGCGGACCCTACCCGCACCGTAAGCCCACCGTCCCCGAACCAAGTGCGCACCCTCCCGATCGCGCGCTGAATGCTAATTGGCTGTCGAGTGTCTCTCTACATTCGAAACCAGGAACTGTTGGCGGCCATTTTCTGCCTCGGTAGAAGCGAGGCTGAAGAAGCAAGGGGAATAAGTGTGTTAAACATATAAAGGGGGCAGAGTGGAAATACTCTGACCCTCTTGAGGTGCTTAGGGGGTTCCAGAAGGACCCCCTGGGGCCCCCTTTTTAAAAAAAAAAAACGGCGAAATGCGCACATGGTGCGCGCATCCTATCGCGTTGGGTGCGCGTATCCACGGATTTTTTTTAAAAAAAGACAAGAAATCATTGGTTGTATGACTACTTTGTACACTGAAAGGTAGGGTGTATATTTCTGTTTTTTAAAGGTATGATTCTTATTGGTTAACAAAAACAGATTGTAAGGAACATTATATATGATTAGCTGATTTGTTGAAAAGTGAAGCACACTTCCTCTCTTTTGTAGGAACATTGTGTGCTGAACTTCTGACCTGTGTGCTTAGTGCAGTGTTCCATGACCTGTTTCTATGGTAACAGGCAGAAGGCAGATTGGGGGAAGGGTTGAAATGTATTTCAGTTGGAAAGGGTTGAAATGTTTAACCAATAGAAATGTGTGTTTGCTTTTGAGTTTATGTGTGAAGGATTGTGATTTGATGTTTACATGTACATGTATATGTGTGGAAAATGAAAGGGAAACTTTTCCATTCTTTGTTTTTGCTGAGGTGCACAGTGCAGAGATTCTGTAAAAGAAAATATGGTGAGTGACTGATATACTTCTTAATCTACAAAAGAACTTGAAAGATGAGTTATTTAATTGTGAGGGGATGTATGTAGACTATTTTGATTTTAATCAGACTAATGTATTTCTCCTGCTAAAGTGTAGGGAGTACGTTTTTTCTCTACAATCTTATTGACAGTGTGTGTGCATGTAGAAACCATTCTGTGATAAGCATTTGTGTTTGCAGACAGATAACTGTGCTGTTTTTATATTTTGGTAGAATTAGAAACCAGTCATTGTTTATGAATTTGTGAAATGAGTTATGTTACGTTTCTATATTAAAATGTAGTACTCCTTCTAGATGAAGAAATGTGTTTTGGTACAGTGCAAGGGATAGTGTTGTTTGTCTAGAATCACACAGTGAGTATGTGTGCATTTGGGAACCACTGTGAGAGAAGCATTTGGTAACATCGTGTATTTGCTGACAGATAACTGTTTTAACCTGTCATGTTGTGAAGTTGTAGTAGCATTAGAAGACAGTTATGGCTTATGATTTGATTAAATGAGTCAGGCTTTGACAGAAAAGTGCAGTCCTGAAATATGTAGATTGTGTGCAGTTCCCTTACCACTTGCACTGTAGTGAATGAGTTTTGGTAAACTCCTAGGGATAGTGGTGCTTGTCTAGAATCACAGTGTGAGTTAGTGTGTATTTGGGATCACTGTGAGAGAGGCATTTGGTGACATCATGTATTTTCTGACAGATAACTTTTTTAAAACCTGTCATGTTGTGAAGTTTTAGTAGCATTAGAATCCTGTCTTTGCTTATGCGTTGATTAAATGAGTAATGCTTTGACACTGATGTGCTGTACTTAAATATGTAGATTGTGTGCAGTACCATTAACTCTTCTAGACTAGTGAATGAGTTTTGGTAAACTCCTAGGATAGTGTTGATTGTCTAAAATCACACTGTGAGTCTGTGTGCATTTGGGTAAGGATTGTGAGAGAAGCATTTGGTAATATCGTGTATTTGCTTACAGATAACTGTTTTAAAACCGGTCATGTTGTCAAGTTTTAGTAGCATTAGAAGCCAGTCTTTGTTTATGCTTTGATTAAATGAGTCAGGCTTTGACACAAAAGTGCAGTCCTGAAATAAGAGGATTGTGTGCAGTTCCTTTTTGGTAAACTCCTAGGTATAGTGGTTGTTGTCTAGAATCACACTGTGAGTCTGTGTGCATTTGGGAACCACTGTGAGAGAAGCATTTGGTAACATCGTGTATTTTTTAGCAGATAACTCTTTTAAAACCTGTCATGTTGTCAAGTTTTAGTAGCATTAGAAGCTAGTCTTTGCTTATGCATTGATATAATGAGTCAGGGTTTGCCACTAAGGTGCAGTACCATGTACTATTCTCTTCACTGTGGCAGAACTGAAAATGTAAACGTTTTACCTAAGCACTGTCCTAGAAGTAGTCTGATTATTTAGTCAGTTTCTCAGTATCCATACACTTCAAGGAAACACCCTGTCACTCCCTTTGCAGTCTTCTAGTGACCCATTCAGCATCATGTACTAATCCATTCACTGTGCGAAAACTCAAACACTTATAAATTCACCAAGATACTATCTTTGCAGTACTCTAATCATTCAGTCAGTGCCTAAGTAGTCATGCACTGAGCCAGGCCTTAGCACATGGACTGCTTCAAACCCCTATCCACTATGCATGCAGTCTTCTAACCACCTAGACACTTGTCTTTCACACTTTCAATTTCCTACTCAGTATCCATACAGCCCTGCAAACATCCTGTCACTCCCTTTGCAGTCCTCTAGTGACCCATTCAACACCATGTACTAATCCATTCACTGTGCCAAAACCCAAACACTTATAAATTCACCAAGACACTCTCTTTCCAGTACTCTAATGATTCAGTCACTGCCTAAGTATTCATGCACTGAGCCAGGCCTTAGCACATGGACTTCTTCTTCAAACCCCTATCCACTATGCATGCAGTCCTCTAACCACCTACACACTTGTCTTTCACACCTTCAATTTCCTAGTCAGTATCCATACAGTCCAGCAAACATCTTGTCACTGCCTTTGCACTCCTCTAGTGACCCATTCAGTACCAAGTACTAATCAATTCCCTGTGCGAAAAGCCTAGCACTTATAAATTCACCTAGGCACTCTCCTTGCTGTACTCTAATCATTCAGTCAGTACCCAAGTAGTCATGCAGTGAGCCAGGCCTTAGCACATGGACTGCTTTAAATGCCTATGCAGTATGGATGCAGTCCTCTAATCACCTACACAGTTGTGTTTCACACCTTCAATTCCCTAGTTAGTATTCATACTCTTCTAGCAAACACCCTGTCACTCACCCAGTGTGTCTCCTTATAGTACTGTAATCATTTAGTCAGTTAGCATGTAGAGTTTTAGTGAGGTAGGCTTTAGGGCATGAACTGCTTCAAAGTAGTATGCACTATGCATGTAGTGTTTTAACCATCGTCACACTTGTTGTTCAGGGATATAGTTTCTTTGTCAGTATTTATATAAAATGTGTTTGTACAGTAATGGAATAGTATAATTTTGAAAGTTATTAATATACATTTAATTGTGATTCTTTTTTACAGATACAGAATAGGAGTGTTTCTCATCTGTTTGCACTCTTCTCGTGCAAGATTGTTCGGATGAAGGGCCCTTAGGTGTTTCATCATACTTGCCATGCCGTACGAGTAATTCTTGTTAGGATCCCCTCATGACAGAACTCTTTTGCAAATCTTGCACGTGACCAAGGTGGCATTGGTGTTTGTTTGCTCCTTGGGAAAAGTAAAACATTTCCTCACCACTGAAGAAAAACGCTGTGGGCGTGGTGCCTTCTGCAAAAAAATTTCCTCGGATTCGGTAAATATTATAAAGCGGCAACATTTACAGTTTTTGTAAGTTAAACTTATAACATTTTGTTAGCTGTATGCATTTTATATATCTGTGATTTGTTTCTTGTGGTATTTTGTTGAGAATAGCATGTTTTTTTTTTTTTAAATCTTTCTGATTTTCCAGGTCTGTCGTCGACATCCATGGTCCCCACAGGAGTGTTCCGCCTTGTTGTTTTGTATTATTTTTGATACATTTTGTTTATTAGTTTATCGTTCATATATATGTTAATAAAAAAATAAAGTTTGAAAATAGTTTATCGTTTACATATTTATGATTATAAAAAATAAAGTTTGAAAAAATAATTATTAACGTTTTTGGTTGTTCTCTTAACTGCTGTGTGACTCTTTCTTGTTCTTATTACTGTTATTTGATGGAGTCCACCATGGTGTTAAATTTTGGGGCACTTATCGCTGGAATACTGGTGATATCTGCAGTTTGCACCAACTTCTGAATAGTGTGTTAGATTTATCTCAACTTTACTTCCGTTAAAGTGCTGATAATGAAATGGAGACTAGCCGTTCCCGTGCAAAAAGACACGAGATGCACCTTTCCGATTTATTCTAAATACTAAAATCCTGTATTGAATTGCACTGAGGTATTGGCTGCACTTACAGTGTACACACAAAATCTATTAAGAAATCTCATTGTATTTATATTGATTGGGAATAGTGCATCTGGCGCTGGATCTTGACGAGATACACTGCTCAGTTCGTATATTGTTCTGCACACGAAAAAAATCACATCACAACTTTCACACCAATTGCAATGCGAAACAAATTCCGGCGATAAGACATGTTAGCACCAGGGATTTTACACCTGCTTTCTGCTGGTGTTAAGCAGGACAACTACCTGCACCATGAAAGGGAACACAGCCAAGAGCCACACCAGAATACCCACAGGTGCCATAGAGTCAATGAGCATGATACAGGGATACCCATGAGGGCCAGAAGACTCATCTCAACAACTCCAGGACCGGCAAGGCCCCCCAAACCCACATCTTAGCAAGTGTGTCCCTGTGGTCATTGTCTTAGCATGATAGGCACGAGCCCAGCAACATCACAGTGTGCTGTCACCTCAGCGTTGGCAGTGAGCCTGGACGTGTAGCTACGCACGCATCCTCCTGCATGCACAACTGGCATGTGCTGGTCTGGGGTTCACATGTCAGTGCAGGGGTGTGCCTATCCGGCAAGGGGAACAGGGTGTTTCGGACATGTCCGTGTACAGGAAGTGCGGTAAGTGTGTCTCTGTGTTCTGGTGTGGCCTGCTACAAGAGCCGCAGCAGTCGATGTTGTAAAGTGGCATGCACCACCTCCAAACGGCACTGTGATGGTGTAGTTGGAAGGTAGCAAGACATGCCAAATAGGCATTACAATGGTGTGCTGTACGAGTGCACGAGATACAACAGCGCACCGTACAAAAGTGTGGGGGCTCGTGGGAGGGAGGAGCAGCCGTTTGGCAACATAACACACAGTGAACTCGACCATGTGCCACATGCTGGGCATCTCATCCATGATGACCACGGTCGCAGACATCCCTCAACACCAACGACTGGCCTTTGTACACATCCTGTATGAATGCAGCGTGGTTTTCACTGATATGCTCGTTCAGTGATGTGATGTTGGCGGGTTGTGTGACTTGTGCTCCTTGTTGGTGTGTTTCATTTTGGCCATTGTTAGTCTTTATGTGTGTTGTACTTAATTTTGCATGTGTGCCATTCTGCCCATCTCCCCCCTCCCCCCACTCCCTGCTTCTTCCTCTTCCTGGTGCTGTTGTGTCTATAATTTTATTGCTCCACACATGTAAAGAATAAATTAGAATAGTTCCTTGATTCTTTTAGGTTTCAAAACTTCTCTATTGGTTTCTTTTTAATTTTCCATATGAACCGTTTTTTTAATATTCAACAACACATAGAAGTCAGAAGTGCAACGTATTCTATCAACACACTTTCTAGAACATTCTACAACACGTGCAGGTTAAAAGTTAATCCATTTTTTAAAACTTAACGATTTTTTTTGCAACATTTTCTTGAACATTTAACGACAGCTGCAGGTTAAAAGTTCACGATTGTTTTAAGTTCGAACAGTGCCTTCCAAATGCAAGTAGCAGGTGTGGTTGAGCTGAGCAAATTTTATCCTATGATATGTACTCCACATTGAAACTGCTTTTTCTTAACCAATCACAAAGATGCTTTTCCACAAAACTAATGTGCACCCTACTTTTAAAAAAGAATGCTTTTCATGATATCTTTAGAGATAAGTTATAGATAGGAATTAGCATTTAAAAAACCTTTGAAATTCACTGAAAAAACCATAGGTTTCATGCACGTTATAGTTAGGAATTGGCATTTAAAAAACCTTTGAAATTCACTGAAAAAACCATAGGTTTGAGGCACGTTATAGTTAGGAATTAGCATTCAAAAAACCTTAGAAATTCACTGAAAAAACCATAGGTTTCAGGGGCGTTATAGTTAGCTGGACATTTCCCTCGTACAAAACCCTAGAAATTCCCCTAACTATAACTCTCGCCCCCGCAATGCACTGCTGATGACGTCACATATTACATCACTCATGACGTGGTCAGTGACATCACTGATGACATCACTGATGACATCTCAAATGACATCACTGATGACATCACTGATGACGTAATCCATGTGACAAATTAGTGCACCTTCTCACACCTATAACCTTTGATACACCAACTCAAAATTTCAGACGGCCATTTTGACAACCATAGATACTCCAATACCAATAACTACACACCCACTCATTGACTTTTAGGTCTACATACATGTCCACTCACTCACCTGTACAGTCACTCATACTTACAGTCACTCTGTGCATTTATACACCTATATAGACACTCACAAACCGCCAATCATCCATTGAGGTACTGACACATCTAGTCAGTCATGCAAATAATTAATCACAGTCCAATTTACTCACCTATACAGATAAACACACTCAAGTTCACCTACTCAGAAAAATACTAACAAATTCTGTGTCTTCCTGCAGAAAAACAAACAGCACATGACACAGATATCCTTGCACTATGGCGCATACAGCCACTCCCAAAATCACACACTCTCACATATAGATAGTTATATACTCTTACACACATATACACTGCGTTTCACATATGTAGTTACTGACACATGTACAACTGAGATATACATTCTATCACTAACACACCCTTACATACAGTCACCCAACCATACAGTCCATCACAGATGCACTCTTAAAACCATGCACCCACTGAATCACCCACTCACACATCTAGTCACAGAGTCACACACACCCTACCCACACAAACACTCAGGAACCCATACAGATACTCAGACAACAAATCAATAACCGATATAGACACTCATATAGCTATTCACAAAGCCATGCAGCCACTTATACACCAACACACAGACACATACAGACATTCACACAGTTTAGTCACTAGTCTGCAGTAAGATACATTTAATGACTCACTTACAGGGGCGTTGGGTGAGATTTTAAAGTGGTGGGGCGCAAACGAATTAGCATACAGCACCGTAGCGAGCGAGCGCAGCGAGCGAGCCCGAACCCCAAAAGGGGGGTTTGGGGGGATTCCCCCCCCCAAGAAAATTTTGAAAAAAAAGAAGAAAAATCGTGCATTTTCAAGCAAATTTGAGAAAGCAGCAAGGTTAATAAAGCAATTGTGAAAGTGCAGTTATTACATTAATAGATGGCATAACATAGGTAGCTGCTTATTCAGTATTACCACAGAGCTTCATACATTCTGTCCTATTATGCTCAGGTGCTGAATTCAGACTATAAGACTCATGGAAATCTCAGCTCTAAGAGTAGAAGAAGTTGCACAGCAGTGTAATGGTTGCCAGGCTCGTTCCGCAGACACTGCTTGAGGGCCTTGAGAGGGACCACATACATAGCTCTAACTACGATGTAAAAAAATATATAGCATCAGTTTCCTTACCTTTAACACTGGTGTTTGCTGGGTTGCAGCCGGGGTCGGGTGAGAGCAGCAAAGGAGGTTGGGGTCCTCTTGTTGTTTGCTGGAAAATTGCCCCAAAATGCGGTAATGTTTCAGGTTGTCAGGTGCTGAAAATGAAAAGATAACGATTTATTTTTGAAACAGTAGGGTAATGAAACAAAGACTGTGGGGAAAAAACATAACGCTCCAATTTTTTCCTTGCAGTTTGCATCCAGCTCTTAGATGACAGTTAATAGCTTTCTGAGAATCCGTTGTATGTTAGGATTTTAACTTAGAAACTGCAAGTACCAAAAGGATCTCTCTGACAAAAGCAGTGCCTCACTGACCTATTTACATCATATGCATTTTGTGCTCTGCATCAGGTATATATGTTCTTTGCAGCAGGCACATTAAGCTTCTGCGCTGCCGCCTGCTGCTAGTTCACTACTGGGACGGTGGGACCACAAACATAGTCTGGCAGACTGCCAACGCTCCTACATATATAGGCCAACAACTGATGTTTCTATTTGTTTTATATAGCAAAGTAGACCCGAGACATCGGATCGGGCATGTATTTTATGTATGTGTTGTAAAAACTTGCAAGTGGTTGTAAACACGCACTTTTCTACTTTTTGTCGTTGCTTACGAGAACCAAGGCTGGCAGTAACTGCACCTCGTTTACTGCCAGACTTGCTTGTCGTAAGCAAGGACTACAAGTACAAAGTGCTTATTTACTCACCGCTTTCAGGTTTTCAAAACACATAAAACACATAAAAAGGCATTGTCAATAGCTCAAACTCTTGCAAATGCGAGACCTATTGCTTTGCATTTGCTTGTTTTTATAGCGGCCTAATCCTCAGCAAAGATAAATAGGCTGCCCTGAATCACCTCTGTGGGAAGGGAAGAAAGACTTTTACACTCCTGTTCCCCGAATATGCATTCCTTTGCCTCTAGTCACATTCACTTCACGTCCATTGTTTCTGTAAATTCGGATTCCTACTCTGAGTGCCAGAAAACAGGCATTTAAGAGGGCAAAAAAGATTTGGTGGATTGATTGAGCTTCACATAAAATGCTAACCACTTAAAACTCCCACCGCCTGGAGTTCTTCTTTCAGCTTTTTATAATGTATTCATTGCTCTAAGAATCTGAGCCACAGTTCCTAGTTTGTGCTGTGGTTGTAGGCACCGGGCCCAACGCACATTTCCTGGACTTATTTTTCATCAGACTTTGATCCAGAGCAAGAGAGAGAAAGCCGGAAACGGGAGGAAGAGAAACGTGGGAAGGCAGTGACAAAGGGAGAACAAGGTTGGCAGATTGGGCGAAGAAAGAGGCACGATGAGGAATGGAGATTAGGCGCTTGACATTTGATGACCCAGGCCCTCTGCAGAGCTGGAGGGGGCTCCTAAGAAATACTTTGGGTGCCAAGACATAATAACTTTTTTTTTAACTTTTTCTTATTTTTTTTACAAATTAAGAAATGAAGCGCAGCTTTTGCTGGACGCGGGCTGCAACTGCAGTATCCATCCGGTCTTCTTGTGCACGGCCTCACCCCACCTTTCAGTTCGTGCCTTCCAGTGCTTGCCAAGGATGGAGAGATGCGACAAGGCGTGCAGGCAGGTGGGGACAGCACGCACCACCGCCCAGAAGCCGGAGCTCTGGAAACAAAAGCTATCCTCTTGCATGGCTGCGTTTAGCATCAGAGATGAGGGCACGGCGCATCTCTTCTAAACGAGAATCTACACACCAGATATCCACATTAAAATCTATTATGGCTCCTCCGAAGACACTAACAGATGCTGCACACTGACGTCTGTCAGCCTCGTCCAAGATCAAATGGCGCGTCAGTGCTGAAGAGGTATGGTTATTTTTGTGTCCAGCAAGCCACGGGGTTCTTACTTTAAGGGAGGGGAGGGGTGCAATTGTCACCTAGTATTCTTCCTTCCCTAAGAGTTACCTATGACTGCTCCTTCGTCAATGGTGACCGGATGGGAAGCATGGGTAGCAAGATTCGAAAACTATCTCTCTGCAGCCAGAGACTGACCCCACTATCAGACAAGCCCTTACGCTACGGGGGGTGTGGGTGGGGTGGGGCCTATTGGATGGGGTGGGGGCGGACACCATTTTTCTCACACTGCCCAACACCAGACTAGACAATGATTGCAAAGCTGCTCTGCCAGCTGGGACTGCCAATCCATTACCCAGGTTAACACCAGCTATGAACAGTTGACTATGCGACAAGCCAAGCAGAACCCTAAAGACCTAGCCTGCATACTTGAGCACAGACGGTGTCCCTTGGCCCAAGGGACACCGTCTGTGCTCAAGTATGCAGGGTAGAGAACACGTTGAGGTTTGACGAAGAACTCAAGGCTCAGATCATTCAAGGCAGCCATTCACCACAAGAACTAGGGAAATACTGCAACAGACAATATGACTCTGGCAGCCATACTCACACCAGGGCTAGATCTCATGAACTTCAGAGGATCGACAGCCCTCAGGAAGGCACCCCTAGGTGCCAAGCATTAAGGCTATATTTTGTTTACTTCTTTGTCATAGGGGCTTTTCGAGTTTCCAGCTGCACAGTCTACTTTCTAACGCTTACCTGCATAATGCCTTTATAAATGTAGAATAACAAAGGTGACATTGACACATACATGCCAACATTTCAGAAGAGCAAAGTGGGAGATTTAAAAAGTAAAAAAAAAAAAATCGGGAGAATGGGGCCTTCAATCGGATTTCTGTCATGTATGGACTTTGGAAGTGTGCTGCTGCAGGATCGGACATTTAAAAGCAATTTCACGTGTTTTTTTTAATCACCTTTCAGAAGCATGGAGCGCAATGGCAGGCAGAGAAAGAGGGGGATGCAAGAGTTGTGCACTGGCCTGGCAGGTTGCGGTCAGTGCATACACCCCCCCTCCCTCCCCCGTCAGCCCGGGCTGAAACAGCTTCCGGGCACACACACAGGTGTTTAAAAGACCATTCGCTTGTTAATGGGGCTTTGTTGGTTTTTCACCCCTTCTAGAGCCCCTGCATCGCCATTCTGGCTATTGCTGGAAGAATTAGCACTTTACACATTACCAAGCCTGATTCTGAATCGGGAGTGTTGGCATGTATGCATTGACATCGAGTATCAACTGTATTCTGAAATGTTTTGCATCCAAGTTTCAATTCGAGTATCTTTATGGGACCTTATTTATTAATCCATGAAAACTGCTAACTAATGAGCTTTGAACAGCTCGTCAGTACTGGTTTTAAATATTTCACTTCCGGGTAAACCACTCTCGGTGCGGATGTCTCTTGACTCCGCGCTACCGATCGCATTCGAATTATAGAAACAAAAGGACAGCAAGGAAATGTGTTTGTAAACTGCAATTATACTTCCCCAGGTCCGTAGGGAGGATCACCAAGTCATCCGCGTGCATGACTACATTGCAATAAATGACCATGATTGACCCCGCCGCATTATGAGGCCAGAGGTGAAAGGCCAAGCTGAATGAAGTCCGTCACAGAGCTGCAAAAAATAAGTAACATACGGAGAAAAGCGCCAAACAAGGAAATGGAATCATCTGAGCTCATCATCATCATCTAGGCCAACACAGCTGATTAAATCTCAAAATCAGCTTGCACAAATGTTCCACGCTTGAATCAAATAGATGTATTGCATATTTCAGAAATATACATTTCGATCCTGGTTCAAGCCCTGGTACCGAGCATTCAGCGGCACTGCTTCCTCACCCACCTGACTTCTCATGTGACCAAAACCAGGAACCACAGTCCGATTCCAACCTACCCATACCTAATGAGCTGTTATGGTGGGGATGTTAGCTGTTAACAAAAAAAAACCAGACACCGCCCCCCTCCCCCCTCTACCCTCAGTAACTGGGAGACTCGACCGGCAAAGAACTCAGAAACACAGCACTGCCCTGAAACGAGAAGGGGCCACACGACATTTATCGTTTAAAAGACACTACAAAAATACCCACACATTTCAGACAGTCAGTCCTGGTCAACTTCCACAAACAGTAACGCATTTTTATTGTGTCATAAGAGCATCGTCTGATACTGTTTAAAGCGCCACGAAGCGCAGCGTACACCAAAACATGCAGAAACGCACCTCGTCTTCGCGCGCCCCTTTCTCGCCCCGCAGGTAGAAGCAGGACCGGAGACAGCTCTGTTTAGGACCCCCAGCAACGCCCCTCGCTGGCTCCTACCCCAGGTAACCCTGGGACTGCCCTCTGCGAACCACGGGATTCTGGGATCTGTAGTCGAAGGAACTGTCATTGTGAACCAGAAATACAAGCCCCAAAATGCATTTTTTTGTTGATGAAACCAGCAGCGCTGGGGACGGTGCACTGGAGAGGCGGAGTCTAGGCCGCGTGGTCGGACTTTATAACTATAGTATTTATTACTCTGCCGTTCAGCATACGTGTGTGCGGTGTGAAATAAACCTGTAGTGAGAATGTCTTCTTTAAGTTAGCCCTGACCCTATGGTAATTGGCATTAAGGTGTAGGAAACTCCGGCTGCTTCTACCTACCTGTGGGCTCCTGGCCCTGGCTGGGAATGGTTATTTTCAGATGGGAACCATCTATCTACACCTTAAGCTGCCAATTAACTACTGAACATTCAGCAACAGGTACTTTTCATCCGTTTATCAATCTCACCATATATTCACACGACCACCAGGCTCAGGCAACGCGAGTGAAGTGAACCGTCCGACGCACGCTTACGACACTGCTGCAGCGCCGCGCGCCGCAAAATGGCCAATCACTGCATGACTACATTAAGTCAGAGACAGTGATTGGCCATTGTGCAGGGCGGCTGAGCCACCCACGCTCGGCATCCAA
The DNA here is from genome assembly GCF_964204655.1 of Triturus cristatus. Taxonomy (NCBI): domain Eukaryota; kingdom Metazoa; phylum Chordata; class Amphibia; order Caudata; family Salamandridae; genus Triturus; species Triturus cristatus. The sequence goes on along the minus strand of NC_140593.1, from coordinate 1,073,232,605 downwards.
TATGGATTGCCCCTGCTGTGCTGCGCAGTGACCGGCCAATCCTGGCGCTGCATGCAGCGCCAGGATTGGCTTGGAGGGCACAGTGACTGTTCGCCCTGTCACCCTTTTGCTGCCAGCGCTGCCGCCAGCAGGTCCTGCACCCCCCCCCCCCGTACTAGCTAATGGGGCCGGCCTGGGTGCGCATGCTCGGGCAAGTTGCTGCCCGAAGCATACATGCGGGGAAAAAAAGGTTTTTTCAAAGACCTAGACCTGTCAATCATCACCAGCCAGCCCGCCCCCCCCTGCACACTCCCGATAAAGTCGGGTGCTGCCCGGCGCCGCCGGAATAATTTGCGCTAAGTAAGTAAATGATGGTAAAACATTTATTTTAATTAGTTAACCGTAGGGCAGCCGCGGGTCCAAGCAGCAGGGCTGGTGGGGCTACGCCCCTACGCCCCTATGGACGCACCGCGGCTGCTCACTTATAGAGTCAGTTACGCACCTAGAAAATCATCCATTCACACACTTGTACACCCACTTATTCTTCAACAGGCCTTTCCCTATATATATTAAACATATTAAAACTGTTCAGAAACACATACTCAATGGATGATGTCATCAGTGATGTCATCATTGATGTCATTTGAGATGTCATCAGTGATGTCACTGACCATGTCATGAGTGATGTAATATGTGACGTCATCAGCAGTGCATTGCGGGGGCGCGAGTTATAGTTAGCTGAACTAACTATAACAGGGGAATTTCTAGGGTTTTGTACAAGGGAAATGTCCAGCTAACTATAACGCCCCTGAAACCTATGGTTTTTTCAGTGAATATATATATATATATAAATATATATCTGTATGTATATCTATATCTAAATATAGATGACCTTTCACTCTGATCGTGCTAGAGCTGGGGCTTTGTCCACGAGGCAGCTATGAAATCTGATAACAGTGGTGAGGGTTTGATAATTTGGAGGAAGCTTGGCGCTCGAGCGTGTACGTGGTTAGTCAAGTGAACAAAAATGTACGGTGCCACTAGGTCAGGGGTGACAAACCCAATGAAATTACCCCTGCAATGCGTAGGTCAAGACCTACAACAAAAACTGAAAATGAGATCCTGTGCACACGTATGGGTAATTGGCTGGTCCTGTATGTATTTAGTAAATGCCAGAAGGAGTCGGACAGATTCTTTGTAATGGATAAACACCGGCCGACATCAGGTGTGTTGCGTGCAAAAATTCCTTTAATGAAAAGTTTCAGTGCAATATACAAAAGAAAATTGATCAGCCGACACGTGTTTCGTCACAACGTGTAGCTGTTGTGACTCATCAGGGCTGTACGGAAGTTAATAATGTGTATCAAAGAGGACCTCGGTAAGAAGTCACTCGAGGAAAAGGACCCGCTGAGGAGACGGCGGGAACTAGGGTTGCACGGATGACGCTGAAGTAGCAGGATCGGTTGGAGAGCGGTCTCGGGTACGGGATCAGCTCGTGATTCCAGGGAGCGCTACTATAGTGAAAAGGAGTTGGCTGAGGAAGAGATTCAGAGTGGGATGACCTTTCACTCTGATCGTGCTAGAGCTGGGGCTTTGTCCACGAGGCAGCTATGAAATCTGAGCACAGGCCATCAATCAGCATAACAACATGACGGCGTGAGTAAACTTTAGCCACTTGAATTTTGGGTGCTTGAACTGAACGAGGAAAACAAATTTATCGTAAAAGAACTCGGATTCACTAAGACTCTGGGAAATACATTCTCATTACCAGTGAATTGCACCCTGGGAACTGTATTGTAATGTCAAGTCATGTGATTTCTTAAAGCTTAAAAGGCGCGCACAAACGCACTTGCAATTAATGACCCCCACCTGTGAACAAGGCATAACGACGCCGAAACGCGTAAGGACATGGGGAACCTTTTGCGCTGCTGTGCCTGTGAATAAAGTGCCTGCAAATCCAGTATTGGGCCTCTGTGTGGTGTTTAATGGATTATTTGACGGGCTGCTCCGTGCCCGTTGTGAGAGGCCGCTCTGTAGGGTCGGAGGCTCCATGCTCGGAGGTTGTTTGTTGAATTCTATTTGGAGCATGACCCACTCGCCATTCCAAGCCTAAGCAGGAGCGCTACTATAGTGAAAAGGAGTTGGCTGAGGAAGAGATTCAGAGTGGGATGACCTTTCACTCTGATCGTGCTAGAGCTGGGGCTTTGTCCACGAGGCAGCTATGAAATCTGAGCACAGGCCATCAATCAGCATAACAACATGACGGCGTGAGTAAACTTTAGCCACTTGAATTTTGGGTGCTTGAACTGAACGAGGAAAACAAATTTATCGTAAAAGAACTCAGATTCACTAAGACTCTGGGAAATACATTCTCATTACCAGTGAATTGCACCCTGGGAACTGTATTGTAATGTCAAGTCATGTGATTTCTTAAAGCTTAAAAGGCGCGCACAAACGCACTTGCAATTAATGACCCCCACCTGTGAACAAGGCATAACGACGCCGAAACGCGTAAGGACATGGGGAACCTTTTGCGCTGCTGTGCCTGTGAATAAAGTGCCTGCAAATCCAGTATTGGGCCTCTGTGTGGTGTTTAATGGATTATTTGACGGGCTGCTCCGTGCCCGTTGTGAGAGGCCGCTCTGTAGGGTCGGAGGCTCCATGCTCGGAGGTTGTTTGTTGAATTCTATTTGGAGCATGACCCACTCGCCATTCCAAGCCTAAGCAGGAGCGCTACTATAGTGAAAAGGAGTTGGCTGAGGAAGAGATTCAGAGTGGGATGACCTTTCACTCTGATCGTGCTAGAGCTGGGGCTTTGTCCACGAGGCAGCTATGAAATCTGAGCACAGGCCATCAATCAGCATAACAACATGACGGCGTGAGTAAACTTTAGCCACTTGAATTTTGGGTGCTTGAACTGAACGAGGAAAACGAATTTATCGTAAAAGAACTCGGATTCACTAAGACTCTGGGAAATACATTCTCATTACCAGTGAATTGCACCCTGGGAACTGTATTGTAATGTCAAGTCATGTGATTTCTTAAAGCTTAAAAGGCGCGCACAAACGCACTTGCAATTAATGACCCCCACCTGTGAACAAGGCATAACGACGCCGAAACGCGTAAGGACATGGGGAACCTTTTGCGCTGCTGTGCCTGTGAATAAAGTGCCTGCAAATCCAGTATTGGGCCTCTGTGTGGTGTTTAATGGATTATTTGACGGGCTGCTCCGTGCCCGTTGTGAGAGGCCGCTCTGTAGGGTCGGAGGCTCCATGCTCGGAGGTTGTGTGTTGAATTCTATTTGGAGCATGACCCACTCGCCATTCCAAGCCTAAGCTGGAGCGCTACTATAGTGAAAAGGAGTTGGCTGAGGAAGAGATTCAGAGTGGGATGACCTTTCACTCTGATCGTGCTAGAGCTGGGGCTTTGTCCACGAGGCAGCTATGAAATCTGAGCACAGGCTATCAATCAGCATAACAACATGACGGCGTGAGTAAACTTTAGCCACTTGAATTTTGGGTGCTTGAACTGAACGAGGAAAACGAATTTATCGTAAAAGAACTCGGATTCACTAAGACTCTGGGAAATACATTCTCATTACCAGTGAATTGCACCCTGGGAACTGTATTGTAATGTCAAGTCATGTGATTTCTTAAAGCTTAAAAGGCGCGCACAAACGCACTTGCAATTAATGACCCCCACCTGTGAACAAGGCATAACGACGCCGAAACGCGTAAGTACATGGGGAACCTTTTGCGCTGCTGTGCCTGTGAATAAAGTGCCTGCAAATCCAGTATTGGGCCTCTGTGTGGTGTTTAATGGATTATTTGACGGGCTGCTCCGTGCCCGTTGTGAGAGGCCGCTCTGTAGGGTCGGAGGCTCCATGCTCGGAGGTTGTTTGTTGAATTCTATTTGGAGCATGACCCACTCGCCATTCCAAGCCTAAGCAGGAGCGCTACTATAGTGAAAAGGAGTTGGCTGAGGAAGAGATTCAGAGTGGGATGACCTTTCACTCTGATCGTGCTAGAGCTGGGGCTTTGTCCACGAGGCAGCTATGAAATCTGAGCACAGGCCATCAATCAGCATAACAACATGACGGCGTGAGTAAACTTTAGCCACTTGAATTTTGGGTGCTTGAACTGAACGAGGAAAACGAATTTATCGTAAAAGAACTCGGATTCACTAAGACTCTGGGAAATACATTCTCATTACCAGTGAATTGCACCCTGGGAACTGTATTGTAATGTCGAGTCATGTGATTTCTTAAAGCTTAAAAGGCGCGCACAAACGCACTTGCAATTAATGACCCCCACCTGTGAACAAGGCATAACGACGCCGAAACGCGTAAGGACATGGGGAACCTTTTGCGCTGCTGTGCCTGTGAATAAAGTGCCTGCAAATCCAGTATTGGGCCTCTGTGTGGTGTTTAATGGATTATTTGACGGGCTGCTCCGTGCCCGTTGTGAGAGGCCGCTCTGTAGGGTCGGAGGCTCCATGCTCGGAGGTTGTTTGTTGAATTCTATTTGGAGCATGACCCACTCGCCATTCCAAGCCTAAGCAGGAGCGCTACTATAGTGAAAAGGAGTTGGCTGAGGAAGAGATTCAGAGTGGGATGACCTTTCACTCTGATCGTGCTAGAGCTGGGGCTTTGTCCACGAGGCAGCTATGAAATCTGAGCACAGGCCATCAATCAGCATAACAACATGACGGCGTGAGTAAACTTTAGCCACTTGAATTTTGGGTGCTTGAACTGAACAAGGAAAACAAATTTATCGTAAAAGAACTCAGATTCACTAAGACTCTGGGAAATACATTCTCATTACCAGTGAATTGCACCCTGGGAACTGTATTGTAATGTCAAGTCATGTGATTTCTTAAAGCTTAAAAGGCGCGCACAAACGCACTTGCAATTAATGACCCCCACCTGTGAACAAGGCATAACGACGCCGAAACGCGTAAGGACATGGGGAACCTTTTGCGCTGCTGTGCCTGTGAATAAAGTGCCTGCAAATCCAGTATTGGGCCTCTGTGTGGTGTTTAATGGATTATTTGACGGGCTGCTCCGTGCCCGTTGTGAGAGGCCGCTCTGTAGGGTCGGAGGCTCCATGCTCGGAGGTTGTTTGTTGAATTCTATTTGGAGCATGACCCACTCGCCATTCCAAGCCTAAGCAGGAGCGCTACTATAGTGAAAAGGAGTTGGCTGAGGAAGAGATTCAGAGTGGGATGACCTTTCACTCTGATCGTGCTAGAGCTGGGGCTTTGTCCACGAGGCAGCTATGAAATCTGAGCACAGGCCATCAATCAGCATAACAACATGACGGCGTGAGTAAACTTTAGCCACTTGAATTTTGGGTGCTTGAACTGAACGAGGAAAACGAATTTATCGTAAAAGAACTCGGATTCACTAAGACTCTGGGAAATACATTCTCATTACCAGTGAATTGCACCCTGGGAACTGTATTGTAATGTCAAGTCATGTGATTTCTTAAAGCTTAAAAGGCGCGCACAAACGCACTTGCAATTAATGACCCCCACCTGTGAACAAGGCATAACGACGCCGAAACGCGTAAGGACATGGGGAACCTTTTGCGCTGCTGTGCCTGTGAATAAAGTGCCTGCAAATCCAGTATTGGGCCTCTGTGTGGTGTTTAATATATATATATATATATATATATATATATATATATATATATATATATATATATATATATATATATATATATATGGCTCATATACAGATTTCTGTATTTTAATTTAATTTTAGGGGTCGTTATCCAGAGTAAATCTACATTTACAGTAACAGCCAAATAACTATATACTCTGGCTTGCATTAGTGTTAGAATTGCAAGTACAATATTCGCCATGGCCAGTATGGCTGCATGTGTTTGATCACATGATCAGACAGCCTATGCAGCACTTCAACATGTGATGGCCAGTTTTGCACTGTACAATCTCATTATCTTTTGTGATATCTTATGGAGTAAATGTTGTGCTGCCCTAAGTCACAAAGCTTGTCGTACTGTGAATGAGAGAGGAACTGAGCTCTGTCACAACTAATATTGAAGCAACAGCCCATAGGACATATGATAGCTCACCACACTCTCCCCTGCTTTGTTAGGAGTCTCCTTCCATCTGCTCTGCCTAGGAGAGCAGCCCCCTTTCATTTCCCTTGACGTCAAGGGGCCTGTACTTTACATGAGCCACTGTGGTAGGCCACATGGACAAAGGGCAGAGTCAAGTAAAGAAACAATACACTACTTCTCAAAGCGACTGTGGTCCAGTCACAAAGTCATTTTAGGGTACAAGAGTATAACTGAGAATATCGCATTAAGAGAGGCACTGTTGGACCTAACGTCCTAAAGGTAGCTTGGCTCAGGCCAACAGGCTTTTATCCCCTCATAGCGCCTCGTGCTTGCATCACACCCAGCTCACAATTTAACGCAACACCACTTAAAAAGGACACTACACCGATTAAATTTTAAAGATTACTTGAACTCTTTCTCTTGTCTTCTCAAACGTGGATACTCAATTTCCCCTTTCAGGACAAAACATTTCCTTACATTTCAGGTTCAACATTTCATTACCTTACAGGATAAACATTTAATTTCATTTCAGGGTAAACATTTCATTTGTCAATACAGTTCTTTTGATATAACCCCAGCACAGCAAATATTTAGACACAATATATGGCTTTCTCCTAGTCTGAACGATGTTCCCCTGATAGCTGGTTTCTCTATCCGCTATACTTCTGGACTCTTAGACGGTCACGGATATATACTCATTACACTCAAAGTCTAACTGGTCAAGGACCGTGCTGCTGGCAGTTACTTAACGGTATCTAGGCAGTTTATTCGTAGGCTCTTTATTACCAAGCTTAATCCCTTCTGGAAAGACCTTACACATCAACTCTCGTTGGTATTAGGACTTGGTCTGCTGCCTTCAGCATTATGTGGATCCTTACTACCGCTTTGACTTCTGTTCCGTGTGGAATTGGGACTGTGTATTGTTATTCACAACCTGGACCTGGGTTCACTCTGGGCTAAATGGACCGCCTCTGTGCGTGAATGCGGGCTCCCTTGGGCTCTTCCCCCCACTCTGTTTATGCCCAGCTTACTGTTTCCGTAGTGTCCTTCCTACGACGTTCCTCAGAACCGGGAGTCGAGTGCTCACCCCCACGGGGCACACGGAGTTCGTCGCGCTGACAGGACGATCTTTCTCGGGGGACAGGCGAAGGACAGGGCACAACCACCAACCGCCTCCCCCCCAAGGACTGCCCTGCGGGTGAGCTCCTCCGCTGGTGGAAGCCTCGCTCCTTCTCTCTCCACAGCCCCCTGGACACTTTCCTCAGCAATCTCCACAGGCCAGGGGGATGACCCAATACTTCCGCGTTCTCCGTCTCGGGCTCCCGCAGCCGCCAGTAGCAGCGCGGCTTGCGGAGGCGCGGCCTACCTTCTCCACTGGCAACAGCGGGGCGGCGCTTCGGCCCGCTCACGTGACCCTGGGCAGTGACTTCAAGGCCAGATCCGCCCCGCACTTCCTGGATGAGAGTTTTTCTCCTCAGCTGGCTGACGCGATGCCGGCCAGCGCTTCCCCAAGAGATTCCTTCACTTCTCCAGATCTCCCAATGACCACCGGCCACACCCCGGCAATCCCAGGCAGTCTCTCAACCTCGGGGTTGCGGTGGTGAGTACTCCAGGCAAGGAATCGTGACGGTGGGGGCACAAATTAAGGCCGCAAGGCTCACCTCACGACCGATGATTAAGCCAGCCAACCTCTACACGATAGGGCCCGGGCCCCTCCCCTGTAGTCAGGGAGAGTGGACAGTCGCTAGGGCCAATTCGACTAGGAAATCCCAGGCCACGACAGGGGTGAGAGAAAGGTAGGTTCAGATGGCGATTCTCCCCTGGGTCCAGACCTTCAGGGAATCTGACTACTTGGAGGCTCTCAGGGAAACGATGACCCCCAAAGTCTTTGGCTGTGTTCAGGGACCGGTCAGAAGGTTGGGGGTGGTATCAGCTGATTTTGGAAGACGCGCAGACCCAAAGACCTGTCACTCCCCTATCCAGCGCAGCCACCTCCTCACACAGGTGCCTTACTCCTGACTGCCTCACAGCACCTCCCACTCCTAAAATGGCTGCCCTGCCCCCACCTCTATTTATCACCTGGGGCCTGACTGGCCAGAGTGGCCCAGAAGGTTCCGGAACCTCTCATGGCAGCCTATGGCCCAGGTGCAGAGGTGACAGTTGGAACCACCATTTTGTGAGTCTAACCTCCCTCTCCCTGTTTTTACAGTGAAGCACCTTGCGCCTCTCCCTCAAGTAATAAGGAAAAGATGCCCAGAGCCTCTACATCAACATCCAAAAAGTAATTAGTGGACAGAAAAAAAAATGAGAAGGGAAAGGGAATACAAATAATATGAGGAGGGAACTGCCAAAGGGTTGACAGGTCTAACAGGCACTAAACTAGATTCCTCACTGTTTTGTATTACTTTGAAGCCTTTAGAAATAGCTAAACTTGTGTCAGTTATAAAAATATCCTACAATAAAAATAAATCAACTTAATCTACTGAAAACTAAGAGTGTGTGCCCCTATGTATAAATTTTTTTCATTTGATTATTGACATATGCACAATATACCTGACTGGATTGATTTGTTGTTGTTGATTTTTTTTTAATATTTCATATGGCATGGTTATGTAGTGAGATTCAGTCAGCTTTCTCTGTCTGTAGAGAAAGAGGAGAATGGGAAGGGCCCCTAGAAATATGCAATTCTGCAGCTGTGGCACTTTCTGTATGATTATGTATTTGCTGCATTGGCCACAATAATCAACTGCATATTTTTCTGACTTTAACACAAAAAAATGTTTGTAGCTGAAACGGTTCAAAATGTATTAAATACATGGCAACAATTGTTGCTGCACAGATGAAGGAACTTCGCAAAAGGTTCACTGGTCAGGTTTTCATTGCTAATTGCTGTATTTGGGTAGTAAACTGCTACTAATGAAGTGAAACTTTTGCCCAGGCAGTGTTAACATGCAAACATGACAAACTAATGAAGAAATCTGCTGCATTATGTTGCATGATTTACCTTTTCTCACCACATAAATTAGCCAACCCTGCCATATAATTTCATTAATTTGGTCCTCTGCTGAGGCATTATTGCAGCGGCCTTAATAACAGGACACAAACATAAAAAGAATGTCAAGGACTGCATGGACATCATTTAGGGATTGCCAAGGGTTGCAGCTGAGACCCTTGGCTTGCCCCTTGTGACCCCCTGGAACTGCGTTTGTGTTACCCAAGACTTCAGAGGTGGCAAAATCTGTGCCAGGAACCCACTCGTTCTTATGGACGTCGGTTTGTCTCCACTCTTTTTGTTGGAGTATAATTAACTGTAATACGACCTTCCCTGGCAGTGGAGGTAAGTAAAACATGCTTTTAAATGTATGTTGTGTGCGTACATGACAGTGAGCGTCTGTTTGTGTGAGACAGATGGTTTGTGTAGTTGTGTGTGCATATGTAAGCATCTTGTGTGAGTGAAATTAAATGTCAAAGGGTGTATCATGTCACTTCTGCTACCCCTGGGATTTTGGTGAATTGATGTTCATGAAGGTTTGGCCTAATACAAGCATTTCAGACCTACGCACATTTATATGCAGAAATCCGGGCACATCCTAATGGTTAGAGTTGACAGTTCATTGCCCCCAACCATAAACTTTGGTCGTAGTCATGGAATAAGGCTCCACCAGTGCTTTAAATGGAAATAGAAAAGTTCAGGTATTTCCAACCCCAGAGTACCTGCTTACTACTGAGTGCTGGTACTCTCTCATTAAATCGTTTGCCCCTGTGCTGAAAAGTGCTTGTACTCTCCATTTCAAATGAAAGAAGTGCAAATACTCCAGTGGTCGAAGTGGGTGAGATCTGAGGGACACTACTATTAATTTTAGGAAAACAGTTACCCTACTTTTTGTGAAAAGACAACTGTCCCGGGACGGTTAATTCTCAGAGTTTAAATCCTTCAGCTGAAGTGTTAGACAGGAAACCTCCCATGCTGTGAAACCGAGGCAGGGGCAGACAGGCAAAAAAGCCTCCTTGCCAGGGTGCCAGCTTCTCTGAACGAAATGAAAATGCACACACCTGCTAAATCTGTAAATGTAAAGGGTGTTTGGAAGCCAGTATTAGCTTTAATTGATGGAATCACTTGAAGCTTCCTGATGACAAACATTTATTCTTTTTGCAAGTTATTGTAAGGATGCTACCAGCTAAGCAGTGAAGTGTGTGTATTTAAAACACAGTTAAAAAAAATGCTACTTGATGCCATACATTTATTCTTTTTGAGAGATACTGTAAGGGAGCTAACAGCTAACCTGTGAATTATGTGCTTTTAAAATAGTTACAAATAAAATTTGCACTACATACAGTATGGGTTATACTAAAATCTATATTTTGGAAGCACTTTTTTATCTGAAAACCTTTTGCACAATTTGTAGCAGCCTATCGTATACTCTGTGTAATGCAAGTTAAAAATAATGACTTACATATTCACAGTGCTTTCTCTCATAGACTGGCACCTTGTAGCCCTTTGCGTACACAACTCACTATTCTCCACTGCACCAACCAGGATTCAGTTCTCTGGCTCTCTGGTGCAGTGCATTAACTAATATAGTTTTCATAATGTACGATAGTGCATTTCCCACTGATTAACATAACTTGCATTTAATTTTTATTTAAGCTGTGTCTTGTTTTATAAGTCGTTACCTAAAGGTGAACGATCCCAAACAGTTACAGAATATTTAGTTTTTTTAGCCACACCTTTGACCACACCCACACGCTCACTCAACCTTCTCCCGTTGCATGCAGAATCATAGTTCCCATACTTTTTTTTAGTGTACTTCGACCACTGATGTACTCAGTACCTGACACTACGTGCCCATTTAAAGCACTGGGCTTCACTCACAATCTAATAACATTAAGGGAAGGCTGCCTGGGATGGGAGTGCTGCTGGTGACGCTGCTTGGTTGTATTAGCAGACAGCGTAACACCCAGACCTTCTAGCTTCTTTGCTAACGCTGGAAATACGAAGGTTCTCCCTCAGGCGCGTGGGCTTTGGGAAAACCAAAGGCAGTCCTCTCCCACCTCCTGACTACAGCAGACCTCTTGCATTCACTGGCGTTCACTATAAACATGCTGAAGTCAGACCTGACACCCTTTCAGACATTCCCTTTCATATGAGCTGTTCTGGACACAGTGCAGCTTCAGGCCTCTCCTCCGGAAGGGTAATAAGAGGATATTTGGGCTATGATTCCAATGTTTCAGCCTCTAACCTGGATTCCTGAGAGACTGACTCGGAGGCTATTGGGCTTCATGGCCTTCTGTGTCCTGTTAGTGACACATACCCATTGCCATATTTGTGTTATGCAGTGAGACCTGACTTTCCAGTGGGCACAGCATCTGACGAATCTCTCCTACATAGTCCAGATCTTGGAGGGAACTGCAAAAGGCCTGCAATGTTGGCTGATGGGCGGCAAGTGGGTCAACGGCAGTGCCCTCTCCCTTCGATTCTGTAGTGACTAATGCATCACTTCTTGGCAGGGGTGGGCACCTGGGAGAGGTGGAGAATAGAGAACTCTTGTTTCCGGCAGTGTCTGGGCTCCACATCAACTTGTTGGAGCTTCAGGTGATCTGGTTGCCATTGAAAGCCTTTCTTCAAACAAGGAAAGGCTGGGACGGGTAGTCGCGAACAATACTAGTGCCATGTGGTACCAAACAGAGCTGGGTGGGGTCATGGACCCTTTGTCAAGAGGCCCTGCGTCTCTGGACATGGTTGAAACGTCAGGCCATTTCCCTGGTGGTTCAATACCTGGTGTGCTCTCTGAATGCCAGAGCTACAAACTCAGCCATGTTGAATAGTGAGTGAATGTTAAACAGTGCCAGCCTTGCATACATGTGTTGGCAAACTTGAAATGTTACATAAGTCAAGGCTACAGCTGGTCAAATTTTAAAGTAAACACGAAATAAGAAGCTCAACAATACATTTTCATTGTGCCTATTTAAAATGATTAATTTTACATGCATGAATTAAACATCCAAAATCTTATTAAAAAAACACTCAGTTCATTTGTATGACAAGAAAACACTTTTTTTTTTGTTGCAGTTTTATATAGCGCGAACTTGACCCGAATATAATCAGGTATCAGAACGCTTTACATAGCACCAGTTACGTTACATGAGGACACACATTCATTTTTTGTAAGGCACAGGGAGATTAAGTGATTTGACCAGAATCACAGGATGTTTAGTGTCATTACCGAGACTCGAACCCAGTTCCTAGGTCCGAGGTCAAGCGCCCTAGCCGTTAGGCAAAACAAACATTAAACTGGAGACATAACTGGACGAAATTTGCTAACTACCTACACATTCACATGCTACACTTGCCACGTCTACTGCCCGAAAGCTTCCAGCTGACCGTGGACGGTTGGCCAGGCTGTTATTAGGACCCTTATGTGCATTTGTGTCCTCTTGGGATGCTGCAAATGTAGCTGGAAAGGCACGCCAAGCTTTTCCTGGGCATTAATCCTCGCCTAGTGTAGAAGGTCCTTCCAGTGCTTGTGACACGCCTTCCCTCTTCGGATGTGGACATCCACTGCACTGCAGTGTCTGACGATGTATCTCCAAATCTGACCTATGCGGTGGCATTCAGCTGGATTTCTGAACCTACTTAGAGCTGAGGGTAACGTTTGCGGACTACAACCAACATAATGCTAAATCCTTCAATAATGAAGCTGTGGGCCTTCTGTTTTTGTCCTTTGGCCATGTTGGGCATTTAGATTGGCAAAGGAACAGCAGGAGAGAGGAGGATGTTGTTTTGGTGAGAGGATGACTTAGAATGATCAGAAAATGTCCCTCTTCCAGTTCCTGTGTGTAAATTCCTGTTTGTAATGGTAGGTGGAGATGTCTGACCCGAGAATAGAGCTCAGCTTCCTGAATGTGGAGGTCTCCACCATACATATACAACATCACAATCTGGAAATGCTAATAACATTATATGAAGATAACAAATGACAGGGTTTGTGTGTATTAACAATTTAGGATGTTAGAGTGTATGTCAAAAAATAGAAGTAAATAATATGTGATTGACTTCACCTTAATATTTAAAACACAGTGATAGAATGAGTGTGAAAGTGAAATGTAAAGATAATAAGAAATGGTACATAGTATGTTGGCTTGTAACATTATGGTAGTAAAACAAAGTTGTCTCAGGATTGTATATGTGGATGATGAACTAGTCCCTCGTTTATAACAGACACTATCCATCCACATAAATTCAGCAACCAAACAGGCAGTTCAAATGAAATATGATGGGATTTAGGGGGTTTTGTGAGGCCCTTAAAGGCAGAGTGCCAGATGTCTGCTATGCTCTGCATTGGAGCCTATTGTCTAACACTGCCCTATTCCTTTTCCTTTTCAAAAAGGTTTGTCAAAGAATTGCTATGGTCACTTTTCCTAGTCAGTGACTAATTTTATCTAATTGGCATCTTTTTAAAATTAAATTAAGTTTGGTAAATGTTAGCCTTTCTATAGGCTGCAAACATATCTCAAAGTACTATTGTTAAATGTTCTATATACATATATGTATGTTTTTTAAAGAGCTCCGGGATCCTGTGCGTGGGCAGGCCTATTCAGTGCTTATAACTATGATGAATAAGTACTATCTTTGAAGAGGACTATGATTCCAGGTGAGTAACTTTTCCTTCCCAGTACTGAGATGGCTTAGCTACTACATGGGTACAATCGATGGCAACCAATACACAAGAGAAGTGGGCAAATATTGTGCTTCTGGTTGCGGAATTAATTCTACTTTACTCCTGAGGGCCTCAGGACTAAAGTGTACGACTTCCTCCAACCAGTAGTGCTCCAGGAGGCACGTTTGCAGAGTGGTGGGGAAAGGGAGAATGTTCTCTGACAACCTTTCAGCAATCCAGCTGTGTAGGTCTTACTAGAGGTGACAGGAGGGGTATTTGGTCCCTAAGGACCCTGAGAGCTGGTTGAAGGCCCAACCTCGTTCCCCATCAGGGACGTATAGTTAGAAATTCTCAAATTAAAACCTTCGAAATTCACAGAAAAAAAAAGTCACAGGGACGTTATAGTTAGGAAATGAAATGAAAAAAACCTTAGAAATTCACTGAAAAAAACAAAGGTTACAGAGACGTTATAGTTAGGCTCAGGTGTCACTCGTAAACAAGCATTGGAATAGCCAATAGGTCTCGCTTTTGGGACCTTATAAGTATTTAATTATGCAGCACAATATCCTTGGTGCAACAATATTAACTGTTGCATGACTGAACACTTATAAGGTCCCAAAGGCGAGACCTATTGGCTATTCCAATGCTTGTTTTTTTTAGCTAACAACTGCAAGCATAACTAAAGGAAAGGACACAGCGCAACTCTATTCATAAAGACATGAATTTCAGGTGCCCCAGCTAGGCGTGCAGTTGTGGGACTATGCCTAAATATATTCCAAGCCAAGAAAAAACACATTTTATGGTAAGAAATACAAATGAAAAGAACAAATACATGTACAAAGAATGCATTTGGAAAAAGTGGTTGCAATTTGCACACCGATTTTCACTGAATGCAAACAAACCTCCTAATACTCAGTTGAATGATTGGGTGTCAAAAACATTATAGATCCAAATGGAAGAGTGACGCGATGGGGGGTCACCAGAAGAAAGGCCTATCTGCGGAAATGCCTACAACTGCAAAAAGAGTCGACAATGCCGAGTCAGAACACCAACCACAAGACCAACGGAAGCAAGAGCAGGAAGAAGAGAACACTGCCTCAGGATGTCACAGTCCACAAATCATCCCTCAGAGCGTAATTTAAGAAACTGTATGACATTGTCTATTGGACGGAAGAGCCACCTTCATCTGTGTGTTGCTTCACTTATATGGCTCCAGCTATACCGCAAGAGCCTCCATGGTACATGTAGGGAGCTAGGGGAGGGGGGGGGGCTGACAATGGGTGCAGAGTCCAAAAGCACCAGCTGTGCAAAGCCCTTGCCCTTCGGCTTGTAAATAAAGACAGGCTGATTGAATGGCCCCAAGAGTGACGGTCTTCCTTTATTAGGTCGAGCCTATAGCACGAGAATTGATCCATTTTGAGAGACATTCTCAAGATAAACACAACTGCACCCTTTCCAAGAAATAAACAGTATGAGGAAAGCGCGTTTAGTTTCCAAATGACAGGTAGGTGTGGATAGTCGCGCAAACAAAATATGCCATCTGGTACGGGCTGACAAGGAGCAAAGACACTGCGAAATCCAGTCTTGAGGAGGCCTTCAGAGGCACATGAACTGTGACTGACCTAACATATGTTCTTGGGCAGAGCAGAGCGGAGGAATATAACATGGGAACAGTGTTTCCCCTGAAATTCAGAGAGCTCACACAGCTGCGAAGTTTGTATTTATTTGCGGTCGCCCAAAGCCAGCAAAATTCAGATATGAATGAAGCCACAGTAGATCTTTCATCCCTTGCGGGTGACCGAGCTGCGCCATGAAAACAAAGATGCATGCGTCCCTGCGACTCCCTGCTAAAGCGTAGCTGTCACGAGGAAGGCACCTTGTCTTACGCGACATCTTCTTCCAGTTCTGGCTACCAGCCAAGAGCACGCTGACAAAGGGCATTTTTTAACCCGAACTTACATCTGTGAAATTGAAACCACGATTCCCAGAATGCAACGGGGCATTGACCAAAAATATACCCAGAATTTGCAGAGGGTGTCACACATGTTTAGATTCCCCATGGCAACTATCTCCTGTGGGTGAAAATTCATTTTTTTCATAATGTTACCCCTCTTATTTCGCATTGCAAATTCAAAAATGTAAAATGGGAAGTAAAGAGTTGGTAATTCCCCTACACAAATGCGGAGTTTCGCCACTCATATTAGCAAGGAAAGTCAAATGACTTCCTGGGTGTCCATCTTGCTCTTTAAAATGTTCACTTCCTATTACAGAGACTGGCTCTGAAAAGCCCAGGTGGGAGACGGCGAGAGTCTTTTGTACCAATACTTCTAAGGTCAGAAGGAACAATAATGTATAACAATCATGAAAAGATGGCAAAAGTGAAAGCAGGGGTGCGCCTGCGCGCCGGCAAACACGCGAGTGGTGCGTGCAACATGAGTAAAACATTTTGCAGGCAGTCATTACAGTACTCAAGGGTTTAGTCTCCTGTTCTGAGTGTTATCAGTAAAAAAGGTATAAGGGGAAAGGGTAGGATGCCCTGCCCCCCTACTCTTTGTGAGGTCCCCAGAGGAACCCCTCGGAGTCAAAATAAAAAGTATGTTTTTTGAAAGTTGAGATCCTGCAGATCTTCAATGGGATTGCATGATTTAAAAAAAGAATAAAGAAGTCCAGGGCCCTGGGGTCTTTATTTTTTTTAATATTTGGGAAGAGGACATGAGGGGGGTCCTGCTCCCTGAACGCCTCTTTTTTTTTATTACTCTTTTTATTTAACATAGCTCGTAGTACCATGATACAATAGACAGTGTTCAATAAGCAGATGAGAAAGTAGCGTTGTGGTGAACCAAAAATTAGCACACAAGTGAGATATACAATTACATGCTTACTCCCCGGACTCCCTCCCCGATCTCCTACATTTTCACCATGGCCCCCAAATCTTTTTCCATTTCCTTATGCAGCCCCTGCTCTTATATATGGTTTCCTCAGCTCTTTGACACCAATCTAGATCCCTCCTCCACTGTTCCCATTGCGGGGGTGTTGGAGAGCCCCATCCCCTGGCGATATTCCTTTTTGCTACACCCGCAGCTAATGCCAGCCAAAGTTCAATGTGTCTCGTCCAATCTGTGTCTCCCATGATCATCAATAGCAGCCATTTTTGCTCCATCGGAACAGAGTCGCCCACCACCACAGACATCGTTGTCCGCAACCTTGGTTCAGAAAGGGACTATTTCGGGGCATTCCCATAGAATATGATAGAAGGTGCCTTCCCCCTGGCAACTGCTCACGCAGAGGGCCGATGGACTCCTGCCCCACTCGTATAGATGTGTGCGAGGGTAGTATATACGGTGTAGGATTTTCAGTTGGACCAATCTAAACCTGGGGCGGATTGCTATTTCACGCGGGCTCAGTATGGCATCTTGCCAAACGTCGTCGTCTAGGGTAACAATGTCTCTGGTCCATGCTGCCCGGAGCTTCACCAAGGGGTCTGGCATATTGTTTCGGTAAATGGTGGATGTTGGCTTCTCTAGTATGGGGTCTAGTAGTAACCTGTCTTCCAGAGGGGAATACTCCGGGATGGAAGAATCTCTACTAATGTGGGACCGAATGGCATGTGTGAGACGGATCGAGTGGTATTGTTGTGAGTCGTGGAGGTCATACTCCTTCTTAAGGTAGGCAAAGGAGTGGGGGGCAGATCCCTTCCAAACGTCCCCTAAGTAGTCTATGCCTATCAGCCTCCATCCCCCAAAACATGTCAACCGCGACACCTCTCTCAGCTGATCTCCAATCCACAGGGGGGTTCTGCCGGTCAGTTTGCTCGTCCACCCCAGGAACTCATTCACCTCCCTCCAACACTGGGCCACCACTCTAGTGTGCGCAGGCCACTCCCTTCGCAGCCTCCGGGCATAGAGCAAAACGTTTGCTGTTTCCCCCGGGCATGACTAGTCTGTCCACTCTATAGGCCGGTTCGGGGCTATCTGTGTAGACCCAGTCGTTGACTACCTGAAGCTGTGAGGCCCAGTAATATAATCGCACGTCTGGGAGCGCCAGGCCCCCGTCGTATACCCCTCTAGTAAGTTTGTGGAGCGCTATTCTAGGAGTCCCACCATTCCAAAGCAGCGTCCGCACTGCCTGAGAGATACGCGCAAATACTCCCTGGGGGACAGGATATGGTGTATTTTGAAGAATATATAGAAGCCTCGGCAGGGCAAGCATCTTAAATAATGCCGTGCTGCCCATGAGGGAAAGCGGTAACGATCGCCAATGACTCACGTCGGCCCAAGGCGAGCCAACTGTGGTGCAAGGTTCCTGTTAAAAAATTCCTCGATGTCTCGTGTGATGCAAACCCCTAGATACTTGAACCCGTCCATGGCTATAGTGGCTGGACACCTAATGGGGACCCGTGGAGGGGGGCCCAACAAAGGAGAAATCACCGACTTCCCCCAATTAATGGTGTAGCCGGAATAGGTGCCAAATAATTCAAAGAGATGCAAGGCCTGCGCGATCGAGTGGTATGGCTGCGCCATATACAGCACAATATCATCAGCGTAAAGGGAAATACGCTCCTCCCAGTCATCTGTCAAAGCCAGGCCCCAGAAAGACCCATCTCTCCTGATCCAATGAGCCAATGGCTCCAGGGCCAGGGCAAAAAGGAGGGGAGACAGGGGGCAGCCCTGCCTTGTGCCCCTCTTAAGGGGAAACACCCTGGACATAGTACCATTCACTCTGACTCGAGCCATCGGTTGTTCGTATAGGAGACGCACCCATCCACAGAAGGTCGGGCCAAAGCCACATTTCTGGAGCACCATGAACAAATAGGGCCATTCGATGCTATCGAATGCCATTGATGCTTCTAGCGACATCAATGCCGTCTGTGCGTCCCCAACATCCTCCGTCATGTATAGTACGCCGTAGAGACGATGCAGGTTGTGGTGGGTGCTTCTATGGGGCATGAACCCGTACTGGTCTACATGCACCAAATCCGGAAGAACAGATAGTAACCTATCCGCCAGGGCCTTGGCCAGGACCTTGGCCTCTACGTTGAGAAGTGAAATGGGGCGATACGAGGAACATTGATCCATCGGCTTCCCAGCTTTATGAATAACCACTATTGTGGCTTCACGCTGATCAGGGGGGAGCACACCCACCTCGCGAGCCTCCGAATACATCTGTTGGAGGGGGTTGATGATGACGTTTGCCTGCCTCTTATAAATCTCTACCGGAAGCGCATTAGGTCCAGATGCTTTCACGGACTGGAGTGAATTGACGGCCTTCCCAATTTCATCGCTCGTGAGGTCCGCGTCGAGGCGGTCGCTCTGTTCCTGGGACAATTTAGGCAACGCAAAATTCTGCAGGAATTCAGCGCAGTCGCCCTCTGTCCTGGTGCACACCTGTGAATACACCCTTTCGGAATGAGACGCGAATGCCTCCGCTATTTCCATATTGTTGGATACTGCGGACCCAGACCCGTCTATCATCTCCGCCACCCATGAGCGCTCGCTGTCGCGCCACTCAAGCCAAGCCAGCAACTTAAGAGATTTATCCCCAACATCATATAGCCAGTGTTGTGTGGCCAGAGTGTATGTCCGAGCCTCCCCCTCAGCTAGTGAACGAAGTTCCCTCTGTTTGAGTGTCAGTCTGTGATGACTGATTTGTAAGGACTCCTCTTTCTTCTGGGCCCGAATCAGTGCCTGAGCCTGCCCTCTCAACACCGTTTTATATGCTTCCCACAACGTTACATGGGAGGCTACTGAGCCCTGGTTTTCCTCAAAGTAGAGCCGAGAACCCACTCGGAGTTTGTCCCCAATATTCTGATCTCTGAGGCGCCACGGGTCTATCCTCGGGATAGAGGCCTTATTAATCACAGGGCCCAGAAGTGTGATGTCAACCGGCGCGTGGTCGGAGATCCCACGGGCCATAATGCGGGGGTCAACAAAATTACCCATCTGGTCAGTGCGGGTGAAAAAATAGTCAAGTCTGGAACATGTCCCATGTCGAGCGAGTAAAAACGTGTACTGTCTATTTGAGGGATGATATGTGAGCCACGGGTCACTCAGGCCCAATGCCGTGACAAAGCCCTCTAGGCCCCGTTCCCCCCTGCAGCTGGGCCCATCCCCGGATCGGTCTATGTCAGCATTCATAACCGCATTAGTGTCGCCCCCTAATAGGAGGAGCCCCTGGGGAAGGTCCGCCAGGAATGAGCCCAGTTGCGGAAGCACTCATGAGTGTAAGCCCTTGGGATAGAGAGGGAGCAGAAGACTACGGTGAGGCCCTCCTACTTCACCGCTGCCGCGGCAAGGCAGCCCGCATCTTCGGACCAGGTGCCCAACAGCACCGCAGGCAGGGCGTTACGGATCAGAATGCCCACCCCCTGTGAGCCTGACGTGAACCCCGAGTGGGCCACTAATTTATATCCAAAACGATCTAGGGTCTTGCATGTATTCCCACACAGGTGTGTCTCCTGAATGAAGACCACGTCAGGGGAGTGTTGTTTGAGGTGCTGTAATACTAGGGTCCTCTCAATTTTGTTACCCAGCCCGTTCACGTTCCACGTCCATATCGTAAACTTAGCTTGAGCACCCTTTGCAGTCCGAGAGGGTTGTCAATATCGGATAGGTGAGTGAGTGAGTGAGTTTCCTCAGGTATAATATCACACGCTGTAGGACTGTACTGGTCTAGAGCAAAACTTACCAACCCCTGAAACAAGCCCCCCTCCTCCCAACCAACACCCCCCACCCTGCCTCCCTGCTCCATGGGTCCCCAACCTCCCACCATGTAAACATGCAGAGTGCCTGGCGCCCCATTGTATCCCCGCACAACATAGAAGAGGAAACATGAACTTGTAGTCAGCTAGAAGAATTATACGAAACTAGCGAATGTCCCACCCGCATTGAAGCTATATTAGGGCAATCCAATGCACTGCTCCGTGGTCACGCCCCCACCCAATTACGCCCCCAGTTTGAGTGGTACACTTCTAGTGCCCCATAGCATCCCAGCGCTTTTACAGTGAAGTACAAAGTCCATGCTGTGGGAAGCTTCGCATATCAAAACACCCTCCCCCCATAACTAAACTTCAATGATCTCCAAAGTACCAGGAAAGGGAGAGAGGGGAAGAAAAAGAAATACCGTTCAATCCCAATGGCCACCCTGTGACAGGTCACTTCATTACTCTTCTTTCATGGCCCTGGCTGCCAAGTACGGGTCTCTCGGCATCCTCAGTGACTTGCCCATTAGGTCGCTGGTCCGGTCTATGATGGTTGCCCTTCCTGCCCACCATCCGCCAACCCTCCAACCAGTCGCTGGCCTCTTCGGGTGATTCAAAGAAATAGGCCTTGGGTCCATCCAGGATCATAAGGCGAGCAGGGAAGAGCTTCAAATAACCAAATTAGGGAGTGAAAAGGTAGTGTCTTACCCGGACATTTGGGGTGGACACGTACTACTCTAATACTCTGTAGTCAAATCAAAGAGATCCACCATTCAGGGGGGTTTAAATTAAAGTCCTATTGTGTTAGGGAACTGTGTTTCGCATCCTGTAATGGATGCACACAGTGTTTGCTTAAATACCCCTCACACACCAAAAGGACCCTTGGCGTCATACTTCATCATAGGGGTCTTCCCGTCCCGCTATGTGTAGTGTAAGTGTAGTGAGAGGTAGGGTCTGGAGTGAGTAAAAAATGGGAATTAAAAAGGACCTGGCCTCATGGACTTAAGAAATGTTAATAGGTCATCGAGGCTGGACCTGTTAAAACAGTGATGCGGAGATGTCCTGCGTATAATGTGCGGATATTCCTATAAAGTCAACATATTTCGAAGCATCAAGGCTTCTTCATCAGGACTGAAAGATCCCCTCAGGGCCCTTTTAGTGTGTGAGGGATATTTAAGCAAACACTGTGTGCATCCATTCCAGGATGAGAAACACACTTCCCTAACACATTAAGACTTTAATTTAAACCCTCCTGTATGGTGGATCTCTTTGAGCAGGGAAGAGCATCATGTATTTCACCCCTTGTTCCCTGAGGGCTTTCTTCACCCCCTCAAAGGACTGACGTTGGCGCTGGACGTGTAGGGTGAAGTCTGGAAAAAAACAGATCATGGAGATGGAGGTCTCCTGTTGTCCGCGCCGCCTGCAGGATGGCATCCCGGTGGGCGAAAATTTAAGATACGGGCAATGATGGTGCTCGGGGGGGCCCTTGGCTTAGGTCTACCTCCAAGCACACGGTGGGCGCGCTCAACGGAGAAAAGGTTGGACAGGCGCTTAGGTTTCAGTTGGTTCAGGACCAGGTCTTCTATGAACCAGTCTGCGGTGGGCCCTTCCAATCCTTCCGGAACCCCCACCACGAGAATGTTGTTGCACCTGGCTCGCCCCTCCTGATCCTCGAGCCTGGTGTAGATGTCGGTCGGATTTTTAGTAAGGGCAACAACCTGTTCTTCGAGTTTTTTGTTTTTTGATTGTAGGCCCCCAATGCCCGATTCCGCCACTGCCACCTTGTCGGACATTTTCCTGAAGTTTGCCCTTAGGAGGCGTCACTGTGTCTAGTTTGGGCTCCAGAGTACCCCGTAGTTCCCAAATCACTGTCATTATGTCCCTCAGGGATGGGTCAGGGCCAGTGGCTTTGGGATCTTCCTGCTGGCTTCCAGCCGGAGCCCTGTCGTCCTTCCCCATGGCCACCGTGTACCTATCGATCTGGTTAGACTGGCCCTGACCCTGAGGTCTATTGCGGCCCATGTCCCAGGGTGGGCACCCCCTCGTCGAGATCCGGGTAAAATGTGAGGGGGAGAGCAACCCCCTTGACGAGCAGATTGCACCTAGGGATAGGGGGAAATGCCAGGTACCCCACCTCTTCCTCGGGCCCAAAACTAGCACTAAAGGCATCGTATGCAGGACAGTCAGGCAAAGGAAGCCCCCCAGGGCACGTCCTCGCACCACTACCAGATCCCTCAAGTGATGTTCAGCGTAGCCTGCTGCTTACAGTACTACGGGCCCCGGGCCCTCTCTCCTCTGTTCACAGCTCGCCCACTTGCTGGACTTCAGGTCTCCTCAATTGCCCATGCCAGTGCTTGTCTCCACTCTAGGGGGGCCCTCGCTCCGGTATCCCAGGTAAAGCAGTATTCGCACCTGGCAGGCCCCTCGCCCCCCACTGGTCAGGATTGTCAGCCCGGGGGGCGCTTCTTGTTTGGCAGGCCTTGCTGTCCCCACCGCTGGCAATCATCTCGTCTCACTCGCGGCTGAACCGCTTCCAGCCTGCACTCACCGGCCGTACAACGGAGGGCACCTCTCTCAGTTCACGGCTCAGCCCCGCTTGTGCAACTTGCTGATCCGGGCGCGCCGGCCCCCAACACGGGCCGCGCCACCTTTGTGAACTCCGCAACGTGATTTCAGGTGCGCATCCAAGCCTCCGTTCATGGCCTCCGACCCAAAGCTGCAACCGCCGCAGTGTCAGGGCACCATTTTGGCCATCGTGGGGAGAGTTGCGCCAGTCGTGGTGTTATGGGCACAATTGCGTAATGGCGGCCGCCTCACACACTCTCAGCCTGCCACCGTGCTCCAGCGCAGCAGAGCCTTGTAAATCGCCACGATTGCCCTCAGATGGTGGCGGATGTCGGGTTTAGATGCTGACCGCTAGCGGAGCTCTAGCAGCGAGCGGCCATCTTCCGCGGCTGCAAGCCATGCCCCGAACCCCTCTTTTTTTATAAATCATTTTATTGAAATCAGTGCTGAATCATAAAACAAGTCAGGTTGTGCATCGACATATGTAAAAACAACTGTAGCATCTCAGTTTATATTACCAAGTACAATTCCCTTGTCTCTCACCTGTTGCGCAGATGAAGTCAATTTAAATCCTGGGTGGCCAGATCCTGATATAGCATTATCAGAGAAACAACACATACTAGATCTAATCACGCATTGCGATATGTAAACACAGTTTCAATATTTCTGCATTTGTTGTTAAGAATCAGTTCCACCTCCCTCACCCACCACAATAGAAAGCCAAAACCTAAGGTATCAGACATTGACCTTTCATCAGTGCTTGTACTGATCTGATCACATATATAACCCCGATATGTATTCCAGAGACCCCAAACCTTAATCCATTTCTGGTGACATCCCCGACCTTCTTACACCACCTTCTCTACTAGCATACACCAGTCCATATATTTTTTCCATTCTGACAATTGTGGTACTTGTTCTGCCCCCGCATAAGCGTGCAGTGTTCCTTTCCCTGAACCACTCTTGGCCCCGGAGACCCCATCTCTCTGGGCTGAATTCACAATAAATCAGGAGGGGGGCATTCAATCCCCTCCCCGTGTCTGTATTGGGCCTTGGTCCCCACCCCCTGGGGCCGAGGTCTATTGAAAAGTGGAAGGTGTGCGTAGTCCCCCTCCCGAGCCACTTTTGGGCCTGAGGATCCCATCCCATGAGGCCAAATTACGTACAGAAGGGAAGGGTGGCTGCAAGCACCCTCCTTGTGTTGGTATTCACCTGGGGACCCCATGCCCCAGTTCAATACTTTACAGTGTTCCAGGAAATCCCACTCCCTGAGACACTTTTGTTCACAGTTCAGGAGAGTGCAGGCATACCCAGCCCACACTCTCCTGGGCAGAGAAATCCAAAAAAGGGCCCTACATCCCCGGCACTGCTGTGGCTGCAGGGCCTTGGGGCTCCTCCTGTGGCCCCAAACATTGGGGCCGATTACAATGGCGAAAAGACCGTCACCGTCAGCCCTGCAGTGGTGGTCCTTCCCACATTGGACCACAATTTTCCCACTGCCAGATTACGAATGCGGTGGGATCCAGACCGGGACCTGCGGCGGATGCAAAGACCGTCCGCCACGGAACCGCCACAGACAATCGTTACGATTGCCTGGTGGAGCGGTCTGCATCCACAAAATGGTGGTGGTGTCTAGCAGGCACCGTCCTCCAAATTACGATGCAGTCTTCCGCCAGCCTTTCAAAGGCGGGTAAACCGCCATTGAAAGGCTGGTGGAGATTGTTATTGGGGGCCCGTTGCGGGCCCCTAATGTGGGGGGGTGTTTGCGCACTGGTACATTTCACCGCACCAAGTGGCAGGCACTGTGTGGTGCCTGCCACGTAGTCAGTGAAATGCATTTTTAACATGACGGCGGTGCTGCTGTCAGCAGCAGCTGCCACAATGTTAAAAGTGCAAGATGCGTTCGCATCCTGATTTGCTGTGCGGAACCGCTGCAGGTATTGCGGATGGTCCCGGTCACCACCACCATGGCGCATCATAATTGGCCCCATAGTTTTTTGTAGGTGCGCTGGCAGGCCCTAGGGTGATAAGGTCATCAGGGCCTGTAAAGGCTTGGGGAAGGGGGCCACATGCCCCCTTCTGAAATAAAAAAATAAAATAAATACAAAATCAGTAATAAATGAGGGGCAGGAGCATTTTTTAATGTTAATGTTTTAATGTTATATAAAAGGATGGAGAAATGCACTTATATCCTTTTATAATATCTCACTTGCACCATTTAAAATAATAGTATTTACAAGAACAGTTATGACATCTCAAATCAAATCTTTTGTGAGAACACAGTGCATGGTAGAGTGGCGAGGTATAGTTAATGTATTGTGGCTACTGATTTGAATACGCTGTGTATGGAGGTGTGTGAGCTATAATAATTTGTAGGTGTTGCATAAATTATAAATTAAAGGTGTAAGTTTATAAATGTACATTTTTGTGTACTTTAACTTTTGTTTGTAGCTAAAGAATAAATAAAGTCATATCAATGTAAAGGTGATGCATATATTATAAATTTAAGGTATAACTATAACTGAAGAATTTCTAATTTTGTGTATTTTACATTTGGTTTGAGAAAAAATAAGTTAAGTTTTCTGAACTAGTGTACATTCTCTCTCTTATAAATGTATTGGCAACTGAAATATATTTTCAAGCCTGTATTGCAGCATCTGATGGGTGAAAGGGTATTATAAGACGGGAAACATGTAGGCTGAAAGGCCTAAATAGAGAGCTGGGAAATATCCCTTTAGGATTCCAGGAGCTTCGGTGGTCTCTGACTCACCCAAAGTCTGTGTGGCGTGTCTCTTGCCCTCATATCAGTAAAGGAATGTGACATTTGTAAAGAGAAAACAATGCTCAAAAGGACTTTGAAGGGCCAGAGGGGATAAGACTAGTAGGGATGCCCAAAGACTTGAGGGCTGAGAAAGAATAGAAAAGGATTGGAGAATTCATCATCTCATGCCCCCTCTGAAAAATATCTAGCGCATGAAAAGGACTCCCATAAGGGTAGACCCAAAGAGAGAAGACCATCTGGAAAACACTGACCCAGTATTATTCTCAATTTTGTTCAGTCAGCCACTCTGGCCGCTGTGAGGTGAGACACCTATCCAGAAGACAGTCTGCAATTAGCCATTTCAGCAAAGCAAACTCTTACATGGTGTTGCAAGCATCAGAATTTACTCTGAGGCATTCCCGTCAAAAAACGAGTTTTAAAATAAAACACAAGTCGGGAGATAGAAGTCTAACATGCATTTAATGAAAAGAAAATAGCAAGCGGCACAGGAAATAATCAGGAGATAATTGTGATTTTAACCAACCAGTTGAAGCATGTAATGCTAAAATGAATGAAAAAATTAAGTTTATATATATTTTCCCTCTGTAAAAGGCTGTGCAGCACAAGCACAGGACAGCACGTTTCAGCAAAACTTGATCTAATGAGCAGGTGCCTTATTAGATCTTCTCAAATGCGAGATGTCCTTGAGGCAGGTATAGAGAACATGAATGTAGTGTTGCTTTCATTCCTTTTCTTGAAATTGTGCTTCTGGTTGCCTATATCGAAAGTGAGGCTACTGTAATACCTGCTGCTCAGCCATAGCGACTGGGGTGTGGAATATTGGTGTGTGGTGATGCTGTAGAATGTTGGATAATTGAGAGAGTCAGCAGCCTTACGCTTTACCACGAGATGCAAAAAATGTGCAAGTGTACTACCTCAAATAAAATTAACCATGACAAAAATCATACATACTGAGGCTAAAATGCACCTTAAATTAATAGGAAAACAATATTCATTTATTGTAACAGTATGATATATGGCTGTGAATGGACATTGACGATTAAAGAAACAATGCATACTCATGCTACCGTCCCTCACGACTTGCCCCTGCGAGTGGACGTCTCTTCCTTCACTACATGCAGCAGAGACTATTGTTGATGTACCAACCTCATGGCCTTACTCTCTCTCTGATTCCTGATCCAAGATAAGGCATAATTAAATAAATAATCTGAGTCGTCAGATTATGAGAACCTAACCAAAAGGGTATAGGGAAAGCACTTGTTTCCCGAGAAACCCAAGAAAAAGAAAGAAAGGGCAATTCCTTTCTTTAGTCCCCTCACTCACCAGGGTTTCCCCACGGTGACATGCTTCATCATTGGGGTCCTCTCAGTCCTCTACGGACTGAGGCGTGCTGCGACTTGCGGATTTACGTAGGAGCACTGAACAAGACTATGTGTTGTGCAAGTGTTGTGGTGTGGAGTGGTTTAAAGTGAGTTAAAATAATTAACTAGTGGGCCAATCTAAATTTATTGTTGCTCCTAGCTAATTAATTAAAAAAGTGGGTAATATGCTAGAGATAACTACTATAATGGGTAAGTGTACCTAGCATATGTTGTCGACTAGTTTCAAGCTTCCCAAGCTCTTCATCAGGACTACACTGGGACCAGCCCAGTGTGAATACCACTCCTAGAAGACCTAAATTAGTGCATAAAATAAGTGAAAAAAACGAAAAACGCTGTGCAAATTAAGCATGCGTTATTCAAAATACATACGTAATGTACGTCTCATGGAATTATTTTAAAAGGCAAAACTGTGCCTCATGGTCGACTGAGGGGGGGTTGGACACTCGTACACTTGTACTTGTCAGGCCACCCGCCGGAAAACACCTACTGGTACATTGCCTCGCCGACCGCATACTTATGTATTTTGAATAACGCATGCTTAATTTGCACAGCGTTTTTCGTTTTTTTCACTTATTTTATGCATAGGTACACTTACCCATTATAGTAGTTATCTCTAGCATATTACCCACTTTTTTAATTAATTAGCTAGGAGCAACAATAAATTTAGATTGGCCCACTAGTTAATTATTTTAACTCACTTTAAACCACTCCACACCACAACACTTGCACAACACATAGTCTTGTTCAGTGCTCCTACGTAAATCCGCAAGTCGCAGCACGCCTCAGTCCGTAGAGGACTGAGAGGACCCCAATGATGAAGCATGTCACCGTGGGGAAACCCTGGTGAGTGAGGGGACTAAAGAAAGGAATTGCCCTTTCTTTCTTTTTCTTGGGTTTCTCGGGAAACAAGTGCTTTCCCTATACCCTTTTGGTTAGGTTCTCATAATCTGACGACTCAGATTATTTATTTAATTATACATACATTGGGAGGGTGAACCTAACCGTTAAAAACCTCTCTTTCCCCCCTTTTTTTGATATACCAAGATAAGGCACTCAGTCTTTCCCCTCCCATTAAAAGGCTGTGCACTGTTGTCTTTTTGATGAGCATTTGCTATGGTTTTAAGCCATCCAGGCAATTGGGCTATAACATGCTAATACTTTTATGTATACCAAGAATTGCTGAACTCAAGCAATCTTGTCTCGGCTTACTGAACTCGACCCCTTTGTATAAGCAAAATAAAGTTCAATAAAGGGAAAAAAAAGAAATAGGCGTATAAGATTGTGTTTTCACAACAACCCCGTTTTTGCTGGGAGTCAAAACTTGTTTGCGGGAATTCGATCTCAACACTTCTGCTTTTACATCTTCATTATCACTGTCATTGTCATGCTCAAACGTAGCAAGTGGAAAAGTATTGCCAATTCTTTTATTTTTTTATGGAAGTGCGTAGGATGATGCACATTATTAATTTTATTACTACATGCAGAACAACCACAATTAAATTATGTGCAATGATTTTTCAAATATTGTCGTTCCCCAATGCCCAAATATTCTACCCAGCCACATCCAGATGCCACTGAGTTTAAAATGTAGCCCATTCTGTTACTCGTGCAACTTCCTTTTGCTATGCTTGATGTGGTCTATTTGCTCATGTATGCTGGATGGGGTGTTGGGCACCTGAGTGCATCATTCAGACCCTATAATTACACAGACCCCTCCCTCTCTTTTGATGTTAATATGTAATCTAATGCCATCCTATTCTGAACCAGCATCTTGGCGGGGGTGTCTGTTTGATCTACCAGCAAGCCAAATGCTAATGCGGAGGAGTTAGCAATCGCTTCCATGATTTTTGCATTTCTTCTCACCTGATCAAAATCAACGTTTATTACAGACACTGGTATTTAAGCAGAAAAGCATCCAGTGGTATTTAAAGTAGCCCAACTGCTGCTCCTCCTCTTTAAAGGTTGATCACCAAATAGGCTCATAGTATGAACAATGTATTCCGGATTACAAATCCTAGTCCAATTCAAATGCAGCAATGGACAGGCTCCGGATCCACAAATGAAGTGTGCATAGCCCCCTGCTGACAGAGCTTGTGAAACAGCAGTCCATGAGGAAGACGGATTTCATAAGGGTCAGTTCAATAGAGATGTTCTCTACCATAAGGTCATATATACTGTTTCCAACAAAAACAGTAGAGACAATTGCCTTATATTTTATTTATATTTAAAAAAAGTTTTATATAGCACGAACTAGACCCTGGAAGGGTATCAGAGCGCTTTACAAATTGTTACACCACATAGACAGCTTGATACACTAGGTACAAAAATAAGAGTAGATCGCAGGGAAGGCATACGTGATGACAAACTTTAGTAGTGGGTCCGGGGTTACTCAAGAGTGTGTTAACCATGGGTCCTTAAAATCCAGTGCAAGTCCTGGTTGGTGAGCTAAATCAAGTGCTTGGGTCGAGTAGGGATTTGTTCATTAAAAGCAGTTTGACTTATTTTTTGAAGGACGTGCTTGAAGGGTTCATTCTAATTTCCGGGAGCAGGGCATTCCAGATTCTAGGTGATAGTCCAGAGAAAGTACAGTTGTATGTTTTCTTTTTCCAAAATGTTTGAGGTTTCAATAGCCAGGTGCTGTTGCTTCTTTTGTTTTTTTCTTTTTTTATGTCCTCATGTGCTGCTTTCCACCCATTCTATCTGTGTAACGCCCAAGGGTGTAGATTATCTTATATTTAAGGAGGACTGCTGAACAGAAAGCTGGAGAAGAGACGATACAAGATCCTCACTCCAACTTCCTACCGCAGAATTCTCCAAAAGATAAAAAGCAACTTAATCATAGGACTGGAAGTCTCCATCAGTACAGTACTTCAATATTAAACCGATCCTCCCCCAACCCATCACCCATAATGATCAAAAAATAACAGCCAAAATCTGTGCTTCTTTTTCAGGGGAACTACCATGTCCAATTTACCAATGTCTCTCATAGCTCTAATCCACATGAGATCTGTAGGGGAGTCAGGAGAAACCCAAAGTTTACAAATTTCCCTTCGGGCCAACAGTATAGCATAAAACACCAATTTTGCTCTATCGTCCAAGCCCTTACCTTGTAGATCCATTCTACCTGTAATAATATTCTCAGGGCTTACCTCGATCTTTTGCTTGAGAATGACTGACAAACATTTACTTACAGCATCCCAAAAGATCTTGATCGCCGGGCATGTTGCAAACATGTGAATATCATCTTCATTTGGACTATTACATTTGGGGCATCTTACATTACCACCTTCTTTAAATTTTGCCAGCCGCTTTGGAGTCCAATATGCCCTATGGAGAGTGAACAAGTGGTTTCTTCTTAAATTCGCAGGTTTAACCAACTTATATAGTGTCGACATAGTTACTTGCCATTGGTCTTCTGTCGCGATCCTTGGCAAGCTCTCTCCCCAGAGTTCCTCCGGCAGGAGAAAAGGGCCATCTTCCAGATCAATTATAGCCCAGTACCATGTTGCCACTTCTTTTTTAAAACAGGCTTCCAATGCCAGTTTTGCCTCAAAGTCATTATAGCGGCCTATAAGATGATTTTTCCCAGTGGCCCAGCTTTGAATTTGAAGATATTTGAATTTAGAAAACTTAGGACCCCAGCTTAAGTCACATTCAAACCATGGCAGCAAACAACCATCGACAAATAACTCGCCCCATTTCTGAGGACCCTCTAATTTTAGAGTCGTTGCCAGGGCATCGTTAGTCCAGCTTGGAGCTCGCGGAGTTTCCCAAATTGGTGCATTCACACTAAAGTATGGAATTTTTGTGGCCCTTCTAACGCGATACCAGACCGTAGCCAAGTCTCTCAAGACCTTCAGTCTTACTTTCTTGAAAAATTTCGGGTCTGAAATTTTATACATGAAACCAGACGGCTTGACCCCCTCAATTCTTAACAAAATTAATAGTAGTTCCCCAATCGCTGAGTTTCCTGGCGTTCTCAAGAGCATTCTATAGTTTTTGAGCAGAAAGGCCCAGGAATAAATTTGAAAGTCCGGAGCTGCCAATCCCCCCTTAACATGTTTCCTCCTTATCTTTTTCCACGATAACCTAGACCCCCTGGAAGACCAAATAAATGACCCAATCTCACTTTGCAGCTTCGTTAATCCCTTTTTTTCAAACATCAAAGGGATGGAGTCAAATAAAAATGTTAACTTAGGAAGCACTGTCATCTTAATCAAATTTACTCGACCAAAAATAGTGAGAGGAAGATGTCTCCAACCCTTCATTAAACTCAAAATATCCTTCACAGTTTTAGCCAGATTAGTTGTTGCAATTTGTGAGATATCTTGTGTTATTTGCACCCCCAAATATCTTATCTGTTTTTTCGGAATTATAAGGTCTGTCTCAATGTTCCACGACATGATTTCCGTTTTGTCAGCATTCAAACGGTAACCTGAGACTAATCCGAAGTTATTTGTAATTGTTTCTAACTTAGGTAGAGTTTGATTTAAATCTGATGTTAAGATGACAATATCATCGGCATAGAGTCCAATCTTCTTAACCCAACTTTGAAATCTAAAAGGGGGGATGTCATCGGTCTCCCTAATTCTGCATGCCAGTGGTTCAATGTATAAATCAAACAGAAGTGGGGACAGAGGACAACCCTGCCTCGTCCCTCTCATTACCTTAATATTTTTGGTTAAAACTCCGTTGACTAGTACCCTTGAAGTAGGGGATTGATAGAGGGACAATAAAGATTTTTCCCCAATTTAAGATGCATGATTACCGCCTTAAGGAAGAACCAATTTACACGATCAAACGCCTTAGCGGCGTCCAAGGCAACAATCGCTAGAGGAAGTTTTCGGTCAGTAGCGACATCAATGCTTGTTATAAGAGAGAAGGTTAAATCTTTAAGAAACCTGCCCTTAATGAACCCCTTTTGATCCTCATGTACTATTCCTGGGATCACCTTCGCCAACCTATCTGCTAAAATCTTAGCATATAGTTTATAGTCCGTGTTCAATAGTGAAATTGGTCTATATGAATCCAAATACCTCGGTGACTTCCCAGGTTTGGGAATTACAATAATGTTGGCCTGATTCCAGGAGGCCGGGAGCTCTACATTACCTAGAAAGACCTCATTAAATACCTTTAATAATAACTGTACCAAACTACCAGACAACATTTTATACACCTCAACCGGGAGGCCATCTGGGCCCGGTGCTTTGCCCTTCTTAGCTGATCTAATAACCAAATCTAATTCCCCTTGTGTAATCTCCTGATCTAACATATTTTGTAGGTCGTCAGTCACAGGTCGTAAACAATTTAACCATTCATCTATCTCCTTCCTGTCTGGAACCATATCCTCCCTGTAGACCTCTGCATAATAATTAAAGAAAGCATCCACTATGTCATTAGTCTCTGTAGCTATGACACCTGATGGTTCCACTTTCACTTCCTTAATTATGTTCCTTGTCCTGTCTGTCCTGGCTTTCCAGGCAAGTAGTTTGCCTGATCCCTCCCCATACTGAAAATTAGCTAATCTAGAAGCAAACCATTTCTCTTTTACCCGATTGTTAACAACTAGAGTTAATTTCTCTTTCAAATCCAGCAATTTCTGAATATTCTCATCTTTTTGTAAACTATCCCTATAACTATTAACAATATCTGCTTCCTCTTGCCTGATTTCTTGTTCTAAACTTTCAACCTCAAAGAAATATTTCCTTCTTTTGCTGGCCCCAATAGCACCTAATCTCCCTCGCAAAAAAGCCTTAGTTGTTTCCCAAACAATGTCTAGTCTAGCCGTACCTAAATTTTGTTCGATAAAAATTTCAAGTTCATATTGAAGAAACTGCATTGCCTCCTCATCATATAAGACTGTACGGTCCAACCTCCATACTGACTCTGATTCACAAGTTCCAGTAGCAAGCTCTAAAATAACCGCCGAATGGTTGGAAAGATGTACCCCAACATGCATACTTTCTTTTACTTTACCCAATAATCTCGCATCAATTAGAAAATAATCGATTCTCGATCTATGGCGATATTTTTTATTAAAGAAAGTAAATCCCAGCTTCTGGCCTGCCCTAAGTCGCCAAACATCACACAGACCAAATTGCTCCATCAAACCTTTTAATTTAGAAGCCATTTTGCTATTTACATGAGCTCTGCTACTCGCCGACCGATCTAATCTGGGGTTTAATACCGTATTAAAGTCTCCGGCGAAAACTATAAAACCCGTAAGAGACAGCATCTCCTTAGCTAACTCTTCTAATGAAGTCACATCATCTTGGTTTGGACCATAATACCCAATTACATTGTATAATAAACCGGCAATCTTAATATTCACTATCAACCACCTACCCTTGGTATCTGCCTTTTTTCCTTCAATCTGACACATTAATCCAGGTGCTGTTGCTTCTTGACGATCTGACAGATAAATCTAGACTCAGCTAGCTCAAGATAAATCACATCTGACATGTCCCAGTTGAAAGGGTTGTTGAACCTTTCAAAGCACTGATAAGAACTGGGGAATATGTTGGCACACTCTGGCAGATGGTGGCCATGGTAAAAGAGATCAAGGCAACTGTCATTGTTACTTGTGGGGACACCGATCTAAGGGATACATTTTAGTTGAGTTTCTCAGAACATCATAGCTTTGTTGCGCCTTGAGGGTACCATCGTTCCTCTCTACCTTACATTCTGACTCTGGGTGATATGCACAATACAAATGCTTGTCTACTTCTAAAGCCCATTAAACTGTCGCTACTATTTCAGACACAGAGTGTAATTCGCGGTCACTTGTGATTTTTTACAGCACTGTGAACAGAGGAATAACATCTCTGAGTAACCACTTATCTGTCGTAATAGCATCTGCTCAGGCACACGGGTATACTTTCAGTCATCCTAAAAACATATACATGATAACCAAAATATATGAGTTGCACATTTTGGCATCTGAACAAAGTCTAGGTGCACAAAGGGTCACTAGGAGTGAGGGTGAGCAGATGGGCAGGTCTTTACAACCTTTCTGGCATTGTTTGACTGACAAATACCACAAGACAGGCAATACTTTTTGACTTTGTAAGAAAAGGGCGCAGACAAATCTGTTGATGTGGCATGTATTATGCTGTCCATACTGACATGGGCTGCTTCATGACACAACCTGGCGAGGATGGGGAGTAGAAATTTCGATGTGACTACACACCCAGTGCTGTCTCTCTACACCCCCTCAGGGTCTGTGTTTAATTTCTGATTCATCAAGGGCTGTTTCTCACTTTCGGAGGCTTGCTCCTGCAATTGAGACTAATCTTTCTGTGTTGGTACAAGAAATGGGTCAGTTCTAATTACATACATATCAACGTTAATCTTTTTACACAAAGCTGAAGTTTTAGCTGCTAAATCAGCTACGGTGTTACCCCTCCCTCCGAGACATCATCACGGGGTTGCAAGTGCTTGGCACACTTTACTAGCACCACATTCGTAGGCAACTGCTAGGCCTTTCAAAAGGTTTGAACATACTGTCCATTTTTAATAGGGGTCCCGGTTGATGTTAGGAAACCCCATTTCATATATAGGAGCCCATAGTCGTGCTTTACTCCACACATATACTTTGAGTCTGTGCACATGTCACAATCTTTTTCTCAGCTAAAATGCAAGCTCTGATGGGAGCTATACTACCTGCAAGCTGAGCACACCTCACATTTGACAAGTGACAATTTTCCACAATCTCATAAAAGGTACATCCAGCAGAACCAGCAACCAGGACACCCTCATTGTATCTACAACATGCTCCATCAACAAAATATGTTAATTCACAGTTAGCAATACGCATATCAGTTGAGTCCACAAGGGTTTTGGTCACATGGGTAGTGACAAGGATACACTCATAGAGTCCCCTCTCCTCACTAGTTGCCATTAAAGAGGCAGGATTCAGGGATGGACACCAAGATAGGGTAATGTTCAGGCAATGTCCTTCTAAATATGAGGGAAATTTCTGTGGGAGCAACAGAAGCCATATGCTAACCACACCTACTCCCAGTAAGAACTGACAGACCCACACCACATTCTTATGTGTCAGTCCTTTTATTGTTCACATTGCTGAAGGAAAGCAATTCTCTGTTAATCAATTGAAGTTGCCTCATCTCCAAATGGTACACTTAGGTGTAGAGGGTATTTTGAGGAGGGAATTGTGCCGAATTAAATAGTGTTGTGAGTCACTGGTCAGGCTTTGAATTCACTGTGAATTCACTCATTCCTATACATAGTATTCTTCATTTGTTTTCACCATCTTTCAGGAGCATACTGGTTAAAATCCAATATGCCATACCTGTGTACAATGTAGTCACATTTGGATACAAAGCTCTCGAAACACAGACTGTTGTGATTGTGGAACACCTCTTACTGATAATAAAAGTGAAAAATAATATTATGTGCAGTTGAGACCACGGATGCATTCTGCGCACAAAAGGGCCTCCTTGTTTGCTTTCGGACTGCCTAAGTAGACTACCTGTGCCTAAATATAAGCTGTTAACTTTAGGAAACTAACCCTTGTAAACGCCTTGTTTCTAAATGTTATGTCTTGTTTGGTCAGGCAATGAATTTAGTTTTTAGAGCAACGGTAGAAATGGCCATGCATTCTTTATTTATTGACTGTGCTACTTTAAGTACGTTCCCATATTTGAAGCTCTTTTACTTTCCAGTTGACAATTTAGAAGCTGAAATACCAGCGAGCTTGACAGGTCTAAATACAGGACAACATGTACTTTTTGTAGGGGGTCTGTTTTCTTTTTTCCTACTGTTTTGCCTAGAAGGCCCTCAGATATTCAGGATATCTTTATTGTTTCCAGGAAGAAGTGTATGTTTCTACCACAAAAACCTTGATAGATGGAGTAATTGCTGGATACAATGCAACCGTTTTCGCATATGGACAAACAGGTACATTAAAATCTAATGATTTCAAGTTGCGGGTACCAAAATACAGATTGCTTTTGATTATTTATTGAGGATAGTCCTTGATGTGACTATTGTCTGGAAAAGTAGTTTACCTTTACTGTAAGAAAAATACTTTTTAGGCACACCTTTGATTTTAATGTAAAATATTAACAGTAGTCTTTGATAATATTTACTCTATACTGCTATGGTAAGTAAAGATAAAGTAATTGGCTGTTAATGAGGGGCTGTATCAAATGTTTAAGAGAGAATTGACGTGAGCTTGAACTAGAATTGAGTGATTGATACACTGAGGGTGATGATGCACCGGGTGGACCTGGCGCTCACTCTTTACGGGAATGTCAAGAACACATGTAATATACAGACGTGGTGCTCCAGGGAAGGGGGAATCACCCAACACCTTTAAATGCGACCACAAGTGATCTCTCTAATGTAAACTCACAACCCGAGCACACACTTGATTCAATTACATAAATATTAAATCAACATTTATGACACATTTCATGATTAGATTCTCTTCTTTTGTTGTCCAGTGTTTCGTCTAGGGTGTTCCCTTCGACTTCATCAGGGCTGGAAAATAATGTCAACTTAATTGTAGTGTGTGAAACAACATCACACAGGATGCACATGTGTACAGGGGAAACCAAAACCATCCATATGACATATGGTATAGGGTGCTTTGTGAGAACCAAATCAAATGATTTTTAAGTCAACTCAACTTAAGCTTGACCCTAAAAAATGAAAATACATATATATTTATTTATACATTGCATGAATTTTAACAACCACATCATGGTGAAGTAAAGTGGGACGCTGCGCAGTATATCCATATATCACCTCATACCAATGAGTGAACAGACACATCCACCCTGTGGGCCAATAAATAATCCCTCAAATGTGTAAAATAGTGCTCCACAATTAGTAGCACACAAAAACCTGAGTCGCATACCTGTCTTTCTGTAAAGCAGCTTGTTAAAACATATATAGTGGTATAATTATGTTAAGTTCAGAAATTGCATCAAAATAACTAGAACTTAAACATAAACCCTGTAAATAGGAACTCATTAAAACAGCCTACCTCCACACTGGTTATTCTTGCAATATCACCAGTATTTGGTATTCTGCGTGATAATAATAACTGATATTAATGCTAATATTAATATTAGAGCATCGTCCCTCATTAGTCAGATCATTAATATCCATATAATAATCTCACCTTAAGGTCATTATATGGTATCAACCAATTAAATCTTCTGTATCCATCTATCAATTACGAGGTCAGTGTATATGTGAAATCACTTTCCACTGTAGCCAAGTTCTAAAATAGAATTCAAAATAATGTCCATGTAATGTAGAACACGAGAGGGGGAAGTTGAGTTTACGACTGTCTAAATCCAAACTCAATATAATTTCAAAAGATAAGTATCTTTCCTATATTGTGAAAATCTGTATCAGTATCTGCTGTAATTGGCCAACTTAATCTGGCCACTGAGTGTTAATCCTCACTATATTCAGGACCTCTGTATCCCTGGAATCTATGATAAAAATTGTGCCCATGTCAAATCAAACACCACAGATGGGTGCTTAAGTCTCAGGATTACTTAAATCTAATCAATGTACGCAGTGATTTCCTTACCTGCAACAAAGACGCCAATCCGCGTCCCAAGGCTTTCCAATATCCCGCCGTATGGAGTCCTAGCGGAATATACGCTCTCTCCTGATAAGCGTCTAACCGTCATGCCGACATGCAACTGTAACGTATTTCCAATGCGACCGCATCCAACGCCATGTTGGAAAGGCAACTAACTCTTAGGCAACTAATAAAGTGGTATTAGGACTCTAACTGTGGGAAAGATCAACATTCCTGATAGATTTAATTTTTGGGAACAAAGTATATCCAAACGTGTGAAAGGAACAGATATTTAGAATATTGCATAATACTGCATATCTAATCATAAAAATCTCATCCTGAGAAAAGAAATGTTGGAACAGTGTATATCCAAACTGAGTATTTTAAAAGTAATGAAGTACGAAAATAATCTCAAATAGTTTAATTTGGGCGCCATATTAGAAAGGTGATTAGACATGTTGAAAATATCGTCCAAACGGAATGAATATTCCAAAAGGTGCATAGTCCTAACCGGCATGCAGCCCTAATCCAATGCCAATATCACATCAATATATGTGGTGATACTAGTTATAGGAGTCCGTTATAACAATAGTATATATGATGCCCAAACTGTGTGAGGGTGATGATGCATACTACCAAAATAAGTCGACATCCATATCTTAAAGTCGACTGTAATGTAATTCTAGCACCTCCCAAGTATGTCTGATGTTATCTATGTGGTCTAAAAATAAGCTCTTGTCTGTCAAAATGAATATTAGCTCCACAAGGTCCTATTAAGTAATCACGCGAAATTGGTGTAGTGCTATGAGGATATATTATACTGCATTTCGTCCCAGTTACAAGATGCTAAGTATACAGCTCTCCATAATCACATAGGTCATGCTAGATACATGTACATAGTTAGTGCTTATTACGGTAGATCAAGAAAATAATGTAGTAAACCACCATGTTATATATGTATATATGCAATGTATGATAATCAAAATGTTAATAAAATCAACCACGGTGTTATTAAATATAAATGTGCAAAGCATGCCTATTGTATTTCACAGAACATTTCCTCATATATATATATATACATATATTCATTCACCAAGAAAATACTGTAGTTATTGATCAGTATTTAAACCATGTTTCACAGCTCTAAGTCGCATGATCCAGGAAGCTGCCCTGCGTCTTAAAATCAGTTCTCTATTGCCCCCTCTGGGGTCTAGTTCCACATGATCCATACCAAAATAGGTGAAATGTTTGTATGGTCCCTGAGCATTGCATTCCATTATATGTATGACCGTTGAATATCTTGCGTCCTGGTACTTTACTGCCCTGATATGTCAATTTATCCTTTCCTTGAGGTTTCTTATGATGCTGCCAACATATATACGTTTGCATTTACACTCCAATATATATATACATCACATATTTTGTATTGCAGTTGATACTGTATCTTATATCAAATGATCTGCCATCCGCACCTTGAAAGTTTTTCTTTTTACCCATAGCACATCTACAAGCACCACAAATACCACATTTATGGAACTCCATTGTTATTTGGGTCAACCAGGTTGAAGTCAGTTTTGGTCTGGGATAATTCAGACTTAATTGTGTTCTTAATGTCTTCCCTTGTCTGTAAGTGATGCCAGGTGTATGATTTATGTATTCCTCAAGGGTCTTATCAGAGCTTAAAATATGCCAATGTTTGTGCATACTTTTCCTCAGTGCCTCAGATATGTCATTGTAACTAGTAAGCATTCTCGTTCTCATTGTTTTCCTGTTCTTTCTCTGTTTATCTCTTAAGGTATCTGATCTTTTGACTAAGGATTTTACGCTCAGCATTCATGATGGTATATGTTTTGATGCCTCTTGCCCTGAAAAGGTTCTTTATGTTATCCATACATGATAAAAATTCTCTGTCACTGCTACAATTCTTCCTTGCCTTGTCTAGTTCACCAAAGGGAATTGCTTGAATCTGATGTCTAGGGTGCACGCTGCTAGCATGCAACACGGCATTACAAGAGGTTGGTTTCAGATGCAACCTTTTCTATATCTGATCATTCTCAATAAAAAGCTCCAAATCCAAAAATTCAATCTTTGACATACTGTATTGATAGGTGAATTTGATAACCATATCATTACTGTTTAATGTTCACAAAATAATTTTAAGTTGTCCATTGTCCCTAACCAAATCATAATGCAGTCATCAATGTATCTGCCCAAGTAAATAATACATTCACACCATTTCATGCCCCTTGGACCCCAGATCCACTCATCCTCAAGCCATCCCATAAAGAGATTGGCGTAGGATGGTGAAAATCTGGAGCCCATGGCAACTCCTTGTTTTGTCTGTTCCAATCTTTACCGAAAAGTAATACTTTATTGGAGAGAATTAGGTCTATCAAAGTGATTATCATTTCCATATGTTCCCACTGTCCTGCTGGTCTGGAACTCAGATATCTTTTGACTGCCAGTATCCCTAGATCCGATTTGATGCTGGTATATAATGCCGTCACATCAAGTGTAGCCAAGCTCATCCCTTCCTCCCAGATAGTAGGCTGAGAATATGTTCGGTGTCCTTAATAAAAGAGGAGAGATTACGAACCAACGGCTGAAGAAATAGGTCAACATATTGCGACTGTCTCTCAGTCTGCTCTCCAATACTAGAAGTGATAGGTCTGCCGGGAGGGAAGTGCATGTTTTTGTGAACTTTAGGTAATGTGTAAATGCTTGGAATCCTAGGCCTCACTACCAAACTTTCAGGTGATTGTTAATTGTGTCTGTCAATTGACCAATAGGGTTGCTACTCAGTTTTTCATAACAAGTCGTATCCGATAATCACCTGAAAATTTGGTGTCTAATTGACCAGGACAAATATATGTAATTACCTCCTTTACAAAAGAAGTACTAAATCGTGACTGGATTGTACAAAAACATTTCCTCCACCAAAAAGGAAGTGTGGGGGGGGGGGGGGGTGGAAATTACTTCACCATCAGTTACATGAAGGTAGAATGTATTACCGGCATAATTATCATTTTCTCTCTTTAATTATTTAAAAGGTACAGGTAAAACCTACACAATGCTTGGAATGGACAGTGAGCCAGGGATTTACATCCAGACTCTAAACGACCTCTTTAAATCCATTGAGGCAACCAGTGACAACATCATCTATTCCGTCTCTATGTCATATCTGGAGGTGAGATTATTTGCTGTTATTCTTTAGCTTCCCATTTGTAGCAAACCACAGATACGTTTTGGGAATTTCTGTTGTACCTGTTTTTGAAAACTGGTTGATATTGAAAATAGGGACTATGTTTCCTACAATTCATCATTAAAATATAATAAATTCCTAAATGGGACTACATGCTAGCGATAGTCAAGGAAAGAACATACCTTATGAGCTGAATGCTCCATTTATCATTGATTTAACTCAACTTCTCGTTTTAATATATCCACATTCTAATGTAGCTTTCTATTTGCCTTTATTCAATTAATGAACCCAACTATATGCTTCTCATAGACTAAATGTTGTCTGCGGCACTGATTTACCCTTTCTCTGTCCTGCTATCCTATTCCATGTGTAATGTGTTTTCTAATTGTCTTTTATCCATTCAGTATCAGTTCTCCAGCACTGGATCTTTCTTAGATTCACATACTAGAGTCATTTCCCATTGTTGGTGTGGAAGTCCCACCATTACTTTAAAATAGCAGTATAATGCTAAACAGAGCTTGAAAAAAACTCTAACATTGGTGTTTTAGTAGCACAGTCACCTTCTTGGAAAGAGTTTGGTCTTCAGCCAATGATGTGAGAGCACAGTGAACACCACCACCCCAGAGACCACCATACCTCAGATTCCATAGCAGCTGTGTGTGAATAGGATCTTATTTGGTAGGTGAGCCTCACTGGGGATGAGGGAGGTCATGTGTGAATCTAGGAAAGATACCAATGCTGAATAACTTTAGTTACAGGTAACTTGTTTCTTCTCCAGCAGTGGGTCTTTCATAGATTCACTTGCTTGAATTATAGTAGCAAGCAGTATCAAGCTCTGGGATGGTGGGAGCAAGGCCACTCTCTATTGAGTGTGTGAATCGGTAAAAGACACCAATGCTGGAAAACAGTAGTTACAGGTAAGCAACTTGTTTATTATGTATTGTTTTATTTGTAGGCCCCGATAAGATAGGGTTACGTTCTGGCATATGTTGTGCAACATAAATAAATAAAATAGTATAAATTGAATTGATAGATTCTGAATGTTTTCATATCTGGTCAGAATCCTGAACCACCATTTTAACGTGAGCTAAAACTCTGTACCTAAATAACTTCGTAAATGCAACTCTTTTTAAAACAAATATTTTTTAATGAAAACATATCTAATGAACATGAAAAATCTATTGTAAAATACAAAAATTGGTTTACAAACATATGAACAAGCAATTCTGAAAATACTGTTTTATTTTCACCTTTTTAAATGAGAAAATATGCTAGGATGTTTTTGATAGGCTTTGTGTAGAAGCAAAACTGCACTTTTATTTTAATGTAGCAAACGAGTTTTATGAGCATCGAATGTAGTAGGACAGTGGCAGCCCGTACCTCAGTCCCTCTCTTCTACTTGCTTTGAGTTCAGTCCTTGAAAATAAAACTTGCCCTGTCAACGATTTGTCTTAGAGAAATTAATTCTGTGAGTATTTTTTGTGCTTTACGCGCCATTTTTTTCTTCCTTTTTTGATAGTTTCTGTCAGCTTGATGTTCAATATTTCTTCTCTGTAAGTGGGATCCTGTGATTTGACAGTATGTTTAAAGTGTAATTTAGCGTGGACTTATACATTAATTACCATTTTATTTCCATTTTGGGCTTTTCAACTGTCTAGAAAAAGGGATTTAAAAAAAAATATAAACAGCCAGTGCTGGGCTGTGGGTCAAAGATCCTTAAGGATTTTGACCGGTTTCCTCACAGGCCTTGAGGGCGATTGTATGCTTCTACCAAAGTCCTACAGGCAAAGGTCTTTCAGAGACCTTCTGCCATTTTTGATGTCCTGGATGCTGAGACAGTTAACTTCATGATTGAAATTCTGAATGTCAGGCAGATTCCTTTGTAATGTCAAAGATCCTTGATAATAATTGTTTATGTTGAAGGGGGCGGGAGTCTCTTATCAGTGAATTGCTTGCTTTTGAGACCAGAAGCCATGCTGGTCAATCAATCAATCAATCATGAAATTATAAGCACACTACTCCCCTGTGGGGGTCTCTGGCCAGGTCTTGAGCGCCTTTCTGAAGGTGTTCAGGGAGTGGGCGCATCTTATGTTGATGGGGAGCTTGTTCCAGGTCTTGGCTGCAATTTAATAGAAGGCTCTTCCCCCTGTTCTAGCTCTGCGGATGCACAGGGTTTCAGCGAGGGTGAGGTTGGTGGATCAGAGGTTTTGTTTGGGTATGTGGAAGGCGAATCTCTCGTTGAGGTATTGAGGTCCTATGTTGTGGAGGCATTTGTAGGCGTGGGTGAGTATATTGAATGTGGCTCTCTTCTCGAAGGTGAGCCAGCGGAGGTTCTGTAGGTGTTGGCTGATGTGCTTGTGTCAGGGATGCCGAGGACGAGTCTGGCTGCGGTGTTCTGTATCGTCTGGAGCTTGCAGAGTAGAGACTCGTTGATGCCGGCGTAGAGGGTGTTTCCTTAGTACAATCTGCTGGTTATGAGAGCGTGGGTGATTGTCTTCCTTGACTTTGGGGGGATCCATTTGAAGGTATTTCAGAGGCTGCGGAGGGTGTTGAAACAGCTGGATGTGATGGCGTTGACCTGCTTGTTCATGAAGAGGGAGGTGTCGAGCACGATGCCAAGTTTCTGGTGTGGTCCGTGGGGGTCGGAGGGCTGCCGAGTGCGGTGGGTCACCAGGTGTTGTTTCAGTATAGGGCATGTAATTCTGCCTGCTGCTTACCATAGGTCAACTACTGAGTCAGTCTTCTTTGCTGGCTCCTCATTGGTTGGTGCTCCCGTTACACC
Organism: Triturus cristatus; assembly: GCF_964204655.1. Classification (NCBI taxonomy): domain Eukaryota; kingdom Metazoa; phylum Chordata; class Amphibia; order Caudata; family Salamandridae; genus Triturus; species Triturus cristatus. The sequence continues at coordinate 1,073,188,911 of NC_140593.1, read as the reverse complement.
ACTTCCGTGTTTCACTCGGGAGCACCGGCCAACTACCAGTACCTTACGCTGCAAGTGGTAATATGTTCCTGTTGACCACTCTTTTTATTTTTTGCTTGGGATATCTAAGGTGAGTGAGAAGGACCTTTACAAGTGACATATGGTGCTGTGCGAAGCTTGGGATGTGTACTGTACCCTACGTGTGCATGTTTAAACAAGTGGCTGCATGATATATATTGCTCATTTTATTAGTTACCAATAAATTTGTTGTTTCCCTATCATTCATCTTCCAAATAATCTTGAGTTGCTTGTGCTCGAGTTTCAGATGAAAACTCCTCCCCTTCCATGTTTGCGAGCACGGATGTCTCTCGTTACATTTATGGAGTTGTAAAACTGTATTGTTGAGTTACGTTGCTATTTGGAGTGTTTCGGTAGCATCAACCATTCCCAATAGTCAGCGCTGAAAATGGAAACAAGCATTGGCATAGCCAATAGGTCTCGCATTTGGGATCTTATAAGTGTTTAGCCATGCAACAGTTGATGTTGTTGCACCAAGGATATTGTGCTGCATAATTAAATAATTATAACGTCCCAAAAGCGAGACCTATTGGGTATGCCAATGCTTGTTTACTTTAATGAGCGCGGCGCCATCTTCACGGACACCGCGCTATGCAATGCAATAGGTGTTGCTTTTGTTACTGTAAATAACAATGGCTTTTAATTTTTTTAAAGGCATTGCCATTTACAATGCCAATAGCTCCAAAATTCGCAGTTGCGAGACCTATTGCATTGTAAATGTTTGTTTAAACTGGCATCCATGTAGTTTTTGAGATATGCATTTTCCTTCTCTGTAAAAGCAACTAAACAATTAAATTGTAGTAGATCAGTCGAACAATCAAACAAGCGGTCTGGAAGTAATGTTTTACCCTTTACTCTGTTGAATACATTCAGTAAATCTGAATATTCGTCAGGTACTTGCATCTGTAATCTCCCTTTGCTATATATATACATATATATATATATATATATATATATATATATATATGGGCAATTGTAATTAAACTCACTAAAGAAGCATTAGCCAATGAAAGTCCCATGAGAAGAGTTTCATAGAGTAAGCAGGTTTAAACACCGAGGTTCGTATTATACACCAAATAGTGTGGACATATTCTGTGGTCCATAGCATGCATTATTTGATGTGAAACTGGGGTGCATCTATCGCATCACATTGTCTGACTTCAGTCTGTTGTCAGGGAAAGTTTGGCGCATCTAATTATAATGTCTGTGCTATCTCTCTGATAATTTGCATTATAGAAATGAAGTGCCTAAGAGAAGTCGGTAACGGTGTTGTCCTCAAAACTAGATACGGAAATGTGCCCCTAAAGATGAGATTCAAACAGCATTTTAATTAACAGTCAATAAATAAGGCCTGACTCAAAAAGGGCTCGAGATCAGTAATATAGAAAAACATGAAGGTTTATTTAAGAAGTGTGCTACAGAAGGCAGAGATATAATTAGTCTCAATAAATCAGTCATAGAATTCAGAAATCAATTGTCATGAAGGTTCTTAGCATTTAAAATAGATAAAGCAATGAGCAAAGTCTGAAAAATAGATTAATTCTTGAGTGTACAACAAATTAAGTAGATGTAAGTATATGTGGCTCACCCCTAACATCAGAGCATTTGTAATAAATTTTAGAATGGGAAGCAATCCACACTGCACAGTCAGCATAGGGTGAGCAAATGTATCAATACATCGAAAAATCAAAACACAGCAGTGTAAAATGTCATAATAAGACCATCCTAACACTTATTTGCCCTAGGTAAATAATACATGTGGTTACATAAACAATGAAACGTCTCATGCATGAATAGATCCACAGTAAACGGAATAGGAAGAGGTCTTGGATTGCAACAGTTTAACTGAAGAATGTCCTTGAGGCTCTCGAAGAACAACGTATCATTACAAAATAATCAAACACATTTAGTTGCGTGCGACGTCAATGAAAAATGAATAGCATGAACGATGAATAATAGGGCTGGCCCAAGAAACAAGTCGGGTCGACGCTAAGTTGAGACCTAGTTGAGACCTAGTTGAGTCTATGTCAGGAAAACATAGATCTGTACATCTTAGCATGATCGTTTCAATTGCACAAGGGTCATATTAATAAGCAAATATACTTCTAATCCGAGAAGAGCTTTAACAATAGGGCAGTCCTTCCATGCTCTCCATGCATAGTCCTGGCTGCAGGAAAGTCAACTTTTTTGGAGAACTAGTGATCACAAAAAACAATCACAAAAGCCACCTATGGCTACTGTGGTGCCGATTACGATCCGGTAAAAACCGGGTACGAACCATCGGTCGGAGCGTATTCTCCGTCCGACTCGTACCCGGTTGTAAAACATTACAAACATGGAATTACGATTCGCACGGAAACACCATTTCCGTACGAATCGTAAAAAACACCGACCGACGAAAATATGCATACGAATGTGATCCGGGAATGCTGCGACGTGACGTCGGGACGCTTCTAGGCAGCGTTTCACGACCCAGGAATTACGATTCGAACCGACAGCAGTCCGGACGGCAATATTTTCACGGCACCCAAAAAGTGCCGCAAATGCGAAGTACGGCGCGAAACGACCAGAGTAGGTGGCCCGGTAAGCGCCGTACCCCCCCCCCAGCCCCTGCATGTACGCGCCGTACCCCCCCCAGCCCCCGCATGTACGCGCCGTACCCCCCCCAGCCCCCGCATGTACACGCTGTACCCCCCCTGCCCCCGCATGTACGCGCCGTACCCCCCCAGCCCCCGCATGTACGCGCCGTACCCCCCCAGCCCCCGCATGTACGCGCCGTACCCCCCCCAGCCCCCGCATGTACGTGCCGTACCCCCCCCAGCCCCCGCATGTACGCACCGTACCCCCCCCAGCCCCCGCATGTACGTGTCGAACCCCCCCGTGTATGTACACCCGAGTACGTTCGAGTCGTACCCCCACCCGTGTATGTACCCCCCACCACCGTACATACACGGGTGGGGGTACGACTCGAACGTACTCGGGTGTACATACACGGGGGGGTTCGACACGTACTCGGGTGTACATACACGGGGGGGTACGACTCGAACGTACTCGGGTGTACATACACGGGGGGTTCGACACGTACTCGGGTGTACATACACAGGGGGGTTCGACACGTACTCGGGTGTACATACACGGGGGGGGTACGACTCGAACGTACTCGGGTGTACATACACGGGGGGGTTCGACACGTACTCGGGTGTACATACACGGGGGGTTCGACACGTACATGCGGGGGCTGGGGGGGTACGGTGCGTACATGTGGGGGCTGGGGGGGGTACGGCGCGTACATGCGGGGGCTGGGGGGGGTACGGCGCGTACATGCGGGTGCTGGGGGGGGTACGGCACGTACTGGGCACCTGTTTGGACGTCTCCATGGTTGTTATAGGAGTTCGGTGCGGACGGTCTTTTAACCATACGGTTGTACATTCGGACGCCCGGGACGGATCGTGATTCCCCGGTCGGACTTCGCTTTTCACGTTTGTACGGTAAATCGTACGAGGACGTGTCGGACACTTTTTCCGACCCGAGGACGTGTGGGGAATTATTCCCAATGCGATTCGTATGGTCTTTTTCCCATGCGAATCGTGATTGCCAGTTCATACGGCACTTGTACGATTCGTACGGTAAAAAGACCGGATACGAGTCGCACGGGGAATTTTTTTACCGGATCGTGATCGGCACCCAAGTGTTCCATAACAGACACCCTTTCAAACTCTGCCCACTATAAGGAAACAACAATGGCCGAATAGGCAGTACCAAACTATAGTATGCTATCTACTGAATGTCCCGCCATAGGCTAAAGGATTTTGGTTTTTGTGAGCAGTGCTTAAGAAAGTGACCTTCAGCCTCACAATGCACACAACACTTTTTCTGCTACCTCTTCTCCCTTTGCAATGTGCTGAGAAGTAACCTCACAGTGCTTTTCAGCATAGGTTCTGGTAGGGGATTAGACCCTTAAATCGGTGTTACCTTTTCCTACTTCGACAGAGGCAAGAAGTTAGTGCATGCGGTGTGTCATTTTAATCTATTTTTACCTTCTGTGGTAAGTCAAATTGTGATGTAGTTATGAGTCAACTCAATACGTGTGTTACGTTCAGTGGTTGATTGACAACCAGAGCCAAAATGTCTATGAGCTCATCCCTCAAACTGTCAAAAAACATAGAAGACTTTTTTGCCTCTGGCCACTGACTGTCAACCAACAACCAACTCAACAGATCTCGATTTCATTTATGCAAAATTTGTTATCTGTGATTCGTACTATTACCATTCAATCCACTATGCTTTTCAATTTAGTTTTACTTATATTCCCCTCATGTAGGAGAGGACTATCCTGTGATGCTAAAGGGACTGACTAAGCTGCAGCATCCAGAGAGATGGAGGATAATATAAATACCCCTTTGAACTTGGTGTATGAAAAGCTGCTGTACAGCACAGAAAAATGCAAGCTCACTGGGTTGGGAATGTGTGTAGATTTTGAGTGTCCCCTTTATATCTTCCAGGTCGTGCCAAAACCACAAAAAATCAAGGCATCATTACCACGAGGCCAGTTGCTGCACGACTGGGGCCCCCCACTGACTAATGTTACACACAGCCCCATTTGAGTTAGCCCCTGTAAAGAGAGTGACAGCTAACTGCATACAGTCTAGTATGTGAGACAATCCTAAAAACTGTGCTGCATTATAAGATGGCCCTTCCAGGACTGACTTAGCAGCACGTCTATAGTTTGCAGCACTTGTCCTAAATCAACCAAACATGCTGCTGTAGTGTCCACTGTTCTGAAGCGGTCAATAAAAGAAAGGGTTCCTGAACTTTTTATGGTAACTGTTCACCGCAGGAATAGAAAATCCCCATCATCCACTATCACCCCCCACAGGGAGTAGGTACAAAGTAAGTAAGTGCCGCAGCCTGGTGAATGGGGGAAATGGTACAAGGCATTCAAAATAATAAACAACAAGCGCGCGCGCCTCGCGCAAGTAGGGGGTGGGGGGGAGTGCGGCCGAGAGGAGGCAGCGTTTCCCTTGCGGGAGCAAGCGCAATAATTGCTACCAGATGGCGCCGCTCGCTCCCACAAGGAAATCGCCAAACGGGCACACGTTGCGATTCAAAGCAATGCAACGGATGCACATTTTTACCTGCAAAACCGGACCGATTTCTAAAGGTCTCTTCCTATGCAGCGCATGCGCGCTGCGTAGGCGAGACCTGAAAAGCATTGTTATGGGAGCAGAAAGGGGGTGGAGTATGGCAGTCAACTTAGACATTCGTATTTTTTAGGTTGAGTGTCAGTGCCACAGTGTGCGCATGTTTTATAGCACATAGTGTGCACAGATCTAGAGAGGTGTTAAATCTCATAAACACAAATCTTATGGGCCGCCATGTGAGAGAGGTGTTAAATCTCATAAACACACATCTCATGAGCCGCCATGCGCGTAACTTTTGCCATAGACGTGCGCCGCACTTTGTTTCAGCACAGCACCCATTTATATGTTCAGCATCAACACCTATTGCATTGCCAATGTGTGTTTTCAATGGTGTTTCTTGTTTTACGTGCTCTCGAAAAATACTATTTTGTTAGAAGGAATCAGTGTAGGGTTTTCCTGCGATTAATATTTTATATTTCCATTAACAGATTATGAATCAATTAGTGCAGTGCTCTCTTTCTCAACGCTGCTGTGGATATGGGCGGATGTTCGCCTGTAGTTCCGCTGTAGGAGGCCGTTCATCGAGGGTGAGAGCTGCAAGGGTCTCTGACCGAGGGTGGTGGGGCAGCGGGTCCTCGAGAGCTCCCAAGCTCATAGTGCTGTCACCCATAGTCCTGCACGCTCAAGGACGACCAAGGCCTGAACCCTTTGGCGTCAATGGAGTTTCTTTCTCAGGGACCTCCTTAACATCTTACAAGCTCTGGCCAACTGATGCAAGTTTGAGACAACCCAATCACCTTTTCTTGAGACTGGGAATGATGTTATATTTTAAAAAGAAAAAATGGGCGGACACATGCAGGAAGAGTTCAAGGCTTTTTGGCAAAGATTTGAATTCTAGAATGAGTGAAAGTTGTTTTTAACATCCCCTTGGCAGAGTGGTCGTATTTGATGCACCTACAACAGTCTAGAGCAATCCACTACTCTACTGTTTTGCCCTGCTACTGAGCATAGAACTTATGGAAGCTCAGTTAAAGCAAATTAAGTCTCTAGTTACCTTCCGACCCCTGCCATGCCTTTCAGTTTATCACAATCATCCATATTTGTCAAACTTACTCCCATTAAGGACTGCCCTATCAGTCATTGTCAGACCATGAATCTCTATCATCCCCATCAGTCACCTTATCAACCAGAGCCCCCGCCCCTCTCCACTCACACTCACTCCCATCTCAATCTCACTCACTCCCATCACTTACACCTACTCCCATCTAGCACAATCACCACAACCATTTCCGTTTGCATTGGCACCCCCACCAGGGCCTGTATGGACCCCAGTTAGTCACACTCTATCCCCAAAACACACAGGCATCCCTACTAGGTAAGTGGTCTCCTCTAGACACTGTCTATCCCTATTCAACGAAGCCAGACCAGTCAAGTTCAGTCATCGCTGGTCATGAGAGCAAGCATGTGGACACAAGTAACCACACGAGAAAACATGCACTAGCCTTCATCTGGTCAGGGGCAGTGAAATATATGTACCTATAATAATCAAACACAGCCCATTGACAACATTGACGATAAAGCATATCACATGCATCACATACACTACACTGTATGGAACTTGTGATGGCCCTTCTGCAGTTACTGTTCACTGCCATTAGCCATGTATGCTACCAGAAACGTAGAGAATAATAAAATGGGGTGGAAACCTCAACTCCTATAAGTCTAGTATTTCACAGTGTCCTAATGTGATCCCAACTACATTTACAGCAACCTTTGCCTTGGTCCACACTTTACAATCAGATTAATGTGACAGTTACACTACTGAATATTACGAAAGCAGGAAATCCTCAACCCTGTTCCACTGCGGTTATGCCAGGGAGCAGCCAGAAAATATTGCTGACGGCAAGTATTTGATTTTTAAAAATATTTTTGGGCCCTCCAGAAGAATATCCCTCTGGATCCATTCCTTGAATTTACTACGCACGATTGACTGTGCTTTCAGCAGCATCAGTCATGGAAACAGTGAAGAAGTGCAGCAGCACAAATGCCTGGGTATAGTGTAACATAAAAGCATTAGAACATCTTACGAGTATGTTCGTAATAGGACCGCCAATTGAACTAGAACAATAAAGCAAAGTTCCATGGTGACTATTACCTGAGAGTGTACCAAAAGTTGTGTGCCAATCCAGGTATCACAGTATGGTTGAAGATGTGTAACTTGAATAAGCAAAGTTAACTCCAGGATTAAGCACTGATAACCAATTAACATAGCCTGTTCACCATGAGCTCTTTTGTGTACACTCCTATCATGTACAACACTCCTAGCATGTACAACACCCTACATTGACCAACTAGGGGACTGTCATATATGGACTCGTGATCTCTGCAATCTTCTTTAGTCTCTGAGGCAGAGCCTATGATAGTGAACAAAATCAAGGTTAAGAAAAAAATTCTAGGGATAAACTACTAATTTTTAACAAGCTAACAAGTAATCATACTTAATGTAGAATGTATTATTATTGTCATCCAGTATTACAGCAGATGAGAGTATTTGCAAAAACATATAAATTCCTTCAAGAATTAGCAGACTTAACATTGGTCAATAATCTGTGGACATCAGGTCATACGCGTTACTACTATGTTTGGAACTGCATCTACAAAAATGGTCCTTGGGGATATAATCAGCGACGTTGGCTTTAGCTACTATTTATATGCTGACGATGCACACATCTTTATACTTATGACTTCTTTAACCCTTTCTTAAGCACGAGGATAATTGACAGCTGTGTAAATAATAAGTAATACATAAGGACCATCCAAAATAGTGCAAAAAGGCCTCGCATGAGGTATAAAAGTGGTAAACAAATAACCATAATATATATTTTTTTGCCTGTATGGACATGTGGCTTTATGCAACTAAACACCTTAAAACCAGAGACTATCTATTTTCTAGTGTCCACATCTACCTCAGTTGTTTTGATTTTGCCCTCCTCAAGAGCAGCTACATTTATTATGTAGTCACGTACACCTTACCTTGTCACTGTTACCTGACTTCCTTTTTATCAAAAAGGTATGGTTTGATCTCCCATGCAGCAAATATCACGCTCTTTAGTTTAGTGTTGCACAATCTTAGCTTTTATAAAAGAAAACATTTAGGGCCATATGTAGGAAGCCCAATACCGGTCGGTAACGGCCGATTTTCGGTAAATATCCCGTTACCGACCGGTATTCAGGCTTTTGGTATGTAGGGGGCACATTTCAGGATTCGGTAATTTACCGAATCGGTAAAATTACCGATTCGGTAATTTTACCGATTCAGTAAATACCGAATCCTGAAATGATATGTAGGGGGAGTGTGTGGTTGTTGTGGGGATTCGTTATTTACCACCAACTAAAAGTTGGTGGTAAATGACGAATAGCTGTAAAAAAGCATTTCTTTGCACTTTGAAGTGTGCAATGTGGCAGACATACATGCCCTAAGGGCATGTATGTGTGCCACATGTGCACACATGCAGGAATCAGGGGTGCAATAGGGTGTCACTGTGACACCCTGCCACCCTTGATTGTGCTCCCCCCTTTACCGAATCGGTATTTACCGATTCGGTAATGGTAACTGGCTTCCCATTGATTCCTATGGGCCTCCTGGCCCATAGGAATCAATGGGAAGCCAGTTACCATTACCGAATCGGTAAATACCGATTCTAAATTACCGACCCATTCCGAATCGGTAAATATTACCGATGGATTACCTACATAGCATTTACCACTTCATAAATACCGAATCGGTAAAATTCGGTATTTATGAAGTGGTAAATGTTAGGCTACCTACATATGGCCCTTAGACTACTTGTCCATTAATTGTGCCATGTGCATGATTTTCAGCATTCTGTGTTCTTGCTGAAACACAACAGTGGAACCCACGGAGGAAAATGTACCTCTCCTGATATCCCCAAATGTGTCAAACAGAAGAAAGTAAACACCATGTACCTGGCACTATGCACACTTTATAAGCACCCACTGCCAAGGTGAGGTCCCAATAGGACTATACAAATTCAAAAAGGTAAGAAGGTGCACCATACAACAGTTATCTTTAGAGTAGCCAAAGTATATAATGGTGTGAGGTCATTTGAGCCCAGCGACCAATTTGTGGGCTCCGGAAAGGCACGGTCCCTACTTCGGCACAGATTCTGGTGCCACGATTTGGGATTATGTACCCGTGGCCTACCTCACCTATAGGACCCGGGAGTGGACTCAATTTGACTACCCATTCCTACTTACCCTTTATAGAACGGGTCCTTTATAATCTATTGGAACTCAGCATATGAGACTACGCATGGCAATAGGAATGTGGTTTACATGAAGCGCTGAGATATCGCATGGCGCCCATAATTGGATTGACAATTAAGATATATCACCATTATACACTTTGGCTTCCAGCTTGCCCTGAAGAAATCCATTGTTTAGGACGAAACGCGTTGGCAGTTTTTCTGCTGTATATACCGTTTTTACATAAACATGTCTGAATAAAAGAAGATTTTTTAACATACCTTTGGATATCACTTTGAATTATTCTGTATTCTTGTATTTGCACCAAACGTGGTTCAAATGGTACACAGTATAGCACTCACTACAGTATTGAGTGTCTCAGCTCAGTCTGGTCTAACATGACACAGTCCTCATCAAATTGCCCCTGAGTTTTTTTGGATATTCTACTCTTTTGCCCTCTTACCAATAAAAAACATTTTCACTGACATAATCAAGGGGTCTATTAGAATGTCGGGCGGATCGCCACCGCTCGCATGGTGGTGGCGATCCGCCCGACATTCTCCTCCGCCCGCATGCTATTTTCCCCCACCGGATGGAAAGACCGTCTTCCGGTTTTTCGCCGGTCACACAGGTGACCGGGCGGAAAAGGAGCCTGATATGGTGGCGGTGTCTGCTAGACACCACCATCTATATTAGGCTGGCAGCGGGAAGAAGCCTTTCGCCGCCACGGAAAGGCATGTGGTTTCCTCAGTTGATGGCCTGTTGCGGGTCCCCAGGGGGGTTGGGGGGGCACATGGGGGGTACCATAATTTGCATGCAAAACGTGGCAGGCACCGCGCGGTGCCTGCCACGTTGTGCATGCAAATGCATACATGCCTTTTTTGTATTGCGGCGGGTGCTGCTGACAGCACCGCCCACCGCAACACAAAAAATGCGGGATGCGCCCGCCAGTGTGGCGGGCGCATCCTAATTGCCCATGCGGGACCGCCGCACCCTTAGCGGGCGGTCCCATTTCCCGGGGCGATGGCGGGCGGACAATGTCCGCCCGTCATCATAATAGACCCCTAAGTCTCATGGCTTTTCTTCAACAGTTTTCTAAAACAATGCCACAAGAAGCAGAATTACTTCAACTTAACATATGCAACCCAGCTTTTCAAAGACACCTAGTAACCCTTGAATTTTAATTATTATTATTATTTTTTTCAAAACTCTTTTTATTAAGTCATCAGATAAGCTATGCACATTTTTGACAGAGGGAAATGGATATATATTGATCAGTATAGTAGCTTTCAAACAGGTGACTTCTATATGACATTTCTAATACAAAGAGATGAACCTTTCGGGTCTGTGAACTTCAGCCCTTAACTGTACAAATGACTGTGTCTTATACTGCGTAGTGGTCCATATATCATCTCCATCATGCCCTTCCCCATGCTTCATAGCCCTTTGCATCTTCACTCTTCTTTGTGACACGTTCCTTAGAGGGTTCCCACATCTGTAGTTTGTGGTGAAGGAGGTTCCAATATGAGACCCCTGTAATCAGCCCAGCGTTTCCGTATTTTGGGGTGCTTTTGCGGGCATCCCCGTGCCTTGAAAATAGACTGCTCCTGACCTATACACCTATCAAGGCCTGCCCTCCAGGCTCCCAGTTTAGGCGGTGCTGGATCTTTCCATGCCCTAGCTATATCTCTTTTTGCCAGTGTAAGGCCCAAGAATAACAAATATCTTTTATAGATGTTTCTCCCTATTTCGTCTGTGATATGTAAGAGGGCAAGCTTAGGAGACAACAGTATTTCCCATCCCAGCACTTCTGATAAGCAGTTTATAACCCCTCTCCAAAACCTACCAAGCGTAGTACATTCCCAAATAGTATGGATAAGCGTGCCATCTGCGCTACCACATCGTAAACACGTAGGGGAGTCTATCAACCCCGCCCTCCATAACCTGTACCTGGTAAAATAAGCACGGTTTAAATACTTAAACTGAATAAGTCTGAGGCGTGAAGCTATTGCAGCGCCCCTTAGGGACTCCAAGGCCTCCGTCCAGTCGTCACTGTCAAGGGGACCAAGGTCTGTCTGCCATTTATCCAGGAGTAAGTCCAATGTTGTGGATAGGTTTGTTACTATAGTTCGATATATCTTTTCAGTCTCCCATAAAAACCTTTGCCTCTATCGGATTAAATTACGGGAGAGATTCCATATGTGTGACATATGGGGATAAGGCATGTCGTAGTTGTAGGTATTTGTAGAATTGTGTATGTGGCATGGCTAATTCGTTCCTGAGCTCTTGGAAGGACTTCATGGTGGTACCTTGAATTACTTCCCCCAACGTGGAAACGCCAATGGCATCCCATTGTCTAAACCCCATCAAGGTGGATACCTGCGGCATAAGGCCGCACTGCCAAAGGGGGGTCTCCCTCGTCAGTCGTCTCCAACACCCCATCCTGCGCATCGATTCTTTCCAAACACCGAAAATCATGCATGTGGCATGCAGAAATCGTCGTAGCTCTTTGGGCGTGTATAAAAGCTTATGGGGTAGTACATCACCCATGGGCAATTACTCCACTTGGTATGCTGGGTCGCTTCTATTCCCATACCACCAGTCCTTCAGTACCAGGAAATGAGAGGCTGTGTGATAGGACTAAATATCAGGGGTAGCTATACTGCCGCAGTATATGGATTGGAAGCACTTTTGAGCGCAACACTAGCAGCTTGAGCATTCCAGAGAAAGCGGCTTAGTCTTGAATTGAGCTTCCAGAACCAGGAGACCGATACCTGAAAGGGGTGGTTCTGTAGCTGATAGAGAAGAGGCGGGAGGGATACCATCTTAAATATCGCCGACCTTCCCAATATGGACAGGGGCATATGCGCCCAGGACTCCATGTCAGCCTGTGTACGCGACCAAATGGGCGCGATGTTCATATTCCACGACACCGATTGAAAGGATGAGATATAGACCCCGAGGTACTTGAACCTGGTCGTAGCTGGTGTTACCTCTCCCACCGATGTACCCATTTCCGAGCTTCCGCACAGAGGCCACAATATCGACTTTTTAGCGTTCATAAATAGACCCGAGTGTTGACCAAATATCTGCATAATATGGAGTATTCGAGGTTCTGTCTGATGCGGCTCCGTTGAAAAGTAAAGGACATCGTCCACATAGAGGACGATCCAATCCGAGAACCCTCCCGGCCATTCAAATCCCTTTACCTGGGCATCGATTCGGACCCACAAGGCCAGTGGCTCCATTGCTCATGGAAATAAATATGGGGATAGGGGGCATCCGTGTTGGGTACCAAGTCCTATAGGGAAGGGATCAGAGACCGACCCAGCCACTCTAACCAAGGGCGTGAGATCGGTATATAGCAGTTGAATATAGGACATGAGTCGCGGCCCTATATTTAGGTGCTGCAGGAGGGCAAACAAGTATGTCCATCCTAACAAATTGAATGCTCTATGTCAGCGAGTAGCAGCGTTGCTGGGCCTTCTAAGTGGTCAATTGCCGCTACCGCATTTTGGGCCCGTCGGATATTGTGGCGAGTCACTCGATGAGGCATAAAGCCTGCCTTATCTGGGTGAACCAATTCTGGCATATATGGAAGGATGCGATTAGCCAAAGCTTTGGCCAGTAATTTGGCCTCCGCATTCAGCGACGATATGGGACGATACGATGAATGTTGATCTGGGTGTCGGCTGGGTTTGGGGAATACTGCAATTTCGGCATGTCGCCAGTCCGGCAGGAGTTTCCCCTCCTCAAGGGCCACATGTATCACCGCTAAATAATGAGTGAGGAACTGGGATTGGAACAACTTATAAAACTCACATGGGAAGCCATTCTGACCCGGGGCCTTGCCTGTGGTAAGTCGGCAAAGGCAATTATTTGAATTTTTGATTATTTATTTTTAGGACCAAAAATAAGTTTATTTAATTAGTGTGCCAAAATTTAGATGACCAAACCTTCTTTCCAATGTGCACATTCTAATTTATCAACATTCTAGACCCTTTTGAACTCATCCCGCAATCCCACTGCCCCCTCTCATCCCTTCCTCACTCCCTATTTCTTTTCTATACTGCCTGATCACACATGCTGCCTTCCTATACCTCCTCGGGCTGTGCACTAGTCCACCTTTCGCCTCCACCCCGGGTGCCCCTCCCACTGGTCTCACTCTCACTCTCATGCCATCTCTCACCACTCTCTCTTGCTCTCTCACACACTCTGCTCTCCCCTTCTCCCTCTCTTTCTCACACACTCTTTTTGCTCCTCCATCTGGAGTTCATTCACCTCTTTGTGCACAAACTACCGATGCCTTTTGGTCTTTCTGTCTATCCATTCTATGCACCTCTCACCCCTAGCTATTCACCATACCACATTATCCCGCTACCAAATACACTACACACCACACAAAATCACCCCACACAATTCCACAACTACCAATTTCAATCCAACACACATAATTCCACTCCACACCACATACATCCACAACACTCCAAACAAAAGCACATGGGTAAAAAACATTATCATTTACAACGCCAATAGCTCTAACCCTCGCAAATGCGAGACCTAAGTACTAAATCATCATCAGAACTGTCGTTGATAATAGAAAAACCGTCAAAGACATCAGTGATCCCTGCATTAGTGACAGTAATGAGGACTACATTGTCGACGGTGAACACTGTAGCAGTGAGAGCCACCTCACCATCAACTGCCAATCTGTCGATGATTACCTCAGTTTTATCGTTGATGCAGGCTATGACGTCGAAAATACCTTGATGGATGCCTAATGGGAGTTGTGAGCTGCTGCTCTTCGCTCGGAGACAAGGAAAGGACTGGCCATCTCATACGAGTGTGGTAGTCCAATGCTGGCGGAAGGTGAATACGTTTTTGGGCTGGGAGGGCACACTGACTGGCAGAACCCCCCTGTGGCATGGAGACTGCTTATCAGAAGTGACTAAATTGATGGGGTTCCGGGGGTGGAAACTCATAGGTGTAGAATATCTGGGAGATGTTTGGAGGGGGGATGCCCTTAGATCCTTTGTCTTTCTCCAAAAGGAATATAATCTGCACGACTTTACAATATTATCACTACTTGCGCCTTTCCCACGCCTTGCATGTCCACGTTAAAAGTGGCAAGTCCATCCTGGAGTATTCCTCTATGGATGATAGGCTACTCATGGACCCAATCGCAGAGAAACCCACCTCTACGATATATCGAAAGCTCAAAAACAATATGCCAGACCCACTGACGGCACTGTGGGCACGGTGGGTGGGGGACATTGGCGAGCTCGAGGATGACGATTGGCAGGGTGCCCTACAAAACCCACGGAGATAGCAATCCGTTGTAGGTTCCGCCTAGTGCAACTTAAAATCCTACACCGGGTATACTATCCCCACACTCATTTATATGCCTGGAGGAGGAGTCAGTCGGCCATGTGTGCACGGGGATGCCGGGAGGAGGGCACTTTTTACCATATATTATGGGAGTTTCCGGAGATAGTGCCCTTTTGGTCAAGGGTGGCGGACACGATGTCGGCTGTGGTGGGCTCGCCTGTCCCATTGGTGCCCAGGTGGCACAAGGAAATCTGGCTGGCGCTGGCGGTAGGGGTGGCAAAAAGGAACATAGCGAGTGGCTGGGGATCGCAGTTGGGCTGGTGTCAGAGAGCGGAGGAAACTATTTATAAAAGCTGGGGCTGCACTAAGAAATGGAGGAAAATATGGGGACCATGGAGGAAATACAGGGAAACAAGGGGAGGAGTGGGACCGTGAGGCCAGCAGCGGTTTACCCTACCTGTGTCAGTGGAGTTCCTTTGTTGTATTTTCAGTCGCAATTCTACCACATGAATCATGTTGATTGTCCTGCATTGTATGTTGAGATGAGTAATGTTAATAAAAAGATTACTAAAAATTTTTTTTTTTTAAAGACAATACCTTGATGGCACTATCAACGATACTGGTGATAAAAGCACAAAAATGTACATTAATTACAGTAAAACTGATATCTTTGACATTAATGCCACAACCTACTTCACCTACCAAGGTGCCACCTCCACCACCAAGCCATCTATTAGAATCTGAAGATTCTGATGATGAGGGGCCTTTGCTCCTGCCTACAGTCCAATGGATCTTCATGTCAAGAGGAAGATGAGGAGGGTGCAGAGACAAAATATCGAGTCAAAAGCATCGAATTGCACAAATATCATGTCAGAAATATCATGGGTCAAGAGTATCGATGTACAAATTCTCGTGGTCAAGAATATCGAATTTAGGTAAGTAATATTGAATTCAAAAATATCGAAGTGTTTAATATCGTTTGTAAACATATAGATGTTAAAAATATCAATTTTGTATTAATGTTATGTATTTTAGTATATATTTTATATGTGTGTGTGATGTATGTATTTTTTGTATAAGAATTGCTTGTATTTGTATTATATGAGTTAAAATTTTAGTAGTTATCAATTTTTTTTAATTTGAATTTTGCGTTTTTAGTTCCATAGCGGGTTGTGGGTTTATAGGGGAATAGGGTGGGAAGTAATTTAATTATGTAAAATGTATTTATTATTTTTAGTAGTTAATATTTTTTTATTTGAATTTTGTGTCTTTAGTTCCGTAGCGGGTTGTGGGTTTATAGGAGAGTAGGTTGGGAAGTAATTTGATTATATTTATTTTATTTAATAATTTTTATTTATTAATATTTGTTGAATTGAGATGTTATAGTATTAAATGTGTAAATTAATTAATTATTAATTAAGTAATAATTAGTTGTTAGTTCATTTTAATTAATTAATTGGCAATTAATTATGTTAATTGTCTAATTCATTGTAGATGTGTGTTGTGGTGTTTATAGGTGAAAATGGGGAGAAGGGTGGGAAGTAATTTATTTGTCATTGTTGAATTAATAATTAGTTGATAATTAATTTTAATTAATTAGGAATTAATTATGGTAATTGTGTAATTCATTTTAGGTGAGTGTTGTGCATATTATAGTGTTAAAGAATGTGTATTTAATGAATGTTTATTTCTATTTTTAATAATAATATTTTTTTAATTAATTATTAATTATGTTAAATATGGAAATACATTTAAATAAAAATGTTGATTACTCCAGTATTGGAGCTTTCATAGATTCACATGCCTCAATCATACCCCGTCGTCGAGATGGGAGTCTCGGGTATATAAAAAAGCAATGCTTAGTTGGATAGCAAACTGGAAAGAGGCCTAGGCCCATTTCTCTTTTGCAACCCATAACCTTCGTTATGTAAAAGAGACCAAATTTGTCCCTGAACCAATCAGAACCTCTCACCCTCAGATTTTCTACCGCACGTTGTGCTAGGGAGTCTCCTTTGAGCTCTGCTCAAATTCTACTTTTTTCAACTTGATTTGACAACTTTGTTCTTTAAATTTCATCTGAATATATACTCTTCTTTGCTGCCTTCTACTTTATTCTTCTGAGAATGTCTGGAAAGGAGAAGAAAGGTTTATTTAGAGCCTGTGCCTCCTGTTCCAAGAAAAGGCTCTACGCGGATGGCCCTCATGCTGATTGCCTTTACTGTCTTTAGCCGGATCATCAAGCTAAAGACTGTAAGGTATGTCGTACCTTTTCAAGTAAAACCCTGAGGGATCGTGAAGGGTGCCTTTTGATATGGCTTCAAAAGCTTAAGGCCAGAAAGGAGGTTATGTCCAGTGATAGTGATGAGGCATCCTCCTCTACATCTAGGAGATCTCAAAAGAGAGGAAAATCTCCGCACGCTCATTCCTCATTGGAACGTCCTGAGAAGGCCCTAAAAAAGACCACTCAAGGGTCTTCTGGGCGCAGTCCTTCAAAATCTCCTCAGCTTAGAGAAAAGGAGAGTAAGGGACATGCTTCAGGGGACAAGCCACCAAAAAAGACGAGTTTGGAGCCGTCAAAATCACCCCCTCAGGTCAAGGAATCAAGGAACCCTTCAGAAAGCCGTCTTCTATGCCTTCTGAGGTAAAATCAAAAAAACCTGCATCGTCGACAGGATCGTCGACGAGGAAATCGTCGACGACGAAGATTGAGGTGAAGTTAGTTTCCAAGAAGCCGTCATTGCCTGTGTCAGTTGGCTCCCTGTCGACGGCGTCATCGTCGATGATGGTTTAGACGCCGGTAACATCAACGACGGCATCGATGACGACTTCTAAAACGACGACGTCAGTGTTGATGACGGGCTCGACGACGGGATCGACGACGGCGACATCGACGACGGTAACTATGTCATCGACGGCGAATACAGCAGTGCGCTTGGTGTCGACGGCAGCATCGACGACGTTGGTGTCGTTGGCGATCTCGGCGACGATCTCGTCGAAGGGCGCGTCGACGAGAGAAAAAACACCAGAAAAGCTGGAAATTGTCAGGAAGAGGAGGATTACGCCAGAAATCACCTACCCAAGTAAAATTACTCCTCTTGTGCCATCACACCTGCTAGAGGAGCAGGATTCAGAAGAAAAGGAAGATGAAGGACCCTTTGGATATGCCAGTAGCCCCTCCCAATTACATGTTAAATGTCAGGAGGATGACTTTGAGGAGGGATACGGGGAGTTTCAATATCCTCCACAACAACATTATCGCCAGGGCTACCAGGAAGAGATGGTTGGCATGCCACCTTCCTTGATGATGGATCTGCAGTTTATGCTGGCGGACTATAGAAAGAGGTTTCCGCCAACTCCAGCCTCTCAGGAAATACCTGTTTCGCGTACACGCTCCATTCCTACTACTCCAATTAGAAGCAGGGAGTTACTGCCAGGCCCTGCACCCAGGTCTCCCCAACCAGTACACAAACAGGATCCTGTCACCACTGATGATGATGACCAAGAGGAGAGAGAGATAATAGACCCTAACAAAAGAATTGGAGGATTATCTTATTCCATCGCCTTCATCTCCCTCACCAATGCCTATTGATTCTACGCCGGAGGACATCGCCGGGTTCCATAATTTGATGGAGATGGCTACAAAGAGATTTCATCTTCTGCTGTCGACGACACAAATGGAGTGTTTCTTGTATGATTTCAAGGAACCATACCACAAATCTGTTCGAGCTATCCCGATTATTAGCCATGTGTGGGAAGAAGGCTTAAAAGTCATGAAGACACCGGCGACAGTCACGCCTGTGCTCGCCAGACTGGAGAAGAAATATAAAGAGCCTTTAGACGCTCCGGCTTGTTTACTGGGCCATCCCAAGCCGGATTCGGTTATATCTCAAGCAGCACAGCAAAAATCTAAAAATCCCTCAGCTCCTATATCGGCGCCTCCCGACAGAGAGGGTAGGCTTTTATATAATGCAGGAAAAAGATTTTCGTCCATGTCTGCTCGTTTAGTTGAAACCGGCTAATGCCCTTGCCATTCTGGGCAGATACGATAGGCAGATGTGGTGTGACCTGACACCTTACATAGAACTCATCCCGGAGGATAATAGGCAGGAGGTAAAAAAGATCCTTCAAGAGGGAGAAAGGGCTTCGGCTGAAGTCATTGACTGTGCTGGATATCGCTACCACGGCCTTCAGATTGCTTGGAGGAGTGGCTGTACTACGGCGTCAGGGATGGTTGAGAGCTACTGCTTTTAGACCAGAGGTCCAAAATAAAATTCTGCATCTCCCCTTTGATGGGGAGGATTTATTTGGTAAACAGGTGGATGAGGCACTTCAAAGTATCAAGAAGGATAGAGACACCGCAAAGGCCTTAGGAACACTACAGTACTGCAAGGTGCCCTTTCGGGGGTTCCGAGGTAGAGGCCAATCATCATATAGAGGAGGTTACCAGCAGGGCAGATACCCCTCTTATTCCACATCTTCTCAACCATACCGTCAACAGTATGGTCAACGACATGCAGGGAGCTATACAAAATCTGCACCTAGAGGAAGAGGAGGTCGTCAAGGAAAGGACAATGTCAGAAGACAATGACAACCTTCAGGATCCGGCTGCATGTTTTCATTCCCCTCCACAAGTTCCCCTGGGTGGAAGAATTGCTTTGCATCTCCATCATTGGCAAAGAATAACGACGGACCGGTGGGTCTTCAATATAATACAATTCGGACATACTCTAGAATTCCTTCAGTTCCCCCCTTGTACTCCACCAACACATCAAGAGGTCAAACATCTACTTCAGATGCGTTGAGACATTCGGGCAATGCTCCAAAAGGGAGCTATAGAACCGGTGCCCATCTCCCAGAAAGAAAGGGGGTTTTATTCCCGTTTTTTCTAGTGCGGAAGAATGTTTTCCAATGGCGTCCTATTCTAGACCTGAGATCTCTGAATACTTACCACAAGAAGCAGTCTTTCCGGGTGGTGTCCCTCCAAGACATTTTGCTTCTCCTAAACCCAGGGGATCATATGGCCACCCTAGACTTGCAGGATGCATATTTTCACATCCCCATTCATCCTTCCCACAGGCAGTATCTTCGGTTTGCAGTAGCCGGAGACCATTACCTGTTCAAGGTACTGCCGTTTGGCCTCAAATCAGCCCCGAGAATTTTTACAAAAGGCCTGGCGCCAGTGGAGGCTTTTCTACAGAAACAAAGACACCAGGTGTTTCCGTACCTGGACGACTGGTTAGTCAAAGCGCCATCACTAACATCAGCCCAGGCATCAACAGCGGCATGCGTACAATTGTTTGCCGAACTG
Organism: Triturus cristatus; assembly: GCF_964204655.1. Lineage (NCBI taxonomy): Eukaryota > Metazoa > Chordata > Amphibia > Caudata > Salamandridae > Triturus > Triturus cristatus. The sequence goes on along the minus strand of NC_140593.1, from coordinate 1,073,168,811 downwards.
GGTCTGACTCTGAATGCGGAAAAATCATCCCTTCAACCTTCAAGGAACATCACGTTCTTGGGAGCGATTCTGGACACCACAGTAAACAAGGCATTTCCCTCCATAGAGAGGCAATTGGGACTAATATATCTTTCCCAGGCGTTTGCAAGAAAAAAGTATCTTTCAGTACGCTGGTACAAGTCACTACTAGGAACAATGTCTTCATGCATTCCTCTTGTTCCTTTTTGCCGATTGAAAATGCGTCCTTTACAGGAACAACTGGATCAGTAATGGCATCAAGCAGAGGGATCCTTCGACAACATGGTGAAAATCTCACCAACCATGGTCCAGTCTGTAGCGTGGTGGACCCAAAAAAGAAATATTTCAGTTGGTCTTTCCTTCTTTACCGATCCGGCTCCACTAGTGATTACCACCGATGCATCCCTGGAAGGGTGGGGAGCAGTCCTTCAGGACCTTCAGGTCAGCGGTCGGTGGAAGTTGCAGGAACAACAACTTCATATCAACTTGCTAGAGCTCAGAGCGGTGGGCTTGGCATTACTAGCTTTCCTGCCAAGGATACAAGGATCAGCTGTATTAATCAGGACAGACAACACAACAGCGATGCATTATCTCAACAAGCAGGGGGGCACAAGATCACTCTCCCTGTCGCAGGAAGCACAAAAAATATGGGAATGAGCTGTTCAACACGGAGTGTCTCTAAAAGCAGAACATCTTCCAGGGATCAGAATATCAAAGCGGACACTCTGAGCAGACTAAAGTCAACTTGCCACGAGTGGGAGATCAACCAGGATATCTTACAAAGCATCTTCTTCAAATGGGGAGTACCGACAGTGGACCTCTTTGCGACAGCTCAGAACAAAAAATGCCGGTTCTTCGCAAGCTGGCATCCCCCATGGGGATCTTGGGGGAATGTGTTTTTGATGGCATGGTCTAGCGTCTTTGCCTCCGCCTTTCCTCCGATTCCCCTCCTGCCACGCGTTCTTACAAAGATAAAGAAGGAACCATGCAAAATAATACTGATAGCTCCGTGGTGGCCCAGACAACACTGGTTCACGGAGTTGCTCCTACTATCGGAGGTTCACCTGATTCGTCTACAACCAATACCGTCACTCTTGACGATGTCCCAGGGAAAAGTGCTTCATCCAGATCCTCCTGAACACTGCGAATTTCAACACCTGGATATTTCATCAGAATGCAGAAATATATAATCAAATGCCAGAGCAGAAAGTACAAACAGGACATATAAGATTAAATGGAAGAGGTTCTTTTTGTGGTGCCAAGAGCGTAAGATTCATCCTTTCAACTCAGCGGCTCATGAAATTATCCCATATATTTTAATGTTGGCAAAATCTGATTTGGCCCATGCTTCTATTAAAGTGCATCTCGCTGCTATATCTCGATATAGAAGAACTATATCAGGAACATCGTTGTGGTCCGAAAGAATCATCAAACAGTTAATGAAAGGACTATTTCGAACTTTTCCTCCCATAAAACCTCCGCCACCTCTCTGGCAGTTGAACATCCTTCTATCTCAATTGATGAAGCAGCCCTTCTAACCAATTCACGGGGCGGACCTAAAATTCCTATCTTGGAAGGTAGCTCTTCTCATAGCTTTCACTTCAGCCAGGAGAGTTGGGGAGATACACTCTCACTAGACAAGAACTGTTCTTACAGTTTTTCAGAGGACAGGATCGTTCTCAGGACTAATCCTAAATTCATTCCGAAAGTACCAACAGACTTTCATCTGAATGAACCACTGATCCTTAAGAGATTTTTCCCTCGACCGTCAACGGCAGCGGAAAAAGCTCTTCACTCACTAGATGTTCAGTGCTGTCTGAAGTTCTACTTGCAAAAGACAAGGACTTTCCGCAAGTCTTCTCAACTGTTTGTTTCTTATAGTGCACCCAGGAATGGTTTTCCTTTATCAAAGAGGGGAATTGCCCGATGGATTTCAAGTGCAATACAATATTGTCATCAGGCGGCTGGGAAGCCGTTGAATGCACGTGTTCGTGGTCATTCTACAAGAGCAGTGTCCACCTCCACTGCTTTGTTTGCGGGAGTACCTATCCCGGATATCTGCAGAGCTGCTACCTGGAAGGGTACGCACACCTTCACCAGACATTACTGCCTCGATGCAGCTGCAGAGAAGGATATGGCAGTGGGACAAGAAGTACTGAGAAATCTTTTCCAGTGACGGTGAGCCCTCTTTACCATCCCTCCTTCCTTTATTGGTTTCATATGCACATTTTATTGTTATGTATTTTATTATATGTGGGTTTTGAAAGATTCAGTATATATACGGGACTGGCAAGGCGGTAAAAACATCACTTTGATTTCATTAACATTACGCCACCATCCCAGATGAATTATGGGAAATGTAGTGCAGTAGGTGTGGGACATGTGATCTTGAGACTAGTTACACCTGGGACACTGTTCTGATGGGGCAACACCTTTGAGAAAGGCAATTGGCTGAAACGCGTCAGGTGCCTCAGACATGCTGTTCCCTGCGCCAATAGAAATAAAGTCTCTTTTCCAGAAACCGGGTTGTGGCGCTTCGTTTGTTGTGGACATTGTTGACGGGAAGTGCTGTCTCCCGTTGTAGTCACGACCGCCCTGCAGGGTTGGGGGTCCCCGACGACAGCCTTTTTTGTGTGAATATATATATATATATATATCAAACAAGTCCTGAACTCCCAATCCAAGCTGGGGAGTCTAGAAAACAGGTACGGACCTCAAACCATACACGTTGCTGTTGTCCAAAGAAAATGTACCAAGCGGTTTAAAGTTTCATTCCGACTTTATTCCATATAGTCAGACAAGTGTCTGCCTCAGACGCGTTTCGATCGCCTCCGCGATCTTGATCACCTGACGCGCTGAGACCGGACCTTCCTTTAAAAAGATAGTAACACCCAATCAATTCTCTTGTGTTCAATAAACATGAACGAAATACTACAGAACTGAGAAATCACCATGAAACTTTTGTGAATTCATTTTAAAGAATTCAACGCCCCAAAAGATCACAATAGATAGTACAAATCACAATATTGAGCATATATTAGCTATAAAAAGAATATCTGGCAAGTACCCCAGAATTACTAAGATGCAATAATAAATCTCAACCATGATTAAAATGTACTAAATTACAAGATCCGTGGTTGGTTGATTAATTATAACATAGTTTCATGCTCATGTTCTCTGAATGATAAAAATTTAAATAAGCAAACAATAATTTCTTTGAATCAAAAAATAAAAAAGATTTTAAAGAGTAAAAGAGAGTCAAACAAATAATAAAATACGGTGAAAAAAGGAAAGAAAAAATGAGTTAAAGCAGAAAACAGAAAAGGAAAATATCCCTAAAAATAGAATTGATGTTAAAACTGCCAGAGAAGCATAAAACAACTAGATGTGTAAATGACTAATTGAAAAATTTGCAAATCAGCATAAAAAACGACCAAAGGTTCAGATACAGATTTTACAAAAAATTGTGCAGGTCCTCACTTGTATTCATCCCATTTGGCATTTTAGTGTTAAGTAATAGGATGAAGGAGGATTCTAACTGACAAAGTTGTTTCTCTCTGTTACCCCCAAGAATTGAGGGGGGCACTGCCCCAAAGACAAAATATTTCAAGTCACTGATTTTGTTGGAATGAATGGCTTTAAAATGTCGGGCAACAGGATATGTGGAATCCGAGTTAACAATCGCACGAAGATGTTGCAAAATGCGATTGAAAACCGGTAATTTAGTACTGCCCACATACTTAAGGTGACATGTGCATTCAAGCACATAAACTGCAAAGTCCGTACGACAAGTGTAGTGATGTTTTATTTGTACTGGAATGTTGCTGAACGCTGTGGTGTATTCAGAAACATTGATTCCAAATTTACAGGCACGGCATGAAGTGCATTTGAAAAAGCCAGAACGTGATAACCAAGTGACTGTTTCCGTAACTTCAGGATTAGATTTAACTAAGGCATCCCTCATAGAGGGCACTCTCCTGAATGTGATATTGGGTAAATCAGGCAACAAAAATTTGAGGGTCATGTCAGTCAGAACAAAAGGCCAATGTTTGTAAATGATACTACGGAAATTCTTATGTTGTTTACAAAAAGTGGTAATTAGTCTTATAGGTTGCATAACCTCATTCGTTACTTCACTCCCAAAAGGTGTGGTCTGGGGTTGTTCAGTGGGAAGGCAGGATTCCCGAGAGCGAAGATTGGCTTTATCAAGTGCTCTTTTGAGGTTAAGTTGATTGTAACCTCGGGCAAGGAATCGATCAAAGGCTTCCTTCTGACATTGTTCAAGGTCAGATTGGCGGCTGCAGATACGCCGTAGGCGAAGAAATTCCCCATAAGGTATGCTGTATATGAGATGGGGTGGATGAGCACTGCTGGCATGTAGGATGGAATTCCCAGCCGTGATTTTTCTGTGCAATTTAGTTTCTATATGGTTGTCTAAAATAAAGACCTCCACATCCAGAAATTCCACCCTCTCATTACTGATGTTCGCCGTAAACTGTAAATTCATGGTATTGGTGTTAATTGAATTTACAAAAGAGAGAGCCTCCTCTTTAGATCCTTCCCAAACGATAAAAATATCGTCTATGTACCTGCCATAGTATCGGATTTGTGAATCCCACATGGTCTTATGTGTGACTCGGAGGACATGTTCCTCCCACCAACCCACCAAAAGGCAGGCATAGGTTGGGGAAAAACAAGCCCCCATAGCCACGCCCCTGAGTTGTTTGTATAAAACTTTATTGAAGAGAAATACATTGTTATTGAGGCAAAGGTCAATCATTTGAAGAAGCATGTCATTGTGCTCTTTAAAATTAATGGAGCGAAAGCCCAAAAAGTACTCAATAGCCGTCAACCCTTGTGAATGTACTATGCTGGTATATAGGGAAGCAATGTCTAGCGTGATAAACATAAAATTAGATTGCCAATGAACTTCTTGTATTTTCTTCAAAAAATCGCCAGTGTCCTTAATAAAGGACGGCAGAGCAATCATATGTGACTGAAGAAAATAGTCAACATACTTAGACATGGCTTCCAAAAGACTCTTCCTGGCAGAGATGATGGGTCTGCCAGGTATAGGGTGAACTCCCTTATGTACTTTAGGAATAAAGTATAGGGTAGCTGTAGTTGGAAAATCATTCTTGAGAAACAGATACTCATTTTTGGAAAGAAGCCCCATTCTTTTCCATTGTGCCAAGAGGGAGGAGACAGTTTTTTTAATTTGTGTGAGATGGTCTCGACCTACTTTGCAATAGCAATCTGTATCAGATAAGTGGCGTTGTGCCTCCTGAAGATAATCAAGTTTAGGCCATAAAACTATGTTCCCTCCCTTGACAGCACCCATGACCACAATCTGACCATTATCACAAATCTTTTTGATTAATGCCCAATAATTCCTCAATTTCCAATTAATTTTACCACATTTAGAGTAAGTAGACAAATTTAATTTTTTCAAGTCATCAATTACCATGTCATTAAAGACATCTACAGAATCTTTGGGCATCATTGGGTAAAAACAAGAAGGAGGACGAAACGGACTATATATATATATATACAATATATACATACATATATATACATACATATATATACATATATTATCTACTGGCGGTCGCCAGTAGATAGTTATAGTTAGGATCGTGTTTCCATAGGAAATCCGCAACATTCTATTTTGAATAACTTTGGCGCCGATTGACGAATCCTCGCGAAAGTTTCAAAATAGGTGGGGCGCTCCGCTCCGCTCCTTCCCTGAAAGTCTCGGGGGGATTCGTCAAGCGGGGGCTGAGAAAAAGGGGGGGGTCCCAAAACGCGTTTTCCCCATGCATTTTTCCATAGGACCTTTAGTCCAAGCTATAGCCCGAACGGCTGAACAGAATTACTTGAAATTTGGCAGAGAGGTAGTCCTCAGGTCAGGGATGTGCCTTTTGCAGGTCTGGTGTAAATCTGTTCAGTATTTCCTGAGAAAATAGCATTTAAATCAATATATATATCTATAGGCGCGCTCCGAGCGCGTACGGTAAGCTTACCGTACGCGCACGCTGCCGTGCGCGAGCTTAATTCTGATTGGTGGTTACATGACTGTATACATTCGAATCGGTCAAAATCAGGAAGTGTCGGCCGCCATTTTGTCTGTCTCACACTGATAAACAAAGGTGGAGAACGT